>NC_090271.1:194823032-195444945 GCF_040414725.1 Anabrus simplex | reverse complement strand
ACAGAATTAGGTTTCTCAGAACTTGTGACAACGAATAAAGAGAGAGGATAACTTGTTGCCAAAGTTTTCCTAGCCCGGGCAGTCTTGGTAGTAGCAACAGCGCAGGGAGCCGGGTGCAAATTTCTGAGAAATGATGGCGAGGTATCTCCATGTAACTAGCGGAATTTGAACGCGGGGTTGGCACTGGAAGAAAAAAATATGAGCCTTCCCGGTCACGTGGTTAAGGTGGACCAATGGAAAAATTCACTTGACCAAAGCAAGGCGACAACTTCGTATTGTAAGAAGCACTAGCGAGGCTAACTCCGTGGATTAAACTGATAGAAGGAAGTGGAGTATCGATTCAGAATAAAGTGGAATTTAGGAGCCTTACTATACCATAAAACTTATAAAAGTTAATAATTGCGGGAGATTGCATGGTGTAATTCTGAGAATTCATGGACGCTATTCGTTGATTGGCTGAAGGCAAAGGACGCCACAATAGAGCGCGAAACCCCGAGCCGGGATACGGCAGCTAAATTCGCGAATATATCCATTACCAGCGAACGATAATAGTTGAGAATTGGTATAGAGCATTTGAGAACATAAGTACATCATTGGATCACATATTAAAGCCACGGGCCAAACCGCAAACTGTCGTATGAAGATATCGGGACTATGCGTCCCAAGATGACCTCCGTTGAACTCGGAAGAGAGGGGATACAAGTATAAATATGAGGTCGTAGACAAGGACTCGAAAGTACTTCTGATATTGTGTTCGAGCGGTCACCACGCCAGTGGTGCGAAAGTACTTCTGATATTGTGTTCGAGCGGTCACCACGCCAGTGGTGCGAAAGTACTTCTGATATTGTGTTCGGGCGGTCACCACGCCAGTGGTGCGTAACTACTTTTGACAAAGCGTTCGAGCCGTGATTACGCCAGGGGTGCGAGTGTGTACTTACTCGTGGAGTAGGATTCGAAGTATTATATTGTTACATAGTATAGGGATTCATGACGTGATGTAGCTCATATTACAGTCTTGAGCAGTCTACTAATATGAAGTATTTCAAATAGACAGGACTCAGTAAAGCCTAACTTACGGAGTGTGAGATTCTACCAACAGATTAGGAAGTGCGTTACATGAGAACGGTCACGAGTGTTTATGTCACCTAGTAAACAGTCGATTCTAAACTGATACCTGGTCAGCTACACGAACGTGAGACGGGAAATTCAAGTGCGCGTACGGGCCGTTGTAAAGGGAAACCCGAGGTATCCCATGTTCCTAGTGTCCGGGAAAGGAATGAAGAATGTAAATCTACATTAAGTGGGCTAGATACAAGGCCGAGAGTGTAAAATTTGTGAATAGAATTTAGGGTGGAAATTATTCCAAAGTGCAACAGTTAATTTATTTGTTTTTATTCAAAATGTGTAAAGTTGAAAAGGGTCAAGGATTAATTCTTCAAGCTGGCATGAATACCAGTGGAATGCATTGCTAAAAACCGGAGGGGCTATGGCTTCTCGTCCGGTTTTAGCAGACTACAATGGCAGAGTTGAGTACCTTTTAATATATTTATAGATTGCTATCGTTAGGGGGAGGAAATCATATTAATTTATCATGGTAACTTGATTGTGAAACGAGCCGTTACGGCTCGTATAAGTTCAAAGATAGATAGACAAAGGGACAAATTAATATGTACATTAGATCAAGCACTCATCATAATTTTGATTATTAAATAGAGTATAGTAGGGTTGAGTTGTTCATTCAAGTGCTTGAGTTGTTTGCTATGATATGGAGCACGTTTCACGTAAAGATAATGTTAATATTCATTTAGAAGTGCTTCCAAAGTGTTTCTCCGTTATCGGAACTTTTATAGATATTAAGGCATGTTGTTAAGATAATCCAAAGGTAGGATTGCCAAGTGATTTAAATTGTTGTGGGACGGAATGAAGTCCATTGATTTGTGTGTAAATATCGCGAAGTTCGCCAGTGGACAAAATAATAATAATCTGTACAAGTGTCGTAGTACATTAGAATTTGGTAATGTGTAAAGGCGTGTTTAATAATAATCTTTGAGAATAAAGGCACGGGCTTAGTTGGATAGTATGATTGCAAATTAAAGTAATTTAAATGTGGAAATCACATGGGCCGCGAATAATTATAATTTGTGTAGTGAATCCGGTTTTAACACCAATTTTTGATTTAACGTTTTTGGACTCCATAATAATCATAAATAAATTTGGTAGAAACGAGATAGGCACTTTTATAATATGGTCACGCTATGTTCGAGATCCAGAGGGATTTGAGCCAAAAGTTGAGATTTGGAGTTTTGTGGGACAGAAATACGGCCCGAAATGAAAGTGAATTGTACTGAAGTTGATGAAGAAATAGATGGATCTTAAGGCCCACATAGAGGTTGTATTTATATACCGGTGTATTGAGTGGCAGAATAGAGTCCACACACCGAGGGTTAATTTGTGAAAATGTTTTGAAGAGTTCCAATGGATAAATGGACTTCAAAATGGAAAAGGAAGGAATAATTTAACACTTGCAGAGATTGGAGGTATTTGCCCAACTGCGAGGTGTTATGGGATTTGAGAATTGTCTTAGGAGCATATGGTCTCCATGAATTAACGGCAGTACGAAAATAAGGTGGCGGATTCGAACACTAGTATGTCCCGACCGATGTGAATTCGGATCTTGATGATTTCTGTTTGGGAGAGAACGTATGTGACCAAATTATAAAGATGGGGAATAAAAATAAAGATTCTCGAAAGAAGTAATAATAATAATAATAATATTCCAAGTAAATCATATCTGGATTGATTAGTGCCAAAATAAATAGGAATTGTAAAAGGGGTTATGCGTTAAACATATTGAGAGTGGACTACCGTGTAACAGGCAAATTTAAATTTTTTAAAATTAATAATAATAAATATAAAAAACTACTTTTTTTGAAGAAGAATTTACTTTTTTTTAAATTTGGACATAATTATGATGTTGGGAGTTGAAATGAAAAATTTGAGATTTTTAACTAATAATAATAATAATAATAATAATAATGAGAATATTTGAAGAAGGAGAAGAAGAATAATCAGAGAAGCTACTTTTATTTATTTCAGATGAAAATAAAAAAATCGCGAAATATTGAAATATTATTCCGAGGATGATTACGGGTTACGATAATCATGATCTCCACGAAACATAATGATAATAATAATAATAATAATAATAAAAATAAAATAATTTTTTAATGTATTTTTCTTATTATTTCGGATGCTGATGATGGATGATACTAGGGAAGTCAGCTGGCGAATTAACGTAATAATGTCAATTGGTTGTAAATAATAAGTTAAGTTAATATGTGTAAAATGAAGGCAAATCCCTACATCTGGACCATTAGGTTAGAGTCCCTTTGTCGTATTCCTTCAACTAACGATTAGCATATCTTGGTTAGGAACCCGGGGAGAGTTTGTAGTTTCCCGGGTTGGTCTCATCTCAATTAAAGTGGAGGCGATAACATGGTCCATGTGATCGCGCCTACTTAGCCAACAGGTTATTGGTCCATGATCAAATAGGGTCATGGTGTTAACGAAGGTAAATCTGATACCTTCAGATATCAACGGTTCCACCACCCAAATGGAAGGGTGGTCAAAAGTGACAAATATTATGTAATCATTTTTCAGGAATAATTTGCCAAATTACAGGCAAATCAAGGGTCAACAGATTTTGATTGTGTGTAAAATTTCATTTGTTTACTTAAATAAAATGCTCCTTTAGCATTTGCAAGGAAACAGTTCCAGGTTCTTGTTCTTGTAGAATAGTAAAAACTTGGTGACCGTTTAAATATCCGTCCCCATTCCTAGGACGGAGCCTTCATAATTTCCCTTTGATCTGAATATATATAATTTGTGTGTTTTATGATGAGCCTTAAAGTTAAAGATTAGAGTGTCCCGTTCAACCCTGTAGTACTGATGGGATGGCGCCCTTACATTTAGTTTGAGATCTTATATCTCAAAATATTTTTTTTATTGAGTATTAGTTGCGATGGATTCGGACCGTAACACTCCCTGAGATAAATGCTGGTTGGGACTCAGGCTTTGAGCGGGTACATCACGGCGGCCAACGTGGGGCTGAATTCATCATGCTTGAGCAACGTGTGACTTTAATATAATTTTTGCAAAAAAAAAACGAAACTTTGTTGCATTAGCGACGACATCATGTCACACAACTAAGGGACGGATTCCATAATAGTTAGACCCAATCGTGGGACTTAAACATTTAGGCTGATTATATCATGATTAAACCCAAACGGGGTATTTGAATTAATTATAGACCGCATCACGGTTATGCGTTGTTAGGAAGCATTTATTCAGATCTAGGAAGGTAAATGTAAATAGTGATGCATCATCTAGTGTACGAGATGACCCCATTATTATAATACGTTGTTTATTAAATTTGATGTTTACATTTCATTTGTTTTTCATTTCTTTATTGTCATTGTGTTCAGAAATTTATTAACATAGCATAGGCTAGTAGTAATTTCCGAACGGCACTCATTTTATAGGATATTAGAAGTAGGTTGTTGGGCTCATCAGTTAGTAAATATTTTTTTTTTTGTAAATTTTCTGATGCGATTTTGTATCTGCGAATGTGGAGGCTCCACACTTTGGTCACCAAAGGGCAGTATGAGTATATTGTAGGAACAAGGAGAATATGGTAAAATTTATACTTGGTACCAAACTCCAAGTTAATACAGGAATGAGAACTGGAACTGTCGACGAGAATTTATTAATTTCAGATTTAAAGCTACAAGACGGCTGTATTATGTCAAAATTTCTAGGTGGTGTTTGACATAACAGTTTTAAAATTAATTTCTATATGTGTCTGACACGTATTTATTCTGGATGGAACCAAGCAAGATTTGTTGTCCTTATTCTACTCGTTGTTTGATACGAGTGATTGAATATAAATTGTGGTAAGAAAATAGAAATTTAATTCGAGTATTGAACCATTAGATGATAGGACCTTGACCAACTGTTAAACGTAGTGCTGTAGGGCGAGGAGCCGTTTGGCCCTAATTTGTTATTATATAAATTCATAATGTCTGATGTAGAGGGGGAGATATCCCAGGATGGACATGTAGGAGAGGAAGAATCGCTCACGTTGGCGGAGATGATGAGGGCTATGGCTCTTCAACTTAAGTCGTTAGATAGGTCGGTAGAACAGTCCAAATCTTCTTTAAAACAGTCTATGGAGCAAAATAATGATACTTTAAAACAGTCTATGGAGCAAAATAATGATTCCTTAAAACAGTCTATCGAACAATCTAATAGGGCTATCGAACAAACTAATAGGTCTATAGAACAAAGTAATAAGTATATGGAGCAGAAATTTGAAGAAATGCGGATCACTTGTGATAATAGTAAGATGGAGTTAGCGGAGCAAATAGGTGAAGTGCGGACCGCGTGTCAAAATTACGAACGTGAATTTACCCGAGGGCTAGACCAGGTACGCGAAGCGTGTCATAAGACGAAGGAGGAAATGAAAGAACATTTCGATTCAAGTCTTATCCGAGTGACCGAGAGGGTAGAGCGAGTTAGGTCCGAAGCATTGGAGGATCATAACGAAATCAGGGAAAGGCTCGTGGCAGGACTCAACGAAATCACGACCCAGATGTCAGCTGATCGTGATGAGTCAAAGGTACAGAATGACAAAATGCGAGAGGAGTGTCGGCTAGGACGGGAGGAAATTAGGTCTCAGATCCAAGGCCATATCATTCAAGCAGCAGGGAAAACTGACGAGATAGTGAAAAACGTGGAGACGCTACGTACTGACCACCAACGTACGGAAGCGAAGGTTTCGATTCTGGAGTCAGAAGTTGAATCTCTCAAAAATAATCGTGAGGTTTCAACCAAATTAGAGGATGCAGGAGTCCGGATCGAAAGTCTAGATCACAGGTTGGAGGCTTGTGAAGATATAAATGATAAGCTGATCAAAGCGACCGAAGCACTTGAAATACGGGAGCAGGAAACCGAAGAGTTGGAACGAAAATTAGGCAGTAAACTGGAAGAGTGCGTGGAGAGACAGTTTAAGACTAAGTTCATTGCGGATGTCAACGCGGATAAAATAGATGAACTGAGGAAGAAGTTGAACTGTTAAAAACGCACGAGGACAGGTCCGGTACTCGAGACTTTAACCTAGAGTATAGGGAGTTCGAGACCCCAGAGAACAGAGGGTTGAACAGGATGAAGGAGGAAAACTTGGCAGCTGATACGACAGGTTCGAAACTCCACATGGGAGACGGATCATCGTCGGTTTCTGCGAACCATGCGACGTCTCCTATAGTTCATTTTATTAGGATGTCAGATGACAAATCTCCCAAGTTCGATTCTCGAGGGCAAATCACACCAAAATGGTTCATCAGGGAGATCACGAATTACATCCAAGAGCACAGGATACCTGCCGAAAAACAACTGCGGACAGTGGAAAAATTTCTGGATGGAGCGCCAGCGATTTGGTTCAGGGCGTTTCTTTACACCTTTGATGACTTCATGGGGTTCCGCCAAGCCTTTTAACAGAAGTATTGGAGTATGGAGTCGCAGCAGAATCTCAGGTTAGAGTTATACTCGAGACGATACTCTACTTCTGCGCCAACAAAGTACTCCGAGTACTTCACCCGCACAGTTTCATAAAATGCGCGAGTTGGACAATCCGGTCTGTGAGACCGAGCTCATAAGTGCTATTGCGAAGCAGTTGCCGTTTGAAATTCAGCGAATGCTGATTGATTCTAATGTACGCACTGCAGTACAGGCGGAAAGTCTGTTAAGGCAACTTGACCAGACGACCCATCACGGAAATGGTAGGCACCAAAGATCGTCAGAGCCGCAAGTTAATAATATTGAGATGGGGACAAGCCCGAAAACAGAGTCCAATAGAGACCAGAGCACGAACACCAGTCGTGAATTAACAACTTCTAAGGGGAGAACGTATGAACAAAATTGGCAACCTAGACCATGGAACAACCGAGGGACATTTCAGGAGAAAGGAAGACCGCAGTACCGGGGAAACTTCAGAGAGATAGGGGATACCGAGGATATGAGGGAAGGAGGAACGACAGTCGACCTTACCCATACCCAGGACGGAACCCAGCCCAGCATACAGCTCGTCAGAAGGCAAATGACGAATTGGAGGATAGACATCAGGAGAGCAGGCGAGATATTGATGAAATCAACAGGAAATGGAAGGATGCCATAAAGAATCAAGGCGGAAAGGAAGACAGGCCATGTAGTGTGTGGGATCGTGATAAAGAGAAACCCTACATAGAGGCGTCCATACAGAACATGGAGGAACTGGAGCAGGAATCGAAGCGGTATCTTGAAGATTATTGGAGTAAAGAGGCTAATGGCGTTCGCAAAGGGGATAGGAACGCGTCCTGCACGGACAGATCACCGATGCTTCAAAATGAAGGTGGTTGCTCGCTGAATCCAAATGACCCTAGGTTCATCAACGAACGTCAACTAGGGGCCAGAAGAAAAACTAGACCGTTTGAGTAGGAGCCGAGGGTATGGACGAAGGCGGAGAAGGCGAAGAAGACGAGGCAGAAGAAGAGGGGGAAGGAGATGAAGAAGAAGATGCCGTAGGAGAAGAAGAAGCCATGGAAGTAGATGTAAATATGATCCGGCCTACACCAATAGCCAGACCATGTTCAGTATGTGGAAACCCAGACAGCGACGTCCTGGAGTTCATAGCAATGATTCGTCAGATAGAACAAGAGAACGAGGCACTTCGAAAGGAGAATCATCGACGACGGAACGAGATTGTTGAAGCCAAGGAACTGCTGGAGTTTAGAAGGATGTCAGAAAATAAATGATGACGCTATAGTGATTCCATAGTTATTAAAAATTTCATTAATGCACAAAATTTTTAAACGTAGCGTGGGAAATAATGCACCCTGGTGAGGGTGTGATAAGCGTCATGCAATTGTAATTATGATGAATTATTGAGGAATATATATTTCATGTTCAGAATAAATAGTATCTTACTGTACATACAGTAAGAACAGGCCAGGCCGAGATGGCAGGTTTCACCATACCACAGAATGTTGTCTCCAGTGAGATTAACAAACACAATGAGGGACAGAATTAGGTTTCTCAGAACTTGTGACAACGAATAAAGAGAGAGGATAACTTGTTGCCAAAGTTTTCCTAGCCCCGGGCAGTCTTGGTAGTAGCAACAGCGCAGGGAGCCGGGTGCAAATTTCTGAGAAATGATGGCGAGGTATCTCCATGTAACTAGCGGAATTTGAACGCGGGGTTGGCACTGGAAGAAAAAAATATGAGCCTTCCCGGTCACGTGGTTAAGGTGGACCAATGGAAAAATTCACTTGACCAAAGCAAGGCGACAACTTCGTATTGTAAGAAGCACTAGCGAGGCTAACTCCGTGGATTAAACTGATAGAAGGAAGTGGAGTATCGATTCAGAATAAAGTGGAATTTAGGAGCCTTACTATACCATAAAACTTATAAAAAGTTAATAATTGCGGGAGATTGCATGGTGTAATTCTGAGAATTCATGGACGCTATTCGTTGATTGGCTGAAGGCAAAGGACGCCACAATAGAGCGCGAAACCCCGAGCCGGGATACGGCAGCTAAATTCGCGAATATATCCATTACCAGCGAACGATAATAGTTGAGAATTGGTATAGAGCATTTGAGAACATAAGTACATCATTGGATCACATATTAAAGCCACGGGCCAAACCGCAAACTGTCGTATGAAGATATCGGGACTATGCGTCCCAAGATGACCTCCGTTGAACTCGGAAGAGAGGGGATACAAGTATAAATATGAGGTCGTAGACAAGGACTCGAAAGTACTTCTGATATTGTGTTCGAGCGGTCACCACGCCAGTGGTGCGAAAGTACTTCTGATATTGTGTTCGAGCGGTCACCACGCCAGTGGTGCGAAAGTACTTCTGATATTGTGTTCGGGCGGTCACCACGCCAGTGGTGCGTAACTACTTTTGACAAAGCGTTCGAGCCGTGATTACGCCAGGGGTGCGAGTGTGTACTTACTCGTGGAGTAGGATTCGAAGTATTATATTGTTACATAGTACAGGGATTCATGACGTGATGTAGCTCATATTACAGTCTTGAGCAGTCTACTAATATGAAGTATTTCAAATAGACAGGACTCAGTAAAGCCTAACTTACGGAGTGTGAGATTCTACCAACAGATTAGGAAGTGCGTTACATGAGAACGGTCACGAGTGTTTATGTCACCTAGTAAACAGTCGATTCTAAACTGATACCTGGTCAGCTACACGAACGTGAGACGGGAAATTCAAGTGCGCGTACGGGCCGTTGTAAAGGGAAACCCGAGGTATCCCATGTTCCTAGTGTCCGGGAAAGGAATGAAGAATGTAAATCTACATTAAGTGGGCTAGATACAAGGCCGAGAGTGTAAAATTTGTGAATAGAATTTAGGGTGGAAATTATTCCAAAGTGCAACAGTTAATTTATTTGTTTTTATTCAAAATGTGTAAAGTTGAAAAGGGTCAAGGATTAATTCTTCAAGCTGGCATGAATACCAGTGGAATGCATTGCTAAAAACCGGAGGGGCTATGGCTTCTCGTCCGGTTTTAGCAGACTACAATGGCAGAGTTGAGTACCTTTTAATATATTTATAGATTGCTATCGTTAGGGGGAGGAAATCATATTAATTTATCATGGTAACTTGATTGTGAAACGAGCCGTTACGGCTCGTATAAGTTCAAAGATAGATAGACAAAGGGACAAATTAATATGTACATTAGATCAAGCACTCATCATAATTTTGATTATTAAATAGAGTATAGTAGGGTTGAGTTGTTCATTCAAGTGCTTGAGTTGTTTGCTATGATATGGAGCACGTTTCACGTAAAGATAATGTTAATATTCATTTAGAAGTGCTTCCAAAGTGTTTCTCCGTTATCGGAACTTTTATAGATATTAAGGCATGTTGTTAAGATAATCCAAAGGTAGGATTGCCAAGTGATTTAAATTGTTGTGGGACGGAATGAAGTCCATTGATTTGTGTGTAAATATCGCGAAGTTCGCCAGTGGACAAAATAATAATAATCTGTACAAGTGTCGTAGTACATTAGAATTTGGTAATGTGTAAAGGCGTGTTTAATAATAATCTTTGAGAATAAAGGCACGGGCTTAGTTGGATAGTATGATTGCAAATTAAAGTAATTTAAATGTGGAAATCACATGGGCCGCGAATAATTATAATTTGTGTAGTGAATCCGGTTTTAACACCAATTTTTGATTTAACGTTTTTGGACTCCATAATAATCATAAATAAATTTGGTAGAAACGAGATAGGCACTTTTATAATATGGTCACGCTATGTTCGAGATCCAGAGGGATTTGAGCCAAAAGTTGAGATTTGGAGTTTTGTGGGACAGAAATACGGCCCGAAATGAAAGTGAATTGTACTGATGTTGATGAAGAAATAGATGGATCTTAAGGCCCACATAGAGGTTGTATTTATATACCGGTGTATTGAGTGGCAGAATAGAGTCCACACACCGAGGGTTAATTTGTGAAAATGTTTTGAAGAGTTCCAATGGATAAATGGACTTCAAAATGGAAAAGGAAGGAATAATTTAACACTTGCAGAGATTGGAGGTATTTGCCCAACTGCGAGGTGTTATGGGATTTGAGAATTGTCTTAGGAGCATATGGTCTCCATGAATTAACGGCAGTACGAAAATAAGGTGGCGGATTCGAACACTAGTATGTCCCGACCGATGTGAATTCGGATCTTGATGATTTCTGTTTGGGAGAGAACGTATGTGACCAAATTATAAAGATGGGGAATAAAAATAAAGATTCTCGAAAGAAGTAATAATAATAATAATAATATTCCAAGTAAATCATATCTGGATTGATTAGTGCCAAAATAAATAGGAATTGTAAAAGGGGTTATGCGTTAAACATATTGAGAGTGGACTACCGTGTAACAGGCAAATTTAAATTTTTTAAAATTAATAATAATAAATATAAAAAACTACTTTTTTTGAAGAAGAATTTACTTTTTTTTAAATTTGGACATAATTATGATGTTGGGAGTTGAAATGAAAAATTTGAGATTTTTAACTAATAATAATAATAATAATAATAATAATGAGAATATTTGAAGAAGGAGAAGAAGAATAATCAGAGAAGCTACTTTTATTTATTTCAGATGAAAATAAAAAAATCGCGAAATATTGAAATATTATTCCGAGAATGATTACGGGTTACGATAATCATGATCTCCACGAAACATAATGATAATAATAATAATAATAATAATAAAAATAAAATAATTTTTTAATGTATTTTTCTTATTATTTCGGATGCTGATGATGGATGATACTAGGGAAGTCAGCTGGCGAATTAACGTAATAATGTCAATTGGTTGTAAATAATAAGTTAAGTTAATATGTGTAAAATGAAGGCAAATCCCTACATCTGGACCATTAGGTTAGAGTCCCTTTGTCGTATTCCTTCAACTAACGATTAGCATATCTTGGTTAGGAACCCGGGGAGAGTTTGTAGTTTCCCGGGTTGGTCTCATCTCAATTAAAGTGGAGGCGATAACATGGTCCATGTGATCGCGCCTACTTAGCCAACAGGTTATTGGTCCATGATCAAATAGGGTCATGGTGTTAACGAAGGTAAATCTGATACCTTCAGATATCAACGGTTCCACCACCCAAATGGAAGGGTGGTCAAAAGTGACAAATATTATGTAATCATTTTTCAGGAATAATTTGCCAAATTACAGGCAAATCAAGGGTCAACAGATTTTGATTGTGTGTAAAATTTCATTTGTTTACTTAAATAAAATGCTCCTTTAGCATTTGCAAGGAAACAGTTCCAGGTTCTTGTTCTTGTAGAATAGTAAAAACTTGGTGACCGTTTAAATATCCGTCCCCATTCCTAGGACGGAGCCTTCATAATTTCCCTTTGATCTGAATATATATAATTTGTGTGTTTTATGATGAGCCTTAAAGTTAAAGATTAGAGTGTCCCGTTCAACCCTGTAGTACTGATGGGATGGCGCCCTTACATTTAGTTTGAGATCTTATATCTCAAAATATTTTTTTTATTGAGTATTAGTTGCGATGGATTCGGACCGTAACACTCCCTGAGATAAATGCTGGTTGGGACTCAGGCTTTGAGCGGGTACATCACGGCGGCCAACGTGGGGCTGAATTCATCATGCTTGAGCAACGTGTGACTTTAATATAATTTTTGCAAAAAAAAAACGAAACTTTGTTGCATTAGCGACGACATCATGTCACACAACTAAGGGACGGATTCCATAATAGTTAGACCCAATCGTGGGACTTAAACATTTAGGCTGATTATATCATGATTAAACCCAAACGGGGTATTTGAATTAATTATAGACCGCATCACGGTTATGCGTTGTTAGGAAGCATTTATTCAGATCTAGGAAGGTAAATGTAAATAGTGATGCATCATCTAGTGTACGAGATGACCCCATTATTATAATACGTTGTTTATTAAATTTGATGTTTACATTTCATTTGTTTTTCATTTCTTTATTGTCATTGTGTTCAGAAATTTATTAACATAGCATAGGCTAGTAGTAATTTCCGAACGGCACTCATTTTATAGGATATTAGAAGTAGGTTGTTGGGCTCATCAGTTAGTAAATATTTTTTTTTTTGTAAATTTTCTGATGCGATTTTGTATCTGCGAATGTGGAGGCTCCACACTTTGGTCACCAAAGGGCAGTATGAGTATATTGTAGGAACAAGGAGAATATGGTAAAATTTATACTTGGTACCAAACTCCAAGTTAATACAGGAATGAGAACTGGAACTGTCGACGAGAATTTATTAATTTCAGATTTAAAGCTACAAGACGGCTGTATTATGTCAAAATTTCTAGGTGGTGTTTGACATAACAGTTTTAAAATTAATTTCTATATGTGTCTGACACGTATTTATTCTGGATGGAACCAAGCAAGATTTGTTGTCCTTATTCTACTCGTTGTTTGATACGAGTGATTGAATATAAATTGTGGTAAGAAAATAGAAATTTAATTCGAGTATTGAACCATTAGATGATAGGACCTTGACCAACTGTTAAACGTAGTGCTGTAGGGCGAGGAGCCGTTTGGCCCTAATTTGTTATTATATAAATTCATAATGTCTGATGTAGAGGGGGAGATATCCCAGGATGGACATGTAGGAGAGGAAGAATCGCTCACGTTGGCGGAGATGATGAGGGCTATGGCTCTTCAACTTAAGTCGTTAGATAGGTCGGTAGAACAGTCCAAATCTTCTTTAAAACAGTCTATGGAGCAAAATAATGATACTTTAAAACAGTCTATGGAGCAAAATAATGATTCCTTAAAACAGTCTATCGAACAATCTAATAGGGCTATCGAACAAACTAATAGGTCTATAGAACAAAGTAATAAGTATATGGAGCAGAAATTTGAAGAAATGCGGATCACTTGTGATAATAGTAAGATGGAGTTAGCGGAGCAAATAGGTGAAGTGCGGACCGCGTGTCAAAATTACGAACGTGAATTTACCCGAGGGCTAGACCAGGTACGCGAAGCGTGTCATAAGACGAAGGAGGAAATGAAAGAACATTTCGATTCAAGTCTTATCCGAGTGACCGAGAGGGTAGAGCGAGTTAGGTCCGAAGCATTGGAGGATCATAACGAAATCAGGGAAAGGCTCGTGGCAGGACTCAACGAAATCACGACCCAGATGTCAGCTGATCGTGATGAGTCAAAGGTACAGAATGACAAAATGCGAGAGGAGTGTCGGCTAGGACGGGAGGAAATTAGGTCTCAGATCCAAGGCCATATCATTCAAGCAGCAGGGAAAACTGACGAGATAGTGAAAAACGTGGAGACGCTACGTACTGACCACCAACGTACGGAAGCGAAGGTTTCGATTCTGGAGTCAGAAGTTGAATCTCTCAAAAATAATCGTGAGGTTTCAACCAAATTAGAGGATGCAGGAGTCCGGATCGAAAGTCTAGATCACAGGTTGGAGGCTTGTGAAGATATAAATGATAAGCTGATCAAAGCGACCGAAGCACTTGAAATACGGGAGCAGGAAACCGAAGAGTTGGAACGAAAATTAGGCAGTAAACTGGAAGAGTGCGTGGAGAGACAGTTTAAGACTAAGTTCATTGCGGATGTCAACGCGGATAAAATAGATGAACTGAGGAAGAAGTTGAACTGTTAAAAACGCACGAGGACAGGTCCGGTACTCGAGACTTTAACCTAGAGTATAGGGAGTTCGAGACCCCAGAGAACAGAGGGTTGAACAGGATGAAGGAGGAAAACTTGGCAGCTGATACGACAGGTTCGAAACTCCACATGGGAGACGGATCATCGTCGGTTTCTGCGAACCATGCGACGTCTCCTATAGTTCATTTTATTAGGATGTCAGATGACAAATCTCCCAAGTTCGATTCTCGAGGGCAAATCACACCAAAATGGTTCATCAGGGAGATCACGAATTACATCCAAGAGCACAGGATACCTGCCGAAAAACAACTGCGGACAGTGGAAAAATTTCTGGATGGAGCGCCAGCGATTTGGTTCAGGGCGTTTCTTTACACCTTTGATGACTTCATGGGGTTCCGCCAAGCCTTTTAACAGAAGTATTGGAGTATGGAGTCGCAGCAGAATCTCAGGTTAGAGTTATACTCGAGACGATACTCTACTTCTGCGCCAACAAAGTACTCCGAGTACTTCACCCGCACAGTTTCATAAAATGCGCGAGTTGGACAATCCGGTCTGTGAGACCGAGCTCATAAGTGCTATTGCGAAGCAGTTGCCGTTTGAAATTCAGCGAATGCTGATTGATTCTAATGTACGCACTGCAGTACAGGCGGAAAGTCTGTTAAGGCAACTTGACCAGACGACCCATCACGGAAATGGTAGGCACCAAAGATCGTCAGAGCCGCAAGTTAATAATATTGAGATGGGGACAAGCCCGAAAACAGAGTCCAATAGAGACCAGAGCACGAACACCAGTCGTGAATTAACAACTTCTAAGGGGAGAACGTATGAACAAAATTGGCAACCTAGACCATGGAACAACCGAGGGACATTTCAGGAGAAAGGAAGACCGCAGTACCGGGGAAACTTCAGAGAGATAGGGGATACCGAGGATATGAGGGAAGGAGGAACGACAGTCGACCTTACCCATACCCAGGACGGAACCCAGCCCAGCATACAGCTCGTCAGAAGGCAAATGACGAATTGGAGGATAGACATCAGGAGAGCAGGCGAGATATTGATGAAATCAACAGGAAATGGAAGGATGCCATAAAGAATCAAGGCGGAAAGGAAGACAGGCCATGTAGTGTGTGGGATCGTGATAAAGAGAAACCCTACATAGAGGCGTCCATACAGAACATGGAGGAACTGGAGCAGGAATCGAAGCGGTATCTTGAAGATTATTGGAGTAAAGAGGCTAATGGCGTTCGCAAAGGGGATAGGAACGCGTCCTGCACGGACAGATCACCGATGCTTCAAAATGAAGGTGGTTGCTCGCTGAATCCAAATGACCCTAGGTTCATCAACGAACGTCAACTAGGGGCCAGAAGAAAAACTAGACCGTTTGAGTAGGAGCCGAGGGTATGGACGAAGGCGGAGAAGGCGAAGAAGACGAGGCAGAAGAAGAGGGGGAAGGAGATGAAGAAGAAGATGCCGTAGGAGAAGAAGAAGCCATGGAAGTAGATGTAAATATGATCCGGCCTACACCAATAGCCAGACCATGTTCAGTATGTGGAAACCCAGACAGCGACGTCCTGGAGTTCATAGCAATGATTCGTCAGATAGAACAAGAGAACGAGGCACTTCGAAAGGAGAATCATCGACGACGGAACGAGATTGTTGAAGCCAAGGAACTGCTGGAGTTTAGAAGGATGTCAGAAAATAAATGATGACGCTATAGTGATTCCATAGTTATTAAAAATTTCATTAATGCACAAAATTTTTAAACGTAGCGTGGGAAATAATGCACCCTGGTGAGGGTGTGATAAGCGTCATGCAATTGTAATTATGATGAATTATTGAGGAATATATATTTCATGTTCAGAATAAATAGTATCTTACTGTACATACAGTAAGAACAGGCCAGGCCGAGATGGCAGGTTTCACCATACCACAGAATGTTGTCTCCAGTGAGATTAACAAACACAATTAGGGACAGAATTAGGTTTCTCAGAACTTGTGACAACGAATAAAGAGAGAGGATAACTTGTTGCCAAAGTTTTCCTAGCCCCGGGCAGTCTTGGTAGTAGCAACAGCGCAGGGAGCCGGGTGCAAATTTCTGAGAAATGATGGCGAGGTATCTCCATGTAACTAGCGGAATTTGAACGCGGGGTTGGCACTGGAAGAAAAAAATATGAGCCTTCCCGGTCACGTGGTTAAGGTGGACCAATGGAAAAATTCACTTGACCAAAGCAAGGCGACAACTTCGTATTGTAAGAAGCACTAGCGAGGCTAACTCCGTGGATTAAACTGATAGAAGGAAGTGGAGTATCGATTCAGAATAAAGTGGAATTTAGGAGCCTTACTATACCATAAAACTTATAAAAAGTTAATAATTGCGGGAGATTGCATGGTGTAATTCTGAGAATTCATGGACGCTATTCGTTGATTGGCTGAAGGCAAAGGACGCCACAATAGAGCGCGAAACCCCGAGCCGGGATACGGCAGCTAAATTCGCGAATATATCCATTACCAGCGAACGATAATAGTTGAGAATTGGTATAGAGCATTTGAGAACATAAGTACATCATTGGATCACATATTAAAGCCACGGGCCAAACCGCAAACTGTCGTATGAAGATATCGGGACTATGCGTCCCAAGATGACCTCCGTTGAACTCGGAAGAGAGGGGATACAAGTATAAATATGAGGTCGTAGACAAGGACTCGAAAGTACTTCTGATATTGTGTTCGAGCGGTCACCACGCCAGTGGTGCGAAAGTACTTCTGATATTGTGTTCGAGCGGTCACCACGCCAGTGGTGCGAAAGTACTTCTGATATTGTGTTCGGGCGGTCACCACGCCAGTGGTGCGTAACTACTTTTGACAAAGCGTTCGAGCCGTGATTACGCCAGGGGTGCGAGTGTGTACTTACTCGTGGAGTAGGATTCGAAGTATTATATTGTTACATAGTACAGGGATTCATGACGTGATGTAGCTCATATTACAGTCTTGAGCAGTCTACTAATATGAAGTATTTCAAATAGACAGGACTCAGTAAAGCCTAACTTACGGAGTGTGAGATTCTACCAACAGATTAGGAAGTGCGTTACATGAGAACGGTCACGAGTGTTTATGTCACCTAGTAAACAGTCGATTCTAAACTGATACCTGGTCAGCTACACGAACGTGAGACGGGAAATTCAAGTGCGCGTACGGGCCGTTGTAAAGGGAAACCCGAGGTATCCCATGTTCCTAGTGTCCGGGAAAGGAATGAAGAATGTAAATCTACATTAAGTGGGCTAGATACAAGGCCGAGAGTGTAAAATTTGTGAATAGAATTTAGGGTGGAAATTATTCCAAAGTGCAACAGTTAATTTATTTGTTTTTATTCAAAATGTGTAAAGTTGAAAAGGGTCAAGGATTAATTCTTCAAGCTGGCATGAATACCAGTGGAATGCATTGCTAAAAACCGGAGGGGCTATGGCTTCTCGTCCGGTTTTAGCAGACTACAATGGCAGAGTTGAGTACCTTTTAATATATTTATAGATTGCTATCGTTAGGGGGAGGAAATCATATTAATTTATCATGGTAACTTGATTGTGAAACGAGCCGTTACGGCTCGTATAAGTTCAAAGATAGATAGACAAAGGGACAAATTAATATGTACATTAGATCAAGCACTCATCATAATTTTGATTATTAAATAGAGTATAGTAGGGTTGAGTTGTTCATTCAAGTGCTTGAGTTGTTTGCTATGATATGGAGCACGTTTCACGTAAAGATAATGTTAATATTCATTTAGAAGTGCTTCCAAAGTGTTTCTCCGTTATCGGAACTTTTATAGATATTAAGGCATGTTGTTAAGATAATCCAAAGGTAGGATTGCCAAGTGATTTAAATTGTTGTGGGACGGAATGAAGTCCATTGATTTGTGTGTAAATATCGCGAAGTTCGCCAGTGGACAAAATAATAATAATCTGTACAAGTGTCGTAGTACATTAGAATTTGGTAATGTGTAAAGGCGTGTTTAATAATAATCTTTGAGAATAAAGGCACGGGCTTAGTTGGATAGTATGATTGCAAATTAAAGTAATTTAAATGTGGAAATCACATGGGCCGCGAATAATTATAATTTGTGCAGTGAATCCGGTTTTAACACCAATTTTTGATTTAACGTTTTTGGACTCCATAATAATCATAAATAAATTTGGTAGAAACGAGATAGGCACTTTTATAATATGGTCACGCTATGTTCGAGATCCAGAGGGATTTGAGCCAAAAGTTGAGATTTGGAGTTTTGTGGGACAGAAATCCGGCCCGATATGAAAGTGAATTGTACTGATGTTGATGAAGAAATAGATGGATCTTAAGGCCCACATAGAGGTTGTATTTATATACCGGTGTATTGAGTGGCAGAATAGAGTCCACACACCGAGGGTTAATTTGTGAAAATGTTTTGAAGAGTTCCAATGGATAAATGGACTTCAAAATGGAAAAGGAAGGAATAATTTAACACTTGCAGAGATTGGAGGTATTTGCCCAACTGCGAGGTGTTATGGGATTTGAGAATTGTCTTAGGAGCATATGGTCTCCATGAATTAACGGCAGTACGAAAATAAGGTGGCGGATTCGAACACTAGTATGTCCCGACCGATGTGAATTCGGATCTTGATGATTTCTGTTTGGGAGAGAACGTATGTGACCAAATTATAAAGATGGGGAATAAAAATAAAGATTCTCGAAAGAAGTAATAATAATAATAATAATATTCCAAGTAAATCATATCTGGATTGATTAGTGCCAAAATAAATAGGAATTGTAAAAGGGGTTATGCGTTAAACATATTGAGAGTGGACTACCGTGTAACAGGCAAATTTAAATTTTTTTAAAATTAATAATAATAAATATAAAAAACTACTTTTTTGAAGAAGAATTTACTTTTTTTTAAATTTGGACATAATTATGATGTTGGGAGTTGAAATGAAAAATTTGAGATTTTTAACTAATAATAATAATAATAATAATAATAATAATAATAATAATAATAATAATAATAATAATAATAATGAGAATATTTGAAGAAGGAGAAGAAGAATAATCAGAGAAGCTACTTTTATTTATTTCAGATGAAAATAAAAAAATCGCGAAATGTTGAAATCTTATTCCGAGGATGATTACGGGTTACGATAATCATGATCTCCACGAAACATAATGATAATAATAATAATAATAATAATAAAAATAAAATAATTTTTTAATGTATTTTTCTTATTATTTCGGATGCTGATGATGGATGATACTAGGGAAGTCAGCTGGCGAATTAACGTAATAATGTCAATTGGTTGTAAATAATAAGTTAAGTTAATATGTGTAAAATGAAGGCAAATCCCTACATCTGGACCATTAGGTTAGAGTCCCTTTGTCGTATTCCTTCAACTAACGATTAGCATATCTTGGTTAGGAACCCGGGGAGAGTTTGTAGTTTCCCGGGTTGGTCTCATCTCAATTAAAGTGGAGGCGATAACATGGTCCATGTGATCGCGCCTACTTAGCCAACAGGTTATTGGTCCATGATCAAATAGGGTCATGGTGTTAACGAAGGTAAATCTGATACCTTCAGATATCAACGGTTCCACCACCCAAATGGAAGGGTGGTCAAAAGTGACAAATATTATGTAATCATTTTTCAGGAATAATTTGCCAAATTACAGGCAAATCAAGGGTCAACAGATTTTGATTGTGTGTAAAATTTCATTTGTTTACTTAAATAAAATGCTCCTTTAGCATTTGCAAGGAAACAGTTCCAGGTTCTTGTTCTTGTAGAATAGTAAAAACTTGGTGACCGTTTAAATATCCGTCCCCATTCCTAGGACGGAGCCTTCATAATTTCCCTTTGATCTGAATATATATAATTTGTGTGTTTTATGATGAGCCTTAAAGTTAAAGATTAGTGTGTCCCGTTCAACCCTGTAGTACTGATGGGATGGCGCCCTTACATTTAGTTTGAGATCTTATATCTCAAAATATTTTTTTATTGAGTATTAGTTGCGATGGATTCGGACCGTAACACTCCCTGAGATAAATGCTGGTTGGGACTCAGGCTGTGAGCGGGTACAGTATATTTGTTCTAGCATTACTCAGTAAGAACACGGTTCGATTCCATGTGTTGCCTGTATTAGAGATTATTTTTTAAACTGACGAAGAACTAAGAGAACAGTGTTTAAATCCATACTTTTTTCTGTTACTGTGAGTAAATCAGGGTTCGTATATATATCTGTAATACAGATTTTTTGTTGCATGTAAATGATTTTTCATTTGAACACAGAGATCAGAGTTCAAATCCGATTTTTAAAAATTCTATTAGCGTAATAAAGTTGATGTTTTAGTCGCGAAATAAGGAGAGAGGGGTAGTTTTATTCCATGCAATCATCATCTGCCTGCATGACAATTTCTATTGTTTTTATCAACAAGGCACCACGCCCTCCTCCTATGATATGTTATTATAATCAAGGTAAGTTTTTCTGTTCAGAACACGATGGGAATGTATGCTGACTATTCAAATCTTTACTGTAAAATAACAACAGACTATATATGTTCTAAATACAAAAACAAATTTTCGTTCTTGGTAGAGGGCACAGCACAATGCATTTTTACGATTTTCTGTAACAGGATTTTTTAACAACATGTTTTAACTTGTTCAGGAGGGGAGGTCACGCGACGGATGGAGACACAAAGCCTTAGCGACGGTGTAGTTAGGCTACCTTCAAAATAGTAGAGGGGCCATCTAGCGCAGGAGGGCATCTGTCTGTATAATTGTGTCAGATAGCGGTAAAACTGCAAGAAGGAGGAGGGATTGAGTTGACCTCCGCGACGCCACACTGTCGGATACAGAGCATTTCATGGTTTTCTATTTTCATATCAGACAAATAAGATGACGTTCGGAAGGGGTATCTCGCAAGATGACGTCGGGAAGGGGCATCTCGTTATAAAACTATGTACTGTCAGGTTAGACCCCGCCTAGATGGTGTCAGAGAAAGGGTCATGTCGAGAAGAGCAGCTAGCCTTAGAAACAGGGTCCTCTGAGGTTACGCCCCCTCTAAGATGGTGTTCGGAAGGGACATGTCGAGAAGGGCAGCTAGCCTTAAAACTAGGGTCTTTAGGCTCCTCTAAGATAAAAGCACGTCGGCTAACTGGAATTGTTCATTAATTAATTTCTCGGAAACGGCTGAGAATTGCGCCCTACTACTTGCACCTGTTATCCTCCTGGTCATGCCCTACACGTGTACCAAAGATGGATCGAATCAGTCACCCATGCGCCGTAGCCTCCCCTTGTTAGAAAGATCCGTTTCATACTCGCCGCAGTCCTTTTCAGTCTACAAGATATTACACTGCAAGCTTCAAGCACTGTCTACCATTCAATATACACTGCCTGACAAAAATTTAAACATTTAGAAGTGGAGGAGGAAACGAAATGGAACGTCACATGTTGAGAGGGTATTTGATGCTATCTCAGTGATTACAAATGCGAGTCAATTTTACAAAGAATTTGGCAGTACGAACACATTTATCAGTATGACGTTGCACCCCTTCTGGCCTGGATCAGTGCGATTCAGTTGGGAAGGGTATAACAAATCCGTTGTATCTTTTCCGGAACAAGCTGGCCCACAATTGTTGTAACTTGTCCTGGATACTGGCACAGGGACGGAGTTGACGTCCGAGCTGGCCCCACACATGATCTATCATGGACATATCTGGGGATCTTCCCGGCCACGGAAGTAACCTCAACATCATGCAGACAGTTCGTAGAGACAAGTGCCGTGTGCGGACGAACATTGTCCTGTTGAAAAATTGTACCACGATACTGTAGCATGAGAGTGATGCAGGATGTCCGTGACGTACCGTTGAGCCGTCGGACTTCCCTCAATCACTACAAGTCGCGACCTGAAGTCATACGCGATGGTTCCCAACACTATGACGCCAGGAGCCTCTACAGAAGATTGGAAGAATGGAACCTCTCCCCAGGTCGCCGTCCTAATCGCAGACGATGGTCATCCGCGGTAGTGCAGCACCACGATTCAGCGGTAAATAAATGCGACGCCATTCAGCAGCAATCCACCTTCCCGGTCACGGCAACTCACCAATCGCAGCCGTATGTGTTGTGGTGTTAACGGCAACCTATGCATGGGACGTAAGTCCCTAGTCCGGCTGCTGTTAGTCTACGACCAATGGTGCGAGATGACAAAATAATGTTGCAGGAAGTCCATTACTTGTTCTGAGATGGAAGGCGCAGATGTTAAGGGGTCATGATGTGCTTCGTGCACAATACGGCGATCCACCCTTGTGGTTGCCAGACATTGTCGACTGGAAACTTCACGATGAGTATGCCTGCCTCCACGTTCCCATGCAGTCTAATATCGGGTCACTGTCACATCCGAATGTCCCACAAATTCAAATATTGCACAATTAAACCAGCCGGCCAAATGGAGTCCCACAATGAGGCCCCTTTCAATCTCTGGCAAGTGCTGATAACGCTGCCCCACTCGAATACGCGGCATCTCAATGTCCTTCAGTGATCACTCAACATCTGACGCTATTGACGCCCTTTATATTTCCTACCAAGCCTGGCAACAATACTAAACACGAAGAACACCATTACACTCTGGTGGCAGTTCTACCAGTCAAAGAGAACTGCAACTCTAATCATTTTCATATCCACCGATAGTGTTTCGTGTACGAAGTTACATTGTCATCCGGCAATTTCTTCTGAACGCTTCAATGATTTTGTCAGGCAGTGTGATAAAATGAACACACGTAGCCGGTTTGATCATATTAAATGGATAATTCGAAATGGGATATCAGACTTTTATTTAAAGAAAGGAGCCAGAGTAAGTTCCATAGTAGATGTATGGTGTCATTAAGAGCAATATATGGCAACGGGACCTGGCTTGAAACGGGGCTTAGGGGTGAGAGAGGGATTGATAATAATGACGATGAAGATGAACCCGAGAAAACAAAACCTCTTCAGCCTCTGATACTTCGGTTATATAATCTCAAATGATCAAATAACATTAAAATCTTTTCCGTAATAATAATGGAACCTAGTTCTAATTAATTTAACCTTAACACAATTGTTTAATATTTTTAAAAAATGTTACGTCCCACTAACTACTTGGACAGTTTTCGTTTACTTGACAGTAAATCTACTGACACGAGACTGATGTATTTGAGCACCTCCAATTACCAATGGACTGAGTCAGGAACGAACCTGCCATGTTGGAATCAGAGGACCAGCGCCTCAACCGCCTGAGTCAATTAGCTCGAAACGTTTCCACGAGAAAAAGTGAACAATATATAATATATGTTCACCGTATAGATTTTCAGTTATTTGTGTACAAACATACATGTATTCGCGAAACTTTGTGGCTCAATTTATGGTATTCTTTGATGAAATTCAAATTAAACTCAACAGTGGTATCTGCACGAAATAAAATATGTTTTAGTTTATTACGTGACATTGTTTTGTAATGAAGAAACCGTGTATATGGGTATATTGTAGGCTGTAAGTAGCTTGATTCTCTGAAGGTGAATTTAACTCACTCGATTTTATAAAGTTTATATTATATTCATCACGGTTTTAACACACAGGGTGAAAGCTGTTGTAAAACAAATATCTAGAGAAGGGACGAAATCAAAGAGAGAAATTATCACATATTATTTATTTTTTAAGAAACAACAATTATTTACAAATCTTATTGCATAAGCTAGTACTAATAAAATCTCTACAATTATGTTTACAAAACACTTGGAACATTTATCCCACGTTAAAATCAATAAAATATACATGAATTATGTGAATCATGGAATGTTTGGAGATTTGTATTTCTTTATGTGAATGATAATTGTAGGCTATTTTTGATTATTTATAAATAATATGATGTGAAAGCAATGGATTATTTAAAATATCGTAGGTATTAATATTAATGACTGCCTGTAAATTGAAATATCATTTACTTGCATCAAGAACATGAATACTTTTCTCAATAGGGACGTTTTAAAAATTTAACCAAGAGGAATGGTTTAATCTGATATCACTGCCTAATATACATAACATTTCGGGCAAGCTTTAGAGAGAATAATACAATGGGAAATCATTGGCATCTTAAAATGGGCTGTAAACGGTACAAATATATAGTCTCCCATTATTACTGCGATAGGCAGTCTTTTCCTTGGCTAAATCATTAAATGCAAGTTTTATTCTTACCACTAAATAAATATTTGTATCAAAATATAAATATAATAAAATAATGTGTAAACACATGACATCTTGATGTGAAGGAAGTTGTGCGAAGGCTGCACCTGATAATATGCTAGGATCATTCCGTACTACGTTTCTTCTTGTAGACTGGTGTAGCCGAACTTCAGTGATTCTGAAAAGAAAGTTCAGTATATAATTGATGAAAAAACAGTGTGTTTTACAAAACTTTATGACTAAGTAAATTATGAGGATATTTTACAGTAGTGCAGAGGTTTGCTTTGGCATTGCTAATCTTTATTCAAACAAAAGGTCGGCGTAGAAAAGAACCATGGAGTCTGATCTGTTTTTCTTGTGAAAATAAAAATCCACAGCCTGTTTCCAGTCGTTCGAGTGGGTTAGGAGTGAAATGAATGAAGCCCTCATCTATCGACGAGGACAGGAAATTGTGCCAGATGCCGAAGCCTGTCGCACTCCTCTGGGGCAATAAAATAAAATGATATTGGAGAGTGTTGTGGAATGAAAGATGACAGGGAAAACCGGAGTACCCGGAGAGAAACCTGTCCCGCCTCCGCTTTGTCCGGCACAAATCTCACATGGAGTGACCGGGATTTTAACCACGGAACCCAACGGGGAGAGGCCGGCGTGCTGCCGCCTAAGCCACGGAGGCTTTCTGTTTTTTCTTGTACATACACGGATTTAGTACTTTATTAATCTGCCTGAAGTTACAAGGAACCACAAGGATCCAGAATATTACAA
The DNA here is from genome assembly GCF_040414725.1 of Anabrus simplex. Classification (NCBI taxonomy): domain Eukaryota; kingdom Metazoa; phylum Arthropoda; class Insecta; order Orthoptera; family Tettigoniidae; genus Anabrus; species Anabrus simplex. Next base: position 195,419,700 of record NC_090271.1, on the reverse strand, counting down.
CAAAGGTATACATTAATAACCTACAGCAATTATAAACAAATAAAATATAAATATCAAAGGATAGATGCCATCCTGGAAGTGGTTTTCCGTGGTTTCCCACTTCTCCTCCAGGCAAATGCCGGGATGGTACCTAACTTAAGGCCACGGCCGTGTCCTTCCCACTTCCTTGTCTCTCCCTTCCAATCTTCCCATCCCCCCACAAGGCCCCTGTTCAACATAGCAGGTGAGGCCGCCTTCGAGGTACTGGTCATTCTCCCCAGTTATATCCTCAGACCTAATGCGTCACGCTCCACGACACTGCCCTTGAGGCGGTAGAGGTGGAATCCCCCGCTGATTCTGAGGGAAAAACCAACCCTGGAGGGTAAATTGATGAAGAAGAAGTGTCTCAATATACTAATTTATCCCTTCAGTACTGTGAAGGGAAACAGCGTGGATGACATCTTTGCTGAGTTTTTTGCAGAAGTCAACAAGTTTACGAAGAAGTTCACGGCGTGTGTCCTACAGGATGGAATAAAGGAGCCGACAATTTTGCCATTCACCCAAGAAAGCTACATGCTTTAGTTTTGGATCCCTCTAATCGTTTCGAAAGATACATTGAGCCGGCGATTGAGGTTTACACAGAAAAGAGATTTATGAACCACGACTCCAATATTTAAGCCTATATTACAACATCGGGCTTGAGCATTGATCAGTTAAAGGATTGTTATTTGGTAGCATGGGAGGTAATGCACAATACACCTGGAACATTTTGAAAGTGTTAGATATCCCCACACTTAACAGCATTATAATTAAGGCCGTTAGGCCCTCTCTTCCATCTAACCAGAAAATACAGTATCTACATGTGTAAAATTAAAATAAATATACTTACAATTGAAACATCTTGCAACTACTAAACCATACAATATCATGATGAAAAACAAAAATAAAAAATAGGGAAAAAATAGGAAAATTGATGATGATGATGATGATGATGATGATGATAATTTACACAATTATGACATGATTACCTAATTTCAATTAACCTTAATAATAACAGTGAGATTATATAAAGTCTATAGTTTGAGGAAGGCTAAATCTACAATATTTCCACAACATAGAATAACAATTTAGGACTTCATCTATTACTCAGTAGGTGTCGGTGACAAAGTTGCCTAAAACTAGCAGGTGAGGCTCTTCTGACAGAGACGGGTAGTGTATTCCACTGTCGTGCCCAAGAAATAACAAATGAGTTTGTGTATCGTGTGGTGCAGTGAGATGGAATAGATAAGAGTGTATCAGATTTTGACCGAGTGCCGAAACTGTGTTTGGATGAGAGGTGGTGAAATTGACTGTATAAGTCGGGAGGTGAGCATGAGGAGAGTATTCGATGAAGAAGGCATAAAGCATGAAGATTATGGCGCTGTTTGAGTTTTAGCCAACCGAGTTCATCGTAGTCAGGTGTAACATGGTCAAAGAAACGTAGGTCACATATGTAGCGAAAACAGGCATTTTGCGCGCGTTGAAGTTTGTCGTTAAGAGTAGCAGTCAGGTCGTTGTACACGGTGTCACACTAGTCGAAATGAGGCAATACAAGAGTGCAAATGAGGCCTTCTTTTAATACTCGAGAAAGTATGTTGCGGAATCTTCTAAGAGAGTTAAGTGTCTCAAATACTTTCCTGGAGATGCTGGTAACCTGCTGCTTCCAGGAAAGATGTTCGTCTATAATAACACCGAGATCTTTGACAGATTCACTGATATCAATGAGTGAATTTTGTAGGTAGAGTTTTGGTAAAGTGAAGATGCTTATGGTTTTTGAGCAAAGCCGAGGATGTGAAAGTAATAAGCTTGAGATTTTACGTTATTTAATCTAAGTCCATGCAGGTCAGTCCAGTTACAGTTTTCTTGTAAGACTCTATTGAAATTTTTAATTTCAACGGTTAGTCTTTCCGGTTCACAGTGCAAATATAATTGTATATCTTCAGCGTACATGTGGTATCTGCAGATGTTAAGCATTCTGCACCACCACCTTCATTTTATAATTGTTAATCTTTTCCACTTTGTGTGATAATCCCCTATGAAGGTGTTGCATTCCGTAAAGTATGAGTCCAAGCAACTTTTTTTAATTGTGCATACGAATAGTTTATTTTTTCCAAGTTGTAACATTACGTCTACAGGCGTTTTTGTAAAATTCAGGATCCTTGTGGTCACACACAGTACGTATGCTGATGTTCTTGTGAAAATATATACACTGAGTGGCCAAAAGTCACGGGAAGAGGTGCCCCCTTAGAAAGTATGCCGTGCATGACTCCTGAGCGTTGCGGCTAGCTGCGGCGTAGATGAGCACTCTGTCACAGACACCAGTGCCGTGGAGATGGCAACACGTCGCGAGTTAACGACTTTGAACGTGGGATGAGCATCGGCGAACGACGCATGGGTCAGAGCATTGAGGAGATTACATGCGAATTCGAGTTTCCGAGGTCAACAGTGTCGAAGGTGGATCTTCAATGTCGTTGAGATAATGTTACCACCCGCGTAAACCGCCGCATGGGAAGACCACAGGTGTTTAACGAACAGACATCACGTCACCTCTGCAGAACCATACCGGACGCTCGACCGCCCAGTTGAATGTTGGAAGTCAGCAACACATTTTTACCAGGACTAACGAGACTTCTGCATCGCTTAGGCTTCACCAGCGGACGACCAACTCGTGTCCCTTTGCTGACACCTCGACACACAGCTCAACGACGTGCATGGGCCCACGAACATCGGCAGTGGACCATGGAACAGTGGTGGCGTGTGGTATGGTTCGATGAATCCTGGTTCTAGTTGTATCGAGCTGATGGGCGCGTCAGAGTGTGGCGTATGCCCAATGAAGCTATGGATCCTGCGTGTCAACAAGGTTGTGTCCAGGCGGGAGGTGGCTCAGTTCTGGCCTGGGCGGCGTTCTCATGCTCGCAATTAGGCCCCATTGTCCGGCTGCAGGGAGCGCTGCCAGGTGAACGTTATGTGAACATTCTTTCAGACCACCTGCATCCCTTTCTGGCCCTAGAGTACCCTGATGAAAGTGTCATGTTTAAACAGGACAATGCGCCATGTCATCGCTCTGTAGTGGCACGCAGGTGACTGGAGGAGCACACCAGTGAAGTTACGATCATGGATTGGCCCTCTAGATCCTCCGATCTTAATCCAGTTGAGCATTTATGGGATGCTGTCGATGCTGGTGTACGCTCCATGAACCCCGCACCAACTACACAAGACCAATTTATTGTGGGTAGCAGTGCAAGATGCGTGGAGTCCAGATCCCTCCAGAAAGATTCCAACACCTTGCAGAGTCGATACCTCGCCGTACTGCTGCCGTTTGCATGGCTCGCGGAAAAGCAACTCGTTATTAACGTCACATTCAGTGTCTTCGCATGACTTTCGGCCACTCAGTGTATATGCCACTGGCTCCGACCGTAAGTCCCACAATTTCTAGATTCTTGAAGTGATTTTTTTTTTTTTTTTTTAGATAGCAATGGTTGTGTCACATTAGTTTCGAAATCTGGCGCTCGGATATTGCAGTGCAGGGAGATCCATATATACCTTTCTAATTTTAATGAATTATAATTTCCCTCTGGAAGCTAGCGTAAATATGAAATTTAGTTTGATGATTTCAGTGGCTCTAGGAGAATCCATGTCGATACTCTTCCCATCCATTGTTGACTATTATTACTATCGTTAACTATTAATAATGATCAAAAATTAAGTTCCCACAAAAGAACCATTATTAAAATTCATCGATTGCGAATATGAAAATATTCAAGGCAGGCATTTATACAAATGGATATATATTCAACTGCATAAAAATTGGCCGGGCAACAAATACAATGGAACTTCCATATCTCGAAGCGCCTACGGAGACTGAAAGTACTTTGGGTTATCGAAAATTCAAGGTATAGAAAAACGTATATGCTACTACGGCTCCACAAAAAATAACTTAGCTGTACTGTTATTTACTTCCTAATTTATGACAGTTCTTTTTTTCAGTGCCTACAATTTTAATATCATTCGATATCGTATTAAGAGCTTTTTTTACCGGGCGAGTTGGCCGTGCGGTTACGGTCGCGCAACTATAAGCTTACATCCGGGTTCGAACCACACTGTCGACAGCCCTGAAGATGGCTTTTCGTGGTTTCCAATTTTCACTCCAGGCAAATGCTGCGGCTGTAACTTAATTAAGGCCACGGCCGCTTCCTTCCCACTCTTAGGCCTTTCCTGTACCATAGTCGCCATAAGATCTATCTGTGTCGGTGCGACGTAAAGCAAATAGCAATAAATTTAAGGTTTATTTTATCATAAGAAGTAACACTCATTTTATAATACTTACAATTTCAAATTTTTGAAAATATCTGAAATTTTCCTGTAAGCGTGCGCTTCGAATATCCTTCGAGATGTCAAAGAATTCAACAGAACTTCGAGTTATCGAAAATATGTAACGCATTCATTATACAGGATTGTAGCCTCCTTGGCTCAGGCGGCAGAGCGCCGGCCTCTCACCGCTGGGTTCCGTGGTTCAAATCCCGGTCTCTCCATGTGAGATTTGTGCTGGACAAAGCGAAGGCCGTACAGGTTTTTCTCCGGGTACTCCGGTTTTCCCTGTCATCCTTCATTCCAGCAACACTCTCCAAATGTCATTACATTTCATCCGTCATTCATTAATCACTGCCCCAGAGGAGTGAGACAGGCTTCGGCAGCCGGCAAAATTTCTATCCTTGCCGCTAGATGGGGGTTTCATTCATTCCATTCCTGACCCGGTCGAATGACTGGAAACAGGCTGTGGATTTTCATTAATTATATAGGATTCCGTCGGGAAACATAAATTCTTTCCTGATATAGAAAGTTCGAGTTACAGAGGTTGAACTATAATTAATTATATACACTCTCGAAATGCAAGCATATTCGAAAACTGCGGATGCCCGGTGACCGAAGATATGATGCTTGGAATCCTACCACCTAACAATACGATCATCCTGTTTCAAATAAGAGAATTTTGAAAGAAAGTAATCTTCTGCGACTGGAATTTTTTGTACGGTTGAGTGCTCCGTCACTGCATTGTTCTACATAGGTTGTTTGTAGTGGTGTCAAAACCGTGCACTAGCCGCCAACATCTTGGAAATGTGTGTCAATCCAACTGACGAGGCCCCTATCACACTGGGGCGAAACACTAGTAATTTCACTATTGAAAGAGCTTGAATAATTTATTATTAACTTGTTTGTAGTCTGTAGTTATTGCAGTCGTAACACTGACAGCGGCAGCGGGTTTTTACTGTAAAAATGTATTGGAAGACAAATTTCTTGATTGATACACAATGGCCATTTCGAAGAGAATTCAGTGTGCTCGATGTTCCAACAAGGTCAACAATTTTATCGATGACAAGCATTTGTACCCATTCTTTGCACAGGAATTTGCAATGGATTACATGTTTCTTTCGTAAATGTATGCGAAATAACATGGCTCTATTCACATGTTAACTGATACTTTTCACCTGAAGGACGTGGCAATAACGCGGAGCATGATAAAGCTGAACAAATTCAAGACGAAATGAAGGCTATTTCAGAATATATTATACAATTCAATTCCTGCACCGAAGTTGCGCGAAATTCCTTCTCAGTTTCATATTGTTTGTGGCGCGGCATTGTGACCGAAGACTCACAAAACCCATCGTTGATACGTCCCTTATAATCTGCTCTATAATAATGAGTAAAAGGGCTCTTTTATTCATCCCGTTGTCCGGCTCCATGGCTAAATGGTTAGCGTGCTGGCCTTTAGTCACAGGGGTCCCGGGTTCGATTCCCGGCAGGGTCAGGAATTTTAACCATCATTGGTTAATTTCTCTGGCACGGGGACTGGGTGTATGCGTCGTCTTCATCAACATTTCATCCTCATCATGACGTGCAGGTCGCCTAAGGGTGTCAAATCGAAAGACCTGCAACTGGCGAGCCGAACATGTCCTCGGACACTCCCGGCACTAAAAGCCATACACCATCTCATTTCATTCATCCCGTTAACACATCTTCAAGGGACATGCACCAAGTATCCCACGGGACTGGGACTAAAAGTATAATTTTTCATAAGCATCTCCGGTACTATCCGTCGTACGTTAAATACGTATATGGCATAAACGAACGGAATTACATATTCTTAAACGATTGTCATATGCAGGCTTTTGATAGTTCTAATATTAACGAAGATATTTGTGAATAATCTTCCTGTAAGCCCTATCTGTATATAATCTCCCTGACGCCATATGCGCCCAAGAACACAATAGAGAATGAGTAGATTCCAAGTACGTAGTTCGGTTGAAATATGTCCAGCAGTTTTGCAATTTTAGGAACACAAACATACCCTGACCGACAGACTGACATCAAAGGTAAAATTCCTTTGAATCATCGGTGTCATGTATGAAATAAATAATTACCGAGCTCGATAGCTGCAGTCGCTTACGTGCGGCCAGTATCCAGTACTCGGGAGATAATGGGTTCGAATCCCACTGCCGGCAGCCCTGAAGGTGGTTTTCCGTGGTTTCCCATTTTCACACCAGGCAAATGCTGGGGCTGTACCTTAATTAAGGCCACGGACGCTTCCTTCCCACTCCAAGCCTCTTCCTATCCCATCGTCGCCATAAGACCTATCCGTGTCACTGCGACGTAAAGCAACTTGCAACTTGCGAAATAAATAATTATGAGGAAATCTTGCTCGTGTAATGAATTACAGGCACATGGACCTCACAATTCTATGTATGTAGATGACGATTATTATTATTATTATTATTATTATTATTATTATTATTATTATTATTATTATTATTATTATTATTATTATTATTATTATTATGTCCGGCTCCATGGCTAAATGGTTAGCGTGCTGGCCTTTGGTCACAGGGGTCCCGGGTTCGATTCCCGGCAGGGTCGGGAAATTTAACCATAATTGGTTAATTTCGCCGGCGCAGGGGCTGGGTGTATGTGCCGTCTTCATCAGGATATCTCTGATAAGCAGACACTTTTCCCCAGTTCATTCTTGATAATAAATTTATTTTGCAATTTGCTTTACGTCGCACCGACACAGATAGCTCTTATGGCGACGATGGGACAGGACAGGGCTAGCAGTGGGAAGGAAGCGACCGTGGCCTTCATTAAAGTACAGCCCCAGAATTTGCCTGGTGTGAAAATGGGAAACCACGGAAAACCATCTTCAGGGCTGCCGACAGTGGAGTTCGAACCCACTATCTCCCGAATACTGGATACTGGCCGCACTTAAGCGTCTGCAGCTATCGATCTCAGTCATAAACATTTAGTTCTTGAAACTGTTGTGCCCAAGTAATGTGGATTCCCGAGTAAAACACTTGCAAACACACATGTTCCAAATTAAATAAAATGTTACATTATGTCCAATAGCTCTTAAGTACACCCTATATTGTTGGAATTTGGGAAACGATGTTTAAAATATGGGACTCCGTAATTTCTTTACGGCAGCATCGCAATTTCCTTACTGTTTGAGCAAGTTGTAGTTGGTTTAGTATTGTTTCAGTGTGTGCGTGTTACTTTTGTAGGTCGGAAAAGAACTAATAAGGACTTAGATGATGGCGTCCCATAACAATTTGTTGGCGATTATACTACCCTTCGGAAAGGTTATTAGTCTTTGAAACTCGTTCAAGAAGTGAATCGTATTGGTTCTATCGTTCTAATGGATATCGAGGGGGTAAATGCTTGTTGATGTCCCCTTGTTCTTCTTCTTCTTCTCCTTTTTGTTATTCTTAAAACGTGGGTAATTTCAAAATACTCACAGATTTGAAGGAATTACTGTAGTTCACCATCAGAAAAGTGTTTGAAATTGCTGGACAACTTCCGACTGGAGCACAAAAGTTATGTCAAAAATCATTTTTCCTCCCTGTTTTACTGATTATTACCAGCATAAATACATATCATCGATGGGAAGGCATAGCTTACCACACAACATAGCTCAAATAGACAGACATTTAGAACATGACATGTAGATGCTGAAGTGGGGAATTATCAGGCTCACTGAGGACCCCTTGTTGATGGACACTTAACGCCGATCAGAATACTTGCCATCGCCCCCATGTGTGTTCAGTTAATCAAAACTCTGAATAGCATTCTGAACATCGCTCGTCTTTCAAATATGGTAAGCGCCAATTTAGAGACCCCGTAATCCATGCACTATAGTATGCGACTTTTTTAAAACCTGGAAAGCACCTGCCATTTTTTCTCACATTTCAGCACTAATCACCTTATCAACGTTGGCAGTTAGTATCCTAAACTCAGTTCGTAACAGTACAGGCAAAGTTCACATCTAGCACTCAACTGAGGACATAAAACAAAGAGTTCGTTCAAATATTTGACTTTCGTTAATAAGTCTATGGGAGTTTTCAATTTCAAATGAAATACTCGTTAAAGAATGTTGTGACGATCACTGGGTGACTGATCTTATAAAGGGCATTTATTCCCACTTAGTGTTCATCGTACTTGTAATAGGAAGGTCTAATCAGGAATATTTACTCATCTAACATGTTGAGTTCATTCATGTTACTTGTGTTGGAAAGGTCGGATCAAGAATATATATACATGCAACGTAGTAACTTCATTCACCTATTCTCATGTATCAAGGTCGTCCAGTGAAACTACCTTAAAAGAGAGCTTTCTTGTAGTGACTTATTATATCGTTAAGGTGAATTTATCCCTCTACCCTTTTACTGACCATTACAGCCTTTATCTTCGTAAAAATGCCGTAGTTCATCACACCTTGCCGACGACAAAGCTTTCTCTTTTAAGTTTTCCACGAAGAAAGTAGCCACTAGAGGAGAAAGAGGACTTCCCATGTCCACACCATCTGTCTGTTCATATTATTTCCCATTCCATACAAAGTAGGAGGAGGTCATGCAGTGATAGAAAAGCCTTGCGATCTCTTTAGTAAAAATATCATTAATGAGAGACATAACACCATCAACAGGTACTCTCGTAAACAGAGACACCACGTCGACACTCAGCAAGATATCACCTGGTTGAAGTGAGTCTGAGTGTGCCTAAGCACAAACTGTGGAGTGCTTAGGCACTTGATATTATATCACTTGTGGCGGCTTGGTGTCTTATATGCTGGAGAAAGCTATGGTGTACTGTATCTCAGACTTTCCATAATTTATGTTCTGGAACAACAAGTGTGTGTTGCACAAGTGGAAGCATCTTTAAACCAAGTGTTAGAATCAGTGAACACAGAATTATAAAGGTACAGTATCAATGTGATATTACAAGTACCAATAACTGGAATATGAAAGTGGTGTTGATACATAGAGACTGAAGGGTTTTTATCTACATATAGATGCTTTGTAATTAATGTTCATCGGACTGATTACAAATGGTAGCCTGGTCCTCGCTTTTGGTTTCCCACCGTTTTTGCCGTTGTTATTCGATAATGGTGTAAATATGGAGTCTTCCAGCAGTATTATTTGAGTGTATTAAATATATATTTTGGTATGTTGATGAGGTGCTCACGCATGGATATTATTCAGAATATAGTTAGTTATTTTATAATCAGTGGAGTTATTGATTAACGTAGGTGCAGTTCCTACCTATTTCGTCGTTTTCAGAAGGTTAGGTAAGGCCTGAAGCAGATGTACCAGTACGCAGTTTTACGTACACGCTTTGAGAGAGAGAATTATCATGCTCTATTAAAATTTGGGGGATCCATCCAGGTGAACTCTGGCGCCCATCCTACGGACATTTCCATGAATTATTTATCCATATACAACAAATAATATTACAAATTGTCCGTATTCAAACTAGCTTCACGTTCAGAAGCATTATCAGACGTTCTAGACGTGGACCGGTGTTTTCCAGCTTTGAACGATGATTTTCCTAGGGCAGCTTATTTTTAGTGTCCATAGTAAAACTCTCACAAGTGTCAAAACCTACACAATACCTCTACATAGGTTCCAAATAATGGTACTTTATGTGACTCAATCAATTAAATTATAGACTGTGAAGGAAAATATGCACAAAAGAAGTAGTGTATAATATCACTCAAATAAAGGAGAGTGCAGGTTTCGGGATTAGCATACGGAGAAATTAAGGCAATTAAGAAAGTTGACAATAACTGCGGATAATATCTGAGGACAGCCGGATAGGACAAATATGTAAATACCATGTGGATGAATTGGAAAAATGGAGTGTCCCTCACCAAATTCTGATCACATTTATTACGGATTTTTGAAAGCGGTAACAAAGTATTAAGTATTCAGATAAGAAAATGACTTATGGTATTATTCTTAAGCCTAAAGAGGCAAGGACGAGCTAAGAAATTAAAGCAGGAAACGGTAGAAGAGAAATACCGCACCAATTATAGCAAATGCCATAAAACATCTTACAGTGTGAAATAATGGGCTATACTCCGCGGCACTGTTCTAATATTAACAGCCACGCTTAGCACTATCCGAAGACGATTGTTACCTCCAACGGTTCTGAAAATATCCCTCAGACTGGCAGCTTGACGCCTCTCTCACCTTCTACCCAACGAACAAGCACGAGTTTACAGGAATTATGACAAAAATGGCATCGCGTTATATCCCTGCTAGCATGCAGACTGAGACGTTGCCATGGTAACCGGCAGATTCGCTGTCGATCTGCGAAGGTGTCCGTCACTGGCTCGAGAACATGAATTTTCTCAGTCGTTTGAAGAGTAAGCGAAATTTTGTACATGAAAAAACATTTAAAATGAAGGGACGTTTGATATAATAGTCTACAGATTTCAACAGAAACTCGATAGTGAGAGAGAAAATTGAAAAATAAATCTCTTCTGGTTTTCCTATAAACCCCCTGTCTATTCAGTGATTTTAAAAATCATATGCATACCAAAACTTGATCCTGGATGAGTAGACTCTAAATATGAAGTTTGGTCGAGATCTATTCAGCCGTTTACCCGTGATGGTGCAATAAACAAACAAACAAACAAACAAACACGAAAGCTAAACAACACTGATACGGTATTGAGTTCATCTAAATTATGGCAAAATAAACGAAATTACAGACAGTGTATTTCCTACAACTTTATTAATATAGATAAGAAAGCTGGAGACAAGTGGCTTACTCCTCAGCGAGAGTGGAAAAAACAGACGTAGAATGAGTCAAGATTACATTGATGTTTTTGATGCTCACTGAGTTTACCAAAGAAATCATTGCGTCGATTGAACCAGGAGACAGGTACTTACAGAGCACATTTTCAGTAAGATGGCGCAACATCTCATACGTCTACAGACTCCATGAATCCTGCAGCCTAGCTTCTTCGATGATCGCCTAATTTTTAAAAAAATGTGCCCCCCCCCCCCCCCCAAACATTTTCAATTTTACCCTAGGAATCTCCCACAGTTGCTCTGCAATTCAGAGCAGAATGCCCACCTTTGCTATTATTGGTTCAAAAGTGATAAGTAATTAAGAATTTTAAAGGTTTATATGGATCACGCTGTCTACAGGATATATCAGAAAAACCGTTCCGCATTTTCTGATGTGATCGAGGACATGGATATAAATATTTATCTAAATAAAGTAATACCCGAAAATGTTTCGTTGTATGGCAAGGAATAAGACGCTGAGAGTGTTGCTCCTTGTAAATTCTCCTTGCCAAATTAGCATTGCTTCAAGCTGCCCCGTATGCCTTATGCCTGTCTGCTAATTCAGTATTTGTATACGAATGCATTTTAATATCTTAAATTAAATGAAGAGATATTTTGTGACATACAGCAACAACCTAACTCGCCTACAACTGTTTTATCATTTCCTTGATAACGAAGGAGATGAATTATAAATGCAACCACAATGTGAGTGATGAGGTCTGTCTTTTTTAAACGAAGCATTTCCGGACGCTAAAGAAAAACATAGGAATTTTTTTTTTTGCTATGGGCTTTACGTCGCACCGACACAGATAGGTCTTATGGCGACGATGGGATAGGAAAGGCCTAGGAGTTGGAAGGAAGCGGCCGTGGCCTTAATTAAGGTACAGCCCCAGCATTTGCCTGGTGTGAAAATGGGAAACCACGGAAAACCATTTTTAGGGCTGCCGATAGTGGGATTCGAACCTACTATCTCCCGGATGCAAGCTCACAGCCATAGGAAAATTAGGAATAGTTATGCTGATACACCCTGTATATACAATTGAAATGCAAGAATGAGTGGCATAATCTCTTCGACAATTGCGACATTCATGTCGAAGCGGAAGTATTAGAATATTCATGCGATGTATTTTATCAAGTGACGTAGATATATCAGCTATCATAGAATTGTGAAGCACACATATAAACTACGTTAGTGGTTATCCATACAGAGACGAAGGAAATAAATGAAACAGATCATGACTGAACAAATGTCACTGTCAGAACGTTGTGAAGTGTAGACATTGGCCTTGGTAAGTGACAGTTCGTTTTATCGCAGCAAAGTAACAATAAACACTCAGTAGAATAATTATGTTTTCCTGAGATTCTCAAATAAAGATATTTTAAACTCATGGTAAATATTTCAATACCTAAAACCTTCTGTATTGAAAGGTGGATAATTCCTCTCCTATTCTCCTAAAACCTTCCGATATCATGGAAGATGAAGTCTTCTCCTGGCACTATTTGGCTCACCCCTTCACGGGCATTAACAAATCTCCTCGAAATAAAAGAAGAAAATATATAACTTAGAAAATATCACTCCTTTTCCTCTTTATGACGAAGGATGCTCAGAGACGATGTGTTTGCGGCGCTCACATACGGTACTGTAGAAACTGTGAGTTGGACCAGACAATTTCAGTGGAAGTTGGGTGAATGATCAATTAACATACGTAAGTCAAGTCATAAGTCATGGCAACTATTTTTTTTTCTCGCGAACAGGAGACAACACGGGAAATCTAAGATATGCATTTGGAAATTGTGTAGAAGCCGAGAGCCAATATTTTGAATATTTTGAATATACAAAAAATTAATTTACCTTGAAAATTACGTGTTATCTTTACTACAAAACTTATGCATACACCCGGTACTGCTCCAGAAGTGGAAAATGATATGAAAGTCCTCGTGGATACTGATCAACCTGGAGATGATGAAGCGTTTGTTTTAAATTTCTTAAATTGCTTTCATTCCCCAACCTGAAGGGGTGAGGCGGGCCACCCAGAGGACAATACCCTCTCTCTGGCCAAGAAGGGCTTCCAGTGCTCTCATCGAAACTCCAACAACTCTGCGTATTACCATTGAAAATTTAGTCAAACTTTCACCCGTAATATTGACGTGGATCTCTTTCTATATGTGTGTTACTACTCACATCACAGAAACACTGTACGTCGATTTTGTCTTGTCTTGAAAATTCATAACTTTATTTAAAATTAGGAAATAAAAAGTATATTCGTATCCGCACACCCACAATGGAGGTGAGCTGCATGTACCTATCTAAGAGGACGGCAGCTAATAGTGCTAACCGTTACGCTCAGGAAATAAATTCTAACAAAATTTCAGAACCACACTCACTAGATATTTTATTTCGTCAATACCTATCACGTGCGTTTCCTACATGAAAACTTGCGGCCGTGATCCTGGCAGCCCCCATATAGAAAGAGATTGACGTCAATATTTCAGGTGAAAGTTGGACTAAATTTTCAAGCAATTTGGAGAGATATCTGGTTCTTTGGCTCTGATTCAGATGGTCCTGGGCTCAATTCCTGTCCGGGTCGGGGATTTTAATCGCAGCTGGTGAATTCCTCTGACTCGGGGACTGGTGCTTAGTGTTTATTTCAACGCATCCATCTTCAACCACGAGAAAGACACTCAATAGTCAAGAAGGGCATCCGTCTTTAAAACTAAGCCAAATCCACATGAATTGCCTATCCCAACCAATTCAGAAAAAGGGCAAGAAGGAGAAGAAAAATAATAACATTTGGACAGATCTGGACAATAAGTCCTGCATTTCCATTAGATTCTTCAAAATCGAAATAATATAATGATAGATGCGAATGAAACCTATTTTGGAAGGTTCCAAAGTATCAGGGTTGACACGTCACTTACCTGGAAAGAAGTTCTATGCAGACACTTTTGCGGGAATAGGAGTCATGATCAGCAGCCAAAATTAGAATGGTTACTAGCCACATTTTTATGTTACTTAACGTAAATACTATATTTAAAATGTTTTAAAAGTCTATCGACATGTTAAAATTGCCTTGGGTGGAAAAAATTATTTACTGCTTATAGTAATTAAGTCACTCAAATTACATACATACATACATACATACATACATAGTATATTATATTCCAGATGTTCGCCTTTCTTTCAAAGGGATATTGACAAATTGAGAATAAACTGGCACCTCTCTTTTAAAAGAATTGCAACAAAGCTTTTGTGACAAATTATTTTGTTTAAGAAAATACGGTTCTTTCAGCGAAATGGTTGTATTGTGCCGTTTCCACGTGGAACGAGCGCCACAGCGCGAGTGACGACAACGAACACGAGGTCCGAAAACATGGCGCTGGAACAGTCTGGACATGAACTCAAACTATATATAGCGAAAAAGTGAGAGTGAAGAGAGAGACTTTACGTTCATTTTTGAGTGGAAATATGTGTATAATAATTTCGTGTGGCTATTACTAGCCGAGTGCAGCCCTTGTAAGGCAGACCCTCCGATGAGGGTGGGCGGCATCTGCCATGTGTAGGTAACTGCGTGTTATTGTGATAGAGGATAGTGTTATGTGTGGTGTGTGTGTTGCAGGGATGTTGGGGACAGCACAAACACCCAGCCCCCGGGCCACTGGAATTATCCAATGAAGGTTAAAATCCCCGACCCGGCCGGGAATCGAACCCGGGACCCTATGAACCGAAGGCCAGCACGCTGACCATTCAGCCAACGTGTCGGACGGAAATATGTGTAAAATCATGTATATAATGTTAAATTTAAGCTCAGTGTAGAATATAGAATGTATTAAGTAAGACGAAACCAAAGATCATACAAACTGGGTAATGTTATGTAACGTAAAACAGCGATAGTTGGTAAGAGTGACGGTGGCGACATCTAGGTATCGATAGACATAAATAATAGTTTTATTACAGCCAAATGGCCATGTAAGTAAGTACCACCGCCGTCTCAATCCTATATACTGCCTGCTCTATGCTATGCGGTTAACATGCTTCTCAGCGTGAGCTCTTAGTGTCACGAACCTCCGCTAGAGGCGCCAGCTAACGCACCCAACTTATCTCCGTACCCACGTTATTCTGTTCCAGTGCGTTTGCATCGAGCATTTATTTGTGTGTCTCTGGATGTAAAATGATTAATTGTTGTGTTCCTCACTGTATATCAAAACAGGAAATCCAAATTTTTCAGGTGTGAGGATTCCTGTTATCTCCGCAAGTAGAGACTTCGAGAAAATTGGCTTAACGCAATATCAAGACAAGGACCAACCAAGAGTAATCAATATTCCATCCGATTATTCTCGTGTTTGTAGCCTGAATTTTAGAGATGGAGATAAAAGGTAAAACTAAAAGAAAAAATATTGAAGCCAGAGAGAGTGCATAGTCGGTCTTCGAATTATCCCCATTACCTTCAAACCAGAAAAATAGCTCCACGAAAGACCAGACAGCGACAAGGTATTTCTTCGGAAGAAATCTGTGATGAAACAAGCTCTTCGGCCGCAGGAAATACACTGGATGACGAGTACGAAATTAATTTGAACAACGATTCCAACGAGTAAGAATGACAGCAGTGATCGGAAAATCAGACATTAGAGGCTCCGATCAAGAATTCTGAGACTGCGATAACAGCTGATGACTAATCATAATAAAGTTAAAAGAGTACAGAGACAATTCGAAGACAACCCAGAAATTGATCGTCTGAATAAAATAAAGGAAGCAGCCGAACAAAGGAAAAAAAAAACCGTTTTTAAAAATCAAATCCATAATTTTCGCAAGACAAAATCCGGGCAGTCAGAACAAATCACGCGGTACTATGTGGCGTGGGGAATAGTATCCCAAACGGTTACGAATACGGTAGGACTGCTGGTCTAGTGTCAGCTCCGTCGCTAAGTACTCTGGACAGGTAGCCTAAATGAAAAATGTTGATGGTGTTTGTCGGGATTTCCCAATTAGTGAAGGAGACACTTAGAAGACTCTCAGACCAACAGATAGGAGTGTAACAGTGATCGCAGATTAAATGGCTAATTAGGTACGGCTACTCTACGACCGAACCAGTGACAAGTTCCTTTGTGTAGTCAATGTTGAAGGTGTATTTGGCACATATATTGTAAAATCTTCTGCTCTCGCGAATAAACTGTTGTGTTTTCTTGTAATCCGACTTTCAAATAAGTTCTCTAGCGCTGCTTCCTACTTCCATTAAAGGCGTAGAGTCTACGATCTATCCCTTTTTAGTTCAGAAATGATTACTGTAATGCCTTTCGGCAAAACAATCCAGACTGTGTGCATTTCTATTCGCAAGCAGATAAAATACTTATAATGGTTGATTGATGATTTCATCGAGTACGTTAAGATAATTCGGTTGGAATAAAAACGTGAAAAACTGAAGTGTCTGACTAATGAGACGGCAGATGCTGTCTCGCGAACGGTGAAATCTATAGTGGAATGTGTGTCTTACCTATTAAAAAATCAGTTATTTAATGTTCTCACTAGATGATTTTCTGGAGACGCAATAGAAGCTCTATTTATTTCAGTGAGATTGGGTGGTGGATTTAATGACATGACGAACGCACGCACTGCATTATGTGCTATAAAACGTATCCTTAAAACTAGTCATGAACAAAGGGTCAACGAAATAGTGATAGACATTTTTTTGCGCCCACTGCTGGTAAATAACAGAAAGAAAAGGACTGAGAAGGTGCTCCGTTACTCGTGTCGAGAAAATTCTGAAATTTGTATGTACCATGCAGCATAGGATGATCCTAATATATCTACTGTAACTGGTAAGATTTTATATATTTTACGTTTCTATATCTTAAGCCAAGCTCAAATGTGAAATATTAGTTTCTGTATGGGCATTATCCTCTCAATTAGTAACATGTTAAGGATTATTTTTCATTTTATATTGGTGTTACGGACCAACTCTCATTTAACCAACATGTGCTGTGGGTGCGGTAAGTGCTGCCATCTGCAATGTCGCTGTAAACGCAATTCTCGCGGCACAGAGCAGGCAGTAAATAGAGATTGAGACGGCGGTGGTAAGTACATTAATTTTAACATTTCCAAGCCACATAGCTCTCATTCTCCTGAACAGAACTTAATCAACGATTTCCCTCTATTAGGACATGTTAAGGCGTGGTATCTATCACATTCACGATCGCACAATTTACACATGCATCCGAATTCAGGTTCATGAAATGTTTTGGTTTTACAAAGCTTAAAGTGAAAACCATGAACAGCCAATCTAATTACAATATGTCTTAATTCGTAGTTCGCTTCCATCCATCCCCGCGTTGTCATAGCATCCGTTGCATAGAAATCTAACTAAATGTCTTCTCTTTTCTGCTTCAGTTCCGTAAGTAGTCGATCGTAATTTGTCGTGGATGGTAGTGACATCTTGAAGCGTAGCTCTTCGATCAGGAAAGATTCCTCGTCAGAACACACACAAGTCGAGATATATACTTCGAAAGCCCCAGAGCTCTCTTTAAGTATGCGGCTTTGACTTTCTCTATTCGTCGTAGACTATTAATGTTTAGGTATTCCCAGAAGAATTGTAGACCATAGGTGATTATAGGCACAACTTTAATATTGAAGAGCTGTATCGCTGCTTTAACTGACATCTTACGCCAATCTTTGATTTCGTTCACTGCAGTAAATGCCAAGATTGTCCTATTCTCTATATGTTTTGTGAAAACATCACCTCTGGTTTGGAATATGACTCCCAGATATTTGAAGTGACTAACCCTTGTTAGTTCTTTACCATTGTAATGGACACTGTCAGTCACTGCTGGCCTTCCCCCTTTTCTGAAAATCATGTAGACAGTCTTTTGGTCATTTATGCTGAGATCAGTTTCATGTGCCCATGCTGCCAGAAGATCAAAAGACTCTTTCAGGTCCTCCAGCCGTTCTGCAGCGAGAACCATATCATCTGCATATACATACAACTTTACACCATCTTTAATGCATCGTGTCACATCCGAAGTGATTATTGAGAACCGAAGAGGACTTAGAGGATCTCCTTGTGGTACACCATTGGTCTGTGCTATTGCATCTGATATTGATATGTTATCCTGTATAACTACTGTATTGTTGGAGAGAATGTCTTTGATTATGACCGTCAAGTAGTGACTTTTACCAATTAATTGTTCCAACTTTGCCAGGAGTATGTTCCTATTGAACATATCGAAAGCTTTAGAGAATTCAACAAAGATTGCGTGGAGCTTCCCACCTGGTACTCTTAGTGCTTCCTCGATTTCTTGTTTTAAACACTCCACTGCTTGCAGGGTAGATCTATCTCTTCTGAAACCAAAATGTTGCTCTGGTATATATTGATCCACAAGTGTTGTTAGCCTATCAGTGAGAATTTTGGTCATTACCTTTAAAAGAGTGCATTCGAGTGCGATACCTCTGTACGAGTCTGGATCTCCCATGTCCCCTTTGCCCTTGTATGCCATTTTGATGAAGGGTCTTCTCCAATTATCTGGTCTTCTACCTCTCCTAAGACATTCGTTCATCAAATAAGACCACGTTTCCTTCAAAATTGGAGTCACCGTTTTTAAATTTCGTAGTAAATCTGATCAGATCCACAAGTCTTTCCATTTCCCATGCTGTGTATAGCGTCCTTGATATTCATTACTGTTATAGTCAAAAACTCACATCTTCTGATTGTGTCTGTAGTGGTCCAGTATCTTTAACCTGAAGCACTTGACACATATGTTTTTCCCATGTTTCTATTGGTATGTCCCTAGGGAATTTTGGTTTTCTTGGGTTCAGTATTTTATAAGTATGTCGCTCAGGAACTTCTATCTTCTTTATATCCGGCATTTCTTGGTACTCTTTGTTCTTTTGTTTTATTAGCTGCTTATAGAGCCTACGAGAAAGTGTGTATATTTCAAGGTTTTCTGGAGATGGAGAATTCAAGGTAATGTGTAATTTATACAGCGTTTCTTTCCTAGCAACATAGCAGTCTGAGTCGAACCAGGGCTTTGCTTTCCGTTTGTATGGATCTGTATACTGTATAGCCTCCTGCATCTGGCGGTCTAATTGTAGAACAGCTTCGTCCAACATACTGTCCCTGATCAGTTCCTGTACTATTTCAAAATTTGCTTCTTGTATTTTGGCAAAGTCAGGTGTCCTTGTGGGGTAGAGTGCTGGCATTTTCTTTTTTCCATCTTGCCATAAAAGATTAAAGTTTGTTACTACTGGCAAATGTTTTCTAATGGCAATAGGGGTCACCTGTTGGTGCGTTGGATGGATGTTTTGCATGTTCGTAAATACAAAATCTATTGTACTCCTCCCGTTATATGCTACGTATGTAAATTGATTTCGATGGTTGATTAATTTTAAGCTTTCTTCTTCCAAATATGCCATCACACACGTAGTTTTAAAATCTGGCTTGTCAATTCTACAATTAATATCACTAGCAAGTAACAATGGTTCATCTGGGTCCATCTTGTTTAAGATAGTACCTAATCCTTCTATTATGTCATTCACTGGAGAGTGTGGTTGGTAGTATAGGCATGCTATGGAACATCTTTTAGTTCTTATAAACAAGATGTGCTCTGAAGAGTGTATTACTTGAAAAGGTGAGAAATCGCATTTTAATAGGCACGTGATTCCACCTTTTGGTCTGCCTACATGCTCCTGGGAGGCGAAATTATGGATTGTATACGTGCCTTTTGTGGACCATTCATGTGTTAGCACTGTCTCAGTTAAAATAGCAATATCGTAAGTCATGAAGAAGTTATCAGGGAGCATATTGCTTGCATTTGTCAGGCCTTATATATTCCAAAGTAATGTCCTAATTTGTATCTGTGTGGTGCATCCTGTGCATTGGCTTCCAATATTTGCAACATAATTACTGCTAGTGAAGTTTGATTCCCCCAGTTCTCCTACTCCGAAACCGTTTCTGTCTTACGAGAACATCTTTAGGCCAGAATGCGGGTGAGCTTGTTCGTTCTAGCTCATCGAACCGTATTCCAATTTTAAAAACTTTAAAGTAGCCTTTACTTTGCAGCTCATCACACTGTACTTCACCTGTTATACCTTGTTTCTGCATATGCCTTTTAAGTTTATCAGTTGTGGTATCCCGATGCAACTTTCCCACGTAAAGCCAGGCACGTCTTTCTCCAGCTTGTAATTCTGTACTTGAAGGGCCCATTGTGCCCACAACGGCAATACTGTTCTTTCTGACTCCTTGTTGCCTTCTAGTTACCTCTTGGTATCCCTCTCTAAATTCCATTTTATATTTGTCATGAACTTGCTCTATTGACGAATTTACACTACATTCTTCAATCTCAAATTTTCCTGGATCGTTCTGCTCCTTGCTTAACGTGTTTTCCCGCCTTTCTCTAATGATTGAGGAGTGAGAATTGTTGTGAGCTTCAAGGCTTCTCTGCTCTAGTATTACGGATTCATCATATAACTTCGCAGTTTCCTTCACTGTCGTCAGTAGCTCCGTTTGTTGTAACTGAACTTCTAGAATAAGGGACATTTTCTGCATCAAAGTCTCAGCGACATCATCCATTTTTTCTTTCAGCTCCTAACAGGACTTTATGTTTTCTGTGATGGCTTCGCCATTTTCCGGTGATGTTTTACACAGCCCATAGTTGTGCAGTCTGTAGCTGCAAGTGTCACACATCCAGAGGAGATTACCTTTTTTGGAATTCAATGCCTTGGTTTCTGTTACTCCCAATGGGGTACAGGTACTATGAAACCAAAGGGGGCATCCATCACAGCCCACGGCGTTGTCGTCCTTTGTGAAAGGGACGTTACATTTTGAACATTTTGCCGCTTCCATGCTGTAAGTCAGGGCCTCTCAGGGTGCATGCGCGTGGTGCATGCACTGTGCACGGTGCAAAAGACGACTTGGCTTGGTTGACCAGAGTGCAGGCCCCCACTCCTCGATTTGGAGCAATAGCGCTTACTCTCTCTTTCCTCACGCCTGTCTCGCTCGCTCCGCCTGTCTCCCTCTGCCCCACTTGCGCCGTAGCGCTCCAAATCCGGGCTGACTTGAGCCGAGTATAGGCGAGTTGAGCCGAGCTTAGCCGAGTAGCCCAGAGACGAAGCGTTGATCCGAGCCATGCCGAGCGGCAGCGATGCACAGTGCACGGAGCTCTTGCGCCTCGCTCTGCACGCGTGAGATTTTGGGCGTTTGAGAGGCCCTGCTGTAACTGTTTGGTGTAATGTCTTGACGCAAAGACGAATGTTATACCGAACTGTGTTGTGGCAATTCAAGCAGTTATAGCGGGACTGTCACTGAATAATTATTTTAATAGTTGTTTACTAAATGTATCTATATTCCTTGCTATCAATTTTAAAGCCAAATCCAAGAATCTATATGAACAAGTAAAGCTCACTATCACCGAATAATTATTGTAATAGACATAAGTATGTACCGTACTTAAGATTAACTTCCACATCTAGTATGATACACTTCTGTTCCATGTCTTTGTTTGGATGAGGAAAAAGGCGGAGTATGAATCTTGGCCATTGTTTTTGATGTAATGGTAGTGTGCAGTCGATGTATGTGAAGTTCAAAGAAGGTTGTTGTTAAACAAGCAAATTATTGGGATGTATTCATAGAAGTCGAAGCGTATACAAATTGAGTGTATAAAGGGAGTTGTATTATACAACGTACGCAGTAAAAGAGTATAAGTAGTGATAAATGGCAACGAAATATTGGAAGTAATGCAAGGCCAAGCCATTACAGGAAAAATCAGCGTGGTACTTGGAAAAGATTGTCGGTATCTTATGAATAACTACATATAGCTGGAAGTATATGCATTGTTGAACTTAATAATGAATTTGTGTGTACTTGATAATCTAATGTTAGCCTTTTTCAGGTGTGATCTACATGAGAGTGAGATAAAAATTACAATGATGTACCCAGGTAACAAATACGAAAATATGGAAAGCTAAATTGTAAAAGCGGGTCCAGCTGAGATGATGGCGAGGTTACGGGGAAGGATCACATAGTCCATGCGCTTCCTCTGCCCTGGTCTCCAAGTCAGTAATCTTTATCTTAATAATAATAATGCCTTTTCATGTTGTTTTCGATTGCATTACTTAGTAATCATGATGTAGATAGTAGTGCAAATACATGTCCTGAAGTAGTTCGTTAAGAGGCAAGGATAAGCGCACAATGAGCAATGTGATACTGAATTAGTTGGCCTGTAGTAATTTATATACGCGTTTGGTGACACGGTGTTTGAAATTTTACGGTATCTTGTGAGTGTATGATTGTTTACGTAGGAGTCGGCGTCAGCAATGTTTACACTGTATTGTATCGTAATTACTGAAAGGTACGAGCTTATGCGTGCGCATGTAACATATGTTAGAGCAGAATTTGAGCATATTTATTATGAAGTAAATACCGATAACGCATGGATAATGGAGATGTGATTTGTATTTGTTTCGATCAGCGAGATGGTGAACTCCCTGAATTCAAGGGCGAATTATTCTTCGAATGATTAAATGCAGCATGTTTACTATGATTATGATAATGAGAAGAAGGCTATGGCATATCGTGGCATAAAAGAAGGTACTGTACAGGTAAGAAATACAATAAATAGTGAATCTACGAGTGATAATAAGAATATGAGTCGACGTGAAGTCAATATAGTAATGATGATGTGCCAATCGTGTATTAAGTGCCTGTAATGGTGATAGTTATTGTGGTGATATATAATTCAATGCAGTGTGATATCGAGGTATGCTAATGAGGCGTGGGTGAGCTCACGTGTATTTAAGTGATTCATGTAGTGAAATGTGCTGCGAAATGAAAGCTGTGAAATAATTTGAGGGGTGATAGTGAAAGTTCACCGTGCAAGTTCGTCACGAAGAGCGTGCCATTCAATCATGTTATGGTTATTATGGAATTAGATAATGTAAATGCTAAGATTGTAATGCTCATATGTAAGTGTATGCTAAGATCGTAATGCTCATATGTAAGTGTATGCTAAGATTGTAATGTTCATATGTAAGTGTATGCCAAGGTGGTGATGTTGATGATTACTAATTGCGATGCGATGTTGATTACTGTGATTCTTTCTATTACCACGACACTACGGATGCCGTATTTGGATTCACGTTCTGTTTTTACGATTGTCGGCCGGTACTATAGCGTTACGCTTGCGGCGTAGGGAGCTTACCGCATACATGGCTACGAGGATACGTACCGGTACCATGATATCAGTTAGACTAAATGCAGAACTTCATGGGCATATGAATTAATTTTAAGTAGTCGAGATATCATGTGATGTTGATTGATATACGTGTGTAAATATTTCTTGTTGTTTCATGTGTTGCTTTCCTATCATTCATTTCATGCAGTAGTGTTAAGTCAAGGTGATCCTCGAAGGTATGTGTGAGGATGATCATGCGGTTATTGTTGCGTTAAGACGAGCATCCTCAGGACAATATAATTTATTTAGGATAGGGTAGGGTAATTAACACATGAAAAAGTAATACTGGTTGGACTCATTCGACGCAAATAAGAGCAAACTTCCTACAGTGTATGCCTTGCACAGTATATGACATGAAGGTACCCATGTCAATGAAATTACGCAAAGAATATTATCAGATAGGTTGATTTATCCAGATGGAACAGATTAAATGAAATCTCAAAAATGGTTATCAATTTCAAGGTTAATGTAAGTTAATAAATAATTGTAAACTTGTGTTCGTGTTCACGACTAGCTCTTGGATAATATGAATTGCTTCAACCAATATCACTGCATTATGTTTAGATAGGGCCAAGTCAATTAATTGGTTTCGATGGAAATGATTTCATAAGTTAAAAATTAGATTACACTTTGGTTTCGTCTTAATTAGCTAGGGTCTATTTCAATGAATAAACGGAATCCTTCCCAGAATATCTCCATCCTTTCATTAATAATTAGTTGTAAATAACCTTACCTGTAAACCAAACCAAGAACTAACCTCATGGTTACAATGAATGATCAGAAACTCTAACCTCAAAGAAAAATAACAAGGTCAATGTTGCTACACGAAATAGGAAATCCAAACAAAACGGCGACGAACTGGAAACCTTAATGCAAAGACATGTCACAAATTATAGAGATACTCTGCGAATTAAATTCGGGAACCAGGTAGCCCGATAGGATTCCAAATCCGACCTCCCACGACAGACGCGATTCGCTTCTACTACAGCGTAGACACCTGATCCAACCCAAGTTACGCATCGATTCAGACACTTTAGCTAGCCGAGGTACTGCAACTCTCTGAAATAGCCCCACAACGAGGAAAACCCGTCAAGACCCTGAGTGTCGAGAGGTCTCCCGGTGCTCAAGAGGGCGCAGAATCATATTCGCCAAGTTGTCACAGAACTCCATCTATCGGCATGATGTGTGCATCCCTGAGTTCTGCTGCCTTCCACAGTACTACTGAGAAAATGGGAACGTTTGGAAGGCTGAAACTGGCACCAGATATAGGCTTGACACTGCAACGATGAGGATTATATTTGAAATGTTACATGAAAAATGTTTTCTTTCCATCCACTTCACCATTCTGGCGGATGCAGGTATATTATCTCCATCGGAAAGCGTTGACTTTGAGAAGTGGCACCTAATACATTTTGATCGTGGATGCTCCGTTGTAGGTATTTCCCCTTGGTATCGATATATTGATCCTAAGCGAAGCAAAGGAAAGAGAGCTGTTGTATGATCGAATATTTTCCATGACATTTTTAGGATCAGTGTCAACACCTCCCAGCAAATACTTCAAAATAGTCGGATAATGGCGTGTGCAGATTTGAGAGTACGCAGCTGACGTATTTGAGCACTTTAAAATGCCACTGGAATGAACCGGGATAGAAACAGCCAACTTGGACCCATCCATACATGTTAAAGTGCATCATCGATATGGTTTACATTATTTTATAAAACAACCTAAAACCTGTTTTCCAGTCAATGGCCGGGTCAGGGATGGAATGAATGAAGCCCCCATCTTGCGGCTAGGATAGGAAATGTGCTGGCTGCCGAAGCCTGTCGCACTCTTCTGGGGCAATGATTAATGACTGTCAGATGAAATGAAATGATAGTGGAGAGTGTTGCTGGAATGAAAGATGACGGAGAAAACTGTAGACCAGGAGAAAAATCTGTTCCGCCTCCGCTTTGTCCAGCACAAATCTCACATGGAATGACCGGGATTTGAACCACGGAATCCAGCGGTGAGAGGCCGACGCGCTGCCGACTGAGCCACGGAGGCTACATTATTTTATAATGCTAGAAAATGTACCCGTCATTCGCTACGGTATTCTACCTTGTATATGCATCTCTACGCAAAATAACTGTACACGAAGTAAGATTATATTTATTGCATGTCTCATAGCGCTATCCGAGAAACACCACGTTAGGAGCCCAGAAATTGTTTCCGAAGTAAGGTGTGATAATGGCAGGCCACGTTTCCCACTGTCATTAACAATCGAGATCTGGAGTTTTCATTATAATTACAGGCCCCTTTTCCTAATGACATGCACAATCGAGTTCGAGAGATTTGATTATAATCGAGAAATGCACCTCTATCTAACGTATAAGCTATCGAGATATGACAAAATGTCATAGGGCCAAAATTGTAGATATCTCGAAATTAGTTTGTTTTATGATACGACTTACCGTTTTACCACCAATTACCTCGAAACGAATATCTGCACCGTCATTAAAATTGCCTCCATCTTTCGATACTTTTCGGGACCAAAAGTTACACATTTGAACAGCTTGGAATTTTTCCTCAAAGGAAGTGTCCAGGTTTCGGGATTAGCACTCGCATACGTACGGAGAAATTAAGGAAGGAAATAATACAGTTAAGAAAGACGACATTAATTGAAAATAGGATAATAACTCAGGATATCCGAATAGGACATATATGTAAATACCAAGTGGATGTATTGGGAGAATGAAATGTCCCTCACTAAATTGTGATGATATCAATTATGGATTTAAGAAAGCGGTAACAGAGGAGAAATTTAGGCGCAGGGATTCTTAGGTAAACAGATAAGAAGTTGACTAATGGTGTTACCACTTAAGCCTAAAGAGCCAAGGCAGAGGCAAGAAAGCAGAAAACATAAGTGGAAATACAGTAAAAATTATAGCATATGCCAGGAAACAACCTACGGCGTGAAATAATGGGCTACATTCCGCGATACTGTTGATATTTAACAGCCACCGTTAGTCCTATCCGAGGACGATTGTAACGCTCAACGGCATTCCGCAAATATTTAGCATAATGGCAGCATAATGTCTCTTCCAAGTTTAAATGTCAAACATCTTGCATAAGAGGTTAGGGGGTGAGCCCTCCCCATCTTAAACTCCTACCTACACCACTGATAAGAGGGATAACTTCCGTTCAAGAAATGTGTTGGGAGATGAAACATGGCTTCATTATTTTGAACCAGAGACGAAAAGACAATTAACGGAGTGGCATGAAGTGAATTCGCCCATAAAAACGAAATTCTAAGAGGGGTCTTCAGCAGGCAAACTGATGGCTACCATTTTCTGGGATTCGGAGGGACTCAGGCTTGTAGTTAGTTATCATAACTTAAGGAACCACCATAAATTCCAGATGCATGTGAGGATTTACAAATATCCCGGCAACTTGTGGGTTTCTCCTATTTCTTTTTGAGAAAATCGGTCTTTCCTCTTTTTGTACCGGTACTCATTTAGAGTTCACTATCAAACTGAACTAATCGTCGCTAAAACCTGGAGCAGACTGAGACTCTCAGTTTACAATTAAATACAAAAGTTGAAAAGGAAAAGCAGCTGGAATTTTGATATACTAAAGACAATGGTTGAGATACAGTACCATATCTGAAGTATATTTGATTACTGTTTGCATGAAGGAACTACCGTAACCAAATGAATGGAGAGTTTCTATATTAGCCCCTGTGTATAAAGGAAAGGTTGATAAACATACAGCTGAAAATATCAGGCCAGTCAGTTTGACATGTGTTACCGTACATGTAAGCTTTGGAGAAGTATTATTTCTGATTATATTAAGACATGTTTCCAAAATTAATAGCTGGTTCAATTGAAGCCAGTTCAGTTTTAGGGAAGGTTATTCCACTGAAGCTCAATTTGTAAGATTCCAGCAAGATATAGCAGATATTGTAGATTCGGAAGGTCAAATGGACTGTGTCGCGATTGACCTATCCAAGCCATTTGTCAGGGCAGATCATGGAAGACTACTGGCAAAACGAATGCAAGTGGACTAGACAAAAGAGAGACTGAATTGGTAGCTGTATTTCTAGATAATAGAACTCAGAGAATTAGAGTAGATGAAGCATTATCTGATTCTGTAACCATTAAGAGGGGAATTCCAAAAGGAAGTATCATTGGACTTTTATGTTTGATGATGATGCTTGTTATTTAAAGGGCCCTTATATCTATGTTTTCTAATATACACTGACTGACAGAGCAAATGCAACACCAAGAAGGAGTGGTTCGAAAGGGATGAAAGTTGGGGAAAAAACAGAGACGGCACGGACGAATAATTGATGTTTATTTCAAACCGATATGCAGGTTACACAATGCGCACGGCATCGACTCAGTAGGATGTAGGACCACCGCGAGCGGCGATGCACGCAGAAACACGTCGAGGTACAGAGTCAATAAGAGTGCGGATGGTGTCCTGAGGGATGGTTCTCCATTCTCTGTCAACCATTTGCCACAGTTGGTCGTCCGTACGAGGCTGGGGCAGAGTTTGCAAACGGCGTCCAATGAGATCCCACACGTGTTCGATTGGTGAGAGATCCGGAGAGTACACTGGCCACGGAAGCATCTGTACACCTCGTAGAGCCTGTTGGGAGATGCGAGCAGTGTGTGGGCGGGCATTATCCTGCTGAAACAGAGCATTGGGCAGCCCTTGAAGGTACGGGAGTGCCACCGGCCGCAGCACATGCTGCACGTAGCGGTGGGCATTTAACGTGCCTTGAATACGCACTAGAGGTGACGTGGAATCATACGCAATAGCGCCCCAAACCATGATGCCGCGTTGTCTAGCGGTAGGGCGCTCCACAGTTACTGCCGGATTTGACCTTTCTCCACGCCGACGCCACACTCGTCTGCGGTGACTATCACTGACAGAACAGAAGCGTGACTCATCGGAGAATACGACGTTCCGCCATTCCCTCATCCAAGTCGCTCTAGCCCGGCACCATGCCAGGCGTGCACGTCTATGCTGTGGAGTCAATGGTAGTCTTCTGAGCGGACGCCGGCAGTGCAGGCCTCCTTCAACCAATCGACGGGAAATTGTTCTGGTCGATATTGGAACAGCCAGGGTGTCTTGCACATGCTGAAGAATGGCGGTTGACGTGGCGTGCGGGGCTGCCACCGCTTGGCGGCGGATGCGCCGATCCTCGCGTGCTGACGTCACTCGGGCTGCGCCTGGACCCCTCGCACGTGCCACATGTCCCTGCGCCAACCATCTTCGCCACAGGCGCTGCACCGTGGACACATCCCTATGGGTATCGGCTGCGATTTGACGAAGCGACCAACCTGCCCTTCTCAGCCCGATCACCATACCCCTCGAAAAGTCGTCTGTCTGCTGGAAATGCCTCCGTTGACGGCGGCCTGGCATTCTTAGCTATACATGTGTCCTGTGGCACACGACAACACGTTCTACAATGACTGTCGGCTGAGAAATCACGGTACGAAGTGGGCCATTCGCCAACGCCGTGTCCCATTTATCGTTCGCTACGCGCGCAGCACAGCGGCGCATTTCACATCATGAGCATACCTCAGTGACGTCAGTCTACCCTGCAATTGGCATA
The DNA here is from genome assembly GCF_040414725.1 of Anabrus simplex. NCBI lineage: Eukaryota > Metazoa > Arthropoda > Insecta > Orthoptera > Tettigoniidae > Anabrus > Anabrus simplex. Next base: position 195,390,743 of record NC_090271.1, on the reverse strand, counting down.
AAGTTCTGACCACTCCTTCTTGGTGTTGCATTTGCTCTGTCAGTCAGTGTATATAAATGAGATGAGTAAAGAGTTTGAATCAGAGGTAAGGTGTTGTAAAAAACTCGATCTGACTCCATACATTCAACTAAATAACAACACATAATCGTGACAGAATACAGATTTGGTTAACAACAATTCACTTCACTGGTCCAAGAGTCGCCATGATACTCCACCAAACAAAAAAGAGTCAAAATACTACGCAATTCAAAACAATTCAAATTCTCAACATTTCTCCCACCCTGAAATTGTGAGCATAATTTCAGTCACTTTGATATCACAAATAACTAATGCCTACAAATATCACAGGACCCTTTCTTCAGCACAGTTCCATAGTCTATAACGCAAGAGGAGTACTTTGGATTGGGGACCACTCTGCGACCACTACGGCTTCTTTACCCACGGGGAAGGTTATCAGGTGAAGAGGCTTTGGAAACTAAGGGGTCCTCACGAGTGTCCTCCAGAGGGTGCAGTCGTTCAATAGGTCTTATCAGTGTTCCATCTTTCAGCCTTAACTTGGCTACCCGAGATACACCGTCCTTGCCAGGAAAGAGACACACTATCTTGCTAGTGGCCACTCCACTCTCTTTTGTTGCTAGCAACCAACCAGAACCACATCACCTTCGTTCAAAGTTGATGTTCCTTTTCCTTTGGGGCGCTGGATCAGCTGGGACAGATATTCCTTCCTAAAGCGTCGTTTACTTGCTTGTGAAGCATTTTCTCACAGGTATCCTACCTTTCTTCAGTTTCTCCATATTTAGTCCTTCTCGACTTGGAAGAAATATTAACTCGGAAACACGTGCTATTGTACTTCAAATTCCTTCTCTTCTAGGACAGGAATAAACACACAGCGTCTATCTCGTCGGGGGTCACCAGTATGTTGTAATAAACTCGATCTGATTCCATACATTCAACATATTTAGTGTTTAAACTCAATAACAACACATAATCGTGTTAGAATACAGACTTGGTCAACAACAATTCACTTCACTGGTCAAAGAGTCGCCATGATACTCCACGAAACAAAAAAGAGTCAAAATACTACACAACTCAAAACAATTTAAATTCTGAACATAAGGCTTTTTGCAGATGACGTTATACTATATAGAGTAATAAATATGTTACAAGACTGTACAATGTTGTGAGATGGACAGCAGGCAATGGTATGATGAAATGAAATGTCGGGAGTGTCCGAGGACAAGTTCGGCTCGCCATGTGCAGTTTTTTTGATTTGACTACCGTAGGCGACCTGCGCGTCGTGATGAGGTTGAAATGACGATGAAGACGACACATACACCCAGCCCCCGTGCCAGCGAAATTAATGGTTAAAATTCCTGACCCTCCCGGGGATCGAACCCGGGACTCCTCTGACCAAAGGCCAGCACGCTAACCATTTAGCCATGGAGCCGGACAATGGTATGATGATAATTGGGGTTAAAAGTCAGGTTGTGAGTTTCACTAATAGGAAAAGTCTTCTCAGTTTTAATTACTGAATTGATGGAGTGAAAACTTCTTATGGGGATCATTGTCAGTACGGTACCTAGGTGTTAATATAAGGAAATATCTTCACTGGGGTAATTCCATTAACGGTATTGTAAATAAAGGGTACAGATCTCTGCACACGGTTATAAGGGTACGGTATTTAGAGGTAGTAGTAAGGATGTCTGCCTGCTGTCATTTCTTGATGGATACAGTACTTTTGCATCCATCTCTTGGCACAGGCCAGAGTAAAGTGTAGCTTCCACCGAAGTCCCAGTCAGCATCCATGGCTGTGACAATATGGAAGTTGCTGGGGTATGGGTAGTGCTGAGTAATGACATTCAGAGCATGACTAGTGCATCTGAGTGTTAAGAAAGGTGCTGCTCATAGGGTCAGTCGTGCTGCAATAGTACTTTCTGACCCAGTGAGGAAAGCAATGGCAAACTACCTCACTCCTCATCTTGCCTAGTACGCCTCATTTTGGTGCTGCCATTGGTTTTTGCGGTTTCCTTATAACCGCATAACCTTTGGTGGTGCTATTTGAGGATCCAACCAGGCTCTGGGCTGATGACCTAACAGACAGACAGACAGTAAGGATGTAAAGGAGAGTGCATATAAGTCTCTGGAAAGACCCAAACTAGAGTATGGTTCCAGTGTATGGGACCCTCACCAGAATTACTTCATTCGAGAACTGGAAAAACTCCAAAGAAAAGTAGCTCGATTAGTTTTGGGTGATTTCCGACAAAAGATTAGCATTGCAAAATGTTGCAAAGGTTGGGCTCGGAAGACTTGGGAGAAAGGAGACAATCTGCTGGACTAAGTGGTATGTTCCGAGTTTTCAGAGGAGAGATGGCGTAGAATGACATTAGTAGACGAATAAGTTTTAGTGGCGTTTTTAAAAGTAGGGAAGATCACAATATGAAGATAAAATTGGAATTCAAGAGGACAAATTGGGGCGAATATTATTTTATAGGAGGGGGTGTTAGGCACTGGAATAATTTACCAAGGGAGATGTTCAATAAATTTCTAAATCCACTGTCGGCAGCCCTGAAGATGGTTTTCCATGGTTTCCCATTTTCACACCAGGCAAATGCTGGAGCTGTACCTTAATTAAGGTCACAGCAACTTCCTTCCCACTCCTAGCCCCTTCCTGTCCCATCGTCGCCATAAGGCCTATCTGTGTCGGTGCGACATAAAGCAAATAGCCAAAAAAAAAAAAAAACCTTCCAAATTCTATGAAATTATTTGAGAAAAGTCTAGGTAAACAACAGATAGGGAATCTGCCAGCTGGACGACTGCCCTAAATGCAGATCAGTGGTGATTGATTGATTGATTGATTGATTGATTGATTGATTGATTGATTGATTGATTGATTGATTGATTGATTGATTGATTGATTGATTGATTGATTGAACAAAAGGGACTTCGCGCTCACATGAATTATGCTCGACCGAATCGACCTCGGCAGGATGCTCTACTCTTGAACGACAACGCTCAACCACACATCAGTCAGAAATTAACGATGCTATCCAAAACCTGAGTTGGATAGCATTGCCACACCCACCTTACAACCTTGATTTGGCAGCTTTTGATTGCGGCCTGTTTGGTAAATTGAAGGATTCGACAGAAAGGGAAAGAAGTTTGAAGATAGCTACTTCCTCATCATGGCTGCTACACAGTGGCTTAGATTTGCCGAGTCAGACATTTTAACCATGCAGGCATATATGTGCTCGTTCGAAGTGGCGCAAGATAGATGAAAGGGTAAAAGATAATTTAAGAAAATGGTATTGTGAGTCTAAAGGATATACCGATATACTGCAATAATAACAACAAAGGTATAGAATAAAACTTGGCTTTGTGACCCTTATAGTTGTAAAATTACTTTTAAGAACAATGTCTTCTTCTAAGCTTATCAATTTTCTATTTTGTTATCGAAATCCCATAATTAATTAAAATTGAATCAGTGCACTTTTTATTGCCTACTTTTCTACTCAAAATATTAAAATGGGCTTAATACAAAGAACAAATACTGCCAGGATTTGAAATCACAATTATTCATAGTTTTTGGTACATAAGGTTTGCCACTTTAAAATATTTACAAAATAACAGAAAGTCTTTTTTACAAAATTTTGACCATCTCTGAAAATTATTTACAACCAGCATGTTCTGAAGACTTGTTGAATTGAGTTAGAGGGTGCCATATATAATTCTGATTGTCCTCTAATTACTTGCACATAATTAAGTTCTTCAAAAAGTAAGGAAATAGTATATTGATATATTCTGCTTCTTTGTTCTACAAATCAGGCCTACACCATGTAGGCTATACTTTCAAGTCTATCAGTAATGCATTCATATTGAGGTAATGGGAAAGTTAAGAAATGAGAAAGAAGAAATATAGTAGTTTTTAATTGTTTTTATTTTTTTAATTTACTCTCCTGAACTAGAGTTAAAATCAAACAAGTTTGCAGCAAAGTATAACAATTAGCATGAATATTGTATACAAATAACTTATCAGTTTACTACCACACATAACGGACAGTATACTGGTTCAAACATAAAGTATGGAAGTTGAAGTTTTCATAATTAACAAATATACCAGGCATCTACTAAAATTGATGTAGGGCCTACTGTAAAATGCAATGTATAACTGGGACTGAATAGCTTCAAGTACTTTTAAAGTACAGTACCGAACTGTCATTTATGTAAATCAGAAAGAGAAATTCAATAGTTATAAAGCTATAATTCAAGTGAAGAAATTTTTTTGTCTAGGAACAACAGCGATCACTGAAAAATACATTTTTAAAATGTTAAAAATAAATATTTAAAAAAGTGTAAAGATAACCTGAAAAAGCCATAATTATCTTTATGTACTATAACAAGTTTTTTCTTTTTTTTTGTACTTTGTCCGATAAATTTCTTTTTTGTTCACTGAGTAGCCAAATTTTATTTGGCTAACTGTTAAAGGAATTCTAAAATGGCACCTTGGAACAGTACCTAATTTAAAAGAAATATTTGTACAAAATATTATAACCAAATATTTTACAACAATGTCACCTTGAAGTGAGCGAAGACCTTAAATTTGGATTTAATAGTTCAGACTATTTTGTTCTCTCCACTTTGTTGTATCCAAACGTCTCATATTCTGGAAAGCAAATTGAAGACAACTTTTATTATGAGAAGTTCTAACCTGCCTTGGAAACAAAAGTTTCACACAGATCCAGTTTTTCATACACAAGGAAAATATAATCCATTGACCACGTAGATCCAGTTCAACCACCACCACAACCTCCACAACCACAACCACCACAACCACAACCCCCCCGTCTTAATTATTTTCAGAGTTCAGTCCATAAACCTCTGCAATTTGCACTCTCACTTTTTGAATGGTGCTAAAGAATTATCTGGGTGTTGTGTCATCTTAACCAGCATGCTTGCTTAGAACTATACAAGACTATTAAGCTGTCCCAACCCCCCACCTTTTATCGTACATCATTGTCAGCTGAAACTCTTATCCAAGTAAACATATTCTTCAGCAATTTACATTTTCCCACTCACAATGCATTGTGAATGTGTTTCATATGCCCAATCTTTACAAGAAACATACGTCTACACAGATCACATAGAATGGCTGGAGGAGAGTAGGGCTGAGTTGACAGAGCTTCCGTGCTTGTCGTTTATCCTCTTCAAGTCATTGTTATTCCTCTTCAAACACCGTAACAGATGTAGAAACAGTGTGCCGCCAAAGTGTACGATTCTCAGCAAGCATATCCCAGGATGGAGTGTTAATTCCAGCTCTTTTCATAATATGCTTTAACTGATCCTTCAAATCCTCAAAGGGGTTCCATGAAGTCTTGTGCCAGAGCAGAGTTTGCCATACAGGAGTTGATGAGGAAACCTAGTTTCACTCATGCAAGGGACGTGCCCTATCCATCTGAGATGGTGACCAATGATGGTAGCCTCAATTCTTACAGCATTCATTTTCTCAAGAACTGCAAGGTTGGTGACATGGTCCTCCCATTTGATGTTCAAGATTGATCTACATTTTTGCAGATGGAGACATTTTAGCTTTTTGATACCCTGACGGTAGAGGATCCAAGTTTCACAAACATAAAGCATATAGCATGGTAAACTATGATCTCAGTATGCATTATACGGTCCTTATTCATGAAGATATGATGGGATAAATGTCCAAATGCTGAGTGTGCAGCACCAATTTCCCTATCCACATCTTGTAGGCAGTTAAAATTTGTTGAGAGGATACTTCCTAGATACAAAAAGTGGTCGACAGTATCTGCAGTGGAGATATTGGAAGCTGGGAGGTTTCACCCAGGTGCAGGCTGTGCGAGTACTTTGTTTTTCTGAATATTCTTGGAGAGACCACAACGATCACAAGCACTCTTGAAACTACTGACTGACTGCAGCTCCTCAGGTGTGAGAGCAGGTGTAGCAGCATCATCTGCATATTGCAATCCCACATGACATATGTTGTAAACAGAGAAAATCCATTTAAATATAGATATTTATATAGACTTTATATGAATTGTTTAGACTTGATAAACACATGTTCTGAAAGCTATGCCCATTTATGAAAATGATTTGGTAGGTTTTATACATTATGTGAAGTCAAAGGGGAACTGCTACTTTGGGAAAAGATACTTACTAAAGACAGACCAACTAAATCTTCTGAACTTCGTACTATGTAAAATCAATCCTTATAGTGGACAAATTTGTGAAAATAACTGAAATATAATGTCTCCTTCTCTTAAATATGTTCTGGATCTGCCACTTTTTGATAATAAACAAGCAAGAAAGTCACTCCACTATAACATATTTTAGGTCAAATTCATGCTAAGAAGACGTTTGTGGTACCAGTAGAGCTCACTTGTATAAAATGCAGTGGCGGTGGGCTCTCATGAGTACACGAACACGTGAACACCCAATTCTAATGCATATTCACGCATTCATGGATAATTCAAAATTGTTGAGTAGCTTCGGCTAACAGTGGTCACGGCTTTACTGTGGCATTTCAGATCTATATTCGGGAGGCAGTGGGGTTGGTCTCCTCCTATCTGCTGTCCTGAGAATGGTTTTCCATGGTTTTCAATTCTCCTCTCTTAAGTGAATGATAAAATACATCGACAGTTCCTTTTATTGGCCACGGTCACCCCTCTCTCATGTTCGTCTCACCTCAAATCAGCGCAGCAAATGAAAACGTTTTAGTAGTAGTCGTAATTTTTATTAATAATGATGATGATGATGATATTGTTTTCACACCCCAGTAATTACTTTAACAGTTTTTGGAGAAGCCGAGTTGTCTGAATTTAGTCCCGCAGGAGTTCTTTTACATGCCAGTCAATCTAGCAAATGAGGCCGATGTATTTGAGCACCTTCAAATACCACCGGACTGAGCTAGTATTGAACCTGCCAAGTTGGGGTCAGAAGGCCAGCGCTTCAACCATCTGAGCTACTCAGCCCGGCAGTCTTAATTTTAGTTTTGTTGTACACTCAGATTAATATCCGAAAAATGCATCCTCGGTTGTAGGGGTTGTACCATATTATGAGAAGAGAAGGAACTTTTAGTAACATGATTTAAGTAAGTTATTTTGTACTGATTTGCATTCTACTTTGGTACATTGTGAACCCCCTGAAAATTTTGTCAAGAGCTGCCACTGATAAAATATGTAAGGCCACTGTAATAGAAGAGATATAGATTCCCATAGAGAACCTGAAATATTTGTCCTGAATGTGTAAATTTATTATACCTTAAAAAATTTCCAGCTAACTCATTCCTAGTTGCCAGCGTTTCACCCCAGTGTGCTAAGTTGGGCCCATCAGTTGGTAAATAGCACACCTACCCAGACGCGTGGCGAGTACATAATGTGGAGGCCACTGCATAGGCTACTAGGAGCCACTGGCAGTGCCAATGCACTTGAGGGACTTTGTCTCATTTCCTCTCATAGTGCATTGGCACTATTTGTTTTAAGTCACACAGACACAGATAGGTCTAATGGCCATAATGGGATAAGAGTGGACAAGAAACAGCCTTGGCGTAATTAAGGTAAAGCCCAAGTATTAGTCTGGTGTGAAAATGGGAAACCACTGAAGACCATCTTTGGGACTACCAACAGTGGGGTTTGAACTCACTAGTCCCAGAAAGCAAGCTGACAGCCACACAATACAAACTGCACAGCCTCTGGCTTGGTTTTAATAGAAATAATATGCACTCTGCAATATTTATTGGAAAACAGGCTGAGAACAGTCATATACTGTACATGTGAAATCTGATACATATTTTTGTAACTCTACTGGTGAGGGTTTCGGCAGGGTGAAGTTTTGAATCCATGTAGTAAACAACTTCCAGTATGACAGAATGGAACATTAACTCACTTCTCTTTTGAATAATAATAATAATAATAATAATAATAATAATAATAATAATAATAATAATGTCATTAGCTTTATGTTGCACCAACTACTATTATGGTTTTCGGAGATGCTGAGGTGCCGGAATTTTGACCTGCAAGAGTTCTTTCACATGCCAGTAAAATTACTGCCACTAGTCTGTTGTATTTTAACACCTTCAAATGTCACCAGACTGAGCCAGGATTGAACCTACCAAATTGGGCTCAGAAGGCCAGCATCTCAACCATCTGAGCCACTTAGCCCAGTTCTTTTGCGTTGTATTTCTGACGCTGAGTGTGGTCAGACCAGAACACCTAGCTAGTCTTATATTGGCAGGAGAGCAGGAACTGAACCTTGATTAATTGATCAAGATATACCATAGTAGTGGTCTAGATATACAAAATAATTAATTATGCCAAAAAATTGACAGATTTTTCTCACTCTTCTGGCTTTGAAGTAGTACAGTTACTTTACTACAGTTGTAACACCCAGAGCAGTTGTCTCTGTGGTTCAATTGGAACAGTGTATAGTTTTTAGAGCTCTAAGGATAGCCTACAGTTCTTACAAAACCAACATGGTATCTACACTGTGCTTAAAAATAACATTTCAGTGCAGTCAGTGGAACTGCAGATATAACTGCATTAACTATTTTGCGTCTCAAGTACGAATAGTCTCAGAAGATTGTCTTCTATTGCCTGTATGGGCCTTGCCAAATAAAGTCATTGCAGTCGTAGGCACTGAAAGGCCTTTTAGTAGGTAACGTTCTACTGCCTCATAAATTTCTTTAGCTCTTGCAAAAATGAGAAGCAGAGGTTAGTCATGCAAGCCAGTATGTGCATGATGTCTGATATGAAAGCGTTTATAGTTTGTTCTGTGGTCCACAGAATCATCAGTATTATTAAAAGATCATCCAGTAACAGTGAATTTGCATCAAAGGAAATAGATAAACCATGTTGAACATTTGATTAATCCAAAAAAATTCTTACTAATGGTCTGATTACACAGTAAATGTACCATCCAGCCAAATAGGAGTTAACATGAAGGTCACAATCAGTGTCCTCTTCTTGAATTTCTGCAAGAAATTAGTCTTTTCATATCACAGGTGTAGCCAAGGGGTGAATACTGGGGTTTAGATCCCTGCCCCATGAAATTGAAAAAGAGAGAAAATAAACAGAAACAGACAATGAACAAGTGAAAATCAACTCAAAGACTTTGGCTCATTTGAACATTCACAGAGAAATAACTGTAAAACCAACAGATCTCTTGAATTTATTTTCTAAGAAGCCTCGAAAGTTGGATTTTAGATTGTAAACTGAACATACCATTTGCTGTAAAACTGTTGACCTTGATCATATTGTTCTACTTCTGTATTTTAATGTAAAATTTTGTAGGGTACCGGTACTGCTACCTGAATATCAACATAATTCACTTCTATCAGTGCCCTTATAATGACACTCATGCATGCACGAACCACACATGCACAAGCACCTTCATTATGTTGCCATTGATGTTTTCACGGTCCGTCTTGCAGTGACAGAAATGAAATGGAGTGGCGTATGGTGTTTAGTGTTGGGAGAGTCTGAAGACAAGTTTGGCTCGCCAGGTGCCAGTCTTTCGATTTGATGTCCGTAGGTGACCTGCGCGTTGTGATGAGGATGAAATGGTGATGGACCTGGCACATACACCCAGCCCTGTGCCTGCGAAATTAACCAATTATGGTTAAAATTTCTGACCCTGCTGAAAGTTGAACCCGGGACCCCTGTGACCAAAAGCCAGCATACTAACCGTTAAGCCATTGAGCCAGTGTAGTGACAAATGTAATATGAATTAGAAGTATATGCTACAGTCACCGTTTTCTTTGAACAAGTTTCATTCTAATGAACAAGTAAACATTCCACTGAATTAGAATTTGATGTACAGCAGACAACAATGCATAGCAAGAAATTAGACTTGGTGGACAGATGGATTAGTCTAACATCCTTCATGGAGTTATCAGATGGAGATCCCATGCTTTGTTTCCATAACACAATTTTCAAATGCATTTTAGTATGTAAAGGAGCTGATATATTTTATGAATATTCAAAAATATTATGTATGAAGTAGGCTACCATATATCTAGTATAAATGATTAATTTATTAAAGTTCATGTGCCAGAAATCCTAAATTAATATAAAGGCCTACAGAGTCATTCCAGCTAACCTCTATGTTTATTATAGTTAAGGATAGATTAGTTTTGTACATGATGATAGTTAGGCCTACAATACTATACTTATCAGAAAATTAGCAGTACATAGATCAAGAGATGTCTGAAATGCAAAGATCAGTAGAACTGTAGTCTGTTGACTCATTAGTCAATTCTTCACATTTGCCAGTGCTATGGACTGAACAGCATGCACTTTCTCTAATATTTTAGGTTCATCCCCCTACAAATAAATATCAGCAAAAGGAAGAAGAGAAGAACAAGAAGAACAGGAAATTGTATCAAAAAGCGTTTCCTTGTTTCTATTTCTAGGAGAAAGTTTTATAAATAAATTACCATATTTCACACAACCACCACCACCACCACCACCACCATATTTAAAGACACATCCCTAATCAAGCACAGAACGTTTTCTATGATTATTTCTGTTCAGATGTCAAGAAAGCTAATTATTGTTAATGCTTACATGTATTTAAGGTGACTAAATATCCCACTTAACCAAGGACATGTTGCAGTATTTTGTTATTTTGTCCTGGTGTCATTGCAACATCAGCATTCATTCCAGTTTTTAAACAAACAAATTAAACATTTGATATTCATTCTTAATTTTGTAAGGTAAACAGGTTGGTACGACTGTACAAGAATGTAACATTAACAGTTTTTCAACATCCATTCATTAAGTTCTATAGCTAGTAAGCAGTGGAAATGACCAGTTTCCTGATTTACAATAATGATACTGCATTAGCATTTCTAGATTTTGAATTTGAATATAGAGTATATATGAATATATGAATATATGCACATTTAATGAAAAATTCTGAAAGGAATTTAAAAAAAAATTTTTTATAGGAAGATGGAATATACAATGTTTTAAATTTTATGACAGTGATCTGTACATGAGACAAAGTTGAAAAACTGATAATTTGGGACATTATAAGACTACAAAATATTGTAGTGGAGTTACTGAAGGCTATGCTCCTACAACAAAGCTAATGGACTTACTTTGAAACAGTCAGTGCAGAGGAGAATTAAACTTAGCAGAAAAAGACAGATTTTCATACCATGTTATAAAGCACAATAATAGCTTTAGATCCCAAGATTGTACAGTGGCTCAGAGAAGAATAAGTACATTGTATTCTATGTTCCTCACATCTAATACTTGATCAGACTTAATTATTGTCAAAGTACTGGGTCTGTAAATGAAGTAGGGGCAATGTATTCCAGACGCTCGCAGGAGATCAGGCATTGCAACAAATCAGCTTCATTTCCCGTATCAAATCTTATTTACATTAAATCAATAAAAGTAAATTTCTACCTGTTTGATACTATATATTTGTTTTAAGCAACCACTCCATGTGAGATTTGTGCTGGACAAAGTGGAGGCGGGACAGGTTTTTCTCCGGGTACTCCGGTTTCCCTGTCATTTTTCATTCCAGCAACACTCTCCGTTATCATTTCATTTCATCCATCATTCATTAATCATTGTCCCAGAGGAGTGTGACAGGCTTCAACAGCCGGCATAGTTCATAACCTTGCCGCTAGATTGGGCTTAATTCATTCCATTCCTGACCCGGTCGAGTGACTGGAAACACGCTGTGGATTTTCATTTTCATAAGCAAATTAATTATTTATAGAACTTGTATCATTCCCTAGGAACATCTTCAACTACATAACATTTCTTAGGTGGAATTACAGAGAATTTTCTTCTTTTGAAAACATCATCTCAAAAATAGTACCTTTGTTATGTTCATAACACTACTAATTTAAAAATGCTTCAGAATATACACATCATTGTTTCACTTGACAGAAAGCAATATCAGTTACTGCTAGACCCATCCAAGGACACAGAAGTTTGCCGACATAAGACGACTTAGGGAAGCTTTTTTTTCATAACATTAATAAGGTTATGTAATACTAACATACCGTTCATGTCATCAGTAAAAGTCCTAGGCGTTACTTTCGATGATGAGATGTAATGGAAAATGCATATTACGAACTTCACCTGGAAAACATTCTCTGCATTGCACATGCTGCATGGGTATGAATACTTATTACCTGAAAAACTCAAGAAAATACTGGTAGAAGCTTTGGTTTTCCCTCATTTCGACTACCGTGACACGATTTATAGAGACGCTGGGTGCAAGTTATTGAACACAGTACAACATGGTCATAATGCATGTATGAGATAAGTCTGTAACCTACGGTGCTATGACCATGTAACTCCTTCATATAACCACCTATCTTGGCCCCAACTAAAAATCCCTCACACTGTGCATACCCTATGCCAGGGATGGCAAACCTTTTCCGACTACCATGTCAATTAAGGTATTGTTTATTGAATTTTACTGTCTTGTGTGCCACTGGTTATTTTCCTTTAAAATAATCATGAAAGCCCCTCATTTGACTTCATTTTGGTATTAGATTGTATTACATATAAATCCATGTAACTGAATGTTTCATGATATTATTTTGAAAACATTACTAAAAATTACATTTTGAAAAACAGGTAAATTTTAGGAACAGGATATATTTTTTGCTTTAACCTAATAAACTGTGTAATAAATATGGCCATAGAATTAATTAAGAGATATTTAAGCCTAATGTTAAAATATGCTAGACTGGTAGATTTTCGTGATTGTCCATTCTCATGACATGTCCATAGAAGTTCAATCATGCACTAATTATTTTTTTTTTATTTTTTTTTTTAGAGACTGTACATCAAAAACAAGCAAGTTTAAAGCAAAATTTTCTTCTTCACGCAAATAAGGAGCAACATCATCATGTATCATAGAGGTTACCCAAAGTGTTGTGTCAAAAACGTGTATAAGGTACTGTGAGAGTAATGATGCGAGTGACAGACCGAGGGAAGGTCGAACAAGGGTGACAAAGCCATGTCAAGATTGGTATATCCACATAACAGCACAGAGGAGACCAACTGAGACTGCTCAACAATTACAAGATGACTTCTTGAGTACAAGCGGGGTTCATGTATCTGTACAAACTGTACAAAATCATCGGTTGCATAATGCCCGATCAGAGTTATTTTGACCAATTCGGCATGTTTCGCAAGTGAATCATCATAATGTTGAGAGGAAAAGATGGGCCGTCCAATATCTTAACTGGGGGTTGGTTGAATGGTGTTATGTCATTTTGCAGATGAAACCGTGGGTATCACTTAGACCAGATACACAATGACAAAGGGTGTGTTAGACATGAAGAACATGGTGGATAGTACCAGCATGTTCAAGAGATGGATGCATTTGGAGGTGGTGGTGTAATGTTTTGGGCTGGAATTATGTATGGCAGTCATAAGTCTTTGTTGTATGTCCGGCGCTCCCTTCTCGCTCCGCCAGCCAGCTACACGCGCGCCAAGTGTCATTCTTCTAGCCTCGACGCGCAGCCCTCAGTGCGCGTGCCTGAACCATCGTGTGTGTACTATAAAGAGGAACTCCCAGCCTGTCCAGATGCCCACTTGCCCCGGTGTCCAGCTCCAGAATACACCCTACGTCGAGCACGGAGGCTACTCCTCTTGAAAATGTGCTTCGACCAGGTGGACTGAATTTCTGGCAGTACGAGGTATCACCTCTGGTCACCGCTCCTCTTATTCCGCTGCCCATATCCAGTCATACTATTACATACCGTTATATTTCCCTAATTTATGCAAGCTCCCTTGGTTTCGCCAAGTAAGAATTTTTCCAAGATTGAACTTGCTTTTATGAACTCAGCAAGGAAGGACTTTCCAAAACAATTTATGTCAGTACTTCGGATAGTTTTCGACTATCGACTTTTCTTATCACAAGGACTATCTTTTCTAGATAGTAGTGGATGTAAATAATGCAAACTTGTATATAGTGTACAAAAGATAGACTCTTTTTCAAGATTCCTAATTCATTTTGCTTCAAGTTAAATTTCAGTTTTATTTGTGTAAATAGTGTATTTTGCATTTGAAGCGAATAATAAAGTTGTGTTTTGTAAATCTCAACCTTGGTTACAACAGTCTTCAATACTAATTCGAGGGACGTTAACTGCCCAGTGATATACTGATAAAGTTCTTAGATCATTTATACAACCCTGGTGCTGAATTCATTTTCATTGACGACAATGTTTGCCCTCATTAGTGAGGAATTTAATGAGAGAGGTGGGTACAGTATTAACCATATGAATTGGCCAGCTAATTCACCGGATATGAACTGAATTGTGACTGCATGGGATAGTTTGAAAACAGCTGCTTTTTAATGCCATACATGGTGTTAAGGCAGAGTGAAGAGGGGACAATCACTGTAGGCTATTCTTCTTATTGCTGTTTATTTACATCAGATATCAGAAGGAAAAAATTCGAGTTTGTAAAAGTTTACACCTCCAGGTTGTGTCCCTGTGATACAATAAACAACATTCTGTAACTTTCTTATTGCTTATTGCATTGCATTTTTTTTTTTTTTTTTTTTTTTTTTTGCAGTGTAGATGTGTACTAGCTGGGGTGCAATACACCATTCTAGGTAACAGAGTAGACTGTACAGCCAGTAACTGAAGATAAAGTGTTTGACAGCAATAAGTAACTACTCTCTAAAGGGGTGCAACTGGTTTCAAGCAGAGAAGGTCCCTCAAAGAAGGAAATACCACTAAAAGCCGTGTTAGGTCTGTTCTCTAGGTTAGGGGTGGCTGCAAAAGGCATCTGTTTCCATGTTAGGGGTTGTCTAATTGAAACCTGGCAGTATGTATTAAATACTCATCATCCTATGCTAGCAACAGGTTGGTTGGTTATGTTAGTCGCAACTATGGAATACAACATTAATTTTATTGATAATGCTATGGCCCTGGAGGCAATGTGCAACAGCCTCATCTAATAAGCATTATGAAATGGGCAAGGGCTACCAGTTCAAGAGCAAATCTGGCTAAAAAACTAGCTCAAAGCAAACCAAGAAAGTTATGTGTAGCCACAATGAGTATTAGCACGCTTACTGCACACAGTAGTGAACTGGCTGAAATGCTCAATTAGCTCAGTCAGTGCATGCATACAGGAGAACTGTTGGACAGGCCAAAGATCATGAGATATAGGTGACTGCTACAAGCTCATCTACCAAGGAACCAAAAGCAGCAAAGATGTGGGCAAAGTCATTATCGCTGAGTAACGAAATAGTGTTGCAAATCTGAATGTCAGAGGTAAACTATCGTAACTGCAAAAACTATGATTCTGAGAATTTTGTGACTTGTTTTGGTTGTAACTTCTTATCATAAACTATTGTATGTCTTGCAGGAACGAAGATAAGCTATGTGATACTACCATATGTGCAAGGAGAAACCAGTGATGAACAATCATACAACATGATATTGTATAGGCTTTTGAGCTTGTGCCGTGTCAAGAAAAGGTGAAATTCTTAACGTTTTGCAGAAAACTGTGCTCTGCGTCCTTAGAAGAATTCTCGACTGTCCACAAGAAAGGCCTCTTAAACAATGTCACTTTTGAATTTGGAACGTTATAATAGAAGTAGAAGTGGAAATGGTACGTTCATTCACCACCAGATGGCCCCTAGGATGTGGCACAACGCTAGCATTCGAAGCGGAAGCTGACCGAACCATCACAATCAGACCATGGCCGACTTGATGCGTCGCTCTAGCTAGCAGCAAGGGATCCAGTCACCGTGATCAGACTAAGCGGTTCACATAACGTGTTTGCGTAACATATGACAGGTGTAAGACATAGACATACGCCTGGAATGAAACATCTGGCGACGAGGAACGTACGAATTTGGAAAACACCAAGACGAAATAACAATAGTGAAGGGGTAGGGAAGGGAACTACCAACGTAAATTCTTAATGACTGGCAACCAGGTATTACTTAATTGATAGCTGGTGTCCCTGTTGAAATTGTTAGGATTACTACGTATTTCCACAGCTTCCCGTATAATCCTGGACCTGTAGTGTCTAGTGTGGGTAAGAGCTCGAGCATCTTGGAACATGACATCATGACCCGATGATAGAGCGTGCTCAGCTATTGCCAATTTGTCTCAGGTTGTTTGAGACGAATATTACATTCATGTTCTTTTTATACATTATTATATATTTTATATATTTGTTGTTTTTATGTTGTGTTTGCGGTGGACCTTGGCAATTCGATCTGTGGTGTTGTGAATGTAAGGCAAATAGGCAGTTCCCTTCACTTCTTCCTTCTGTGAGATTTGCTTGGTCGTTTCTCTGGGATGTAGGGCTCTATGAATCTGCAAATCATTGTAACCATTACCCTTAAACGCAACTTTGAGCATGTCCATCTCCATCTGGATATGTGATGGCTCACAAATTCGTCCCGCCCTCTTGGCGAGTTTATGTGCTGGATGGTGGTGAGAATCTGCATGAAGATAGCGATTTGTGTGCGTAGGTTTACGATAGACGGTATGTCCTAAGGAGCCGTCCGGTTTTTTTCTTACTAGAACATCCAAGAAAGGAAGGCATCTGTCCGACTCCATCTCCATAGTGAATTTTATTGACAGATGTTGCTGATTTAGGTGGTCTAGAAATAGATGAAATTTCTCAGGACCTTCTGTCCAGATCACAAATACATCATCAACATACCTCCACCATATCATAGGCTTGACGGGTGCCAAAGCAATAGCCTCCTCCTCAAAATGCTCCATAAAGAAATTAGCCACTACGGGTGAAAGTTGACTGTTCGTAAAAATTCCCATCCCACAAGAAATAGCTGGATGTCATTTAGTGGTAAAATAGCTTAGTAATGTCCTCAGCGAACAGGTGTTCAATGAGAGACATGACCGAGTCAATCGGCACTTTAGTGAACAAGGACTCCACATCGAAACTCAGCAAAAGTGCATTAGGTTGAAGGGTTATGGTTGTCAGCTTGTTGACGAAATACCGAGAGTACCTGATGTATGATTCAGTACGTCCTATGTGTGGCTGAAACAATTTGCTTAGGTATTTAGCCAGAGCATACGTAGGAGAACCTATTGCACTAACAATAGGTCTGAGGGGAACATCTTTTTTATGGATCTTAGGCAGTCCATATAATCTAGGCGGCACTGCATCCCCCGGGGACATATGTTTAGCCTCCTCTTTTGGATGATTGCCTTAAGAGCTTCGCGGTGGCACTGGACACAAGAGTGGTGGGGTCACGCGAGCTCAGTCTGTAGACAGGCTCTGACAATATAGCCGATATCTTATTCTTATACTCGTCAGTGTCCATAACCACTGTCGCGTTACCCTTATCAGCTGAGAGAATGGTCAGCTCAGAATCATCTCTGAGTACCTTCAGAGCTCTCCTTACACCTCTTGTTAAATTGGGCGTGGGTACAACAGCGGACCTTATGAGTCTCACATATTTCTGTCTTAACTCCTCAGCCTCATCCATAGGTATACAATATCATGTCTATAAGTACGGGCCATGAAAGCATTAATGGCAACAAAATCATACAACAGTTCAACCTTATGCCATCTTCCACATTCCTTACTGTACTGGCTCTTGTGATAGTTTACCATGGTCAGAACTGTTGATTCAATTTGCCTTAAAGGCAGTAACATGTGCCTCAGCAGCTTCTTTCTGCTCTTCTGTAAAGTCAGTGAAATGTCACTGACGTCCGGAAATGTCCAACATCATTCAGATTGGCTTACATCTGCCAGCATTGACGTCATGAACCGCTTTGTACAAGAAGAATTTTTGTTATTATGTGGTGATCTAAATAGCCATATTGGGAGGACTCAGGATGGTTACAGATTCCATGGAAACAACAGATTTGGTACAGGTAATGAAGATGAATGCTGATGACTGGTGACTTAGATTTTGCTGACACCGAGCTCGATAGCTGAAGTCGCTTAAGTGCGGCCAGTATCCAGTATTCGGGAGATAGTAGGTTCGAACCCCACTGTCGGCAGCCCTGAAAATGGTTTTCCGTAGTTTCCCATTTTCACACCAGGCAAATGCTGGGGCTGTACCTTAATTAAGGCCACGGCCACTTCCTTCCCACTCCTAGCCCTTTCCTGCTCCATCGCCACCTTAATACCTATCTGTGTCAGTGCGACGTAAAGCAAATAGCAAAAAAAAAAAGATTTTGGTGAAGCTAATGATCTGGCTATCAGCAACACACTCTTCTAGAAACAAGAAAACCATCTTGTTACCTATGCTAGTGGCAACCATAAAAGCCAAATTGACTTCATATTAATGCAATGACAAGATATTACCCTCATCAAAAATGCCAGAATGCTTGACACCACAGCAGAAATCACTTGTTACTGACACAAATATATGGAAATGTACGACACAAAGGAATAGAATACTGAGAAATTTGGCCATGCGGTTAGGGTAGCATAGCTGTGAGCTTGTATTCGGGAGATGGTGATTTTGTGATTTCCCATTTTCACACCAGGCCCATTTTCACACAGTAAGGCTATGGCCATTACCTCTGTATCTTAGCCCTTTCTCCATTTTTGAATCACCGAAAACCTTTGATGTGTTACTGTGACTTTAAACTACTAGCAAAAAAAAAAGGAATAGATTAATGTGTCTGGTCCAGAGATGATCAAATGGTGGAAACTCTGTGATCAAACCATGATAATCATGGACAGTGACATATTTCGTACTATCACATGAGTTGACGCTACATGGACTGCTTTCCAAAACTCTACCTAAATTGCCAAAATATCAACTTAGGACTCCACAAAATCTGGCCAATGTTACATTGATAAGCAATCATGGCTATCAACAGTTGAAATGCAGCAAGCTATTAAAAAATTAAAAAATAATGAATAAAGTCAACATACAAGACCAGGTATGCACAAAAGACCAACGAAAATCAGGAAAGATACGCTGTTGCAAAAACAGAGGCCAAGAAAGCCACTGTAGAATAGTAAACAGGAAAATCAAATATGGTAAGGAGAGTAGAGAAACTAAAAAACAGCTAATGAGGGAACTTAATAGACTGAAAAAGCAAGCAAAAGAGAATTACATAAATGGCATGCTTCCAGAGAGTAATGACCATGAAGAGAAATGGTAAAAGCTGTATTCACATATTAGGAATCAAAAGGGAAAAGGAATCCAAATTTCCACAATGGTGGGAGAAGGGGGTGAACACTTTTTAACAGATATTGAGAAAGCAAATGTATTTAGCAGGGAATTCGGAGATTCAGCAGGAGTTGGAAACCGAAACAGAAGATAGAGAGGGTGAGACATATAAGGAAACAGGAAGGTTCTCATTCACGAATGAGGACATTTTCAGAGAAATCGAACCGCTTCAGCAAGGAAAAGCAGCAGGGAGTGATAAAATTACTAGGGAGGTATTAAAGACAATGGGATGGTACATAGTGCCTTATTTAAAATTTATCTTTGACTATGTCATAAATAATAGTGCAATACCAAAGGAATGTAAGGAATCTATAATAATACCAATTTATAAAGGAAAGGGTGATAAAAAAGAACCTGAGAACTACAGACCAGTCAGCCTGATCAGTGTAGTTTGTAAAATACTGGAGAGTTTAATAGCAAAGTACATCAGACGGGTATGTGATGATAACAATTGGTTCATGAGAAGCCAGTATGGATTTAGAAAGAAATTTTCTTCCGAGGCACAACTGGTAGGATTTCAGCACGACATATCAGATCAGTTGGATTCAGGAGACCAGTTGGATTGTTTAGCTATAGAACTTTCCAAAGCATTTGACAGAGTGGAACATGGAATATTATTAAAGAGACTGGAGGAAAAAAAGAATTGGACATATCACTGTATGATCAGTTGGATGAAATAAAATACAATTCATAAGGGTTATATGTTGGATAAGAACATTTCTAAATTCAAGAGTTCAGAAAGTCAAAGTAGGAAATCGTGTATCACAGGAAGAGAAAGTTTGGAATGGAATTGTGCAGGGTAGTATAATTGGTCCATTACTTTTCTTAATATACGCAAACAATTGAGGGAATAACATAAAAAATAAGGTTGTATGCATAATATGACAATTGTTTATAAGGAAGTAAAAAAACATTGAGGATTGCTCAGAATATTACAAAGGGGCCTTGACAGTATCTAACAATGGATTGAAGAGAACAATAAGAAGGTTAATGGAGGCAAAGCAACTGTTATAATATTTACAAACAGGAGCTTCAAAACTGAATTTAAATACGGTATAGGTACTTTTGTTGAGGTAATTGTCCCAAAAGATGATAAGTGCAAATACTTAAGTGGGAGATTTGAAAGTAATCTGCACTGGAAGGATCATGTTGATGTTGCTGCGAAAGCATATAGATTGTTACATGTCATAATGAGGCTACTTAAAGAATGCAACAAAGAATTAAAAGAGAAAAGTTACTTAAGTATGGTTTGCCCATTATTGGAATATGTAAACAGTGTTTGGGATCCTCACCAGGAATACCTAATAAAAGAAATAGATGGTGAGCAGAGGAAAACAGCAAGATTTGTTACAGGGGATTTCAGGAGAAAACGTAGTGTATCAGAAATGTTAGAGGAACTTGTGTGGGAAACTTCATAGGATTTGGAGCCTATACAGGAGAGAAAGCATGGGGGGAAATCCATGGAAGGTTTCAGCTGGAAAATAATTATATCGGCAGGGCTGACCACAAGTACAAAATTAGAAGGGATTTTAGCAGAAGTGATTGGGGTAAATTTTCATTCATTGGGAAGGGCGTGAAGGAGTGGAACAGTTTACCAGGGGTAGTGTTTGATCCTTTTCCAAAATCTGTACAGATATTCAAGAAAAGAATAAACAGCAACAGAGAAAAGAAATGAAATGTTAGAGGGCATTCGACCTGTGCAGGTTATCGTAAATAAAGAATTTTTGTGAATAAATTAATTCCATCCCCTGGTCTATGGAGATTGGACAGCCGAAGTAGGGGACAGCCTGTAGGGGTGAAGTACAGTGGGGACTTCGAGGGCCCTGGAACTGCTACGGTAGCTGTGAAGGCCCTTCAGGAACTCTGAAAAGCGGTGGCAAAAGGGGCTCTGGTTAAGACGCAATGCTTGTTAGGTTCCAAAATGGAAAAATCAATAAATAAATAAATAAATAAATAAATAAATAAATAAATAAATAAATAAATAAATAAATAAATAATAAATGCAATGTAAATATTAATCTTATAGATGTATTCTACATACAGTATATGAGTTGATTATGTTTGTTAGTACAGAAGATATTATGAGTAGAATTTTGTAAATAATATAAATTTATAAAGGATGAGCTGTGTGTTTAATAGAAAAATCGCTAGTGTAAATTGTATAATACTGTATTTTAGGAAAATGTCTTGTCCTCTTGGTAATTTAAAATTTACTGCTTGATAACGTACTTTTGTGTACCATTTGCCACCAAGATAGACACCTTATTTGCAAAGACTAGATTAGATTAGATAGATTAGATTGGATTTGGATTTGCCAAAGCTAAAGGAGAACACTATCAGAATGGCATCTTCTGCCTGATGAAAGCCTGGACCCAGCAACACAAGAAATTGAGCAATACATGTGTGTCAAGCACAAAAATGGCCATTGAATACACAATAGGCAAACAATACTGGAACATTGGCAACAGCATTTGAAGGAAATTTTAAATATGGAATTCTCACATCCACATACAATATTCCAGATGGAATACCAACTGCTGGACTAGTTACTTGCATCACAACTGATGAAGTCTCAAAGGCTGTGAACAGCATGAAGAACAGAAAATATCAGATCCCAATGACTGCTTGCCAGTAGATTTCTGATGATGATAATGCTTGTTGTTTAAAGGGGCCTAACATCTAGGTCATCAGCCTCTAATGGTACGAAATGAGACAAAATGTAATGACAATTTAAAGTCCAAAACTCATTCACTGACCAGAATTCAAAACGTGATAATGAAAAATGAATGGATCAGTGGCGTGCGGTGAACATATTCATTACCCCAGCTGCAAAACTGTGTTTTAAATATAAACAATCGTAGCCCTACTACACTCTCTAAAGTCAACATTGCCATTTTATAAGGTTGCATTCTTCATGGAAAAGTCTACCTGAGATAGATCTTTCAAGAATATTTTCAACCACACGCTCGCACATACTTCCAATGATATTCACGGCAGTGACAACACCATGACAACTTAATCTATAGCAGATTTTAAACAATGTACTTACAGTTTCATCCAGTGATGCTTCATGATAGTAGAGTCATGGTTTTCACAAAAATACATTGGGACTAACTATTTATTTTTTACTTAAAAATCCTAATCTAAACTAATCAGCAAAGTTTACTTGTATTTTACCGTCGTTGAAGTTTTATAGTTTCACTCACATACTGAGTGTACGTGCATCAATGACAAATGAGGGAAAATATTTGTCACAACATATAATACACGTTATATTCATAAAGAATGCCACAGAATGCATGAAACGAGCATCTATAATCCAAAAGGAACACTACAAAATTTCACTGTGTGTTCATGCTGGGCAACCCAAATATTTTCCTGTGGCTATCGGAACACATAGGTTCTCTACACGTGCCATCAATGAATTGCCCAGGAAAAATGTATACATGCCGAAACCAAAGACTAAAATTTATTCTTCTTCGATTTCATATACTGGCTCAATTTTTATTAGTAAGATGATGTGCAAGTGGCTATACTCTTAAGATGTTGATATTTTTCTTGCAATCTCTAGTGTGTGGCGCTGAAGACTTTGAGTGTCAAGTCTTAAAACAAACACCCCTTACCCAAGCTAGCTGGCCTGATGCCGTAAATTGCTGTTGGGGAAAGGGGCACAGCTCCACCTTGAGGAAGCTTCAAGTGCATGAGTCACCCAAGCGATTTTAAATTTTGTTAGGGGTAGCTCTCTATCGTGCCACCAAGGAAACCCAGCTCGCTGGAGAAGATGAACTGTGGTAGTGCGAGCAGATTGTCGAGACAGCTGTACTTTGCTTGGATGTTCGCAATTTTTTAAACGTTATAAAAAGCGTTCTAAGGAATAATTAGAAAATCTTAATATTGGGACTAACTATTTGTTACAGTGCACATCACTGGAATGGATGAATATGAATTTAAAATAATCAGCAGCTCCAGCTCACGATATTAAAAGTTAAGAATAATTCCAAAATTAATTCACTGACTAGAATTTTAAAAAAAGAGACAAACAATGATTATGAACTGAAAACAATCAGTGAATTTGACCCGCAATGCCCCACCTTCCCAGAAACTATCTTAAAACAATAGTATACACTGACCAAGGGGTGCTTCCAAAGCACAATCCTAAAATCGATGATGCTCGTTGTCTAAACGGTTTCAAAGTCCAGGTCAACGGCCTCTCACAATGGTACTTATAACGAGGAAAGTAAGAACCATAGTATTTCTCATGTAGCAGTACTAATCATAAGTAACGTAGACTTAACGGTGTTCCACACATTGTGGTACTACTCACAGGTAATGTAATATGCACAGGTAATGCAGAACTATGGTGTTTCTCACATTACGGCACCACTCATAGACAATGGAAACCCATGGTGTTCTTGACAAAGGTGTACAAATCACAGGGCCTCGTACCATCCCGTGGTGTTCTTCATATAGTGGGTACTAATCACAGGCAACGCCCAGACCCGTTGTGTTTCTCACAATGGTACTTACTAATCACAGGCAATGTAAGCCCGTGGTGTTCCGCATATAGTGATACTAATCACGGGCACTGTAAAACCCATACTGATTTGCCCTCTGCTGCCACTAATCAGAAACCTATTGTGTACCTAACATAGTGGTACTACTCGCAAGTAAAGGTAGCCCATGGTGTTCCTCGCATGATGGTACTAATTACAAGTATTCTCACTGTTTTAATTCAATCATCCCTTGGTCACCCCTTTTAGTTGCCTCTTATAACAGGCAGGGGATACTGTGGGTGTATTCTTCATCTGTGACCCCCACCCACAAGAGATAGTAGATTTCTGGGAGCTAACAAAAATGTTAGCACACTGCTATCGACTGGCTGACAACATTCTTCGATGCCATTGTGGATTCAAATCGTGTGCAAAATGATTGGGCTCAAAGCATTACTTTACCAAGAACAGAATGCACTAATTACTGTCCAATCCTTCTCTTATCATATACACTGAAAATTTTTGAACCGATCCTCAACCAATGCATGCATAAAACTGTCCAAATTAACAGCAATTAGTGTGGCTTCGTTCAAGGTTCAGGAACAACAGACATAATTTTCATGGACGCTCATCGAATATCACCTGGAGAAATGTAACCCATCATACAGTCTTTCTAGATTTAGAAAAGGCCTTTGATAGTGTCCCATACCAGCTAATCTGGTATGCATTATATGAATGTGGAGTGCCTGAGGAGCTTATTAGATGGATTCAAATGTTCTATGTAAATACAGCATCCATGTCAGTCGTTCAGCTGTTATCTCCAACAGCTTTCCCATAACTGTTGGGAGTAAATCAAAGATAGGCACTTTACCCACTACTCTTTATTCCCATGATTGATACAATTACAGATGACTTACACAATGAACTTCCATGGACCCTCCTTTAGTCTGACAGAATTCTACTCTCAAGTTCCAGCAGGTTGGATCTATGACATCAAGTCCAGCCATCCAATCTTTGCCAATATGAACAATGGTACCCTTCAAGTTAATAATGAGAAGCTTGTAAAATCTTCCTCCTTTCAGATGCCTGGGATCCCGTTGCAGTCTGGTAATCTGAATAATAAGGTATGGGTGACAATAAATAGGACTTCGATATGGTGGAAAGAAGTCACCAGTGTGCTTTGCAACCATCACATGACAATCCATCTTAAATTCTCACTATGGTCCACCCTGTTGTCCTATGTAGATCAGAATGTTGACAAGCACAGAAGAGTGTGGAGCACCAACTCCACATCATAGAGATGCAAAGCCTTTGATGGAGTATAGAAATGACATTGTTAGACTATGTTTAGAAAGACACAATCAAGCAGCAAATGAGTACTCGTCTATTTAAGAAAAGATGCAAGAGAGACGCCTCCAGTGGTATGGCCATATCAGACATTCTGCGCATGAAACTGTTGCCAGTACAAGATTAAATTTTCAGTGGTTGATGTCCGCAAGGAAGACCTAAACAATGATAGTTGTATGTTAAGTCTGATCTAAAATGTGTCAACTTACACCAAGCTGATATTTTGATAGATTGGACTGAAATTCTGATACAAAAAAATGGACCCTGCACCTGCAGGAAAGGGTTAGGAAGAAGAAGACAGATGCATACACGTTTCTTTGTCCCATACATTATACTCATACAAGTCTTCACCGTCAATTTTATGTGATGAATGGTTCACAAACATTATGGGTAGAAAAAACTATTTGACACCTTAAACATTGCTGAGATATTTCTTTTTGTGACTAGCAGGGGCGGCTTTTCAGGTGAAGTAGGTGAAGTGCCACTTCTCCACTTATTTTTACCATAATGAATTACTTAAATTTATTTTTCTTATGACATTTGTTGGTTTTACGGAAAGAAAATGTTTTATTGTATGGCGTTTGGAGCACCTGGTCACCTGATGAGAACCAGGGGAACTCACGAAAGCGCCGGCTGTTGGCCACAGTATGGCGCGTGAAACTGAGTGAAGACGAGAGATTCCACAGCTGCCTCTACCTCCCAAGTGCTCCCTGCTAGCGCTTGGCCTTGGAGGTTGCCATGACAACCGTGATATCACCCGTGTACTTTCCATATAGCGGAATGTGCTGGTGAAGCTGTCGGAAGAGTGGAATGTTTCGTCTTCCCTGCGTCATCATGTGTGAAGTACGAGTACTTACGCATTGTGGTTCATTCGTAGTGTTGTGCTGTTTTATTTAAATATGTATCCTATTTATGACATAGTGTGCATTTTATTATACACACCATTTTCACATTGGAGAAACGAAGATCAGAATGAAGTTCTACGTTTTGATCGCCTTACTGAATCACTGCAAATTTGTGCTACAAAAGAAGTGAAACATTCCGGTAAATCTTACAATCTTAGTTTCAAATGATCGTGGTTTAAGGAATTTCCATGGTTGTGCTCCTCTTCAGCTCTACAGAAGTTGTTTTGTTCCTGCTTGCGTTTTATCAATAAAAATAATGTTTGGAATAAAGAAGGATTTTCAGCCCTTTTGAACATAACACATTCTTTACATAAGCACTCAGACTCTGCAGAACACAAAATACGACAGCTAGATTTCAAGACATTGGAAACAAACCAAAATACGCTGATGTTCTGAAGGAAAATACCATACTGTACATTGTAATTGTACAGTTCAATGAAAATGTACATTTAAATAGGCTTTTCCTTCAGTTGGTAACTGATGCAGTGCTCTATTTCAGTAAGCAAGAACTAGCTTTTCGTGGTCATGACGAAACATTAAATTCAATAAATTGTGGTCACGTGCTGGACCCTCCGCCAGTCACAGGTACGAGGTACGAGTACAAAACAACCAAAAACAAAATGTAGTGCCTAAATCTTGTCCTCCTCTGTGGTGTAGTGGTTAGTGTGATTAGCTGCCACCCCAGAGGCCCGGGTTCGATTCCCAGCTCTGCTACGAAATTTGAAAAGTGGTACGAGGGCTGGAACGGGGTCCACTCAGCCTCGGGAGATCAACTGAGTAGTGGTGGGGTCGATTCCCACCTCAGCCATCCTGGAAGTGTTTATCCGTGGTTTCCTACTTCTCCTCCAGGCAAATGCCGGGATGGTACCTAACTTAAGGCCACGGCCGCTTCCTTCCCTCTTCCTTGTTTATCCCTTCCAATCTTCCCATCCCCCACCAAGGCCCCTGTTCAGCATAGCAGGTGAGGCCGCCTGGGAGATGTACTGGTCATCCTCCCCAGTTGTATCCCCGACCCAGAGTCTGAAGCTCTAGGACACTGTTCTTGAGGCGGTAGAGGTGGAATCCCTCGCTGAGTCCAAGGGAAAAACCAACCCTGGAGGGTAAGCAGATTAAAAAAGAAAGAAAGAAAGAAAGAAAGAAAGAAAGAAGTTCCTAAATCTGTCGCTCGAAACCGAACGGGTAATAGCTCTTCACCATACTTTACAGCCATGAGCCACCACTGGTAACTAGATGTTATGAACTGTTTAAGAAGAATTAAAAAAGAACATCAAAAGTGATTGTATCATGTTCACCATGTTGTTGGGCATAGCTCCATTTATTGTTACGAGCCCAAGCTACATCCATCTCTCCAATGACATTACCTCATCCACAACCATGGGATGAAACCATCACCAAGGAATTTGGTTGTGACATCTAACAAATTTTGATCATAGATGCTTTGTTGTAGATATTTGCATGGTAGAGAAGTGAAGGAATTCCACATGCTTAGTTCTTTCTCGATAAAATGTCTCATTCAGCGAGGCGAGACAGTCATTTTGGTGCAAGTAGCAACAATAACATTATCTACTGTAGTAACTATAGTTGTTGACCCTGTATAAGTTTTATCATAAGATACAATACATTAAATTCATTTCAAATTTAGAATTCTTTTTTCGCATAGTAATTTTGGCTGACAAAAATAGGCTTAACTGGTATATTATATTCCTCAAGTACTGTAAGGTTATTAGAATATCAGGAAAGTAGAACAGTGGCATGTAAAAGTTAGTACTTAATAAATTAATTGGTGTAGGTATGTCTTCAAGTTTCATGAATAATGTACTGTATTCAGATAAATGAATTTTCATTACTACTAGGCATTTGCTTTGAGATACTGTCTTTTATGGTAAAGTTTGGTATTCATAAGTAACTATTCAAGTTGGCAGAAATTATGGATCTTATTTGCCTTTAAGGAACCAACTTTACACAACTTCAACTACACATTATAGACTACACCAGCTACGTGTTTTTTTTATAAATTTAATAAATGTTGTACTTGTTGGGAACACTGGCCTGTCTTGGTGCCTACTAAAATCTGTTGCTCTATCTTATACCATGTTTACTTCTGTACTATAACCAACAGTACCATCAGTTTCTGGAGTATGTCTAAATCACAGCCAACCAAATGAAATTATTCTCAAAATTCATTACCTACAAATGAAAGAAAATGAGCAAGTCTAAGTTAATAAGTTTCTAATGTCAAAGAAGTTTAAATAAATAAATAAATAAATAAAGAAATAAATAAATGAAGAAAGAAAGAAATATCAACTCGATGATATATGATCCTGAGACAAGTTTCTAAAAACATGCCTGAATCTGGTAGCAGTAATTCAAGCAAGCTAGCCCATAATTTAAAATCATTGTTAAAATTATGATCATAGCCATGGGATCTTCTGTTTTACAAAGAATCTGAACCACTGGGATGATTTTGATTACAAAAATCCCACATGCACTGACTGCATGAACCATGGCTACCTTGGTGAGTAGCCAGTGACTATATTATTTGGTTCTCATGCCCCCTAACAGTAAATCATGTTGCTCTAAAATATCCTATTCTGTAATAAATGTGCCTTATCTCCTACTATCTTTGTATTACTTTTGAGAAAATATGAACTGCAGGTGAATGAACATGCAAATATCCAGCAGATTAACAGAACAGAACTTCACATAATGAAAACTTTTAGTCAACTCGTCAAGCTCTAATTGCAACCTATATGCATGACGGGAAAGATGTTCATAATAAAATACAATGGAAGTCAGAAGATTATCCATCACAGCTCATAAAATCCTAACTGAAACTAAATTAAAATAAACCACAAGTGTACAGAAGAAGTGTTAAAAGTTTCCAGACTGTTTTGGGATAGGCAATTTCTTGTAGTTCACAAACAGAGAATGAGAAAATCTATACATATTACAGAAATGTCATTCTAGCATCAGTGTTGGCAATGGCCACAAGATATCCCTGTTGTAGTTATCAAAAAAATTATTAAAGTTATATGCCAATGTTAAAAATAAAGCTACTGTACTTCTTTCAGATGAAAACGAATAAATTATTAATTTTATCCTCCAAAAATGTATTTTTTCCATCAGTGAGAAAGCTTCCTTCTCCAATTTAAGAACCTGATGGTTGGTCTGTTTTTGCATGCATCCCTTCTTTCAGATGAAAATGAATAAATTATTAATTTTATCCTCCAAAAATGTATTTTTTCCATCAGTGAGAAAGCCTCCTTCTCCAATTTAAGAAATTGAAGTTTGGTCTGTTTTTGCATGCATCCCCTCAAATGTGTCTGACTCAGAAATAATTTCTGAAGATGACTGAATCTACAGTGACTCACAGTGAGTATGGTACACTACACCTATCCTTAAACATGTATTAACATAAAAACTGATGTTTTGCAAATGAAGTACAATATTTGTTAACAATTACTGTAGATAAAATATGCCTAAAGTAACCTATAACTCAGGAAATATTCTGAAAATGAATACACAGACAACATCACTTTAGATATCACAGCAAAAGTAGTAATAGTTTTGTCTTTGAAGCACATGCAACTAAAATACCAGTACTTTGTGTGATGACTTCCACCATTTCCCACTGCCTGTCTGGCATTGAACAAACTAACTTTTAACAATAAGAATAATAGGAGGGTTCCATTTTATCCCACTCTTCTTGAAATATATTCCAAAGGTTGGATATGGATTGTTGGTAGACTGTTTCCTTTTATCATCCAACAAATTTCCAATCATATTGGTGTCTGGGAACTATGCAGTGGTATTTAGTACGGTGTGTTGTTTGAGTCATCAGTCCATAGACTGGTTTGATGCAGCTCTCCATGCCACCCTATCCTGTGCTAACCTTTTCATTTCTACGTAACTATTGCATCCTACATCTGCTCTAATCTGTCATATTCATACCTTGGTCTACCCCTACCGTTCTTGCCACCTACACTTCCTTCAAAAACCAACCGAACAAGTCCTGGGTGTCTTAAGATGTGTCCTATCATTCTATCTCTTCTTCTCGTCAAATTTAGCCAAATCGCTCTCCTCTCACCAATTCGATTCAGTATCTCTTCATTCGTGATTCGATCTATCCATCTCACCTTCAGCATTCTTCTATAACACCACATTTCAAAAGCTTCTATTCTCTTTCTTTCTGAGCTAGTTATCGTCCATGTTTCACTTCCATACAATGCCACGCTCCACACAAAAGTCTTCAAAAACATCTTTCTAATTCCGATATCAATGTTTGAAGTGAGCAAATTTCTTTTCTTAAGAAAGCTCTTCCTTGCTTGTGCTAGTCTGCATTTTATGTCCTCCTTACTTCTGCCATCGTTGGTTATTTTACTACCCAAGTAACAATATTCATCTACTTCCTTTAAGACTTCGTTTCCTAATCTAATATTTCCTACATCACCTGCCTTCGTTCGACTGCACTCCATTACTTTTGTTTTGGACTTATTTATTTTCATCTTGTACTCCTTACCTAAGACTTCATCCATACCATTCAGCAACTTCTCGAGATCTTCTGCAGTCTCAGATAAAATAACAATATCATCGGCAAATCTCAAGGTTTTGATTTCCTCTCCTTGGACTGTGATTCCCTTTCCAAATTTCTCTTTGATTTCCTTTACTGCCTGTTCTATGTAAACATTGAAAAGGAGAGGGGACAAACTGCAGCCTTGCCTCACTCCTTTCTGGATTGCTGCTTCTTTTTCAAAGCCCTCGATTCTTATCACTGCAGACTGATTTTTATACAGGTTGTAGATAATTCTTCGTTCTCGGTATCTGATCCCTATCATCTTCAGAATCATAAACAGCCTGGTCCAATCAACATTATCGAATGCCTTTTCTAGATCTACGAATGCCATGTACGTGGGCTTGTCCTTCTTGATTTGATCCTCTAAGATCAGACGTAAAGTCAGGATTGCTTCATGTGTTCCTACATTTCTTCTGAAGCCAAATTGATCTTCCCCCAACTCAGCTTCAACTTGTTTTTCCATTCTTCTGTAAATAATACGTGTTAAAATTTTGCAGGCATGAGATACTAAACTAATAGTGCGGTAGTTTTCACACCTGTCAGCACCGGCTTTCTTGGGAATAGGTATAACAACATTCTGCCGAAAATCGGATGGGACTTCTCCTGTCTCATACATCTTGCACACTAAATGAAATAACCTTACCATGCTGGTTTCTCCTAAGGCAGTCAGTAATTCAGAGGGAATATCATCAATTCCAGG
Source organism: Anabrus simplex (assembly GCF_040414725.1). Classification (NCBI taxonomy): domain Eukaryota; kingdom Metazoa; phylum Arthropoda; class Insecta; order Orthoptera; family Tettigoniidae; genus Anabrus; species Anabrus simplex. The sequence continues at coordinate 195,359,543 of NC_090271.1, read as the reverse complement.
TGCCTTGTTCCTATTTAGGTCACTCACAGCTCTGTCAAACTCTGACCTCAAAATTGGGTCTCCCATTTCATCAGCATCAACAGCCTCCTCATGTTCCAGAACCAAATTATCTACATCGTTACCTTGATACAACTGTTGGATATGCTCCTGCCATCTTTCTGCTTTGTCTTCTTTCCCTAGAAGTGGCTTTCCATCTGAGCTCTTAATATTCATGCACCTAGATTTCCTTTCTCCAAAGGTTTCCTTGATTTTCCTGTATGCAGCATCTACCTTTCCCAGGACCATACAGCCTTCGACATCCTTGCACTTCTCCTTCAGCCATTCTTCCTTAGCTACCTTGCACTTTCTATCCACTTGATTCTTTAATCGCCTGTATTCTTTTCTGCCCTCTTCATTTCTAGCATTCTTGTATTTTCGTCGTTCATCAATCAGGTCTAGTATCTCCTGAGTTATCCACTGATTCTTAGTTGATCTTTTCTTCCTTCCTAACATTTCTTCAGCAGCCCTACTGACTTCATTTTTCATTACTCTCCACTCTTCCTCTACTGTGTTTCTTTCGGCCTTTTCATTTAGTCCTTGTGCAACATGTTCCTTGAAACGATCCATCACACTCTTTTCTTTCAACTTGTCTAGATCCCATCTTTTTGCATTCTTTCCTTTCTTCAATTTCTTCAACTTCAGATGGCATTTCATGACCAACAAGTTGTGGTCAGAGTCCACGTCTGCTCCTGGGAAAGTTTTGCAATCCAACACCTGGTTTCTGAATCTCTGCCTAATCATAATGAAGTCTATTTGATACCTTCCAGTGTCTCCAGGTCTCGTCCATGTATACAGCCGTCGTTTGTGGTGTTTGAACCAAGTATTGGCGAGGACTACATTATGGTCAGTGCAGAATTCAACCAGCCGACTTCCTCTTTCGTTCCTTTGTCCCAATCCAAATTCTCCTACTGTGCTACCTTCTCTTCCTTGGCCTACCACTGCGTTCCAGTCTCCCATCACAATTAGATTCTCGTCACCTTTGACATATTGTATTAAATCTTCTATCTCCTCATATATTCTTTCAATTTCTTCATCATCCGCTGAACTAGTAGGCATATAGACCTGCACTATTGTGGTGGGCATTGGTTTGGTGTCTATCTTGGCGACAATAATTCTTTCACTATGCTGGTCGTAGTAGCTTATCCGCTGCCCTATTTTTTTATTCATTATTAAACCAACTCCTGCATTACCCCTGTTTGATTTCGTGTTGATAATTCGGTAGTCGCCTGACCAAAAATCCTGTTCTTCCTGCCAACGTACTTCACTTATACCAACTACATCTAACTTTAGCCTATCCATCTCCCTTTTCAGATTCTCTAACCTACCACAACGATTCAAACTCCTAACATTCCACGCTCCGACTCGCAGAATGTCAGTATCCATCTTCCTGATGATCGCCCCCTCTCGTGTAGTCCCCACCCGGAGATCCGAATGGGGGACTAGTTGACCTCCGGAATATTTTACCCGGGAGGAAGCCATCATCAGTACATCCTTCATACAGAGAGAGCTGCATGTCCTCGGGAGGTGGTTACGGCTGTAGTTTCCCGTTGCTTTCAGCCGTGTAGCAGTATCAACACAGCTAAGCCATGTTGAGTATTATTACAAGGCCGTATCAGTCAATCATCTAGACTGCCGCCCTTGCAACTACCGAAAGGCTGCTACCCCCCTTTCGATGAACCATTCGTTAGTCTGGTCTCTCAACAGATACCCATCCGATATAGTTGCACCTGCGGCTCGGCTATCTGCATCATTGGGACACGCAAGCCTCCCCACCGCGGCAAGGTCACATGGTTCGCAGAGGAGGATTTATACAAAGACAATCACATAGTCCCTTATGATCTATTGTTCTGGATCATTATCTTGCTAAAATGAGAAACAGTCCTTTACACTATCTTTTCTGCACTTGGTTTCTGATTCTTTCTCATAATATCCAAATTAGGGTTGCCACACTTTAAAAAATAAAAAAGACTTTATGCTGACATGTTTTTTAATAACTCATGTCTCCATAATTTGTATTAAATGTCATTTTCGATCAATACTCACACACATTTATGTCTTAAACCCTATTGTTTTATTTATGTAGCAATCTTCTGTTATTCTTCAGTAAGAAAAAAAATACTTTGCAGGGCATGCCAAAATTTATTACAATTTGAAGCTCTGATTTTATGAGTTCAAAGGAACACGTGCCTCTAACGTCAGTCTACTTGATACTTTCAGGGGATTTCAGGATAGTAACAAAATCACTGAAACCTTTAGATGCTAATGTATTTTTCACTAATATTTTAGCCTTCGTCTGACCACAGGAAAGTTTTACAGCTGTTTCTGAACCTGTGAATATACACGACATCAATTTATTGCCGCATCCCAAACTCGCATAACTGAGGTAATAATATCAAAGATAATAATCAAAACAATGTGAACCGGTACTTTTGTTATATTAAGAAGAAGAACTGTTATGGGTTCTACTATAAGCCAGCATCAAATATTTAAAAAAGGAAGAAAGTACTTATGGAAAAATAAAAAATGTAAGGCTAAACTGACAGTAAGGAAACATGACAATAGGGGAAAACACTTACAACCAGGCAACCCTAGTCCAAATACAGTATATATTCTTGTATGGAGTGAGCCTGGAGTAGCTAGTGTGGAGCTGAAAAGTGACAGCGATGCAATGGCAATGCATGTAGTGATGTAAGACACAGAGATATATGCCGAGAAATGCATAGATATGTACCATATATAAAATGCAGTTTCCTGAGCAGAAGTTACCATACACCCCCGTATCATCATCAGGGGCCCACCACCATGTTTCAGATCCTCAATTGTTGTCAGATTCTTTTGTTTATGTTACAAATTTGTTTTTTGTTTTTGCTACGGGCTTTACGTCGCACCGACACAGATAGGTCTTATGGCAACGATGGGATAGGAAAGGCCTAGGAGTTGGAAGGAAGTGGCCGTGGGCTTAATTAAGGTACATCCCCAGCATTTGCCTGGTGTGAAAATGGGAAACCACGGAAAACCATCTTCAGGGCTGCCGATAGTGGGATTCGAACCTACTATCTCCCGGATGCAAGCTCACAGCCACACACCTCTACGCGCACGGCCAACTCGCCCGGTCAAATTTGGTTTATGCCAGACACTGATCTCATTCTGATGTCTAGAAAATTTACTTACACTGCAAATATTATTGGTTTCCAGTAATATTCTGTGTCAAACTGCTGTAAATACAAAGATGCTTATCCTTCATGCTGATGTATGGTTTGTTTCTCACTACTTGAAGTCTTCTGTACAAATCTCCAAACAGTTTCTGGGCAGACCTTTTACTAAAAGGCGATTTTAACAATATTTTGGACAGTAGATTAACTGTGATTCACTATTTTGTCAATGTCACGCGAAGATCTGCTCAATTGGTGATGGAAAAATCAATAGTTTTCTAAGTGCTTGGGACATTTAACTTTGTTCACATACCATGTTGATCTACAATGGGTTGTTCAGATACAAATATGATCCAACGTGAATAGAACAAAGATTTGAAACAACTGTGCCAGAAGGGTATGTAGGGTTCAAATGGAGGGTACAAAAGATGTATTATAGTTTATCACTTTCAGTTTGATGTTAATTTTACAATTATTTTGTTGTTTCTGATTTTATGGGGATATGAAAGAAATAATGTAGATTTCTCTAAATTCTTAACGCTGGATTGAGTTTGAAGGAAATAAATTCTGTCTGTTAGGTCATCAGCCCAGAGGCTGGTTGGATCCTCAAATAGCACCACCAAAGGTTATGCGGTTATAAGGAAACCCCAAAAACCAATGGCAGCACCAAAATGAGGCGTACTAGGCAAGATGAGGAGTGAGGTAGTTTGTCATTGTTTTCCTCACTGGGTCAGAAAGTACTATTGCAGCACGACTAATCCTATGAGCAGCACCTTTCATAACACTCAAATGCAGTAGTCATGCTCTGAATGTCATTACTCAGCACTACCCATACCCCAGCAACTTTCATATTGTCACAGCCATGGATGTTGACTGGGACTTCGGTGGAAGCTACACTTTACTCTGGCCAGTGCCAAGAGATGGATGCAAAAGTACTGTATCCATCAAGAAATGACAGCGGGCAGAGAAAGAAATTAGGTTATCAATAATTGGTATTTAGAGGGGATATGCATTTTCTACCTGTTATTGTATGTACCAAGTGTACCATTTTCACCAAGAGGCACTATATATGGTAGAAAGATTTTCTGTCTTTTTTTTAATCTAGTAGCTTTACGTTGTACCGACACAGGTAGGTCTTATGGCGACGATGCGATAGGAAAGGCCTAGGAGTTGGAAGGAAGCGGTTGTGGCCTTAATTAAGGTACAGGCCCAGCATTTATCTGGTGTGAAAATGGGAAACCATGGAAAACCATCTTCAGGGCTGCCGACAGTGAGATTCGAACCCACTAGCTCCCGGATGCAAGCTCACAGCCACGTGCCCCTAACTGCACAGCCGACTCATCCGGTAGAAAGATTTCCAATGGTCAATTTGTTTTGTATGAAAAGTGTAGTACAGTCAGTCTAATTCTGTATGATTTAAATTACTATGGAACCGAGATAACATGCAAGAGAAAATGTAGTGAAATTTGACTTCACATGTGAAAAAAGGAAAAAAAAAAATGCACTACTTTATCTCAATGCAATTATTAAAAATTTACTCTATCATACCTCTCCTTCTCAGAGCATATCATTATAACAACTATTTAATTGTTAGTGATGAAAAATGTATGATGGGTACATTGGTGCACATTAAGTTCTCACAGACGAGTAACATTCAGCAAAACAGAAATGACAAAAGGACAAGAAATACAAGGATGAAAGGTGAAGATTTTCAAATGGGAAAAAAGAGGGGAAGAAAGAAAGAACGAGAATGAAGGGATATAAAGAAAGAAAGAAAGAAAGAAAGAAAGAAAGAAAGAAAGAAAGAAAGAAAGAAAGAAAGAAAGAAAGAAAATGTGAAATATATAAAGTGGTGGAAGGAAAAAAGACAAAAAAATATTTTGAACTACATTGTTTTATGCCATAAATATTTTGTTGAAATTTTACCTTCAAATTGTTCTTCAAAGTTACAGAAGAAATTGTATACATCTTCTCCGGGCAGCTCTTCCAATTCCATGGTGCCACCATATTTTGTAGGAAGGTACTTAGAGTCGACGTGCTTCATGAGAGATTCTCTATCACGACCATGGAAATATAACTGTAAAGAAATGAATAAAATTATGAAGGAAATAACACAACAGCATTTTTTCCTAGAATATTTTGAAGATATACAGTTTCATTAACATTGCAACTAATGTAATGTGAATTAATCTAACTTGGTGATCGACGTCCATGATGAAGCTTCAACATTCAGGACCTAAGAAGCAGAAATGTTGTTGTCTACTTGTTATTGAAAATCATTATTTGCCACGACAATTCCTTGAGGCAGTCTTTGTAAGCAGTAGAAATGCAGTTGTCCAGTTTCCATTTATTATGATTCTTAGAAAGGTACAAAATGACTGATTTACACTGTCCACCAGAAAGCAAGAAGACTGAAGGCTAAACGCCCTAGTTAACACATGGATCAAGAAATAATCATGTTTGGCATTTTCTTTGTACATATTACGAAAAGTAGTTTAACTACACTTGACTTTGTATAGAAGCAGACTGGATAAAATCCCCTGGGGAATTCATACTGAAAGGAAGTAATTTCTTCTGTTTACATTTTGTGGAGTAAGGACCTGCCCATCACATCTTCTCTACAGCAAGAAAAGATGGTGTCGTGGAGGTGGAAAGGAAGATAAAGGGAAGAGTTACATTCCATTTTTCTACAGTTTTTGTACAACTGTATGCTGCTGTATCCTACTTATCTTACCATCGCCTGATACTCATTTTTTTGCACATCTGGCTCCATGGCTGAATGGTTATCGTGCTGGCATTTGGTCCAGGAGTCCCGGGTTCGATTCCCGGACAGGTCGAGAATTTTCTCGTTTGTTTAGTTAATTCCGATGGCTCATCATAGGTAGGGCCCCATCCTCATAGACGTGAAGGTCGCCTGTACGGCGCCAACTCGGAAGACCTGAGCCAGGCCTCTTCGGAGGCCATACGCTATTGCTTTATAGACGCTGTCACGTACAAACACCTACGGCCGCGCAGACAACAAAGTGTAGGCTACCGTACCATTCAAGACATTTCCAGATTTTTAGTAAGTAAGGGACGGACACACAAGTCAAAATAAGACATGTCTGTACAAAACAGGGGAATATGGTAACCTTGGTTAAACCAACAGGAATACCCTCAGTGTTTATGCGATTTGTCATTCAACGATTAATGTAGCCTGAGGCTTAAGAGCTATAAACAATTGCATATTCCAACTCATAATTTCAACGTAAAGGATGAACGCCTGGTGACTATGATCGTTAAGGCGTGAAGTCTGTATAGTCTGACATCGCGATTAACCGGTTCGAGACCCGTTGGTAGAAGAAATTTTCACCATCAGAATGCTGGCCGACAGGGTAGGAGATGTGATGGCATACAAGTTCTAAGCACTAGATTACCTGCCAAAAGCCTGTACTCATTTCCAACGTATTCATAAATTAGGTTCGACAGTCTGAAGAACCTAACAGTTACAAAAAGAAAATCTCTCTATAGTGTTCATATAGAATGAGGGCATGTGACGCTGTTGTCGGATGGCGGTATCAAGACTGATCAGACGCTCTGGGGACTCGCCTATGTGCCGACACCGGGTTTTGCCCTCTCCGTACCTCTCTTTTTTTTCCTTTATTGTTTTAGTGGTTTAACATCGCACTACTCATTTTCGGCGAAATCATCATCATCATCGTCATCATCTGTTTACCCTCCAGGTTCGGTTTTTCCGTCGGACTCAGCGAGGGATCCCACCTCTACCGCCTCAAGAGCAGTGTCCTGGAGCTTCAGACTCTTAGTCGGGGGATACAACTGGGGAGAATGGCCAGTACCTCGCTCAGGCGGCCTCACCTGCTATGCTGAACAGGGGCCTTGCGGGGGATGGGGAAGATTGGAAGGGATAGACAAGGAAGAGGGAAGGAAGCGGCCGTGGCTTTAAGTTAGGTACCATCCCGGCATTTGCCTGGAGGAGAAGTGGGATACCACGGAAAACCACTTCCAGGATGGCTGAGGTGGGAATTGAACCCACCTCTACTCAGTTGACCACCCGAGGCTGAGCGGACCCCGTTCCAGCCCTCGTACCACTTTTCAAATTTCGTGGCAGAGCCGGGAATCGAACTCGGACCTCCGGGGGTGGCAGCTAATCACGCTAACCACTACATCACAGAGGCGGACTTCGGCGAAATAAGGATAGAAAAGTCTAGGATTGGGAAGGTAGCGGCCGTGGCCTTCTCCATACTAATACTACATCATCATCATCATCATCATCATCATCATGTACACAGCAGTAGCGTAATGGTTAGCCTGGGTTCGATTTCCGGTACTGCCAGAAATTTAAGAATGACAGGAGGGCTGGTAGGCCTATGTGGTTAAAATGGTACATGCAGCTCACTTTCATAGGAGGTGTGCTTGAAAAGAGATGCATCACTTCGGGACGAGGAATCGAGGTTACTTTTTACTCATCATCGTCCTCATCATCATCATCATCATCATCTTAGGTCGACCCTGGGCGTCAAATAGCCGAACACGTCCTCGGACACTTCCGGCACTAAAAGCCATTCAATAAACAGTGTAAAGAATATAAATATTGAACTTATTCAGTTCGTGTAAAATCTAGGTACGTGAATTCCCACTTTTGGCCTTGCCAGTATTTCATTCACACAGTGGGTCAATTTCCAAACCATGCGGACAAAAATAAGAAAAGTGAAGTTTGCCATATTGAACGTAGTACCCCGTAATACCGTAGACGGGACACCACTGCACCTCCGAGCAAACCTGCAAACCGACAGTCAATTATACCGTCTGCATTACCATATAAGAGAAGGTCAAACACAGCCAGCTGAGCACCGTTCTCGCCCGCATATTCTCGTGGTTCATTAATAACGCTTGTGTGCACGTGTGTGTGTGTGTGTGTGTGTGTGTGAAATCGAATGTGATGGAAGGTGAAAATGAAGGTGAGTAATCATTATGCATATGTGGTAAATTGTAATTTAATATTTCTGTAGGGTGTATTAATACTTATTACAAAGAAATATTGTGTTGTTAATGTATTTGTTTATAAAAAATAGTTATGAGTTTGACTGAGTTTGATAGTTTGCGTTTCTTGTAACAAGGTATGAAGTATGTAGATTATTTTAAGAAACATAATTCTTGCCCAAATGTGCCCATTCGTTTTTCACACCAATTTCCGTTTTTGCTGTCTCACTTTAAAACACGGTAATGATTCCATTTAACTCAATTTGAAACAGAATTATCATATTTTTGGCTCAGTGTTAGTTACGAATTTCTATATTTAATGTAATTACATGTCTATTAATATTATTATTATTTTATTATAGCAAATGACAGTCATTTCTTCCTTAACCGGTAGGAAATTTTTTATGCCGTTAAAACGCTGCTCTCATAACAGTTTGGCGAAAAATTAAAGCAATTAGAATTGTATATATCGGAGAACATAGGGATACCTTTTGAATGCCACGCAGACGACAAGGTGGCACTGAAAAAACCTCTTCCACACTTTCAAGACAAAGTGGTTCGAGTGCAACCGAACTGCCTCACGATTTTATAAGAATAGTGAATGGCTTAAGGGAACAATACATATTCATGTAACATTCATAAATGATAATCAGCTACCTTGAAAACCTTTATATACAACTTTTTATTTCAATAAAACTAATTTTACTTTCGTCCGCCATTTTGGATCAGCCATTTTGAATTTTCAAAATATGTCATTCATAATCAGCGACCTTAAAAACCTTTATATACATTTTTTTTCAATAAAACTAATTTTTACTTTTGTCTGCCATTTTGGACCAGCCATTTTGAATTTTCAAAAAGTAATAATATCAAATTCATAATCAGTAGTCTTGAAAACTCTTCCATACCATTATTTGTTTCACTCAAACGTTTTTGATTTATGTACGCGTTTTTCGGGAGTTGGCCCACTGTTCGTCAGTAGAATCCTTGCAGAACACAGAAAAGCAGCCCTCTTCAGTCACATCTTCCGAAATGACAAATATAGCCTTATACAGCTGTTGGTAGAAGGCAAGACAGGAAGAAAAATGGAAGTGGGTGGAGAAGATTGTCCTGGCCGCACAACCTCCGATAGTGGTTCGACATACACGCCATGGCATCTCTGATACAGAAACTACAAAATACGAAAAAAATTACGATAGTTACCAACCTCCTGTAAAGAGACGGAAGAAGAAAAAGAAGAAGAAGAATCAGCTAAAGATAAAAGGGGTGGGCAAAATAACTGTGAAACAAAGGATCTACATCATTTTTGTGCTTATCAGTAATATGGGCCACGGCGCGGAGGTTACTCTTCTTGCACCATTCTGCTGTTAATCTTAGTGGAAATCGATAATAGGTAGAGAAAAGAAAAGAAAACAGCGTGCCAGTGACAACACAGGCGCATTGTTAATTCACAAACCAGGTCACCGGCAGACAACCGGACCACTTCGGGGTTAAATGCAGGTCAAATTAGTCTTCCCATACACTTATGAAGACATGCAGCAGCTGATTCATGGTCTCACTTGGCTTCTGACCCCAGACGCAGACAATGGGTAATGGCATCAAGTGCATTGAAAGCAGAGTACAGTTTTCAGAAACAGTGAATGGCAAATATTATCAGCTCTATTCTTGCCAAAATGTTCAGCTTTTCATAAATCAACAAGTTTCAGTAAATGGGGCTGGAATTCATTACAAGGAAACTAAACCATTTATTATTAGAGTATAGTACATAGAATTTCGGTTCTTGAATTCTGATGGAACGAGCTGGCTCTGCAGTTCGGGCCACTTAGCTTTTCTCCATTTTCACACCACGCAAATGCTGGGGCTGTACCTGAACTAAGGCCACAGCCGCTTCCTTTCTACTCCTAGCTCTTTCCTGACCCGTCGTCGCGTCGCCGTAAGACCCATCTGTGTCAGTGCGACGTAAAAAAGAAAAATTAACGCTATTTTGTAGCGTAGATATCTCCGTATCTATTAAATATATTACTATTTTAATTATATACAGTCAAAGCCGTTTATTGTGACATCGTTTGTAATGAGCCGGGCTGGGTGGCTCAGACGGTTAAGGCGCTGGCCTTCTAACCCCAACTTGGCAGGTTCGATCCTGGCTCAGTCCGGTGGTATTTGAAGGTGCTCAAATACGACAGCCTCGTGTCGGTAGATTTACTGGCACGTAAAAGAACTCTTGCGGGACTAAATTCCGGCACCTCGGCGTCTCCGAAGACCGTAAAAGTAGTTAGTGCGACGTAAAGCAAATATTATTATTATTATTATTATTATTATTATTATTATTATTATTATTATTATTATTATTATTATTATTATTATTATCGGAATGCGAATTTATTCTTGCGATTTTTTTCTACAACAGGGGTTCTGTACCTTTCTTCTAGCCAAGAACGGAAATTGCACGAAGCAGACCCCAGTGGTTGGGCACGTTGGGTTTACATCTATGGTATCCGCTATTTGTCGCAATAGGCGATTAAAAGGGCTAAACCCCAGTGGTTCTCAAGTAAGGAGCGTAGGTTGGCAACCACCCGTCCTTCAGCAGAGTCTGATATTATTTCCACTTAATTGTGACAGGTTCCTCAATGTCAACATTGCTACCTGATTTGCCTTGGTAATTTTTTTTTTTTTTTTTTTTTTTTTTTGCTATGGGCTTTACGTCGCACCGACGCAGATAGGTCTTATGGCGACGATGTTCTCTTCCAACCTCGATGGTATTAGCCCTTGGAAGTCTCATTTTCACGTCATTCGAGCACTTTCCTTTCTTTTGCGGTTACCTTCATTCTTTCAAGGATCGGATCTCTTTCATTTTCTTCTTTTTCTTTTCCTTCATCATCATCATCATCATCATCATCATCACGTAGCAAGTTTTCCTTTTCACATTTTGCGTTCTTCATATCAGAGTCGTTTTCTCATGGCAGTCCGACTCCTTAGCTGAATGAGCATTGTTGAGGCCTTCGCTTCAGAGGGTGCACGGTTCGATCCCCACCGGGTCGGTGATTTGAAACGTTTGTGATTATTTTTTCTGGCTCTGGAACTGGGTGTTTTTGTTTGTTCCAACACTCTCCTCTTCATACTCAGACAACACATCACACTACCAATCTCTCAGAAACAAGCAATAGTGATTACGTCCCTCCATATAGGGTTGGCGTCAGGAAGGGCATCCCGCCGTAAAACAGTGCAAAATCCACTCGTGCTGCGACTCCGCAAGATATAGGAAAACTGTACAAGAAGAAGAAGAAGAGTCGTCTTATCGTGGATGCTGAACCACTGCCGGACTTCCCACATCCAGGATATTCTTCTCCACTAACGTCCTCTTCCGCCTTCTAACTTGCCTTTATGATCAGTCGTATCGGGTTGTATTTGTCATTTTCGAAGATGTGACTGAGGTTGCTTTCCTGCGTTTTGTGAGGGTTGAGACTTCGTATGATTCCGCGGCCCTAGGGAGTATCTCCCTCTTGGTAACATGATCTACCCATATGATGCATAACACATTCCAAAGGTGCGCATTGGCGTCTTTCATTCCCATTCATAAGTATTGTTCAATCCACGGATATTACCGTGCGTTGTCCGACTCGTTGGCTGAATGATCAGCATACTGGCCTTCGGTTCAGAGGGTCCCGAGTTCGATTCCCGACCACGTCGGGGATTTTAATCTTCATTGCGTAATTCCAAAGGCTCGGGGCTAGGTGTATGTGCTGTCTCCAACATCCTTGCAACTCACACACCACACATAACATTATCCTCCACCACAATAACACGCAGCTACCTACACATGGCAGATGCCACCCACCCTCATCGGTGGGTCTGCCTTACAAAGGCTGCACTCGGCTAGAAATAGCCACACGAAATTATTATTATTATTATTATTATTATTATTATTATTATTATTATTATTATTATTATCACTACTGTTCAATCTACGGAAATTACCGTGCGTTCATTACTGTTAGTAAAAATATATATATACAGTAGTACTGAATGGATAATATTTTAATCGTTGGCATTTGAATTCCATTTGAGGTGCGTAACTATCTTATCTCTAGATCAGGGCCTCTCAGGGTGCATGCGCCCGTGCACTGCACGGCGCAAGGTGCAGGAGACGACTTCACTAGGTTGACCAGAGTGCAAATCCCCGCTCCACTTCCCCTACACCTGTCTCACCCGTTCGGCCTTTTCACCTTCTCCACCTTCCCCGCTGATTCTCCCCTCGGTGCGAAATGTTTGTGCTGTGAGGGGTGACACTGTTGTATGGGACAATGTTGCCGGTGTTAAAACATTTTTCTTTCAATTTGGTTTGAGTAGACAATTTATTTTCTCTAGCTCTTCTTTTCCTTTATCCTCGGCACTTAATAGGGGCAGAGTGGTTAGCTCTACGCCCGGGCCGCCTTTTGCCCCCAGGAATTAACCTGGTAATCAATTTTTGTGCAGGCTGAGTGAACCTCAGGGCCATGTGCACCTCCGAAAGTGGAAATCTCATTCTTAAATTTTACAACTTCCTGACGGGGATTCGAATCCACATCCTTCCGGGCGAACCGAGCACGCCTTTACCACCTCGGCCAGGCAGCCCGTAATCTTTAAACATAATTAGGATTAAGCACGGAAGATGCAAATTCTGGTTTTACAAGTGGGGAAAAGCTGAAAACTCATACTGCGACTATGACAATGTCCCTCCAGACCATCCAACACGTTGCTACGGAGTGCCTAAGAAGAAGATTTGAAGGAACTATTCAAGATATACACAGTGCCACCGTTGAAGTTGTGAACTGGATATAGCTTATTGTAATACTTAAATTTCCGATGTATTCTTATTTTGCCATATGAAATAATGACTGAAAGTTACTTCTCTGTTTTCGGGAAGATACAGTAAATAATCCCTAAAACCACAACTACGTAACCTTCGTTTGTTACCCACAGGCTAAGAACCTCGCCGTAGGAGTGGAGTGTATGTGTAGACCCGTCTTTACTTTCGCTTCCAATATCAGTGAAAGTAAACAACACGCTGTGATCCAGTTTCTGTGCTTGATCGACCTAGATTATTCAGAGCACGGTGGAAGAGAAAGGGATAGCTGGCTTCTTTAAATGGAGGCAAGTGTTTCAAGGACACAAACGATTGTGTGATACGAACTTAACCGTGCATTCTCGCAAATAAAATTCACACAGTCCACAGTGAAAGAGAATTACGTAAAGACTGCTACTCTTACAGTTTCAAGATCTCTATAGACATTAATATATCTGTTCTCTTTTAGTTCAAAGAAGATAAAAGAATGTTTAGACTTATTTATTGTTAATTTTCAATCATTTAGTTGTCAAAATCAGATCATTAGCGTAACGGTAAAGAACAAGTTCAAAGTTCTACGTGGTTGTTGATACCGTGCTCATATTGTTCAATCATTCAGTAGTTTCAGACTCTTCGTCAACTCATACACTAAAATTCACCGTTCCGATCGGTCTTGCACCACTTCTTTACATCCTCTCCAAACTCGATCTTTCCGAGCATCATAGCCTTTTCCAGTGAATCGTGTCTCCTAATTAACGTCAAAGTACTTAGGCTTTAATTTAGGTATTTTACTTTCCAAGGAGGAATCCGGTTATTCAGTTTTATATGAAACCCGAATCACAGGGACGTAAATATTCATGTGATAAACCCCACAAATAATGGCCGGAATTCGAACCATAGCAATCTTTGTAAGAGTCTAGTGATAACAATATTCGACTAACATGCTCCTAAGCGTTCTGTGTTCCTGTTGCATCGACGCAGTCATTTCCCGAGATAGAAATTAGGCTTATAGCCAAATAATGTTAGTCATTTACTCACACAGCCGACACCGAAGCCAAGCTACATATTTCTTACTCCTGACGCCTTAAACCATTGTTTTCCTAAACAATATCTGACATCGTCAGTAAATGAAATCTTGAGTCCTTACATGATGAGATTAGGTGACAAACTGCTCTCAACTTGTTCAGAGAGTTTGAGCACTTGTAACACTGGGACTCCAACTGGTCAGTCTACATACGGTAGATAATCACCAGGTGTCCCTTGAACATTCTCTCAACGTATCCTTTTTAGGTTCATCCGGGGGAATCATCTCCGCATAATATATTCATCCCCCCTAGTGCTATAACAAACACGAGACACCATATCCATGTGTACGAAGTATAAGTCAATGTCTCTTGTTTTAACTTATCGAATACCGAGCTCGATAGCTGCAGTCGCTTAAGTGCGGCCAGTATCCATTACTCGGGAGATAGTGGGTTCGAACCCCACTGTCGGCAGCCCTAAAGATGGCTTTTCGTGGTTACTCATTTTCACACCAAGCAAATGCTGTGGCTGTATGGCGACCATGGTCGCTTCCTTCCTACTCCTAGCTTTTTCCTGTCCCATCGTCTCCATAAGACTCATATGTGTCGGTGCGACGTAAAGCAACTTGTAAAAAATAAAAAAATCTCGAATATTTCCCGCACCACTCCAACCTTACGAGGACAGGCGTTATTATCTAAGATGGCCCCTTTGGAAAACATTTCAGTGTTGGTATTTCTGTGCGCTGAGCGGCTGTAACGATCACATCTATTGTTCATATTTAGTTGTCTTCTCTGTGAACTGGACCGCGGATGACAGCACATTCTCTCCTTCACTATTCGTGACACATCGCCGGCAGTCACGTAACCATGACGCAAGTGCTATCATTTGTATGGCAGAAGCATGTACATAGTGTGATGTTAATGTTCAAAATCTTGTGCTCATTACATTATACACAGAAAAGAGGATAGTTTTCAACTGAATGTACAGTATTTTGTAAACCGGACTGAATCAAGAAATCAATACTTAAATGGAATGAGCGAGCTGGGTTTGTGACTCTAGAAAAAAAAACCTTGTGCTGTCATCCACGCCTGGATTCTGTCAAGCGTAGTGTTGTAGACGTGCTGAACGTAATGCTGAGGTGCAGCAACCCATGCCTGTTCAAGCTGCGTTCCCAACTGAGCGAGATTCGTCGCAGATGCCGACCAGATGCTGATTCAGCCCCACCCTCTTAATCAGGGAAAGATCTGGGGATTGCGTAGGCCAGAACAGCTAATTTATAATCTTCAGGATACGTTGTGCTACTTACAGAGTATGAGTACAGAGTAGTAGGTCACTATGGCAAGTCACGTAGGGTAGGACGGGTTGTATTACCTACTGGATATGTTGCGGCTATTAGTGTATCGTTGATGATAACTCGCCACACAGACACACTGATTCCTGGGGTGCGACCTGTGTGACTCAGACGAATCAAATGCCTCTATCTTAGTCTACGTTAGGCTCGCGTATGTTCCCACCTCCGTTTGGGTGGGGACGGTAGAATAACACACACAATATCACCTGCCTGTCGTAAGAGGCGACTGAAAGTGGCACAGGGGCTCTTAACTTTGGAGCGTGGGTTAGCGACTACGGGGCCCTGAGCTGAGTCATAGCATTGCTTCCACTTTTACCAGACTCCTCACTTTCATCTATCCGACCTCCCTTGGTCAACTCTTATTCTTTTCCGACCCCGACGGTATTACGTATGGAGGCGTAGGGAGTCTTTCATTTTCACACCCTTCTTGGCCCTTCTCTTCCTTTGGCCGATACCTTTATTTCTCGAAGTGTCGGTTCCCTTCCATTTTTCTCTCTGATTAGTGTTATATAGAGGATGGTTGCCTAGTTATACTTCCTCTTGAAACAATAATCACCACCACCACCATTACTACCACCGCGAAAATACATAACTGAATACGTCGATCGTTATAAATAACTCAGGCCTCCTCACAGACGACTCTGCTGCAGACATGCTCTGTTGTAGGCTGAGATGAGTAATGGTCAACCCATAGAGGATGACTCCGAACAGATATTAGAGTTCTAACCTTAGTCCACTTAGTCGCCGTGACAGTGACAGGGGGATTAACATTTTTTTTTTTTTTTTTTTTTTAAGCCTGATGTGTCAGTCTTTACGTGCTGCGGTCTGACGAGGCGGACCTAACTAGGTTTCCGCGAGTGTGTGTGCGCCTTTACCTCGCTATCGCAGAAAATACAATTCCACTTCCAAGCACCTCGATTTAGATTTAGTCTTTCGTAAATGTTCCCATGCTAACAAACTCAACTGTCGCACGCCCATTCTGTGACCATCAAAGTCAACGGTGCTGCGATTGTGCCATCTTCGTGGCACGACACTCTGGTCAAAATGTTCGTAAATTGTCAGATGGCGCTGTCGAACGCTGAAGAATACCGATACTATTTTGTAGTGAAATTTCCAGCTTACAGTATGTGACTGTTAATCGTTTTTCTCCTACGGACAAGTCCTATCACTTACTGATTCTGGGAGGTTCGGAGTTGTGAGAGCTAATTTGTGAGAGTCACGTTCGTCCCGTCGTTAACAGTGCATTTTTGCTACACTGTGCCATAGAAGCGAGTGAAATGAATACATTTTAAGCCAGACAAAAGAATGAATATACAACCGAAGAGTGGAAGCGCATCGTATAAATGAGCGGTGAGATTACACCGATCAGTGGCGGCGATAATGACCCTGCAGAGCCCATGGCTCGTGAGGGGCCCATGACTGTTTCTTAATTCAGTAGCTGAAGAGTAATTTTACATATTGTTAAAGCTACAGCACACCACACAGTATTAGTTTTATTACAGAGGGTTATTCCAAACTTAGACCGTCGTAGTGCAGAGCTTCTTTCATCAATAGGAATACGGTAGTTATTTTTGAAAGAATGTGAGTTTCCAAACCTGTCCCAATAATAGCCTAACCATCCCTTGCTGCCACTCACAACAATCAACAAGGCTCTTGAAGTAATTAGCCAGTTCTGAGAACCCAGTAGTCAGCGAAGATGCGATAACAAAGGCATCCCCCTTATATAAACTTTAAATACTGAAGTCTCGAGCCTGTTTATAACTCAGCAGTCAATGTAGGTAAGTAGGTCTACGATGGACGGTTGAGTTGTAAATCGTAGTAAATTATTTGGTTCTAGGAACGAGATTATTTCTTGATATTGTGACAGTCAGCATGTTTTGGTTACTATAATTCAAATATGCATTTCTTGTGCGGGTGTGTGTGTGTGTGTGCTTTCTTTTGTTAATGGCTTTGCGTCACACCGACAGAGATAGGTCTTATGGCGACGATGGGATAGGAAAGGGCTAGGTCGGGGAAGGAAGCGGGCGTGGCCTTAATTAAGGTACAGCCCCAGCATTTACCTGGTGTGAAAATGGGGAAATCACTGAAAACCATCTTCAGGGCTGCCGATAGTGGGATTCGAACCCACTATCTCCCGGATGCAAGCTCACAGCTGCGCGCCCCTAACCGCACGGCCAACTCGCCCGGTTTTCTTGTGTGTGTGTGTGTGTGTGTGTGTGTGTGTGTGTGTGTGTGTGTGTGTGTGTGTGTGTGTGTGTGTGTGTGTGTGCGTTTTCGTACCATATAAGTGTGTTATTTTAATCCCTTCGGATTTGAAAACGAAATTGTGTAACATTATTATTATTATTATTATTATTATTGCCAATGCTGTTCATTGTAATAATATATAACTTTGTACTACGGAAAAAACTTGTAACTTTCCTTATCAGGAAACGAGGGGCCCTTTTTAATTTATTTTTTGGATTTTTTCTATTTGCTTTACGTCGCACCGACACAGATATGTCTTATGGCGACGATGGGATAGGAAAGGCCTAGGAATTGGAAGGAAGCGGCCGTGGCCTTAATTAAGGTACAGCTCCGGCATTTGCCTGGTGTGAAAATGGGAAACCACGGAAAACCATCTTCAGGGCTGCCGACAGTGGGGCTCGAACCCACTATCTCCCGATTACTGGATACGGGCCGCACTTAAGCGACTGCAGCTATCGAGCTCGGTTTTCTTAATTATTGCGAGGGGATCTGCTACTGACACCAATGCCTTCGAAGCTCGTAACGATGGATCTGCAAACGTAGCTTCTTTATGGGAACTATAAATTTTAATGTGCTTTAGAAACCAATGTCGAAAGCTCTGTAGTTTACGATGAGTGACTTAGTGTTTTTGCTATAGGGCTAACAGCAGTTGACTAATGAGGAACCAGACAATACGGCTTGAAAGTGAGAGATATTATTGAAGTTCATACAATTGGGAGCGATTACCCCTCTGCCCAGAAGGAAATGGTAGGGGACGCTGTAGTTGAGGTATAAATGTGGCGCAGGAGAGAAAAGTGCGCGGAAAACACGAGATGTGCATGGCTCGGGAGGTAAATACCGACTGTCACTTTCGTATCGGAACACACATTCAGACCAGCCGAATTACCAGTTTTAAAGTAATCATTTAAACTTAAAATAAGGAACAACTTATCAGTCCTCGTGCTGTGCCCTCTAATTAACAAAGGCGTACGGTTTGTAGCTGAACTAAAGAATTCTGTGTTGTTTTTAGAGTAAACTACATTATGTTTCTACCGTGGATATTTATCTCGCAATGTTAAAGAAGCTTAAACAGTTCTTCGTACGCAGGAAATAATTGACGCATAAACGGTAATGGTAGCGCGGAGTGGTCCACGCATAGGCGCGCGCGAATGATTAAGAGAGTGAGCAGGCGCTATTGAAGAATTACGTTAGCCAAGGCTACTATGAATATGTTTACAGTGCTCAAATCCAATGCATGGAATATTTGGGAAATGTAAAGAAAAAAATCACAATCCCACAGAATATTGTACATCAGATTATCTAATTTCTGGGTAGTAGTTCATGTGCTACTAGCATGTATGTCAGTGTGTCCTATGAACCTAGGAATATTGAAGTTTCATTTTAAAATATAAATGACATAAAGAATCGCTACATGATAGCACTTAGCGAATTAGCAGTAGAGAGAAATTAATTGAATTGAATTGAATTGAATTGAATTGAATTGAATTGAATTGATTGATTGATTGATTGATTGATTGATTGACTGATTGATTGATTGATTGATTGATTGATTGATTGATTGATTGATTGATTGATTGATTGATTGATTGATTGATTGATTGATTGATTGATTGATGTTTGTTGTTTAAAGGGGCCTAACATCGAAGTCATCGGCCCCTAATGGTACGAAATGAGACGAAATGAAATGACAACTTAAAATTCCAAAATCCTCCACTGACCAGAATTCAAAGCATGAGGACGAAGAATGAATGGATGGACGGATATGAATTTAAAACGATCAGTGGATCCGACCCACAGTGCCTCACATGCACAGAAGCTCGCACAAAACAATTGTATTACTGACCAAGGGACTGCTTCTATAGCACGATGCTGAATCGATTATGTGTATAGTCGAAACGGGTCCAAAATCCAGGTCATCAGCCCCTCATAGTAGTATTTATTGCTAGGAAAGTAGAACCATGGTATGTGTAACGTTGTGGTACTAATGAAAAGTAGCGGAGACTCGCGGTATTCCACACATTATGATACTATTCACAGGTAGCGTAATGCGCACATGCAACAGAGACCTATGGTGTTTCGCACATTGCGGGACTATTTGTAGGAACGCAAAACTATGGAGTTTCTCACATAAGTGGACTAACCACAGGGACTCTACTATCCCGTGGAATTCCTCACATAGTGGGAACTGAGCATAGGTAAGGCAGAACCATGGTGTCGCTCATATAGGGGTACGAATCACAGGTACTGTAGGACCCACCTCCTGATTCACACTGTAACGGTTCAAATCCCGTTACAAGATGATATCTGTATTTTTATTATTGTATGATTTTATCTGTATTTTATTATTATTATTATTATTATTATTATTATTATTATTATTTTATCTGTGATATTATTACTATTATTGTAATTATCAGTCTTATTTAATTCGATTTTGCAATGCCTGTTGCTTGCAAGAACGCACTTAGATGTATGCATATATACGTATGTGTAGAATAACACTCAATACCTGTACAGTGAGAATTGTTGTATATATCAGAGATTGGATGTGACGTTGGTGCATTGTGCAATATTGTTGGCGATTCTGCCAAGTCATCGCCAAGTCATCGCTACGTCATCGTGAGCTTTTAGAATATGCGCTCAGAGTCAGCCGCCCCGGGCTATTTCACCACTGGATGTAATATCTGTCGCGTAGGTGGGAGTATTTCATTGTTATTTCTGGAGATTACGTAGCTGTGTCAACCAACGTCTATAAAAGGTGGATGCATATTGTAGCGTCAGTCATTACTTAAACGGAAGCAGTACAGTGAAGAAGTCTACTAGATCAAGAGGCCTTAGTTGGTCAGCCAACGAGTGTGAACGAGAGATGGTGAAGACTCAGTGAGCCATTAATTATTGGTCATTGAGAGAGTGAAACCAAATGGTTGGTCCGTCACTTAGTGGAAGACACGGACGCAAGGGCTTACCATGAAGTCAGAGAGGGCAACCCTGGACCTGCCAAGAGGTAATACCATATTGACTTACTAAGAAGTCAGATGATATGGAGAAGAAGCAGTCACAAGGA
This sequence comes from Anabrus simplex, assembly GCF_040414725.1. Taxonomy (NCBI): domain Eukaryota; kingdom Metazoa; phylum Arthropoda; class Insecta; order Orthoptera; family Tettigoniidae; genus Anabrus; species Anabrus simplex. The sequence goes on along the minus strand of NC_090271.1, from coordinate 195,338,865 downwards.
TGTATCACCAAGTTAGGCGTGACACATCTACAGTAAACACCAGATCAATGGATTACGTCGTAATTACACTCAAAGTGTTGAAGGTACAGTCAAGTGAATCAGTGAGGGAAATATTTCGTATAAATTGTTAAATGTCCGGTCAAGAAGAATTCAAATTCATGCCTAGTTTCTTTCAGTTGCAATGTCATAATTTCATATTCTCATCTATTTTATCGCAACAAGACTCACTATTTTTGATATATTATTTAAAGAATATATATTGTTCTATCAAACGAATTCATAGTTTTATTTCAATGAAAGTAAAATATCTTAACCTCAAAATTAATGGGGAAACCGAACGCCAATCTCCTTTTCCCAGAACTTATATGGTATGTTGTCAAAAGTAAGCTTATTACCCCACACCCTAGAGATAGTCAAGAGTCTCATTCTATTGTTGCTGCACTGAGTGGCAGCTGGCGCCCTTCAAATAACGTATGTGTAAGTAAGCAGGTAACAAGTAAGTGTGAGTACAAGGTCCGACGAGTGTGTATTTTATTTAATGAATGTTAATTTTCATAGATTTTCAACTTTAAATGCAGATATTTCATATTTTTCCATATTAAATTCAGATTTATATGTTTCAAAAGTTTGTCAGACAGTTAAAAAAGTCTCACAACACACTGTCGCTGCTAATCACAAACCAATTGCGTACCTAACATAGTGGTATTACGCGCAAGTAAATGCAACCCATGGTGTTCCCTGCGTGATGGTACTAATTAAAGTAGTTTCATGGTTCTAATTGGATCATCCCTTGGTCGCCCCTTTTAGTTGCCTCTTACGACAGGCAGGGGATACCGTGGGTGAATTCTTCGTCTGTCTCCCCCACCCACAGGGGTAGTGTGCTTGGTCCTCGAAAGGTATTTTATTTCCCTCAAGTCCGCCGGCAAGCCGATTAGGACCCTCCTATCCGCCACCTGGGACGCGCCACCTGGGAGTATCACCTCTGCCCCTGCTACGCCAGCGTAGTAGGTTCCTGAGAGAGAAAATGAAAGTTCTATAAATCATGACTTACAACGTCAGTTGGATTACTCGACAGAAGGGCGATTCCCATCTCGATCCCCTGTAATGATCATAAGGATGGCGTACATCCTTATTATTACATGGTGTCTAAATTATGTTCGTTTACAATTTATAATGAAATGTGATAAAAATACATAGTTGACATGTGACAGTATCTTAAGAATAATGGATCATAGCAGCACTTACCCGATTGCGGAGTTTCGATCCGATGAATGGCTTGAAGATTGAGAACACCATTTTGAAGACCAGTGATTGGTTTATTATGTGTAACGCCTTCAATCTGATGGGTATGCAATCCTGGAACACAGAATTCAGGGTGTAAGCATATTAACATTTCTTCTTCAGAAAGTGTGATGATAAATATATGTGCAATGTGTTCCATTAATGACAAGGCAATTTCAATCAGAGAAGAAGGTGCATGATGGGGACACGTTCGAGTTGGATTACCGTCGATCCTTGAAAGGTCGAGGTCTACTTGTGCCCCTGTTCAGTGGGGTAGATTTATCAATTTGTTAATGTTCGGCCGCTCGTTGTTATTTGAATGTCCTTATTAATGTTAACAATTATCAAAATTACATTTTAGTATCACTTAAATACAGTTATTGAAATTATTAAATCCCCACTTAATGATTACCATATTAAAATCTTGATTAAAACGTCATTTCATCAAACATGAATTAAGGTTTAAACATCATTTATGATTACTTAATCACTAAAACTAACCTAACCTAACCTAACCTAACATAGTTTTAAGCACGGTAGCTATAGAGAGACGGTAGGTGTCACGCGCACCCGGCCAGTAGCATGTGACGTCAGCGGACTCTAGTCTGCCAGGCGCTGTAACTCTAACTTCAAATCAGTGTGCCGAGCACCCCCACCCCTCCACCACTTATCTTTCTTATCACAAACACGTTTAACTTGTAACATAATATTTTCACATGAAAACCACTAAGATACTGCATAAAACTATAATTTTTAATGTTTTGTTCGTACGGTTTCGTGAATATTGCAGACCTACTTTAGAGATGAAGCTTCCACGGTGTGAAGAATTTAGTTTATTTTCCGGGTTGAACCGTGTTGTTGTAGTCGGTACATCACGTACAGTTTGCCGACTTTTCGAATACATTGCAGTATTCTTTGTCAAGGCGACTGAAATACCCCTACTCGATTCGAGGTAATCACTCGCCCAGGCTGCCTGATATATGCTACGATAGTGCCGAAGATGTATTTAGAGGGCCCAGTGTAAATGTGCAGGGTATTATAGTACGAAGTATAACTGGTAAATGGAAACAGGCGGTTTACTATAAGTTCGGCCAGACCGTAATGAAGATGTCATAAATACCCAGTTCTGAAGCGAGGGGAATTAGCGTAGGCCTACGAGGAGGTTGGTTCCGAGAATTGAACCGGGGCCATCGGAAGAAAGGCTGCCTGGGAGACTGATTACCTCGGATCGAGTAGGGGTATTTCAGTCGCCTTGACAAAGAATACTGCAATGTATTCGAAACGTCGGCAAACTGTACGTGATGTACGGACTACAGCAACACGGTCAACCGGGAAAATAAACTAAATAAATATTGCAGACCTACTTTGAAAGCCAGAATTGTGAGACCTTTTGCTAATGTGATTAAAAATTATTTTTAATTATTCCAATATACCGGAAATTTTAGTATTTACAGTTCCCAATTACTTGAAAATTAAGTACCCTATACAGGTACAGATTAAATAAATCAAAACTTAACAATCAAGAAATAATATTAACCGATAAAGCCTAAATATAATACACAAGATTAAATACCGCATGTTGTTACCTTTCCTGAAAGTAGTAAGTACATCATTGTTTGTTTTAACTTCAAACCACCCATATCACTCACAAATGCCCTTAGGTGAAATCCCGTTTCCGCAAAATGTTTGACCGTTTCATAAAATAAATCAGTACTTACGGTCTGGTCGAACTTATAGTAAACCGACTGTTTCCATTTACCAGTTAGACTTCGTACTATAATACCCTGCACATTTACATTGGGCCCTCTGAATACATCTTCGGCACTATCGTAGCATATATCGGATTTAACTTTCATCTCGTCAAAGCTTTTTTAAAATTATCATTCATAATATTTGCTTGACTTTTTAGTAGGTTAAAACAGATATCCAAAAACCCAAGTGGAGTTGAAAATTGTGACAACCGCCGTGTTCTTGTTGTTTCACTAGGGAGAGGGTATTCTAGAGTTTCCGTAACATATGAAAAAGCTTTTTTGAGATACATCGAATTTCAACTGTTTTGGTTAAATCGTCGGATGACCAGTTTGTACACTTTCCCTTTGGTAAACATTCTTTTAGACATTTAGAAAAAAATTCCTCATAGTTTCTAAAATTTCCTCCAATTTTGTTATTTTGTGTTGGGCTCTTTTTAGATCTTAAGTAATTTGATTCTTTTAATTTTTAATTTTCGACCATCACACCAGCTGTATTTGCATTTATTTCGGCGTAATTGAATCGTTTATTTCAGAAACCACCTAAGTGACACTTATCAAAATTGAGTTTTTGACGGGATAGTACTATTCGGAGATAAATACATTGTTTTTAGCAGAAAAACTCAGTTTCCATATAAACAATGCTGTCAGGCAGCTGTGTAAATAATGTGTTTATTTCAGAAAGAACCTAAGCGCCGTCGCTTAGGTTCTTTCTGCGGTAAATTTATTCCTCCACTCATGACGGTTGGTGGTCCTGTTAGGATAACCTGTTTTGTAACTCGCACAGAATCGCACAGTTGTGCAGTTCTTATTGCATCTCTGTGAAAGAGGTCGCTTTGAGATGATTACGCATAATTTTCCTGTCCGTGAGCACTCTTTATCGCCTTGTGACAGGGATTTTGGAACTATTAAACGGCTCTTGAGGAAGGTGGGCAGAATTTATACTGCAGATGAGTATGCTGAGCTCATGTTAAAGGCAAGTGTGTCTGTACGTTTTACCGTTTATCATCTTACCTCGAACAATGTCTTCAGTTTTAAACATTGGTGGCCAACATCGTACAAGAAAATAACAAACTCCAATGAAACATCAGGCAGGGAAGTACAAAGAGAACGTAAGGAGCCATTCAAGGTTTCTAGTTACAGTTTCTGTACTCTAAATATAGCCTACTCCAGGACAAGTTGTGGCAAAGGCGTTCATTGGAGGATTTTCATCTACTACTGAAAACTGACAGCCCACCTGAGCTACCTTCCTTATCCTTTGGGAAAGGTAAGTTGATTACAATAATATTAAATAAGGGATATAAATTATTATTAAAAGGGATATAAAATTATTGAGCAAGTAAAAATATTTTGTAACCTATAATAACTTTATAAACTTTTACTGGGTTCTGCACAATGCATTTTTTGATTTTAGGTTACAATCAACAAAAAGAAAGTAGAAGACATGGAAAAATTAATGGACTACACCGTTGGTTATGAAGACTTTTATGACAGTATCATTAAATGGTCAACAACCGAGAGAGAACCTGCTGAGGATATGCCAGAAGCTGAATAAAGCCAGAAAGGGTTTTATTGTTCTAATTTGTATTTTGTGGTTCATTAACTAATGTCTATTAAATTTCGGTGAATAGAACGGTGTTATTTACGTAACCTTTCATCTTAAAACTTGCATGTATTAATCAATTAGCTGTTTTTTTTAATAATTGCTACAAAAATTAACAGGGAAAGTTGTTTATTTCAGAAACAACCTAAGTGCAATGTTTAAAAAAATTGTTTATGACATTTAAAAAGATTTAAATCTTATTTCATGTTTAGTGCACTTTTCTAGCACATTACAGTTTAATTTTAAAAAATTAGGAGGAGATCAGACTTCAACTTATACTCCCACACAGCTTTTTCATTTTCCCAACAGTTTGAAAAAGTGCACTTAGGTGGTTTCTGCAATTAGCGATTTAATTGTCCGTTAATTTGTCCTGCCTGTGAGAGGTCATCAAGCTCACTTGATTTCTCTACAAGATTTGTTTATTAGCGATTGTAGAACATTTTTACAATCCTGCCCTTCAGCTCGTGCATTTCTTTCTGAATTGTCTGTTGATGCAGAAATCGTAGGAATGTTTTGGGAAGGAGCCGTTTCTTTTTTCAATAAGCGCTTAGGGGGAAGGCCTAACAGTTCAGATTGTAAATCTCTTTCAAAATGAGAGGGCAGAAAATGTTCGGAGCATATACATGCGATTTTATTAAAGACGTATTTTCTTTTACAAAAATATACCTATTGTTTGTGCAGAGTTGGGTCTTTTGAGAATCTATAAAAGGACAACTTACATCAGATAAGTGAGGAGACCTAGGAGATAGGTACGCAAAGCTTCGGTCCCTCAGATCACCACTGCTAACCAGGGAGAGAGAGCAAACATGCGTTCCTTATCACACATACTTCCTCACCTCATATTTCTGACTTAATTATATAGATAACAGAGTGCTGGTATTTCGCTCCCGTCTACTTCTACATCCTTGTAGGAAGACACTGCAATGTATGGTGTTATAGGAGTAATATAATTTTCTTTTTATACGTAGATCTGGCAAAATGAAATGTAATCTTTTAGATTCAGTATTTTCTTGTTTGGAATCGAACCCGTGATCATGGGTCGGACACTGACCTACTGAGAAAGCTAATAAACCAGTGAAAGACGTGTAGGGCCGCTTGTAACGCTGTTCATTTGATAATAATAATAATAATAATAATAATAATAATAATAATAATAATAATAATAATAATAATAATACTGCGGTGCATAGCCTCTGGAAAGGCTTGGTGGTGGCCTAATAAAGTAAACTCGTGTCCTCATCCTGAGGTGGTGCAGCTCTTTTTAGGCACACCCCCATTGGAGGTGAGCTGCACGTACCATTCCAACCACATACCAGCCCTCCTGCCATTCTTAAATTTCTGGCAGTACCGGGAATCGAACCCGGGCCCCCGAGGACGGCAGCTAATAACACTAACCGTTACGCTACGGAGGCAGACGGTGGCCTAATGAAGATGTCATAAACACCCAGTTCTGAAGCAAGGGGAATTAGAGTAGGCCTACAAGGAGGTTGGTTCCGAGAACTGAACCGGGGCCATCGGAAAAAAGGCAAACTTTCTACCCATTTAGCCATAAAGAAGGACTTTAATTTGTTAAACCCGCAGCTACCATCTCCACAAATCAGGTGTTGAGTATTGGCAGTGGCAGAGGCCAGGTCAGTAAGTTTTCAAACAGCTTCAGCAGCACATCAAACTAATCAAACTACTCCGGTGGCTCAAAACACTTAAGGCTTGACGTTCAATAAACCAAATATCGAAAAGCAATAACCTAAGTCCAGTGGTAGCCCACTTCTTGATCGCAGCGTACGCCATGGAAAGGATATTCGTAAAAGAGGGGATAAAAGCCTACGCCTCGAATGCCCTAATATTGCCGAGCTGGAAGAAACAAAATGTGGTGGCCTACTTATAGTCTTTAAAACTAGTCAATAAGAACATTACATTGACTGACTATAGTTGTTAATTCAGGTGTGTTTTCTCTCTTCTGATGCCATTCACCTCCGATAGATGTCATTACATTTGCAATTATAACGACGGGTACACAGCATGTTCGGGAGCTCTGGATATCTTAGTCTGGCGGAATTGGAGAAGCAAAACTTGGAAAGCAGGGCATACTTTCTTTTGAAATCACTGTTCATTCTAGAAAAAATGTTCCTGAAACTTACCTAACAGAACATTGATGATAACCATCGTTAAGACTTATGTATTTCAGTTTTTCCATCCATTCATCAATTCATAATTCATGAAACTCTCTCCACAGTTGGTGGCTATCCGCGACTGTGAGAGTAGAATTTGAATCTAGTCCATTCATTCATTACTCAGTCATTCTTTCATTCATTTAAGCATTCGGTATTTCATTCTTAATGGAATGTTCAATTCATAATACCAATATTATTGGTCCGGCAACCAGGAATGAGTTAGCTGGCAAATGTATAATGTCCAATAACGGACCAACAATATTCGTATTATAAATTTACTCGTTCGGGAAAAATATTCCAGGTTCCGTATGAGAATCTACATCTATATCAAGTTCAATTCAGTTCAGTCCGTCAAGTCCTGCACTCTCATTCATCAATGAATGCTCTCTCCCCAGTTAGTGGCTATCCGTGACCAGGTAAGGAGTATGTCATTCATTCATCCACGACCACAATTCAACCATGAAATCATCAATTTACTAATTCATGCAGTCATCTACTCCATTATGTATGTTATAATGGTAGGATAACTCCATAAGATTTGTAACACCGAAGTCAGCACGGAATAAACTAAAGAAGAAGAAGATGCAAGTTGCCCTAGACTGCAAAACATTGTTAACGTCTAGGATAAAATAAATTATATTTAGTACAGTAATAGTCAAATAATTGTAAGAGGAGAATGTAATGCATGTCCAGTTTCAGACGATCTGGAACTAGGGGATGGGAGTATTCTATTTCAGCTTGTCATGTCACCAATTCGAAAGGAGTTAACCGCGCAGCGGTATACCGATGAAATTCTTCAACCATTTGCACAACCCTTTACCGAAGAATGTGGTGCCGAATTCATTTTCGTCGACGATAATGCTCATCCTCATCAGTTAGGAACTCCAGGAGGGAGGCGGGTATCAATCACATGAACTGGCCAGCTAATTCACCGGACATGAACTGAATTGAGCATGCATAGGACAGGTTGAAAATGGCTGTTATTTATCTACAACCTCCACAGACACTCCCAAACCTCATTAGAGATGTCCAGATGAAATGGAACTTTCTTACTCAAGATGGCGTCAAGTTACTGATCGTAAGCATGCCACAGCGTGTCAGAGACCTGAACTATGCCAGAGGATGCCGATCACGGTACTAAGGAACAGTGAAGAAGGGACAACCTTAATTAAAAGAGAAAACACAAATAATTGTAACCTTTTCACTATTACAGTTCATTTGTTTTAGATAGTGGAAGAAAAACATTTGAGTTTCTAAAAGTTTACATCTCCAGATTGTATTACAATAAACGGCAATCTGCAACTTTATTACTACATTGCCTCTTTGATATTCCGAACTACTTTATTTTTTCTTTTGCTTATTTTACTCATTTGCCGTGTATGTATTTGTATCATCGTGTAAGGCCTCGGCTACCAAATTGTGGGCCTTGTGGGTTGGTGTCATCTAGACCAGTAGTTCTCAACCTGTGAGGGACCGCGGCCTAGTAAATAATTTTTCTGGATTTGTGTCGTCTAGTCCAGTGGTTCTGAATCTGTGAGTGACTGCAGCAGGTAAATTATTTTTCTGGATTGGTGTCATCTAGACCAGTGGTGTTCAACCTGTGAGTGACTGCAGCAGGTAAATTATTTTTTTGGATTGGTGTCATCTAGACCAGTGGTGTTCAACCTGTGAGTGACTGCAGCAGGTAAATTATTTTTCTGGATTGGTGTCATCTAGACCAGTGGTGTTCAACCTGTGAGTGACTGCAGCAGGTAAATTATTTTTCTGGATTGGTGTCATCTAGACCAGTGGTGTTCAACCTGTGAGTGACTGCAGCAGGTAAATTATTTTTCTGGATTGGTGTCATCTAGACCAGTGGTGTTCAACCTGGGAGTGACTGAAGCAGGTAAATTATTTTTCTGGATTGGTGTCATCTAGACCAGTGGTGTTCAACCTGTGAGTGACTGCAGCAGGTAAATTATTTATATGGATTTGTGTCATCTAGACCAGTAATGCTCAAACTTTGGAAAGTAGTTCGGTAAATTATTCTGGACTGGCACCTTCTAGGTCAGCGGTTCTCAACTTTTAAGGGACCGTAGTTTGGTAAATTCTTTTTCTGGATTAGTATCATCTAGCCCGACGGTGCTGCAACTTTCAGGACCGGGGCCCAGTAAATTATTCTTTTGGGTTAGTGGCATCTACACTAGCAGTGCTCAACCTGTGAGGGACCGCAGCCAGGTAAATTCTTTTTTTATAAGACGCGGTCCCAGCAAATTTACTCATAAAGATGTTTCCAATTTGTTACGTCTCAAACGTCTTCAGTAAGACATTTCTTAATACCAAAATTAAATAAAGTCCGTTGTCTTTTTGTCATATTAACATTTTCATCTGTACACCAATTACTCTCAAACAATCACGATTGTTGGGTTTTGAAATAAACACTTGCACATGGTAATGTGCATTTGTGAAAAGACAGTGTTCACTATGACTATTCAGTATCGAGAACTGAATACACGATTATCTTAATCTCCAAAAACTTTTTTTGTACCTTCCAGCTAATTGTTCACTAACATCTGTAACGCCGATGTTCTCCCCTTCTTTTTTTTCGAGAACTGAAGATTCGCCATCCATTGTTGCAGTCGGTCTGGGGCCATTATTTATGATCGATCATAAAAACTAGTATTCCCTTCCTCGAATATTGAAAGATTTCTACGTCAAAAATGCTTTCATTTAAAAATAGTCCACTTCCGTGGCGTCAAGGTTAGCGCTATTAGCTGCCATTTTCGGAGGCCCGGGTTCGATTCCCGGTACTGCAAAAAATGTAAGAATGGCAGGAGGGCTGGTATGTGGTAAAGTAAACTCATATCCTCGCCCCTCAGGTGGTGCAGCTATTTTTAGGCACACCCCCAATGGGGGTGAACTGCATGTACCATTCTAACCACATACCAGCCTTCTTGCCTTTATTAAGTTTCTTACAGTAACGGGAAACGAACCCGGGCTCTCGAGGACGGCAGCTAATAGTGCTAACTGTTGCGCTACGGAGGCGGATGGTATGTGGTTAAAATAGTACATTAAGATCATCTCCATCTGGCGTGTCTCTTAAAAAAAGCCGCATCACCCCGGAACGAGGATACGAGTTTACTTCGTCCGTCATCATGGCTGTATAGCACTGTGCTCTTGGGATCAAGGGATCCCAGGTTCAATTTATGGCTGGGACGATGATTTTTAACCTTTACTGGTTAATTCGTTTGGCTGGGGGAATGGTTGATTGCGCCGTACTGAACATTAGAATTACATCTTAGGTAGGCTCCCAGCTTCACAGACGCACAGGTCACCCATAGGGTGTCTGCTGGAATAATAATAATAATAATAATAATAATAATAATAATAATAATAATAATAATAATAATAATAATAATAATAATAATAATAATAATAATAATAGACTGGTTTGATGCAGCATCCATGACACCCTATCCTGTGCTAACCTTTTAATTTCTACGTAACTATTGCATCCTAGATCTGTTCTAATCTGCTTGTCATATTCGTACCTTGGTCTACCCTTACCATGCTTACCCCCTACACTTCCTTCAAAAACCAACTGAACAAGTCCAGGGTGTCTTAAGATGTGTCCTATCATTCTATCTCTTCTTCTCGTCAAATTTAGCCAAATCGATCTCCTCTCACCAATTCGATTCAGTATCTCTTCATTCGTGATTCGATCTATCCATCTCACCTTCAGCATTCTTCTGTAACACCATATTTCAAAAGCTTCTATTCTCTTTCTTTCTGAGCTAGTTATCGTCCATGTTTCACTTCCATTCAATGCCACGCTCCACACGAAAGTCTTCAAAAACATCTTTCTAATTCCTATATCAATGTTTGAAGTGAGCAAATTTCTTTTCTTAAGAAAGCTCTTCCTTGCTTGTGCTAGTCTGCATTTTATGTCCTCCTTACTTCTGCCATCGTTAGTTATTTTACTACCCAAGTAACAATATTCATCTACTTCCTTTAAGACTTCATTTCCTAATCTGATATTTCCTGCATCACTTACCTTCGTTCGACTGCACTCCATGACATTTGTTTTGGACTTTATTTTCATCTTGTACTCCTTACCCAAGACTTCGTCCATACCATTCAGCAGCTTCTCGAGATCTTCTGCAGTCTCAGATAAAATAACAATATCATCGGCAAATCTAAAGGTTTTGATTTCCTCTCCTTGGATTGTGATTCCCGTTCCAAATTCCTCTTTGATTTCCTTTACTGCCTGTATTATTATTATTATTATTATTATTATTATTATTATTATTATTATTATTATTATTATTATTATTATTATTATAAAAATCGATGTTTTTCACTGACATTTGTTACACAGATGTTTAGTTAGATTTTATAATGTAGAGTTTAGAGACAACCTCAGTCTGTGCTTTTCGTCACAACCATGAACATTATTCTTTTAAAAATATGTATTCTGAAGAATGCTTGGAAAATTAAACTGACACGTTTCAGGAATACATCTCACGGCTTAGTATAACTAATGCCGGGGCCAAGCCGTTGAGAAGCACTGATCTAGGTGTTTGTTCTGCTTTCTAGCATAGAGAGCAGAATTCCACTGGACGTCCCCTATGGCTAAGTTCATTTAATTTTGTCGGATGACAATGAGTCAGTAACATGCCAAGAACGGCAAGTGTTCTACATTTATGCACTCTTCAATACCGGCCAGCAGTGCCGGGATCGTAACCCGTTTAAGAAGCGAGAGCCTAAACGGATATTTCACACTGCCTATTCTGAGAACTACTCCTTTCTGAAGATTCTGTTGATTTCTCTGAATGTGAGTAACAACCATTACATTGCAATGTGAATCTATTAAGCAGTTCTTAGTATGGAAAGATACAACCTTGAATCAAAAGGTGGTATCCGTTATTAACATGTTCGACATTGTGATGGCCGTGAAATTCTCCCAAGTACCAGTCTTCAACCTTGAAAATAGCCACACGAATACGGCAATGATTTCCTGCTTACGATACACTAGTCTACGCGGTAAAAACAGCTGAATACATTATGCCTGAGGGAGTGTGAATAACCCAGGTAACAACAACTCTTACCGTTAGTCGTTTTACTAGCCTATGTAAGAGAGAATTATACAACTGAGAAGAGAATTCCTTACTTGGACCCAGTGAAGTAACATCTTAGCGAAGGAAGCGCTTAAATGTAGAGCATGCTCCATTGAGAGACCGTCGAAATCCCAGAGGATCACAGCACCCGAGATCTGTGTTCGTGGCTCCAACATGGCTCCCTTCAATAACAGCATCACACCTCGCATAATTTCATCCGTTGTACATAAACTGGGCTTCCATTTCCCTGCAAAACAGAACACATTAAATTAAAGAAAATGTTTATAACTGGCACTCAAATTCTTTATAGGGGCTGTCTGATCAAAGTTGTAAAGGCATGCTCGCTTCACCCGGAAGGACGTGGGTTCGATTCCCCGTCAGGAAGTCGAAACTTAAGAACCGAGATTTCCACTTCCGGAGGTGCACAAAGCCCTAAGGTTAACTCAGCCAAAACCAAAAATCAGTACTAGGTTAATTCCTGGGAGCCAAGGCGGCCGGGATCGTAGAGCTAACCACTCCACCCCACCAAGTACTGAGGTTACAGATAGTGGAAGCCTTTACTTTACACTCCTCCAAAGGAATTCATGCCCTGTAAATATCTGTATAAACAGATCTAGAATGAACCACTTGAAAATAATGTAGGATCTTATCGTGAATATGACCACTGTGGTTAAAGAATTGCTTCCTGCTTACAGCTTCTATTCTAAGATAGTTCAGACTACCGTTCGTTCCTGGAATTACTTATGATTTTTATAAATATATATTTTATCCCATTATTAATTTAATATATTAATAACTAATGAGAAACACTGAACCGCCAGGTCTATTACAGGCAACTGTTGGGCTTAATGAACGGTTTCTAAACAGAAAATATCTAAATTTACATTACAATGAATTATATGAGAGAGTAACATTTCTTTCAGAAAGAACCTAACGAGATATGCAGAATAATGAACTCCACAAAGTCCTATTCAATAATAATAATAATAATAATAATAATAATAATAATAATAATAATAATAATAATAATAATAATAATAATAATAATAATAATAATGGCATTACGAGAATAACTTGCACATAAAAGCACATTAAACATATAAAACGTTGCATTTTGAGTAGGAAAGTGATATTTCTATGACGCTTAATGAAGAAAAATAAATGCATCACCCAGTAATTCAATATGAGCTCATTGAATCAGGTAGTATAATTGCAACCGGAAAGTTCACGTCCTAATAAAAATGAAAATACTCCATAGCATGTTTTAAAACACTGCAGTATTCACAGAGCCTTCGTCGATGAATGCAGAGTGGGTCTCGGCCCACAAGTGGCCACGGATGGTGCGTGGTCCAACATCTCTGCACTCCGACCGGCCAACCGAGCAGAGGAGGGCTGGCCACGGCTCTACCGTGGCTCTAAGCCTCTGTATTCGGGAGACGGGACAGGGTTGGACCTCACGGATGGTCCCCACTGTCGACTGTCCTGAGAACGGTTTTCCGTGGTTTTCCACTCTCCTGCATTAAGGCGAATGCCGGGGCAATTCTTAGTATAGGCCACGGCCGCCAACCCCCTCACCTTCTCAGAACATCTCCTTCACCGTAACAAATCTCCCGGCCTGAGAGACGGCGTCCCACGAACCTACTACGCTGGCGTAGCAGGGGGAGAGGTGATTCTCCCACATGGCGCGTCCCAGGTGGCGGATAATGGGGGTCCTAATCGGCTTGCTGGCGGACTTTAGGGAAATAAAATACCTCTCGCGGACCAAACGCACAACCCTCTGTGAGTGGGGAAAGCAGACAAAGAACACACCCACGGTATCCCCTGCCTGTCGTAAGAGGCGACTAAAAGGGGCGACTAAGGGATGATTGTATTAGAATCATGAAATTACGTGTGATTAGTACCACCACGCGGGGAACACCATGGGTCGCTTTTACTTGCGCGTAGATACCACTATGTTAGGTACAAAATAGGTTTGTGATTAGTAACAACAGAGTGCGTTGCCGGCTTTTACAATACCTGTGATTAGTACAACTTTAGGAGCGACACATGGTTCTGGCTTGCCTATGATTAGTACCCACTACATGAGGAACACCATGGGATAGTGCGCGTCCCTGTGGTTAGTGCACGTATGTGATGGACATCATAGGTTTGCGTTGCCTGTAAATGGCGCCACAATGTGCGAAACACCATAGGTCTGTATTACATGTGCGAATTTCCTTTACCTGTGAGTAGTACCATAATGTGTGGAATACCGTGAGTCTACGCTACTTTCGATTAGTACCGCAAGATGACAGATACCATGGTTCTACTTTCCTAGCGATAAGTACCATTATGAGGGGCCGATGACTTGGATTTTGGACTCCTTTAGCATACAAGCATCATCGATTCAGTAGTATGCTATAAAAGCAGTCCCTTGGTCAGTATTACTCTTGTTTAATGTCAGTTGGATCCAATGATTGTTTTAAATTCATATGTATCCATTCATTCTTCGTCCTCACGTTTTGAATTCTGGTCAGTGGAGGATTTTGGACTTTTAATTTGTCATTACATTTTGTCTCATTTCGTACCATTATGGACCGATGACCTAGATGTTGGGCCCCTTAAAACAAGCATCATCATCATCATCATCATCATCATCATCATCATCATCATCATCAGAGACGGCGTCACCGTCTAAGAGGCCCACCTCCTCCTTCAGGGGAGGAATGCAAATATTTTAGTAGTAGTACGCAGCCTGTCTTCCCACGCAAATACGATGAATACCCTGAAAAAGGTGATGGCATTGATTGCGGCTAGTTTTAGTAGAAATCTAAAGCATGTGCTTTCAAAATGTTTACTACATACCGCAGACTTCGAGGAAGGTTGCCACAGGCAACCCCGACATGATGTAATTTTGACCGATTTTTCTCGTAGTTCTACATTTGCTCGTGGAAAGAAATGCCACTAGATTTTTGAAGTTTACTTTGGCAGAATGGTACACAGCAATAAACCATTGTTTACCATGCGCAATAAACACCCTGAAATAGAATGTTTAAAATAAATACTCTCTCAGCTCTCGTATATCTATCAATATGCCCAAAACATTTTCATAATGTAAATCCACAGCTTGTTTAGTCATTTGACCGGGTCAGGAATGGAACGAATGAAGCCCCATCTGGCGGCGAGGATGGGAACTGTGCCGGCTGCCGAAGCCTGTCGCACTCCTCTGGGGCAATGATTAATAACTGACAGATGAAATGAAATGATATTGGAGAGTGCTGCTGGAATGAATGATGGCAGGGAAAACCGGAGTACCCGGAGTAAAACCTGTCCTGCCTCCACTTTGGCCAGCACAAATATCACATGGAGTGACGGGGATTTGAACCACGAAGTCCAGCGGTGAGAGCCTGGCGCGCTGCCACCTGTGCCACGAAGGCTTCTATTTTCTTAATCTTACATTTATATATAAACCATACAGCCTACTCACCACAAGCTGAATACGCAAATCCACGCCTCTTATCATTATTTTTAAGGCTTATCTCACCTAAAAACTCACTAACTTACCTTTTGCTTCACAGTTTCCATATACGTCTGTGTTGTTACATAGCGGAGGACTAAAACGAAGTCTAGCGGCGACTCTGAAACTAGAACGTATTTCACGCTGTGTAAACTGCCATGCGGAGGCCTTACTACTAATCATGTAGCCAACGGTGGTACATATTCCACCTTTGTATTCGAACTATAGTCCAGTCTATCAGTGGCTCAGAGCAAGGTATTGATTAGATTGGATATTTCCAGGCTGCAATTCCACCTTCACTAGCACTATCTCTTAGAGAATTATCGGCGTTCTCTAGTGCGGATGTTGTTAATGAAAATAATAATTCAAACAAAACCTCCTAGATATATAAGGCCTCACAACCGTTCTGGGAATATACTGTGACGTCAGCATTGCGAGGCAAGCTTGAACCTTTTCAGTAATAACACAGCAATGAGTTTGGCCATGTAACGCTGAAATTAGAAGAATTTTAATTCGTTTAATGGTGCTAATTGCTAATACTGTTGTACGCAATGGTACTGATGTGTTGCGTACTCAACTGTAAGGAGAATTCTGAAAGTGATAACGAAGTGCATGCATTAGGTTTACGAAAGACGAGGTTATGCGGCAGATATGTTTACTATGTTTACGTGCAATTCCAAGACAACACTACAGATTTGCTAATAACTCAATGGTGAGTAACTTATTATTACATTCTCACATAATCATAATGAGCATAGGCATATGGCGTATTTAACTACACGCAACAGCTGGTGATATGTAGGCATATTTACTCTTCAATGATATAAGGTTATGTTAGCTCACAATCATGGGATACATTATTTCAACGGTATTATTATTGTTATTATTATTATACGCATTAAAACATACCACCTACAAGAGCTGCTGGTGTAGACCGATTCACTCTGTAAATGCACGAATTTCGCTCACGGTGATACATTATTTTACAGGTATGCCACATATATTTCAAAGTCGGTGATACAGTATTTTATGGAAAGTAACTGGTACTGATCCTCAGGAAAAACTTTTAACTACTCGTTTTCCAAGACCTACCCCCTATGGGTGGGGGCGGTAGAATAACACCCACGGTATTCCCTGCCTGTCGTAAGAGGTGACTAAAAGGGGCCTCAGGGGCTCTGAACTTTGGAGCGTGGGTTGGCGACCACGGGGCCCTCAGCTGAGTCCTGGCATTGCTTCCACTTACTTGTGCCAGGCTTTTCACTTTCATCTATCCTATCCGACTTCCTTGGTCAACTCTTGTTCTTTTCAGACCCCGACGGTATTACGTATGGAGGCCTAGGGAGTCTTTCATTTTCCTGCCCTTCGTGGCCCTTGTCTTCCTTTGGCCGATACCTTCATTTTTCGAAGTGTCGGACCCCTTCTATTTTATTCTCTCTGATTAGTGTTATATAGAGGATGGTTGCCTAGTTGTACTTCATCTTAAAACAATAATCACCACAATCACCATCTTCCAAGACCATGACTGCCAGAGACTGCAGTGGTTTATATATTTCCCAACTGCCCATCATATTTATAGTCACATTCTGGCAGGTGAAGAGAAGAACCAGGCAAAGATGTAGAATAGAAAGAGGACCAATAAACAGAGCGATTGAAGATAGTATATGTCTCATACACAGAATTTCAATCCACAATCTTACACAGCTGAAAAGTACAATAAACATGTTGTTACCTTATGGTTGTTATAATGTGATCAAGGGAACATAAGTAATTTTTCTGTACATCGATACTTCAAGGCAACCATACTGCATAGCATATGTAATCATCTTATAGGACATGGCTTTTATTCTAAACGGGTTTTATTAAAGTATAAAATATTTATAATGTGTATGTGGACAAAATTACTAATACAAATGCGGTATATACTTTAGTTACAAAACATCATAGCTGCATCACAAGGAATGAGTGTAACAATGTGTAGAAAGATTCAAGAAATAAGTTAATTCTAGTCCTAGTTGGTGAATTGAACACCGAGGGTGATGTCCCCACACTTAATTTAATAGTCACAGTTAAAACATTTCTTAGTTCATAAAGGAGTATGTGTATGATTTTCTTGTTATTTGTTCAACCTTCTGTCTGATATCTCCTATGTTTAAAAATTTATGGCCAACCCCGTGGTGAAGTGATAGAAACTTACATACTTTCTGGAATACATAAAACATAAAGTTTATGGTTTCGAAAAGAATGACATATTGGTAACATCGATGATAGGTGAAATTCTCATTAAACCATGCATGAACTTCAAGGGAGGAAACATTGTAGGCTCATGTGCAAATACTGCCAGTGATGCTACATCAGCTTAGATGTTAGACCTATGCTAATATTATACGTGCTAGTTTTCTTTTAAGATTATGTAATGCCTATTTAAAATGAAATATATTTTTAACATCCTGTTGTGCTGTAGCAATTCGGCCTAAGTAAGTTAACACTGCAAAATGCTGTCGTGTTTTACAACTGTTTGCTGTTTATCTTTAATGGCAGAGTCACTAAAATACGGTAATAACGACAGTATAATTCAATATCCTTTAAATTTGAAACGCTATTTGTTAGTAAATAAATTATTCCATTGGCAAAAAATATTAAAATCATGTCTGTGTTTAACCATGTTCCGCGTTTCTCTGCATTGCCATCGCCTCTATAGCGTGACGTCACCACGTTGTTGTTAGGCCTTATTATCTAGGAGGTGTTGATTCAAAGAAAAACGATATATTTATGGAAAAACCGATATATTGTGTGATAAATTGAATCAAAATTTCGGTATCGATATATCGATAAATCGAAAGGAAAATATCGGTATTTCCTAAAAACCGATATATCGTTGCCATCCCTTCACACTACCACTGTCTTCGTGATGTACAGGCCGTACTGTACGAAGAGCGCCAAGCCCGTCAGCTGATCGATTAGGGCGGCCCTAAATGAATGTTATGAATTGTGTTTATGTATGTAATACATATTCATTGGGAGCATTCTTTGGATAATTGTAACTGTTGAAAGACAGACCTTTATTTTTAAGTATACTACATGCTTGTTCTCTGAACTTATCAAATGAGGATTTACATAAAGAGTTATTATTGAGATAATAACTCATAGTTTAGGTTACGTATGTTACTTTCATGTGGTGAGTGTTGTAAATTGTAGGGACGTAATGCATCTAGTGGAATTTATTAATTGAATTGTTACCGTATAGCACTTTTTCGTCGAAATATGTGTAGCAATTTGAAATAAACTGCCACAATGCCAAAACGGTTATGCGCATCACAACGAATATCCAACTACACAAGTAACTATACACCAGTATTCTCATTTCCTTCGAATGAGGACAGGAAACTTTTATGGAAGACGAAAACCCTAATCGAAAACATAACTTTATTACGAAGAATACAAGAATATGTTTCTCATTTTCCCGAGCTGATGATGAGTTCTGCTTTCGACTTTCTTATTGTTATGTAGATTTATAGCAGTGCGTTTTATTGTTGATACTGAACAATCCTAAAAGTAACAGATGATCGGTAACAAAGTGAACCCAGATATGTGTTCTTTCTTGGATTGGGTAATAATGAGAACGTGCGAAGTAAAAGAAAAAATCAGTCTAAATTGTAAAACTACAGGGTGTCCACCCGTATGGAAAACCTGGGAAACAGGGAAATGTCAGGGAATTCGATAAATAACGGGAAAACCTGGAAATGTCAGGGAATTCAGGAAAAATTCTGGAAATTCATTCTTCTGCCAGATAAAATTGACATACTGTATTTATCCAGGTAATATGAACACATTTTTCAGTTCTTATAACATTACTCTAGGGCATGTCTTTTATGCCAGGAATAAATCGTAATGAAAAGTTAATAAGGTGTGATCTCGAATGTGAAGTAACCAATAATATCAATAGCTATATGATAGATTGATCGAATTTTCAATGTTTTGATCTGCTTACTATTGAATATTCTGTGTTGTTGAGGAATGGCGAGCTTGATGAATTTGGCCTATATTGCGTTCTCAGTTTTTCTAATCGCTTAAATGCATGGCTTCCACAACAATATATGCATATAGACAAAATTCCACAACCCAACGGATGACTGTGTTTGTTTACTGTGTAATGACTTGTGCAATAGTTACTGCCTCGTAAAATGTAAAAACAGACACAAAACACTGACTGAATGCAGAAAAGTGTGAAATTCTCTTAAGCTTAATACTCATTCGAGTGCTCATAATTATTATTATTATTATTATTATTATTATTATTATTATTATTATTATTATTATTAAATGAGCTGACGTAGGTAAGCCTTGTGTAAATGTGTAGTGCATCGTAACACCATTTGGGCTGCGCCACGTTGAGTTTCCAACCTATCTTTCGTGTGAGGGGTTCGGAAGTTTTGAGGCACGACTAGTAGCTTGTAATATCATGTGTAATTTTGTGAATACAGAACAAGATTTAAAATAGTGACATCGCATTGTAAGATGAAGGTTACCGGGCGAGTTGGCCGTGCGGTTAGGAGCGCACAGCTGTGAGCTCGCATTCAGGAGATAGTGGGTTCGAATCCCACTGTCGGCAGCCCTGAAGATGGTTTTCTGTGGTTTCTCATTTTCACTCCAGGCAAATGCTGGGGCTGTACCTTAATTAAGACCACAGCCGCTTCCTTCCCATTCCTAGGACTTTCCTGTCTCATCGTCGCCATAAGACCTATCTGTGTCGGTGCGACGTAAGGATGCAGGTTATTTGTTGGTTAAGAGGTTTTGAGTTTGTGAAGTATGTTTGGATGTATTCGGTCTTGATCCAGCCAATCCCAAGCTGCCATTCATATCGATTAATATCGGTTGAGTGCAATTTCGAAACCTGGCTGACAATTGTATTGTCTACATCACCATGTGGTTAAACTACCTCACTCTGTGTGTGGTATAGGTTTAATAGTGTTCAGTGTAGATGGAATTGTATTTACATCCATGTGTTGGTTAGTATATAGTTAGTCTGTGTATCATACCTCAGTATAGTTCATGAAAGACAAGTGGCAAGAATGTGACTCGGCAAAAATTGGCACCGTGGTCTCAATCAGCCATGTAACATCCTTCCTATGCCAGTCATTAGTCGCAAATAATTTATTTCTTTTATTCGTATTAATAATGTACCTATTCTTGTTTGTGTCGGATATTGTTAGGAAGTGCATGCACTATCTTAGAAGGATTTGCGAATTTGTTTTCACTTGTGATTCGCGTGTGATTTTTGTAGTACGGTATTACATTTTACGAGGGCTTTGTGCCGCAGTTATATTGCATCAGCTGTTATTGAAGCAGTAGAGTGCTGGCAGCTTAGATAAGGCAATGCTCACAGGTTTTACGAACTGTCAATTTAGAAGAAAGCTGTGCGGAATTACGACTATTTAAAATATTTTTACAATGTCCTTATCTTCTTTTTTCAGCTAACAATATCTTCATCAAAGCCAAGGAAAACTTTGTTTAATGAAAGGTGGCTGCTTGATGGTACTTTCAGAACATGGTTGAAACCCATGCCTCAAGACAAATTTTCAGCATATTGCATAATATTGTAATCTGCATAATATGTAAAACATCATTTACTGTTAGCAACATGGGGAAGCAGGCATTAAAAAAGTCACATGGGAGGAAAGATGCATGCCAGTAGTGTCAAGTTCAGCCAGTTCTCGTCATCCCTTTCAAGTTATTTTAAAAAGGAACATTCGAATAGTGAAGTAACAAGAGACTTAAACTCAGTAGATAATACCTGGCCGCGCACAAGTTGCCCTCTGCCTGCCACAGCTACCACAACGAACTTTATCACATATGACTCCACTTCCAGAGACGAGATGTCTACAGAATTATCTTTCAAGAGAGCAAGTAACCAAAGCTGAGATTATATGGTGCATGCATACTCTCATGCAACACCATTCTTTACGTGCCAGTGAAGCTAGTGTACGTTTGTTTCCAGACTCTGAAACAACTTCGAAAGTTCAACTGCACAGAACAAAAGTTGCGTATAGAATCATTCATGGTTTAGTTCTCTATTTCCATAAACAAGTTCTTGAGTAAGTACACACATTTCACCGTTGGGTTTGACGAGTCACTGAATAAAGTTTCTCAGATGGACCAAATGGATCTTGTAGTTCATTGTTTCAATCCTGATACTAATGAAGTATGCACTTCTTATTTTGATTCCATGTTTCTTGGTCACTCTACCTCCTCAGATTTGTTAATGGTTTTTTTGCAAGCACAGTAAGGATTCTATCTAAAAAAAAAACTTACAAATTTCAATGGATGGTCCAAATGGTCCAACTAAATTAAACTTCCAAGTTTTGAAATTTAATATGCACATTAATTGCTTTTTTAAAATGTATTTTAATATTACTGATACTTCCTTTATAATTTTGTGTTTTGTCATTTTGTGTCAGGGAAAAAACTAGTTTTTATGTCTGGAAAACAGGGAAATGTCAGGGAATTTTAAAATCTGGATTTTGTGGACACCCTGAACTAAATGCAGTTTACAAAACTCAACTTTCTATTAAATGATTTTGACACTATTATACATACACTTTAAACTATTCACAGTAAACTTATGCTAGTAGACAATATTCACGTATTACAAGCAATGCAATTTAGTTTCGTCGAGGATAGTGCCAGAGTGCAATTGGACTAGACAAAAGAGTGACTGAATTGGTGGATATATTTCTAGAAAATAGAACTCGGAGAATTACAGTACGCGAAGCTTTATCTGTCCCTGTAAAAATTGAGAGGGGAATTCCTCAAGGCAGTATTATTGGACCTTTATATTTTCTTTTTTTTAATCAATGATATGTGTAAAGAAGTGGAATCAGAGATAAGGCCGTTTGCAGGTGATGTTATTCTATACAGAGTAAATAAATAAGTTACAAGATTGTGAGCAACTACAAAATGACCTCGATAATGGTGTGAGATGGACATTACGCAATGGTATGATGATAAACGGGGTTAAAAGTCAGGTTGTGAGTTTCACAAATAGGAAAAGTCCTCTCAGTTTTAATTACTGCGTTGATGGGGGGAAAGTTCCTTTTGGGGATCATCGTAACTACCTAGGTGTTAGTATAAGGAAAGATCTTCGTTGCAGTAATCACGTAAATATGATTGTAAATAAAGGGTACAGATCTCTGCACATGGTTATGAGGATATTAAGGGGCTGTAGTAAGGATGTAAAGGAGACGGCATATAAGTCTCTGGTAAGACCCCAACTAGTGTATGGGTCCAGCGTGTGGGACCTTCACCAGGATTACTTGATTCAAGAACTGGAAAAAATCCAAAGAAAAGCAGCTCAATTTGTTCTGAGTGATGTCCGACAAAAGAGTAGCGTTACAAAAATGTTGTAAAGTTTGGGCTGGGAACACTTCGGAGAAAGGAGACGAGCTGCTCGACTAAGTTCCGAGCTGTCAGTGGAGAGATGGCGTGGAATGAGATCAGTAGACGAATAAGTTTGAGTGGCGTCTTTAAAAGTAGGAAAGATCACAATATGAAGATAAAGTTGGAATTCAAGAGGACAAATTGGGTCAAATATTCATTATTTTATAGGAAGAGGAGTTAGGAATAACTTACCAAGGGAGTTGTTCAATAAATTTCCAATGTCACTGAAATAATTTAAGAGAAGGCTAGGAAAACAACAGATAGGAAGTCTGCCACCAGGTCGACTGCCCTAAATGCAGATCAGTAGTGATTGATTGAAGTTCCAAGCAAAGAAGCCCACGATAGCTCCACTGTATTTATGACTGTCTAGGGATATCGTGGCAAAGACTTATTACCATTTTTATTGTTGAACGTTCGTTATCTGCATATTTTTATGAATGCACGATAATTATGATTTATTGGGTACATGGAAGAGTAAATATTCGTTATGATTTGACCGCTTTGATCAAATTTTAAATATACTCCTCCTAAAATTACACAGATCTAACTTCCGAGACATCAGACAATTACATATGTTAATGATCTCACTTTTTATATTAACACAGCGTTTGAGATTATTTCTTAACTACAAGGCACAGTCGTATCCTGTACATGTGCTCGCATTACGCGGGTCGGAAGGAGCAAAGAGTTCGCCTCCTTGCGTGATGTCATCGGGGCTACAGTACGGCCTGTACATCACGAAGGAAGTGACACTACTATTTCCAGTATTACGACAAATAAAATTAGCAAGTATCAAGTACTACTCATTGGAACAAAATTTATGCACTTTTCGACAATCAGTAAGTCCACCTAGTACGTTAGTCCAAGTACAAACACCTCTATAAACTTGAGTCTACTTAAACAGATATAAATATTATGTAATGTAGCGTGAATAGATATTAAATTAGTTAGTTGGTTATTTAATGCTTTAGTTGGTCTGTAAGGTAGCATATTTGATGGTGTACAACAAATACAATATAATTTAATTTGGTATATATTCTGAAAAATGAAAATGAATGAAAATCCACAGCCTGTTTCTAGTCATTTCACCGGGTCAGGAATGGAATGAATGAAGCCCCCATCTAGCGGCGAGGATAGGAATTGTGTCGGCTGCCGAAGCCTGTCGCACTCCTCTGGGGCAATGATTAATGAATCACATTAGATACATGCTGCAGATGTACCTCAAATAAGGCCACGACAGATACCTTCCCAATCAGTTGTAAAAATAAAATTATACTTAAAAATTTGTATTAGAATGACAACTAGAAAATTATTGTTCTACAGATTGAAACATATAGACTGTATCTCTGGAATGTAATCTCTTCCTAAGTTCCACCCTAACTAAAATACTGAATACAAAGACTGGGCTACAACAGTAACCATTGACTCAATAAATTCTTACGTCCACATTCCAGAAGGAGCATGCGACGACCATATTGATCTCTGGTAGGTAGGATGGTTAGGATTCCTTGGAGGAAGATGTTCTTGTTTTTGGAAGGCACCAGACCAGCGCACAGCTTCGGATGTTCTCTCTCGAACTGGAAGAAATTCCGCACCTGAAAAATACAACGCATTAATAATAATAATAATAATAATAATAATAATAATAATAATAATAATAATAATAATAATAATAATAATAATAATAATAATAATAATAATAATAATTGTACCGGAAGGTACACCCGCCCCGTTAATTTAAATAAGGCGCCTGAGAAAAGTCGCAACAACTAATACAAGAAGTTTGGACATTTTCCTACATATGTCTCTACTATAAATTTGTGTTATATCCTCTGATGTGAAGAATGACTACTAAAATTATTAAGTAATTTTGTATTCCTAGGCTTTCTAAACTGAACTGATTATTCTTTGTCTTTGGTGTATTAAAGCAGTCGGCCGTGGTTAAAGGTTACAACACTTCCATCTCTTCCCGCCAACTTAAGATGTTCCCAATAGGAAATGTTGTATATTTATTTTTCAGCCAATCGATGGTGTCTTGTATTTATGTAATTACCCAATCAAAATTGACGGTGTGTCGGGCCTTAGCCCAGAGTTTTCTGGAACCTTCCTCTCGGGTATAAAAGCCGACACATTTTCGGACCAGATTGTCTTATTCATCGCTCCAGTCTAGTGTGTCCCTGTGTGTGTGTAAAGGAATGCGGAGGTGCCTCGTCCATCTTCGAGTAGTCCATCAGCTCAAGGTAATGGCAGTCTTGGTTTAACCAAGTGATAGTCCTTGAAAGCAAGTTCAAGGGGAAGGTTTCCAATCTTTAACAATGCAGTCATGGTTTAAGTAAGTGATAGTCCTTGAAAGCTAGCTCAAGGGGAAGGTTTCCAATCTTTAACAATGCAGTCATCGTTTAACTAAGTGATAGTCTTTGAAAGCTAGCTCGAGGGGGAGGTTTCCAATCTTTAACAATGCAGTCATGGTTTAAATAAGTGATAGTCCTTGAAAGCTAGCTCAAGGGGAAGGTTTCCAATCTTTAACAATGTAACTTTAATTTTCTAAAATGTGAATTCCAAATTCTAATGTAAATTTCAAACAAGCCAAAGGAACTTAACCGCAATCAGGGAGTAGGGAGTGAGCGACCCTGTCGTGTTCTCTATCAACTTAATTTCGAGCTGACTATGATTTTGTAACCTTTTCCAGTTTGTAATCTTTGTAACTTAAATATTTTCTCTATTTAGTCACCTCAGTAGTATAGACTTAGCCTCTGTAACTTCGGGCCATAAGCCAAAATAGGTTTTTAAACTTTTCATTTCAATTTTCAAGGAGTGCAAGTGTCCGCCTTCTCATCATTTTTGATTTTTGGGCCAGTAACTTTAACCTGTTGTTTTTTCTTTCACAAAGGACCTGATAGAATGGGTATCCGATACCCCTGTGAAATTCTATTTCATTCTCTTTATGTAAAGATGGTAGACTGTTGAGCACATTGCTTGAATGTTGGTTGTGCCTTTGATAAGCCTGGAAATTTCTGGAAATAGGTTCCTAGCATACATTTTATAGAGCAAAGACGCTCTGTTGAATGGTGCCTTTGGAAGGCTGTAATGTTATAAGGTTTGGAGAGTAGTCTCCTAGATAAATTTGAAGAGCAAAGAGGTTTTTTTTTGTTTGCTAGTTGCTTTACGTCGCACCGACACAGACAGGTCTTATGGCGACGATGGGACAGGAAAGAGCTAGGAGTGGGAAGGAAGCGGCCGTGGCCTTGATTAAGGTACAGCCCCAGCATTTGCCTGGTGTGAAAATGGGAAACCACGGAAAAACCATTTTCAGGGCTGCCGACAGTGGGGTTCGAACCTACTATCTCCCGAATACTGGATACTGACCGCACTTAAGCGACTGCAGCTATCGAGCTCGGTAAAGATGCTTTTACTATGGTGTAAAAGAAATTGGGAGATCCGTCCCCTTGATTACTGAGTGAATGGAGTAGTAGTGCTCAAGTTACTCTTGTAAATTGGGGGCTTTAAGCTTAGATTGTTAATTGATAATTTGTTGATTTTTCCTACATTGTACCTTAACTAACGAGCTAGTTCTGTAACTGTTTCTGCTTAGCGAATTATTTATTCGAATTTTACATAGGAAAAGAAGCCAAAAATAGCAGGAAAAAAGACATATAGCTCTAATTTCAAAGTTTTAAATTAATCTTCTGATTGTCTTATATCGACCCATCCATGCCCGCACCTTCTTTAACCTCTGTCCACCACGAAATCCCGGTATCAATAATAATAATAATAATAATAATAATAATAATAATAATAATAATAATAATAATAATAATAATAATAATAATAATAATAATAATAATAATAATAATAATGTACGCCTCTGTGGTGTAGTGGTTAGCATGATTAGCTGCCACCCCCCGGAGGTCCGGGTTCGATTCCCGGCTCTGCCACGAAATTTGAAAAGTGGTACGAGGGCTGGAACGGGGCCCACTCAGCCATCCTGGAAGTGGTTTTCCGTTGTTTTCCACTTCTCCTCCAGGCAAATGCCGGGATGGTACCTCACTTAAGGTCACGGCCGTTTCCTTCCCTCTTCCTTGTCTATCCCTTCCAATCTTCCCATCCCTCCACAAGGCCCCTGTTCAGCATAGCAGGTGAGGTTGCCTGGGCGAGGTACTGGTCATTCTCCCCAGTTGTATCCCCGACCCAAAGTCTGAAACTCCAGGACACTGCCCTTGAGGCGGTAGAGGTGGGATCCCTCGCCGAGTCCGAGGGAAAATCCAACCCTGGAGGGTAAACAGATTAAGATAGATAATAATGATAATAATGATAATAATAATAAATAATAATAATAATAAATAGTAATAATAAGTTTATGTCCCACCAACTACTTTAATAATGTTATTGGCTTTACGTCCCACTAACTCCTTTTACGGTTTTCGGAGACTCCGAAGTGCCGGCATTTTGTCCCACAGCAGTTCTTTTACATGCTGCCGATAGATCTACCGACACGAGGATGCCATATTTAAGCACATTCGAATACCACCGGACTGAGCCGGGATCGAATCCGCCAACTTCAGCTCAGCAGACTGGCGCTTTACCGTGTGAGCTACACAACACACCATACCGGTATATTTAAAAGTAGTAGTAGTGCCGGCCCGGTGGTGTACGGGTAACGTGACTGCCTCTTACCCGGAGGCCCCGGGTTCGATTCCCGGCCAGGTCAGGGAATTTAACCTGGACCTGAGGGATGGTTCGAGGTCCACTCAGCCTACGTGATTGGAATTGGGAACATGCATCATTTTCAAAAATATTTTTTTTTGAAAAGTACACCAATGAAATAGTACGTAAACGTATTACATTGTGGTATGTTGCCTTGTTTTCTACCATTAAAAAAATATTTAATAGTGCCTTTCCGCAAGGCGAGTGAAACGGCCTCTGACGTAAGCGGCGCGCTGTGACGTCACGATCCAGTACCGCATGGAGCTCTATCAGCCGTTGTGCATCAGCCGTTGCTAAAAGCCGATTGTTTATTATTCACGATCGCGAATAACTTCGAAATGACAGAAGAAAGGTTCGAAACAGCACAGTCAGACAATCTACCATGTGTAGATGTCATCATTCTTGAAAAATGTGACTTTTGTGGCCGCAGAAATTCGAGGATTACAAGCAAGTTTGTAAGTGGCGTCTTTTATATACGTGCAATGTACTGTAACCCATAGTATTAGGATAACAACGAACCTGGATAGATATCACATCACTTTCAACATTTCCTTCTAGACTGATTCCCCTATTAAAGAAGAACATTACATTTTCGGGCTTTCAGCATTAGTAAAGTAAGAAATCGGATTTCAGCACTAACATAAACATATAGGTAGCATTATAGTACTAGCCCGCTTCTGTGGTGTAGTGGTTAATGTGTGCCACTCCCGGAGGCCCGGTTTCGATTCCCGGCTCTGCCATGAAAGTTGAAAACAAATAGTACGAGGACTGGAACGGGGTCTACTCAGCCTCGGGAGGTCAACTGAGTAGAAGGGTTTCGAATCCCACCTCAGCCATCCTCGAAGTGGTTTTTCGTATTTTCCTACTTCTCCTCCAGGCACCTAAGGCCACGGCCGTTTCCTTCCCTCTTCCTTGTCTATCCCTTCCGATCCTCCCATCCTCCAACAAGGCCCCTGTTGAGCATAACAGGTGAAGCCGCCTGGGCGAGGTAATGGCCCTCCTCACCAGTTTCATCCCATACTCAAAGTCTCACGTTCCAGGACACTGCCCTTGAAGTGGTAGAGGTGAAATCCCTCGCTGAGTCCGAGAGAAAACCAACCCTGAAGGATACACTGATAAAGAAAGAAAGAAAGAAAGAAAGAAAGAAAGAAAGAAAGAAATATCATAGTACTATAGGGCTATAATCTATCATTCCCAAAAATATATATATATATTTATGGTTGGGACAACTGGCCTACCCACTTCCAGGGCCCATGAAAGAGAATTAAATATCTTTGTGGAGGGAAAAAGTTAAACATGATAAAGATAAATATGACTTCATCTAGTTTTCACAAGTCGGGCTGAGTGGTTCAGACGGTTGAGGTGCTGGCCTTCTGACCCCAACTTGGCAGGTTCGATCCTGGTTCAGTCCGGTGGTAGTTGAAGGTGCTCAAATACGTCAGCCTCGTGTCGGTAGATTTACTGGCACGTAAAAGAACTCCTGCAGGACTAAATTCCTACACATCGGCGTCTCCGAAAATCGTAGAAGTAGTTAGCGGGGCGTGAAGCCAATAACATTAATTACATTTGGCTTTTAACAAGCTGAGCATATCAGGAAAGAAAAGTGTCCCGGTGACATTTTAGTCGCTCAATACAGGAATGTCTTTGGGTGCTGTGACTTTTACTTTTTTTTTTTTTTGCTGTTTGCTTTACATCACACCGTCACATATAGGTCTTATGGCAACGATGGGACAGGAAAGGCTTAGGAATGGGAACAAAGCGGCCGTGGCCTTAGGTACAGCCTCAGCACTTGCCTGGTGTGAAAATGGGAAACCACGGAAAACCATCTTCAGGGCTGCCGGCAGTGGGGTTCAAAACCCACTACCCACTATCTCCCGGATGCGAGCTCACAGCTGCGCGCTCCTAACCGCACGGCCAACTCGCGCGGTATTTTTACCCTTCGGTTTATTGACTTGGCTTGTATAACCTAAAACTTAGGCTAAGTTGGATAATATTTTAAACACCTACATCACTATTTTCACCTGTGTGCAATTATGTTATTTATTTCATTAATATTATGATAATTATTATAATTGAGCATTGTTAACTTATAAGACCCCAACAGACAAGCATTGGTTTTGTGTAGAGTTATACATTTGTTAAATTCACGTTGTTTCCTTTCATGATGTACACGCCTATTCTTTGTTACTTTATAGAGTATTTAGATATAGCCTAAATTTCTTTACCAATTAAGCTCTTCAATAAAGACATACATAACTGTCCCATGCCGAGATATATTGGTAGAATTAGAGCTGTCAAAATGGTTCATAACCCCTTTGATTTATTATCTTGACATGGATCACCCAAAACATAGGTTAGGTTTGGAGAATACTTTAATAATCAGCATTATTTAATGCACTGTTTTTTACTTTCATATTCCAAGATGTAATTGAAGCATTTAAATAAAGCATCATACATTAAAATTTAAAGTTTTACCACTAGAACAGCTGACATGGAAAAGTGATTTGAAAATTCACACAAATTCATCTTACGTTCAAATCTTCAAAAAAAATAAACTGTAGACTTTTCCGATATATCACCAGCATTTCTCCGGCTCGCCAAAATCCATTTCTCCATAGTTTTAGCGTCTTTGGAACATTTATAAACAATTTGTTTGGTATGGTATGCGATGTGCTATTGCACATCGGAACTCTACACCATTTATAAGTTTTCTGCCTCACTGTCTGCGCAGGATTCATTTTAAGTCTAAAATATACCACTCAGATTATTATCCAATGTATAGACCTCGAATTTAACCATACTAGACACTAACGTAAACTAGACATACGCGAAGTGTATCCTGCTTCTCACAGCACACTATGTGTTACTTCGTCTGCTAATTCAGTCAACCTGTACGATGACGTCAGACCAATGAGATCGCGTGCTTGCGTGACGTGACATCTTCGTAGATTTTTATTACGTTTGGAGTTATTATTTGTACATTCTGATCACATTTTTGAATTCTGCATGAAATTTTGAATCAGATTAGCATATTTTAAATTAAAACCCCGGATCATGCATGTTCCCTATTGAGGAGCTATCTGACGGTGAGATAGCGGCCCCGGTGTAGGAAGCCAAGAATAACGGCCGAGAGGATTCGTCGTGCTGACCACACGACACCTTGTGATCTGCAGGCCTTCGGGCTGAGCAGCGGTCGCTTGATAGGCTAAGGCCCTTCAAGGGCTGTAGCGCCATGGGGCTTGTTTTGTTTGTTTAGTAGTAGTAAAAAAAGTGGGAAATCATAGAAAACCATCTTCAGGGCTGCCGACGGTGGGATTCGCACCCACCATCTCCCGAATGCAACCTCACAGCTACGCGACCCGAACCGTGCGGCCAGCGTCCTCCGTTCTAGCGAAGTTTCGAATTAATTCTGTAATTGAACTACTACATAATCTAACTATTCGGATGTATACTGCAGCCATGTGGGGTAACTGAACAATATCTAAGAGACAAGCCAGAACTAGAAACACAAAGGTTGCCGTGTTCTATCATAATATATATATGTCTGTCCAGCTCCAGAAACTTGCACATGACTGATTCGAAAATTTTACGACATCCACATTATATCCGATCACTGCGTCATCCGACTTCCATTTCTTCTGATCACAGTGGAATACTTCGAATGGAAAGAGCAAGAGATTTCAATATCGTAAAATACTTGGATAATTTATTTGCCTCCTAGACAGCAAAGTTACCGTTGTCATCATCATCATCATCATCATCACTGCAAGGTGGTTACGGCTACACAGATTGATTTAGAACGAGTGCTGGAAGTATTATCATGAAATGAAAAGTCGTACGGCTTTTAGTGCCGGGATATCCCAGGACGGATTCGAGCATGTCTTTCTATTTGACCCCCGTAGGCGACCTGCGCGTCGTGATGAGGATGACATGGTGATGAAGACAACACATACACCCAGCACCCGTGCCGTAGTAATTAACCAAGTAAGGTCAAAATCCCCGACCCGGCCGGGAATCGAACCCGGGACCCTCTGAACCGAAAGCCAGTACGCTGACCGTTCAGCCAACGAGTCGGACACTATTAGCATGTTGAGCAGATAGAAACATCGAACCCCTTGTGTAATTCAATGCACGTTGTTATGCTCTTGTTATGAATTAATGAATTCTCTTCTCTCTCAGTCACGAATGACCAACTGGGGACAACGTATTCATTTATTCTAATCAGTGTAATCATTATTAATAGATGTGTTGTTGTTTGAGTCATCAGTCCATATACTGGTTTGATGCAGCCCTACATGCCACCCTATCCTGTGCTAAAGTTTTCATTTCTATTTAACTACTACATCCTACATCTGCTCGAATCTGCTTGCCATATTCATACCTTGGTCTACCCCTAGCATTCTTACCGTCTACACTTCCCTCAAAATTCAACTGAACAAGTCCTGAGCGTCTTAAGATGTGTTCTGTCATTCTATCTCCTCTCAACAATTCAATTCTGTATATTTTCATTCATGATTCGATCTGTCAACCTCACCTTCAGCATTCTTCTGTAACACCTCATTTCAAAAGCTTCTATTTTCTTTCTTTCTTTCTTTCTTTCTTTCTTTCTTTCTTTCTTTCTTTCTTAGCTATTTATCGTCCATGTTTAACTTCCATACAATGCCATGCTCCAGACGAAAGTCTTCAAAAACATATTCCTAATTTCTATATCAATGTTCGAAATGAGCAAATTTATTTTCTAAACAGATGTTCGTTTTTTATAATACACAATATTAAAGATGATCCAACTAAGAAAAAGTTACAAAATTATTTAGGTATACGGCATATTCCATGAATACTTGGACGTATCTTGAATTAATGATTATATCCTGTGAACTTAGCATTTGAGATACTTCCTAGACTAAGTCATGGAGTGTAGGATACCTCCACATGCATATGGTTACTACTAGCTACATGCATCTCCTCTGTTTTCATCCCCTTTACATATCTTTTCTCATATTGCTTTTATATCATTACATAGTTTTTCTGATCTCCCTGGTGTCTTCCATTCCTTGTTAATAGCTTAACAAGAGTGTAAAGTTCAAGCTCATTTTCGATTTTTCCTATCCCCTTTCCATCTACATTTTTCTCTCTGGAGTTTGTTTCACCATAGTCTTTTAGTAGTATGCCACTTCCATATCTTTTTTCCATAAAATTAATCTATTTTCTTCATTTACTGTGTTATAGCTTTATTATCATATACTCCCATCAGCCTTCAAAATATCCCCATCATTTCTCTTTTCGTTAATATTTATTTCAGTTTTTACTGCCATAGTATTACTAATTAAAAAAACCAGCAAGTATTCTCTTGCTAGGCTGGTGCAGGTTTCTTGACAAAATGTACAATGTACACCGATCGTCATATCTGAAGTGTTGTCAAATTTTGATGCTCTACAGCAGGGCCTCTCAGGGTGCATGCACCGTGCACGGTGCAAAAGATGACTTCGCTTGCTTGACCAGAGTGCAGACCCCCACTCCTCGATTTGGAGCAATAGCGCTGTCTCTCTCTTTCCCCACGCTTGTCTCGCTCGCTCCGCCTGTCTCCCTCTTCCTCACTTGCTCCGTAGCACACCATTTCCGAGCCGAGTTGAGCCGAGCTTAGCCGAGTAGCCCAGAGACAAAGAGTTGGTCCGAGCCGAGCCGAGTGGGCCCGATGCACTATGCACAGGAACTCTGCACCTCAGTTTGCACGCGTGAGATTTTGGGCGTTTGAGAGGCCCTGCTCTACAGTATCCAAACCATGCATTATCGAACATGGACCGTTTCTTAAAAAATGATCAGTGTGCCCTCCCACACAACATACTAGCCGCTGTCGCATTCATTCCGAATTACTCTGCACATAAACCAATTCTGATTCGTCAGGTCTATCTCCAGCTGCTGATCCATTATATTGTCATTGTTCTCATTTTTTCTTCAGCAATATGCAAATTTATTTCTCCCAAACATCACGAGGCCATCCTCCATGTCTTTTGTCTGTAACAGTTGGTTAAAAATATGTTCTTGGAGTCCTATTCGAAGCAAGGAAGCCGGTGTTAACATTGATGCTTTCACGGCCCGTACTTGTAGACACGATATAGGCTTTTAGACTTATGCCATGTCAAGAAAACAAGGTGAAACTCTATGTTTCGCAGATAACTTTGCTCTGCGTCATCAGAAGAAAATATCGACTGTTCACGAGGAAGACTTCTACAGAAATGAGAGTTTGAATTTAAGAATTCTTTTTATAGTTGGTCCCTTATATCGGACTTGACGCTTGTGAAGCCCAACATAAAGCTGTAATTGGAAAGCTTCACCATAATGCCGCTGGAGCGCTGGCCTCCTAGTCACCGACAGGAAGCTATATATCGCAAATTGCCACATTTCCAGTTTTTTTGTATCGTTTTGCTGTCGTAAATGTTGGCAGTGTGTTCGCTGTGAGGTGCTTGTTGGCTTGATATTGAGAATTGATAGTTATGCTCTAGTGAGTTTGTTTTTTTATTGTGTAGTGTGGTGATTATATTTTTTAAATTGTGTTTACAAATCTTGGAATTTGTGACATTATTGTGCGCCCTTTTGTAGGCTACTTAGAGCAGAAATTTTCTGCAAACAAGAACGAATGTAATGAGTGGCTCAAAGTGATTTCTCGCTGTAACTTCGTCCTAAACAAGAATTTTAGTTTATGCACTAATTCGTTTTTTTAAATGGTGTAGTGATTTGCTTTTCTTTAACTGTGTTAGGAAATATTCGAATATGTATTGCTGTGTACCTTTTTGTATTTCGAACAGAAAAGAAAAGAGCAAAGGCACACTATCATTTCACGAATTCTCTGTAGACCAGGACAAAACTACAGAGTGGCTCAAAGCAGTTAGCACTTTCACCTTAGTTTTCCGTTTCTTTTTCGGATATTTCTTTCTTTCTTTCTTTCTTTCTTTATTTGTTTACCCCTCCAGGGTTGACTTTTGCCTCGGACTCACTGAGGGATCCCACCTCACCACCTCAAGGGTAGTGTCCTGGAGCATGAGACTTCGGGTCTGGGGATACAACTGGGAAGGATGACCGGTACCTCGCCCAGGCGGCCGCAACTGCTATGCTGAACAAGGGCCTTGCGTTGGGGATGGGAAGATTGGAAGGGATAGACAAGGAGGAGGGAAGGAAGCGGTCTGTAAGTTAGGAACCATCCCCGCATTTGCCTGGAGGAGAAGTGGGAAACTATGGAAAACCACTTCGAGGATGGCTGAGGTGGGAATTCCCCCCCCCCCCCACTACTCAGCTGACCTCCCAAGGCTGAGTGGACCCCGTTCCAGCCCTCGTACCACTTTTGAAATTTCGTGGCAGGGCTAGGAATCGAATCCGGGCCTCCAGGGGTGGCAACTGATCACGCTAATCGGATATTTTTTACCCCTAAATTTTCTTTCGTTGAATAATCCTTTAGGCGGAGTCGTATTTGCCATATGACAGCAACACAACACATTTTTTATCCAAGATAATCTGAATTAAACACTGACAAGTAAGAACCATTACTCTTATGACGATAAAGCCAACGTAGGCCTATGAAGTGTTGTTACCTGAGCAATGAACAGTTTACAATTTACACTGACTGAAAGTGACAATGCAACACCAAGGAGGAGTGGTTCGAAAGGGATGAAAGTTGGGGAAAAAACAGAAACGGCACGGATGAATAATTGATGTTTATTTCAAACCGATATGCAGGTTACACAATGCGCACGGCATCGACTCAGTAGGATGTAGGACCACCGCGAGCGGCGATGCACGCAGAAACACGTCGAGGTACAGAGTCAATAAGAGTGCGGATGGTGTCCTGAGGGATGGTTCTCCATTCTCTGTCAACCATTTGCCACAGTTGGTCGTCCGTACGAGGCTGGGGCAGAGTTTGCAAACGGCGTCCAATTAGATCCCACACGTGTTCGATTGATGAGAGATCCGGAGAGTACGCTGGCCACGGAAGCATCTGTACACCTCGTAGAGCCTGTTGGGAGATGCGAGCAGTGTGTGGGCGGGCATTATCCTGCTGAAACAGAGCATTGGGCAGCCCCTGAAGGTACGGGAATGCCACCGGCCGCAGCACATGCTGCACGTAGCGGTGGGCATTTAACGTGCCTTGAATACGCACTAGAGGTGACGTGGAATCATACGCAATAGCGCCCCACAGTTACTGCCGGATTTGACCTTCCTCCACGCCGACGCCACACTCGTCTGCGGTGACTATCACTGACAGAACAGAAGCGTGACTCATCGGAGAACACGACGTTCCGCCATTCCCTCATACAAGTCGCTCTAGCCCGGCACCATGCTAGGCGTGCACGTCTATGCTGTGGAGT
Organism: Anabrus simplex; assembly: GCF_040414725.1. Classification (NCBI taxonomy): domain Eukaryota; kingdom Metazoa; phylum Arthropoda; class Insecta; order Orthoptera; family Tettigoniidae; genus Anabrus; species Anabrus simplex. The sequence goes on along the minus strand of NC_090271.1, from coordinate 195,302,975 downwards.
CAATGGTAGTCTTCTGAACGGACGCCGGGAGTGCAGGCCTCCTTCAGCCAATCGACGGGAAATTGTTCTGGTCGATATTGGAACAGCCAGGGTGTCTTGCACATGCTGAAGAATGGCGGTTGACGTGGCGTGCGGGGCTGCCACCGCTTGGCGGCGGATGCGCCGATCCTCGCGTGCTGACGTCACTCGGGCTGCGCCTGGACCCCTCGCACGTGCCACATGTCCCTGCGCCAACCATCTTCGCCACAGGCGCTGCACCGTGGACACATCCCTATGGGTATCGGCTGCGATTTGACGAAGCGACCAACCTGCCCTTTTCAGCCCGATCACCATACCCCTCGAAAAGTCGTCTGTCTGCTGGAAATGCCTCCGTTGACGGCGGCCTGGCATTCTTAGCTATACACGTGTCCTGTGGCACACGACAACACGTTCTACAATGACTGTCGGCTGAGAAATCACGGTACGAAGTGGGCCATTCGCCAACGCCGTGTCCCATTTATCGTTCGCTACGTGCGCAGCACAGCGGCGCATTTCACATCATGAGCATACCTCAGTGACGTCAGTCTACCCTGCAATTGGCATAAAGTTCTGACCACTCCTTCTTGGTGTTGCATTTGCTCTGTCAGTCAGTGTATTTACTCAAGACTTTTCTCTGATTGAATTTTTATTTAACGTTCTTCGTTTTCTTGCTATTTGCTTTACGTCGCACCGACACAGATAGGTTTTATGGCGACGGTGGGATAGGAAAGGGCTAGGAGTGGGAAGGCATCGGCCGTGGCCTTAACTGAGGTACAGCCTGATGTGAAAATGGGAAACCACGGAAAACCATCTTCAGGGCAGTCGACAGTGAGGTTCGAACCCACTATCTCCCGGATGCTTGATCACAGCTGCGCGCCCCTAACCACACGGCCAACTCGCCCGAAATGTAATCTGAAACTACATATATAGAAATTAAAATTTAAACATGTTTGCGTCAAAATATTTCTGTTATCCATACAACGAATATAGAAAAAAGGTAAGACTTATGTTTTGTCCAGCCCCTTTCCTGAGAGCAGCACTTTAAGAATTTTAAAACTAATTGAGCAATGACTCTTAATCTCAAGATTAACATTAGAAGACAAAAGTATTGTGGTAAGTTCTGCTATGTATCTACTGTAAATGCGATGATAATAAAAGCGATTACTATTATTCCTCACAATTAAGGAACGTCAGTTGAACTACTCCATCTCTCCACAGTTTCATTTCACGACGTTATTTTGGCACATATCAATGAAAGTAGCCTTTAGGATTAATCATTTTAACAGTATTAGTCATTGTAACATACTTCTTTATTCCATAAATTAAGATAAATCGGCAGTCAGAGTCAATATCGGAACGTCAGCTGGACTACTCCATCTCTCCGCAGTTTCACTTCACGGCATTATTTTGGTAAATATCAACGATGGCAACCTTTAGGATTAATCATTTTAACAGTATTAACCTATGTAACATTCTCCATAACACTCAATTACGATAAATCGGCAATCGAAGTCAATATCTTTTCCATAAAGAAGTATGCATTTCTACCGCAAATAGTCAGGCCGCCAGCGCCACGTGTCGCGCTGTGTAACTACTCCGATTACAGTGCGTAGACCCGATTGTCACGGCCGGTAACGAGCTAGCCAGAGCGACGCATCGAGTCGGCCGTGTTTCATTTAGTGCCAAGTTAAAATGTTGTAATGAGCAGGCGGTATCAGCAGCCATTGGATGCAGATCGAGCAGGCAGTGAAAGCTCCAATTACGATGTTCCATCACACCGTACGTGCGTGCGTGCGTGCGTGCGTGCGTGCGTGCGTGAGTAGTAACAGAGAGGGTATAAGACGGATCGGGAACAAAAGTGGCAGAAGAAATAAATAGAAAATAATAAAATAAAGTGCAACGAAAGACACCCAGGATAGAACAGAACAGTGCAGAAGAATGGAAAGATAGTGTGTGGAGCAAAGCCTATATCATGTCTAAAAGAAACCGGTGGCTTTACATGACTATTAATATATAGGAGCGTTCAGTTTTACGTGGAATCCCAACCACGGGATGTAACTCAACATTTCAAAACTTCCACGTGCACTGAGTAGGATTCAAACCATGGCCATCTTATTGAAAAGAAGTGACAGTATCAATCGTATAGCACGTACTCTTACTAGAAGACGTTCTCTTTATAAGAGAAGTCCCTCTCCTGACTGTCGTAACAAGCAACTAAAAGAGGTAACCCCCAAGAAACGTAGTTTGGCGACCACGAGGCCCTAGCTAAACCTGACACTGCTATCTCTTACCTGTGCCAGGCACTTCGCTGTCCACTTTCCTATTCAACCTCCCTTGGTCAGTATAGAGGATTGTTGCCTAGTTGTACTTCCTCTTAATACAACAATCACCACCACCACCACTCCCCTGGTCAACTCTTGTTCTCTTCCGACCCCGACGGTATGAAGTTTCCGAGGCCGAGGCAGCCTCTCATTTTCTCGCGTTTCGTGGCCCTTCACTTTCGTTTCTCGATATCTTCATTTTTTCACCTTCTCCGAACTATAATCACCACCACCATTCATATAAAAGTACTGTTATCATCTTTCACTTTTATGTTTCTATCAAACTCCTTATGAATACAAGTTACGGTATATCATAATCACCACCACTATCCATACAAGAACACTGTTTGTCATATTTCACTTTTAACCTTTCTATCACGCTTCTCATCAAAACAAGTTGCGAAATATCATAATTATCACTCCCATCCATATAAAAATATTTTTGTCATCTTTCACTTTTAATCTTTCTATCACGCACCTTATCAAAACAGGTTGCGATATATCCTTATTTTATTTTATTCTTCCTAATGTTTTAATAGGCAAGAACGGAGGATCTTCATTCCAGTGAATGGTGCAGCATCTAATTCGTAAATCAAGATTAATACAATATAGGCTGTGCCTTTATCCGGCCTCGTGGTGTAGGGGTAGCGTGCCTCGGAGGCACCGGGTTCGATTCCCGGCCAGGTCAGGAATTTTTACCTGGATCTGAGGGCTGATTCGAGGTCCACTCAGCCTAATGACTAGAGTTGAGGAGCTATCTGACGCTGAGATGGCGGCCCCGGTCTAGAAAGCCAAGAATAACGGCCGAGAGCTCATCGTGCTGACCACACGACACCTCGTAATCTGCAGACCTTCAGGGCTGTAGTGCCATGGATTGTGTCTTATTCTGAACAATTTTGGAAGGTGCGAAAATGTTCTACACAGCCCAATTCCAGATAGTTAAAATTTAAATAACTTCGTAAAACAGACTAAATTCAAGAACAAACTGAAGGTACTTTGATTAATACAGATATTTATCTTAATCGTACAAGGTTTTGTTAACTTCCTTCAACAATCTGGACGTTCTTGACATCTGAGTTCAGTCTTCAGAATAATTAAAATACCTTTAAAGGGACACCATGGTACTTGATGGCAATTTAGAAGAACTTCAATTTCTCTTGAGCAGTGTAAACGAAATAAGCAAGAAAGGATTTTGGTCTTAATTTTTTTTTTACAATTTGCTTTACCTCGCACCCATACAGATAGATGTAAAGGGCTTGGAGTAGGAAGGAAACGGCGTGGCCTTAATTAAGGTTCAGGCTTAAAATTAACACCCAGGAAATAAAATTCATTAACATCAGGAAACGGAAAAACATCAATGCTGTTACCACTGATAGGGGTCACATTTCAAACACTTGGGGATGATGGCCAACACAAGAATACGATCCAAATGTAAGAATCAAAACCAGAGTCTGTACTGCAAGAATGTTTTTCTAAAATTAAAATCTCTTTTGTGCGACCGTGATCTCCAATTCGAAACTCGTTGGCGTGTAATGAAGTGTTGGTGTTACTGCTGCTGCTTTATGGTATTGAAGGATAGATAAAGACTACAGGCCCTTGAAATTTAGGTGTATCGCAGAATGTTGAAAGTCCCAAGGGTGGACCTCGTCATCAACGAGAAGGTATTCCGTCATGCCGGGAAATCATGCGAAGTCTTACCTCTCACAAAACAAAAAAGCAGCCTACTTCTCTCACATATTTAAAAGTGACAAATACAGCCATAGAAGGAGAGACAGAAGGAAAACGTGATCGTTCGCGAAGATGATTATCCTTGGCGCGGAACCATCAGCAGTAGTTCAACGTCGACGAAAAGGTAACTCTAATGCAGAAACACAAAAAAGGCGTTAGAAAAAAAATAGCGGTAGGCTGTCAGTATTGTAATGGCCGCAGAGTTTTGAGGGTTTCGTAGACTTACTTATTAAATTGTTTTCGCTGTTACAACTAACCTCCACCTGAGCGCCCGAGTCAACACAACGCCATCTTATAACAAAGTATGTGTATGACGTCAGATATTTAGCACAAATTCTGCTTTACTTTGAAGCACTACTTCAGGAAAACTACTATCTATATTTTCAATTTTCTTTTTGTAACACGTATCCTCGTCTTTTATCTGTAAATGGAGACATTAAACATAATCGTAACTTAAATAGTCTTGGCGATATACGCGTTCTACTCAAACACTAAAAGTATCTTTAACATTCTTCTTTCCATGTACCCATTTTCACGGAACTTAAGTGCACGTTAAAAGTTTGAAAACGATAAAGGACTGGATGTAACTAACCAGAAGCTTAACCGGGAAAATGATTTTCCTTTCAAAGTATGACGAAAACATCGATTTCCAAATTTGTTACAGACAACTTGATATAAGTGGTTTTCGTTCGACCATCGTAGGTACAGTATATTAATGCTTGTGTGGAGCTAGAAATCGACGACAGAGACTGTACTTTCCTTCCAGTGTATGGCGATACAGTATGAACACGCACAATTATGCAAAAAGCATTTAGTATTACAAACAGCTAATTAGCTACATGAAGGCATTCAGTTTAATTAAATGCGCGCACTGGTAAAATGTAGCGTTTCAGGAACGCTTTTCAGAAACCCAGTTGTCTGACATCAATAGAGTTTTATGGCTGCTTTATCTTCTATCAGATAAGAGATTGAATGCTTCGTCTCTCTGAATGTGAGTAGGGATCTTTCGAAATAAACACAACCGGGCTTGTAATTAAGCCATGCCATTTGAACGAAATACACCGTGAGCTTCAGTTCCTAGATTCAAAGATTACAAGGTATAAAGGCCTCTACTTGCGTCGACGGTAATGATTTGTAACTTCGTGTTTTTTACAATAGGTATTGCAGATCGAGTAATATGTTTTTAACCGAGTGAGTAGCTGCGCTGTTTCGGCCACGTAGCTGTCAGTTTGCATTCTGGAGGTAGTGGGTTCGAACCCCACTCTCGGCAGCCATGAAGTTAGTTTTCCGTGGTTTCCCAATTTCACACTAGGTAAATTCTAGGGCTGTACCTTAACTAAGGCCACGGCCGCTTCCTTCCCATTCCTAGCCCTTTTCTCTCTCATCGTCACCATAAGACCTATTTGTGTCAGTGCGACGTAAAGCAAAAGTTGTAAAAAGTGTTTATAGATAATAATAATAATAATAATAATAATAATAATAATAATAATAATAATAATAATAATAATAATGGTGGGTTCGAACCCCTCCGCCGGCAGCCCTGAAGATGGTTTCCCATTTTTCAGATCAGGCAAATGCAGGGGCTGTACCGTAAAAGGCCACGGCCGCTTCCTTCCCACTCCTTGCTCTTTCCTATCGCATCGTCACCATAGGACCTGTCTGCGTCGGTGCGACGTAAAATAAACAGCAAAATATGATAATTATTTAACGTCCAATTGTCTAATATTACGGCTTTTGGAGACGCCGGTGTGCCGAATTTTCTCATGCAGAAGTTCTTTTGCGTGACGGTAAATCTACCGGCATGAGGCTGACGTATTTGAGCATCCTCATGTACCACCGGACTGGTCCGGGATCGAATCCGGCATCTTGAGCTGAGAAGACCATTTCTCTACCATACAAGCAGTCAGCCCAGCTTAAGTTTCTCATTAATACTGTATACTAAAGATGAGTCTATTAAATCATTTGAACAACAGATTTTGCATTAAAAATAAGTCGGTCCACCGTTTTTTTTGAAATTATTGAATTTAATGCGTATGCACTCTAGAGTAAAAGAACTGCAGCTATCGAGCTCGGTGAAGAATAAGAAGAAGAAAGTGCCAGTAGTCAGTATTCGGGAGATAGTGGGTTCAAACCCCACTGTCGGCAGCCATGAAGATGGTTTCCCGTGGTTTCCCATTTTCACACCGTGCATAATTAAGACCTATCTGTGCCACTGCGGTGTAAAACAACTTATAACTACATCATCTTCTTCGTCGTGCGTAACCTCTGTACAATGCAAACTTACTGTACTTATGAACAGCACTTTCCCGAGTCAAACTACTTTTACTGACGATAAGTACTTTTTACTAGCAAATGTACCCGTGCTTCACTACGGTATTCTACATTGTATACGGATATCGAAGTAAATTACTGTACATGCAGTGAATAAGATTTTTTAAATTGCATATCTCTTGACGTTATCCGAGAAACAGCATTGGGAGGTCCACAGACGTTGTTTCCAATGTAAAGTGTGAGTTGGGGAGCTGTGATGATAACGGCAGGTCCACTTGTCTACTGCAATTCACAAAGGAGTTGGGAATTTTCACTTAACGGCAGGCCCCATTGCCTACTGTGCGGCCACAATCGATTTGGGGAGTTTTCATTACAATGGCAGACCCAATTTCCTACTTTCAGACAGATTACAGTTGAGAAATTTTTATTATAATGGCAGGTACCTTCCGTACTACCAGTCAAAACTGAGTTGTGTTGTTATCATTATAATGACAGACTAATTTTCCCAATGCCAGTCAGCTTACTGCCAGTCACACCGAGTTGGTGTGTGTCCATTATAATAGCAGGCCACTATGCGTAACGTCCGTCACATTTTAGATGGGTAAATTTGTTTATAATGGGCGGCACCCTTGCCTACTGGCAAACAGAATCGGGTAAAGTAGTTTAGAAATAAATTGCACGCTCCCTTGCCTTCTGCTAGTCAAATCGAGAAGGGAATTTTTCATTACAATGGTACACAGGAGTTGGAGGAGGACCCCATTCCTACTGCCAGTCAAAGTCGATGTGGGGAGTACTGATTACAATAGCAGACGCCCTCCTGCTGACAGTAACTATCGATTTGTAAACTATTAATTACAATGGCAGACACACCCTTTCTAGATCGCTACAAATCGACTTCAATGAATATATATAGATCGACATACGGAAGTATATGCATCTTCACCTTCATTTATTGAATAACTGCTGCTAACAGGTGCATCATATCGAAAAACGGATTGTACGACAAGACGCCTTTTGCCTCATTTAGAGACCTAAGTGGCTGGTCCTATGATATTTTCTCGTCTCTGATCTATTTAAATGTAAGATTATTTTAGAAACGTTGAATAGGGTGAAATCTGTGTAAGGTTTTCACGCAGTGAACATTTTTTCAGATACTTATGCGACAGCTTCAAACATAGAATTTGACTCACATATGGCTGCTGGATGGGCCAATATTCGTATAGAATTTTATGATCCTATATTTCCTATACGTGATTCAAACTACCAATTATAGGTATACAAAGTGCAAAAGTTAGGTACAATCCAGAAATAGAGCCGAATTTAATGTATAAGGGATAGAGATACGACAAGAAGTCATAGGACCAATGTTGTAGATCACTCCATATTGAACCGAGGTTGTGCTATACGTTTTGTGAAACGACAACCCGTTTAGGCACCAAATACCTCGAAATGAAAATCTGCACCGTCATTAAAATTGCCTCCATATTTCGATATTCTTCGGGGGTAAAAATAAAAAATATTAAACATCTCGTAATTTTTGCGTCGGCTACAGCGTAAAAGCTATAATTTTGCCAAATTTCAATTTTCTAGCTCGTCTGGCAGATTGTGCAGCCATCTTGATATTGGGAGGGGGGATAAAAATGAGGACTTTCAGGAAAATTTGAAACCCATGAAATTTATAGGTTATCGTTTTGGATAAATATATCCGACTGCGTTCTTATGCAAATTTGAAACTCCCAGCGTATCTCCCTCAGATAATTTTGAGAATTTTCATTTTTTCAAGGGATCCTGAAGTCATCAGCTTGTCTGGTACCAAGTTTTACGTTTCTAAGATGCCTGGAAGTGTCTCATTAATTCACGCCTGTTTTCATTTTTATACCCTAATTTATCAATATATATATTGTACCCGTCTAAATGGTGCCTCAGTTAATTTGAGAAAGCTGGGAATATTTATTACGGAGCATTGCTTACGAGTGCGCGTGTACCAGCTGTGACACAGTTGTGCGAGAGCGAGCCGGCCGAAACTAGGTCAACAGCTGATCGAGGGCGACCAGAGCGCAGTTACGTCATGACACCGGCAGACGACAAAGGGGAGGAGAAATGTTCTCATAAAATCCACTCGTAGCGGTCAAGGACGAGCTATGGCGCAGGTCGATTACCAGCCAATAGAAATTGAGGAAAGTGCTGGAAATATTAGGATTGTTCTGGAACTAAGTCGAAGGAAGTTCTTGGGTAAGAACGTCAGAACAGTTCAAGAAAAATTTTACGAGACGACGGCCAGAACAGTTTTTCAAGAGCACGTCGGACAGTTGTTTCTTACGAGAAGTCGAACCGTGTATTCTCTACGGGAAAGAAGAATATGTTCAGACGACGTGAATACTAGTGTAATCCTTGTAGGGCACGATCATTACATTACTTGAATGCCAGTGTAATTCATTGTTAGCTCAACGCAGTATCCAGCGAGCTTATTACAGTTGTACATTCTCCCGGGTGGAAAATGTTAAACCGCAGACAGTCAGCGTGCTCATTAAAGCCGATTATTGCCATAGAAGCTTTAGGAATGTTCCATTGGACATTATGAAAGGAAATCACGATCTCAAGTGGATAGGCGAGAGGAAATCTAACCTTTATTTAATCATCATAATAGTCAGCCCTATTATTTGTCAGCCTAAGGCGTATCGTAACTTAATGAATGTGTTCAGAAGACGAAGCTTATAGTAATAATGGACCTAAAGTACATCGTTGCGCCAAGTTAAGTGTTGTACATAACTTAGTGAGTTATAGCTAGTGTGGATCCCTGTGCTAATAGAATATTTTAGTTTCAGCTATCTCCGAGGAAACCAAGTTGTCGACATGCGGCGATCAAGAGGGAAATCGAGAGATTTTCTGGGACTTTGCTGGAGTAAAAAGAAGACGCTGAATATAGCTACAGTCATGAGGAACTAAATTCCAGAGTGCACGCCAACGCGATGACTTTGTACATCCGTAAACCACCATAGATGAGGCAAGAGACGTTGTCGCCTGAAGCAGCATCCCGACGCCAAGGATTTTCACCGGAAATATGAGTACCCTTGTAAAATTTCTTCTCTTTTAGTAGATGACTAGATTGTATTCTTGCGTAGAGTAAAGTAGTTTCCTTAGTAATTTTGTATGTAATGGTGATGGGAGAGCATTCCTTACTTCGTTGATTTGTAATTTCAATATTGTTCTATCTTTGCATTTTCTTGGAATAATGATAATTTTATTTTTGGACGTGATGATGAATAATCCCAGTTGTTCTCGAGTTGACAAGAGTGAATGATTATGATCTTCGAAAGTGATTTAAGGGAGTAAGGTCTACTAACAATCATAATAATAATAATAATAATAATAAGAGTAAATTAAACTCATAAAAATAGTAAATGAAGATATGATTAAATGTAGGAGTAAACTATAATTAAATCGTAGTTTTAAAACCCTGTTAGTCATGTGTAGTGATTGATGGTAGAAGGGAAAGTGAACGACGAATGTTAGAAATATTCTTCGAGAGAACGATCTAGGAGCCATTATAGGATAATAGTAATAATAATAATGATCAAAATAGTAAAGGTCGGATAATGTAAGAGTTGTTGAGATTCAACTTGTATGGTCATTGTGATAATGGAGTTCGCCATTAATGGACGACATGGGACTACTAGGGTGCATGTCGGGCCTAAACGGTATTATGAGTCACAGTGATTGTAATGAATGATTATGGCGATAATGATTTATGAGGATGTACGGATTTAGGGACTATAATAGGTCTATTTCTGGCTCAACCACTGATATGAATAATACACGACTTAATCGTTATTAGATGTTTTCGAGGCTCTTGAGCTCTTATCACTGATGATGGTGATGGTTATTCTTCGAGAGAGAAATTTGGCTTTCTGTATCATCATAACTATAGTCATGAGCGAGTTTTATTCTGGTCAGATGATTATAAGGATCTTCAATAAAACTCAAGAGGAAGACGAGATAAATGACTGGATAATAATAATAATAATAAATATTACAGATTCATTGTGTGATAAAAATGTACTTATAACCAGTTGGTAGAATTGGGTTATTTGGTGTCATTTACTTTTATCATTCCAAGGAAACTTATCTTGTATATTTTTTTTGTGACTGTGATGCATTGTTGTTGTTGTTGTTGATTCCGTGTAGGATCACATGATGCTCTATCCATCCATGAAATGCTAGGTAATTTAGAAAGGTTAAATAGAGTAAGGAAAGAATACAGTCAAGCGTAGTCTACGAGAGAGAGGGAGTTATGCCAAAGAAATTGTAAAAATATTTCCAAACGCTAAAGTGAAAAATTTGTAAAAATATTTCCCAACACTAAAATGAAATTGTAAAGGAATTTTATGATGACAAAATGAGTTAGAGGATTTTTCACAGGTAGAGTGAAATGAATGCTCAAGGAATTTTCTTGAACAAGTAAATGCTGAGTTAATAGTAATTGTTCTTCAAAATGTATGAAATTATTTTACCTGTAAATGACTAAACATGAGTTATAACGGGAAATGACAGCTTTGCTAATTTAGTGATTCATTCGATGTTACAGAGTAAAATCTTAGGTGGAGTTTCATTGGAGAAGCAATGGAACCTAACTCCAGAAGCATGCGAGGACTTACAGTCGTATTCATTTATTCACAAGCCATTAAAGATTGAGATATTCCTTTTATTGCAAAAATCACATTGTATTTAATAATTTTTTTTTTCTTTCATGCATTTGTCCAGACTGAGTTTCCATTATGTTTTTAATAAACGTTGTTGTTATTTTGCCCTGATTTTCATTTATATTGTGTCACCTATCCAGTCACCAAGGGTCCTGAAAATATAAATTCTATGAAGTTGTCCCTTAATAGCATAATCGGCCCTGCGAACGGTCCACCCTTTTGGGACTCTCGCTCCGCCGACTGAGCGACCCCGGAGAAGGGGACATATTTCTGTGGCGCCCAACTTTCAGGGCCAACCCAAACCCTCATTGCTTAGGCATTGATCGTTTTGGTGAGTTATTTCCAGGGCATATTTTTGTTGTTGTTATATTTACGATCTTGTTGTTTCGGCGAACACTATTGTGGCGCAAAAGCAAGGAGATGGTAATTTTTATTCAGTTAAATGGTGACAATTAAATGGGTAGAGATACCAAGGTTGGTAATGACATAATACAGCTGGACATTGCTTTGGTATAGGTCTATTTGTTACAGTACGGAGAGCATGCTTGTGGAGTTCATACTTTGTATTTTACAAATTCTTTGGCAATTTCCGGTGAAATTTAGGCAAATGGGGCAAAGATGTACAGGTTCATCGTTGTTGGCGAGCACAATGCTTATGAATTGTAATGGATTTGGATACTTTAGCTCGGATGATAGCGGAGATGAGAGCCAGCGCTGAGAAATTGGGAGCTGAGAATAAAGCTAGTATTGAAAGACTTGAACTTGCGCAATCTCAAATGTCGGCCGAGTGTAGGGCTAGTGCTGATTCTATGAAAGCCGAAACTAAAGCTAGTATTGAAAGACTTGAACGTAATCAATCAGAAATGAGAGCGGAAACTAAGGCTAGTGTTGATTCTATTAGGACTGAGTTTAAGGAGAGTCAAGCACAGATGTCACGTGAGTTCAAAGACAACCAGACTAGGTTAACCCAAGAAATTAAAGTGATGTCGCGTGATTTTAAAGATAGTCAGGCGAAGTTGAAACAAGAGATTGAACGAACAGTTACAAACTCGATAGCTAGCGTAGCGCAGGAGTTTACTGAGAGGCTAGGCACGCTCAAGAAATCAATTATGGATAATATGATCACACATAAGACTGAGGTGGAAAGGAAAATTTCTGAACTTAGCAACCAAATACAATCGCATAAAGAAAATACGACCGATGCGCAATTGAGGTGGACTAAACGATTTAAGGAAGTATGTGATAGTATAATTCAGGTCGACAAGGGGGTCAGACAGGAAGTTCGGATGAGCAAAGAACTCATTACTGATGAAGTAGAAGGTCTGAAAACAGCTGTAAATGACAATAAGAAAGCTATCGGAGAAGTTGTATCCAAGGTGGAACACGAACTTCTTGCGTCCCGTGGGTTAGTAGGACAAATGGAGGATAAAATAAAGGGGATGTCAGACGAAATATCAAATATGACAACGGAACTACAAACGTTGCGATTGCATAGTGACAGCACACGAGTTGTGACTGCGTCCGTAATTGAAAGGCAATCACAAATGGAGCAACAGTTTAAAGCAGGATTCATTTGTTCGACTCCTAATGCAGCACAGGAGATAAAAACTTCCGGTCGAGCTAAGAATAATACCGCATCTTTAAATCAAATGGACGATAAAGGGAACAGGCCGCAGATTGTGAATATTATACGTCTACAGGACAATCAACCCCGAAAGTTCAACAATCAAAACGGACCTACACCTAAAACCTTTATTAAGGACCTACAAGAATATTTTAAAGATAATGACATTCCTCCTGAACGACAATTACGAGTGACGGAAAAATACCTAGATTCGTCAGCTCACACGTGGTTTATGGCATTCCGGTACAGTTTCGATGATTTCGAAGGATTTAAAGTCGCATTTTTCGACAAATTTTGGAACACAGATATTCAGCACAATTTAAGGACGGAATGGTATGCTCGTCGATATGCTTCGACGCTGCCTACGAAATTTTCCGAGTTCGCCGCAAATCAGATCCGGAAAATTCGAGAATTGGACGACCCACTTCCAGAGGAAGAATTATGCCGAGTCATCATTCGACAGTTACCGCCGGACGTACAAAGAATATTAATAGCATCGAACATCCGAACAGCTATGGAGCTGGAAAGAGTATTAAGACAGCTAGATATGACGTCTAGGGATCATACCCGTAATACTCGAGCCTTGAGTCAGGAAATCAATTCGACTTATGTTGAGAAAGAAAGGACGGTGGTTCCACAGAAAAATAAAGAGGTACAAACTAAAGAGAGGTCCGAACGGAGTGAAACAAGGGATGAGCAGAGATTACAGAGGGGCTTCCATGGATTTCGACCGTATTCGATGGGATCAAGAGGAAGAGATCGATATTTTGGCCGAACTTCTCGAGGAGTAAAATATGCCGCCGAGAAAAGAAGAAATTATCATCGGTTTTATCAACCAAGGGGGACAGTTGATGAAAACAAAGAACATGTCCGGGAACTCAAGGAGAAAACAGACGGAGGTGAAATATGGAGAAGAGCTATTTTGAATCAAAATACAGATCCCGACGTAACAGGCGCAGAATCCCTCGCATTTCAGGAAGAGAAAAAAAGACGGAAAGGAGAGGAGGAGACCGTCTGCCAACCCGGAAGGAGTCAAGGGGTGAAAAAAAAAAAACGTCAATTTTTGAATGAAGAAATACCCGAAATATTGGCGAATGGTCAAGGTGACCGCTATTTGTGATTTTCCACGTCCACGAAGGATAAAACACGTACGTCAATTCCTAGGCATGTGTCAGTTTTACGCGAATTTTTGCCCGGGTTATACGAGAACGATCTCGCCATTGCAGGAATTATTGAAAAAGAACCAGAAGTGGAAATGGTCGGAAGTTGAAGAACAAGCTTTCATCCAGACCAAGGAAATGCTAAGGAATAATGTTAATCTTAGCTACCCCGACTTCGAACGACCGTTCATTATTCAGACGGACGCCTCAAAGGTTGGAGTGGGAGCAGTCCTATTTCAAGAAAATCCAGAGAAACCGGACGTGAAAGACTTTATTTCGTTTGCAAGCAGGAAATTACGACCTAATGAGAAAGGATACACTATAACGGAATTAGAAATGTTAGCAATTGTTTACGCTTTGACGCAATGGAAAAAAATAATTTATGGGTTCCCCATACTGATCCGAACAGATCACCATGCCTTGACGTTTATGACGCGCGCCACAATGAGTAGCGAAAGGGTAATGAGATGGACACTCTTTGTCCAGCAGTTTGATATCCAAGTCGAGCATTGCCCGGGAAAACAGAATGTGTTAGCAGACTATTTAAGCCGTAATCCGGAGGAAGATGTCGAGGTTTATCGGATCGAGCTAATTCCGGATGACCTGGAGCTCCTACGAAAATTACGATATTTTCCACAGATGCAGAAAAGAGATGCTACTTTAAGGCCTTTGATTGATTATTTGTCTGGAAAGATCGAACCAGGTGATCCCAGGTACAAAATGCTGAGGAGAAAGGCTAAACGATATCTCAACCAAGGGGGCATGTTATGTCAATTCGTGGACCCCATGAGGGTCAATTTAAAGGCCGTGGTGCCCATGAAAATTCGAGAAGACTTAGTATGGCATGTGCACAGAATTACGGGTCATGCAGGACTCGATAAAACTGTAGCAACTATCAAAGAAACCTTCACTTGGGATAAACTCCGCCAGAATGTACGTGAAATTATACGCACCTGTGATACGTGTCAGAGAACGAAAGCCAGCTCACACTTTGCTAAGCAAAAACCTATTCCTATTATTCCAGAGAGACCACTAAGCTTATTCGCAATGGACATATTTGGCCCGATTCCAGCCAGTAGATTTAAGCATAAATTCGTAATTGTGACCATAGATGTGTTTTCGAAATTTCTAACCCTTTTTCCAATTCAGAAGGCGAACACAAAATCGATCCTATGGAGATTAAAGAAAAGCATAATTCCTATGATGGGGAAACCCAAGGTCTTGCTGACTGACCACGGATCGCAATTCACGGCTGAAGAGTTCAGACGAGGCTTATCTGAAATGGGGATCAAGCACACCATGAGTTCGATCCGGAATCCAGCCAGTAATCCCGCTGAGCGGGTGATGCAAGAGATTTCAAAATTTTGCAGAATTTATTGTAAAAACAGACACGAAAGGTGGATCGCAGTGTTACCAATAATGATGGACGTGGTAAATAACACAGTGCATGAGGCGACGAAATTAATTCCCTCAGTCATTCATTTCAATCAATATCCCGTCCGAACTTGGGACAACGTAATTCCACACCTGGATCAAAGACGTCCTCATGCGGAAGTAATTCTCCAAGCGAGAGAAAACCTTGTAGATCACGCCAACAGAAGACGGAGGAGAGTACGTAAGAAACGATTTCATCGTCCCTTAAATGTTGGAGAGTACGTATTACTCCGTAAACCCGCTATTTCAAGTCCTGTTGAAAAATTCTACGCGAAGTTCGCACCTTTATATGTTGGACCTTACAGAGTAATTAAAGATTTGGGGAACAATGCATACCAGGTAGAGAGCTTTGATGGACACTTTAGAGCTATTTATAATGCTGGGAATTTACGCGTCTATCACCAGTTCCGGAGAAATCCTAGAAATTAATCTTGAAAAGGAGCTGTAATGGTGCACATTTTCCGTGTACATTTAGAAAGTAAACTGAGCTGTTATGATTTAATCTGCTAATTAAATCCTAAATCAACCAAGGGGGATTATGTACCCGTCTAAATGGTGCCTCAGTTAATTTGAGAAAGCTGGGAATATTTATTACGGAGCATTGCTTACGAGTGCGCGTGTACCAGCTGTGACACAGTTGTGCGAGAGCGAGCCGGCCGAAACTAGGTCAACAGCTGATCGAGGGCGACCAGAGCGCAGTTACGTCATGACACCGGCAGACGACAAAGGGGAGGAGAAATGTTCTCATAAAATCCACTCGTAGCGGTCAAGGACGAGCTATGGCGCAGGTCGATTACCAGCCAATAGAAATTGAGGAAAGTGCTGGAAATATTAGGATTGTTCTGGAACTAAGTCGAAGGAAGTTCTTGGGTAAGAACGTCAGAACAGTTCAAGAAAAATTTTACGAGACGACGGCCAGAACAGTTTTTCAAGAGCACGTCGGACAGTTGTTTCTTACGAGAAGTCGAACCGTGTATTCTCTACGGGAAAGAAGAATATGTTCAGACGACGTGAATACTAGTGTAATCCTTGTAGGGCACGATCATTACATTACTTGAATGCCAGTGTAATTCATTGTTAGCTCAACGCAGTATCCAGCGAGCTTATTACAGTTGTACATTCTCCCGGGTGGAAAATGTTAAACCGCAGACAGTCAGCGTGCTCATTAAAGCCGATTATTGCCATAGAAGCTTTAGGAATGTTCCATTGGACATTATGAAAGGAAATCACGATCTCAAGTGGATAGGCGAGAGGAAATCTAACCTTTATTTAATCATCATAATAGTCAGCCCTATTATTTGTCAGCCTAAGGCGTATCGTAACTTAATGAATGTGTTCAGAAGACGAAGCTTATAGTAATAATGGACCTAAAGTACATCGTTGCGCCAAGTTAAGTGTTGTACATAACTTAGTGAGTTATAGCTAGTGTGGATCCCTGTGCTAATAGAATATTTTAGTTTCAGCTATCTCCGAGGAAACCAAGTTGTCGACATGCGGCGATCAAGAGGGAAATCGAGAGATTTTCTGGGACTTTGCTGGAGTAAAAAGAAGACGCTGAATATAGCTACAGTCATGAGGAACTAAATTCCAGAGTGCACGCCAACGCGATGACTTTGTACATCCGTAAACCACCATAGATGAGGCAAGAGACGTTGTCGCCTGAAGCAGCATCCCGACGCCAAGGATTTTCACCGGAAATATGAGTACCCTTGTAAAATTTCTTCTCTTTTAGTAGATGACTAGATTGTATTCTTGCGTAGAGTAAAGTAGTTTCCTTAGTAATTTTGTATGTAATGGTGATGGGAGAGCATTCCTTACTTCGTTGATTTGTAATTTCAATATTGTTCTATCTTTGCATTTTCTTGGAATAATGATAATTTTATTTTTGGACGTGATGATGAATAATCCCAGTTGTTCTCGAGTTGACAAGAGTGAATGATTATGATCTTCGAAAGTGATTTAAGGGAGTAAGGTCTACTAACAATCATAATAATAATAATAATAATAATAAGAGTAAATTAAACTCATAAAAATAGTAAATGAAGATATGATTAAATGTAGGAGTAAACTATAATTAAATCGTAGTTTTAAAACCCTGTTAGTCATGTGTAGTGATTGATGGTAGAAGGGAAAGTGAACGACGAATGTTAGAAATATTCTTCGAGAGAACGATCTAGGAGCCATTATAGGATAATAGTAATAATAATAATGATCAAAATAGTAAAGGTCGGATAATGTAAGAGTTGTTGAGATTCAACTTGTATGGTCATTGTGATAATGGAGTTCGCCATTAATGGACGACATGGGACTACTAGGGTGCATGTCGGGCCTAAACGGTATTATGAGTCACAGTGATTGTAATGAATGATTATGGCGATAATGATTTATGAGGATGTACGGATTTAGGGACTATAATAGGTCTATTTCTGGCTCAACCACTGATATGAATAATACACGACTTAATCGTTATTAGATGTTTTCGAGGCTCTTGAGCTCTTATCACTGATGATGGTGATGGTTATTCTTCGAGAGAGAAATTTGGCTTTCTGTATCATCATAACTATAGTCATGAGCGAGTTTTATTCTGGTCAGATGATTATAAGGATCTTCAATAAAACTCAAGAGGAAGACGAGATAAATGACTGGATAATAATAATAATAATAAATATTACAGATTCATTGTGTGATAAAAATGTACTTATAACCAGTTGGTAGAATTGGGTTATTTGGTGTCATTTACTTTTATCATTCCAAGGAAACTTATCTTGTATTTTTTTTTTGTGACTGTGATGCATTGTTGTTGTTGTTGTTGATTCCGTGTAGGATCACATGATGCTCTATCCATCCATGAAATGCTAGGTAATTTAGAAAGGTTAAATAGAGTAAGGAAAGAATACAGTCAAGCGTAGTCTACGAGAGAGAGGGAGTTATGCCAAAGAAATTGTAAAAATATTTCCAAACGCTAAAGTGAAAAATTTGTAAAAATATTTCCCAACACTAAAATGAAATTGTAAAGGAATTTTATGATGACAAAATGAGTTAGAGGATTTTTCACAGGTAGAGTGAAATGAATGCTCAAGGAATTTTCTTGAACAAGTAAATGCTGAGTTAATAGTAATTGTTCTTCAAAATGTATGAAATTATTTTACCTGTAAATGACTAAACATGAGTTATAACGGGAAATGACAGCTTTGCTAATTTAGTGATTCATTCGATGTTACAGAGTAAAATCTTAGGTGGAGTTTCATTGGAGAAGCAATGGAACCTAACTCCAGAAGCATGCGAGGACTTACAGTCGTATTCATTTATTCACAAGCCATTAAAGATTGAGATATTCCTTTTATTGCAAAAATCACATTGTATTTAATAATTTTTTTTTTCTTTCATGCATTTGTCCAGACTGAGTTTCCATTATGTTTTTAATAAACGTTGTTGTTATTTTGCCCTGATTTTCATTTATATTGTGTCACCTATCCAGTCACCAAGGGTCCTGAAAATATAAATTCTATGAAGTTGTCCCTTAATAGCATAATCGGCCCTGCGAACGGTCCACCCTTTTGGGACTCTCGCTCCGCCGACTGAGCGACCCCGGAGAAGGGGACAATATATATATAGATACACATACAGTACAGTATATATAGATCGCTCCAGACTGCCTTCCATTTATTAATATGGATTATATTTCACCCCCTTCCCGAGTGGTTCTAGGGGCGTCGTACTACGACAGTATATTTTCCAGGTAGTAAGTCATACTTCGAACAATTTTGGTTGATAGCCACACTGGAAAATACATACGTCCATTATCTAGGTCATTTTGGACAATTTATATTTTTACCCTTTCTCACCCCCTATGCCAAAGGGAACTGAACTTGCGACTTTAAAAAATCCGGAATGTTACCATTCATCTACGCGACCCAGAAAACTATGGATTCGACACTATTCTCGAGTATTTTTATATCTCACTCCCCCTTCCTCACCCTAAGGGAGGCTAAACTTCGTGTTTTTAAAAATCGGGAGTGTTACTATTCATCCCAGCGACCCCGAAAACTGTGGATTCGACCCCCCCTAATGGTGCTACGGATGGCTTACCCCCACAGTGCTCGTTTCCAGATAGCAATTCATAAGTGCACCAAGTTTAGTTGAAATTGCTCCAGTGGTTTAGGAGGAGAGTTGTCATTTACACACAACATACATCCATTTTTATATTTATAGTAAGCTAAGAATCTATTTGTAGCCTATAGTTCGTTTGCTATGAATGCAATACAATCTATACCGAAACAAGCATTAAGAATATAAATCAAATTCCCACACCATTTAGGAATTAAATTACACTATTAGGCTTGTACTCACCCTCTCCAGTGCACTCTGAGGATAGAACTTGCAAGGTCGTAGGAATTGAAGCAGGAACCAGTCTTCGTCAAGAGGTACATTCAGTCCCTTCTCCGCTGAAAGAGAGTAAAATAGGCATTACAAGGCACCCCATGATAAGGAATATGTTTTAAAATATTGTAATAAAATAAATATATAGTAAAGGTTCTGCCAAGCCGAAGCCGTAAAAGAAGTGTTCAGTTCACCCGAAAGGACGTGGGTTCCATTAACCGCCAGGAAGTTTCCTCTCCTTGTAGTGCCTTCTTCATTTCTGAAGGATGGCCACAATTACAGCGAAGTCTGTAAGGTGTTCAGCTGTCCTCATCAGTCTACTAGAATCTAGTCCTGTCCAATCCCGTTAAGTTCCTCAGCCAAGAGTGTCTCCTTCGACCGCGACCCCTACGTCCATCAATTTTACCCAGCAAGGTCAATTTAAATAGGCCGTACTTTTCAATCCTCATAATATGCCCAAGGTAGGCTGGCTTTCTCTTCTTGATTGTACATATCAACATTCGTTCCCTCCTCATGCGTTTGAGTGTGGCAGCATTGGAGACGTGGTCAGTCCACGAGATCCGTAACATTCTTCGGAACATCCACATCTCTAAAGCATTTATTCTCTTAATGGTGTGAATTTCAGAGTCCCAGTAGAATCCTCATTTTCAGAAAACTAGTACGAGCCATTTCCATTCGTACACGGATCTCTAAATCCGGGTTTAAGTTCCCCAGTAATCGACCTGCCAAGGTACTTAAACTTCTGCACTTGTTCAACTGATTCCCCATAAATGGTGATACGAATGTGCGTGTTACGAGTTCTGGAAATGGCCATCACCGTGGTCTTGTCGGTGTTAACTTTGAGACCAAGTTTTTCCCCTTCTGCTACGATTCTCTTTACCAGACGCTGAAGACATTCAGTACTGTCAGCCAAGACGACAGTGTCATCTCAGATTGTTGATCAGCCTACTGTTATTCCATCTTTCGCTTCTTGAAGAGCAGCTCGAAAAATCTGCTCATAGTACAGACTAAACAGCAGGAAGATAAAAGATTTTAAAAACGAGATTTCCACTTCGGTAAGGTTTATGACCCTGAGGTTCACTCGGCCTACGCCAAAAAAAGAGTACCAGGTTAATTCTTGGGTGAAAAGATGGCCAGGAATAGAGCTAACCAGTCTATCCAACTCAGTGCTGAGGTTACGGATAGCGCCAGCCGTTTTCCACCTTCCACTCCTGCGTTCATCATGAACTGTACGGAGACAGCTTTTTTTCTTCTTAGTAGTTTAACTTCTCATTAACACATCGAAGGTTTTCGGTAACCGAATGATGAGAAGGTAACAGCAGTGGCCTGAACTAAGGCACAGCTCCAGAATTTGCTTGGTGTGAAAATAGGAAACCACGGAAAGCCATATTCAGGGCTGCCGACGGTGGGATTCGAACCCACCCATTTTCCGAATGCGCTTTGGTTTTCACTACATTTTCAGAATATCTGGGATTGATCGGGAAAAGCCTTACTCCCACAGTTTCTTATTCTTTCTTTCTTTCTTTCTTTCTTTCTTTCTTTCATAATCCATTTACCCTCCAGGGTTGGCTTTCCCTCGGACTCGGAGAAGGATCCTACCTCTACCGCCTCTAGGGCAGTGTCCTGGAGCGTTAGACTTTGATTCCGGGGGATACAACCGGGGAGGAGGACCAGTACGTCGCCCAGACGGCCTCACCTGCTATGCTGAACAGGGGCCTTGTAGGGGGGTAGGGAAGATTGTAAGGGATACACAAGGAAGAGGGAAGGAAGCGGCCGTGGCCTTAAGTTAGGTACCATCCCGGCATTTCCTTGGAGGAGAAGTAGGAAACCATGGAAAACCACTTCGAGGATGGTTGAGGTTCTTTTTAAGGATATAAAGATTTTCATCGGTTTTGTACACTTTGAACCAATGAAAAAGCAAATATTTCAGTCAAAATAGATCGTTTTCTCACCCTACGTAAGCAGCCTCTCTGCCTTTTATTTCTATTCGCTTTACGTCGCACCGACACAGATAGGTCTTATGGCGACGATGGAATAGGGAAGGCCTAGGAATGGGAAGGAAGCGGCCGTGGTTTTAATTAAGGTACAGCCCCAGCATTTGCTTGGTGTGAAAATGGGAAACCACGGAAAACCATGTTCGGGGCTGCCGACAGTGGGGTTCGAACCACTATCTCCCGGATGCAAACTCACAGCTGCGCGCCCCTAACCGCACGGCCAACTCGCCCGGTGGCCTTTCTGCCTTAGCCCTCATTTCCTTCCCCCCCCCCACCTCTCTTCCAGCCTCCTTCGTATTATTAACCTAACAACATGAAATAACTGCTTCGGTGGATCAGTGGTAAATATCAGTCTCATGATCACAAGTTCGGGGGTTCGTTCCCAGCTGAGAGTCGATTTTTGAAGGTCGGTAAAAGAAAAATCTTGGCCCTCCATGTCCTTGTTTGTTGACATGTTAGAGATTTTCCAGCAGAATTCCGCTTTCATTGATAGAGATCAGTACAATCAGAATGGTGAAATTGGTAGGCAGGCCGCCTGGGAGGCACAACTTGAGAAGATCTGCACCACGGTAACCGAGGCCATGCGATTCTTCTTCTTATTATTATTCGTATTATTGTATCACATATTTCTGTGTTTGTTGTCAAGGAACAAATTCACTTAAGCAAGAATATGTATGTCAGATCGCTAATGCCGTTTGTTTACAAATTTCGAATCATTCTGACAAAAAGCAACCGTAATAGTTCTCTTAGCACAAGGCTGGAAATTCGAAAACTGCATAAGCACTTTTACTGGTGTTTAAGCTATCACATTCACATCATGATAGATTTCGACCACATGATGAAAGGTAGGTACACTTCACTTCGATGTCAATAGTTTGACTTGCTCGGAAAGGAATGGGTTCTCTAAATACTTTAGATAGAAATTTAAAATGTCAGATATGTTTTATGAATAAATATGGATGAAATATTTTCAAGTTTGTTTCATTCCAGAGCACTGATATTTACAAATGGGACATATGGAGTTCCAAAGTTGTTATATGCACTCGAAATTCAAATTTTCTAAAAATCATTGTGGATTTGCATACAAATTGCATTCTTACAGTAGATTGCATCCAACTAAGGACATTGTTGAGACTTCCATGATTTGATGGACAACGTATAACTGACATGTTCCACAAACGTTCAGTGAATGTTGTTATAAGGAGAGAAACATCATCATCATCATCATCATCATCATCTCTTTACCCTCCAGGTTCGGTTTTTCCCTCGGACTCAGCGAGGGATACCACCTCTACCGCCAGGGCAGTGTCCTGGAGCTTCAGACTCTTGGTCGGGGATACAACTGGGGAGAATGACCAGTACCTCGCCCAGGCGGCCTCACCTGCTATGCTGAACAGGGGCCTGGTGGAGGGATGGGAAGTCGGGAAGGGATAGACAAGGAAGAGGGAAGGAAGCGGCCGTGGCCTTAAGTTAGGTACCATCCCGGCATTTGCCTGGAGGAGAAGTGGGAAACCACGGAAAACCACTTCCAGGATGGCTGAGGTGGGAATCGAACCCACCTCTACTCAGTTGACCTCCCGAGGCTGAGTGGACCCCGTTCCAGCCCTCGTACCACTTTTCAAATTTCGTGGCAGAGCCGGGAATCGAACCCGGACCTCCGGGGGTGGCAGCTAATCACGCTAACCACTACACCACAGAGGCGGACGGAGAGAAACATACCCAGGATAAATCATAGAAACATAGAATCATGAATGTCCTAAATTTCTATTCATATAGGCATACGATTATACTGAGAATTCTCGACAATTTTAATTGAATCTGGGACGTATCAACTGTTAGATACAGCGTACTGAACTAGACAGTACCGTCGCATGCAAATGACAGGAATGAAATGAGAAGTCACGGCGATGGCTCTGATCTTACTCTTATCTCAGCTATTCGAGAAGACGAAGTTTCGCATTCTCTTTCATTCCCTATAAGTTGCCAACACAAAGATTAAATACTTTACATCATTGTTCCTCTAATTCCGAAAGTAACAGTAAATAATGTTCAAAACACGTTGCGAAGTATCAATTCCAAAACAATGGAGGATGAATGTACGCGGATGTGTACATTTACCTCGGTGAGAGTTAGAGGTGCCTACAGTTCAGAATTATTCAACCATGTTTGGACACGGTATGGTTTTTGTATGTAAAAGCTACCCTGAGAAGGGATGTCTATCTAGTCGTACTTTCCCTTAAAACAATAGTCCGTTTTTGATTAAATGAGAAGTCACGGCCCTATGATTCGGATTCCACACGAAACTGCCAAGTGATGGCTATGATCACAATAATTACAATCACATAAATCTACAACCTTACTTTTAAAATAATAATAATAATAAAGTCCGACTCGTTGGCTGAACGGTCAGCGTACTGGCCTTCGGTTCAGAGGGTCCCGGGTTCGATTCCCGGCCGGGTCGGGGATTTTAACCTTAATTGGTTAATTCCAATGGCACGGGGGCTGGGTGTATGTGCTGTCTTCATCATCATTTCATCCTCATCACGACGCGCAGGTCGCCTACGGTAGTCAAATAGGAAGACCTGCACCTGGCGAGCCGAACCCGTCCTGGGATATCTCGGCACTAAAAGCCATACGACATTTCATTTTAATAATAATAATGGCATTCTGGTGTGGAGACTATCAAAATCTGCACATAGTGTAATGTTGAAATAATTATTCCCTGTAATCAGTACTACAGAATTTTACTGAAATGATCTCCAGCATTTTTGATAATCAAGACGTTTTGAAATGTGTACACCTCAGGACACTTCTCTACCTACCCAAACCACCTGACCCGTTTCTCTTAATGGTCATTTTTTCAACAATACCCTGATCGATTTTCTTTTTCTTTTACGTTTTGCTTTGCGTCGCACCGAGACAGATTCTTATGGTAACGATGGGATAGGAAAGGCCTAAAAGTGGGAAGGAAGCGGCCATGGCCTTAATTAAGGTACAGCCCCAGCATTTGCCTGGCGTGAAAATGGAAAACCACGGAAAACCCTCTTCAAGGATGCGCACAGTGGGCTGGAACCCACTACCTCCCGGATGCAAGATTCAGCTGCGCGCCCCTAACCGCACGGCCAACTCGCCAGGTCTGATCGAATTAGACCTGGAAGTTAATTATACGAAGAAGTAGGGGTCGCCAACTTTTTCGACCGCAGTTACAGCAGCCAAGACGAATCGAACTGCGCTTGTGTACCTGGGTCAAGGTTTCTCATTACCTATTACAGTGACGTCATTAGAACAAGAACCTGCTATCATGAAGACCTGTCTCTGAGTGGTCACGTGCGGTCAATACCTCCTGCTGACGAACGCTGCCTGTAAATGATGTCTCTCTGAAACCAAAAAGACAATGGGATAAACTTGAATGACGCCTTGCGTGGGCAACAGGAAAGTCTCGAAATGACAAAGTTGACTGCCAAGCACCCATGACAATGCGGATGGAGGGATTCACTCGAAATCATTGCCAGTACCTATCCCGTCCGGGAAACAGCAGGGAGGTCCCAAGATGGAAACCACTGTCGCCGTTGGGTGCCTGCAAATCTGTCGAAGTCTTAAGAAATGAAATGGTTACAATTACCGTATTCGAACCATGATCTCTGGGACCTTGCAGAAATATTAACAAAGTATCTGAGGAAGTACGTGGACTTAACGGATCCTCCAAGCAGATTGATACGATGGTCATTCCGACACGCTGAGCTCGTGGATTGATAAATGGCCCTTATCGTTAGAAACGAAGCTTCTGAAACTGAAACGGCGGATTTTGATAACGATTATTAAGATAAATAAATCAAAATCTATGGAATCAGTGGGCCTTGTAGCTGGAGCTAGAGGCACCAAGAAAGCCAGATCTGCACAATTCTGTTAAGCTGTTCAGTTTGGATAATACATTTATAAACAAAAAAAGTGGATTTTGTGGCTATACATGTTTATTTCTAAGGAACCATTTGTATAACAGTTACGAGTAGCCCTCAGTCTTCAAACATGTTCTGTTGCTATCTCGTTACTCTCGAAATATCACTTTTCTTTTCCGTTTTATGTACCAACGAACTTAAATTTTTAAAGGGCCTACAAAGTCCTAATTCCTAACTTAGGACTACAATGATCTACTTTGCTTCTCAGAACACAAGATCTAATTTGTTGTATTTAATCCATACATCTGCATTCTGTTTAGGTAGATTATTCAAATCAATCAAAGGCATTTATGTTGACAATTGGGCTTCAGTGAGAATTGATGGCAGAATGAGTTCTTGGTTCAGGGTACTTACAGGAGTTAGACAAGGCTGTAATCCTTCACCTTTGCTGTTCGTAGTTTGCATGGATCATCTGCTGAAAGGTATAAAATAGCAGGGAGGGATTCAGTTAGGTGAAAATGTAGTAAGCAGTCTGGCCTATGCTGACGACTTGGTCTTAATGGCAGACTGTGCCGAAAGCCTGCATTCTAATATCTTGGAACTTGAAAATGGGTGGAATGAGTATGGTATGAAAATTAGCCTCTCGAAGACTAAATTGATGTCAGTAGGTAAGAAACTCAACAGAACTGAATGTCAGATTGGTGATACAAAGCTAGGACAGGTCGATAATTTCAAGTATTTAGGTAGTGTGTTCTCCCAGGATGGTAATATAGTAAGTGAGATAGAATCAAGGTGTCATAAAGCTAATGCAGTGAGCTCTCAGTTGCGATCAGCAGTATTCTGTAAGAAGGAAGTCAGCTCCCAGACGAAAGTATCTTTACATCGGTCTGTTTTCAGACCAACTTTGATTTACGGGAGCGAAAGCTGGGTGGACTCAGGATATCTTATTCATAGTTAGAAGTAACAGACATGAAAGTAGCAAGAATGATTGCTGGTTAAAATGTGGGAACAATGGAAGGAGGGTACTCGGAATGAGGAGATAAAGGCTAATTTAGGAATGAACTCGATGAATGGAATGGGCCGATGACCTTCGATGTTAGGTCCCTTAAAACAACAAGCAACAAAGATGAATGAAACTGTACGCATAAACCGGCTTCGGTGGTGGGGTCATGTGAGGTGAATGGAGGAGGATAGGTTACCTAGGAAAATAATGGATTCTGCTATGGAGGGTAAGAGAAGTAGAGGGAGACCTAGACGAAGATGGTTAGACTCGGTTTCTAACGATTTAAAGATAAGAGGTATAGAATTCAATGAGGCCACAACACTAGTTGCAAATCGAGGATTGTGGCGACGTTTAGTAAATTCACAGAGGCTTGCAGACTGAACGCTGAAAGGCATAACAGTCTTTAATGATAATGTACACTGACTGACAGAGCAAATGCAACACCAAGAAGGAGTAGTTCGAAAGGGATGAAAGTTGGGGAAAAAACAGAGACGGCACGGTCGAATAATTGATGTTTATTTCAAACCGATATGCAGGTTACACAGTGCGCACGGCATCGACTCAGTAGGATGTAGGACCACCGCGAGCGGCGATGCACGCAGAGACACGTCGAGGTACAGAGTCAATAAGAGTGCGGATGGTGTCCTGAGGGATGGTTCTCCATTCTCTGTCAACCATTTGCCACAGTTGGTCGTCCGTACGAGGCTGGGGCAGAGTTTGCAAACGGCGTCCAATGAGATCCCACACGTGTTCGATTGGTGAAAGATCCGGAGAGTACGCTGGCCACGGAATCATCTGTACACCTCGTAGAGCCTGTTGGGAGATGCGAGCAGTGTGTGGGCGGGCATTATCCTGCTGAAACAGAGCATTGGGCAGCCCCTGAAGGTACGCGAGTGCCACCGGCCGCAGCACATGCTGCACGTAGCGGTGGGCATTTAACGTGCCTTGAATACGCACTAGAGGTGACGTGGAATCATACGCAATAGCGCCCCAAACCATGATGCCGCGTTGTCTAGCGGTAGGGCGCTCCACAGTTACTGCCGGATTTGACCTTTCTCCACGCCGACGCCACACTCGTCTGCGGTGACACTGACAGAACAGAAGCGTGACTCATCGGAGAACACGACGTTCCGCCATTCCCTCATCCAAGTCGCTCTAGCCCGGCACCATGCCAGGCGTGCACGTCTATGCTTTGGAGTCAATGGTAGTCTTCTGAGCGGACGCCGGGAGTGCAGGACTCCTTCAACCAATCGACGGGAAATTGTTCTGGTCGATATTGGAACAGCCAGAGTGTCTTGCACATGCTGAAGAATGGCGGTTGACGTGGCGTGCGGGGCTGCCACCGCTTGGCGGCGGATGCGCCGATCCTCGCGTGCTGACGTCACTCGGGCTGCGTCTGGACCCCTCGCACGTGCCACATGTCCCTGCGCCAACCATCTTCGCCACAGGCGCTGCACCGTGGACACATCCCTATGGGTATCGGCTGCGATTTGACGAAGCGACCAACCTGCCCTTCTCAGCCCGATCACCATACCCCTCGTAAAGTCGTCTGTCTGCTGGAAATGCCTCCGTTGACGGCGGCCTGGCATTCTTAGCTATACACGTGTCCTGTGGCACACGACAACACGTTCTACAATGACTGTCGGCTGAGAAATCACGGTACGAAGTGGGCCATTCGCCAACGCCGTGTCCCATTTATCGTTCGCTACGTGCGCAGCACAGCGGCGCATTTCACATCATGAGCATACCTCAGTGACGTCAGTCTACCCTGCAATTGGCATAAAGTTCTGACCCTCCTTCTTGGTGTTGCATTTGCTCTGTCAGTCAGTGTATATGTATGCATGTATGTATCTGCATTCTGTTTATCTTAAAGTAACTGTGGAACTCTCGGAAATAGTACTGCTGTTTATTTCAGGAAATATAACTTATCCTAAAGCGATGTTCTTCGAAAAGAAGGCTCTAAACTGTGGCGTAATGTATAGAGAGATGAAGGACCTCAGGGTAGCTAAGGAAATTCGAGAACAGCACTTCGCAGTGAACGAGATAATTTCTTCAGTGGCTCGTGTTCTTTGTGGAGAGAAGCTACTATAGAAACACTAGCTTGGAATCCTAAGGAAACTTGTCACTATGAAGTTCACAGCTATTACCTCTTGAAGCTCAGTTTTAACGTAGACTTACGTTCCTTGGCAATAGGTACATGGAAAGAAAAATGTTAAGACGCTGTCAGTGTTTGGGTAGAACGCGTGTATCGCTTAAGGTAAATCCGGGACAGATGCCGCTCCGGTAGAGATGCCGCATACACTGTAGCTAAAGGTTTCCATCGTTACAGCTAGATGGCATTATGTGTGGTTTTTCAGTTTCTAAGGAAGAAATACTGTCTGCGAGTGCGACGAAATTCGCTCGTATATTACGGCAATTATAGCCGATATCTTGAGGCTAGTACATGTTTTCTCCTGACAAAGATTTTCCGTGTGTTAATTTATCGTATATTAAGTTGGTTTCAAATCAGACGTTTTTAGTACAGTAGAAGTCAGAACCATAACTGTAATTGACAGTAAGCTAATTTTGGGCCACGATAGCCTTGAGGTACGACAACAGGTGGGTGCGGCGTCTCTACCTGATAGTTGGGAGAGATGCCGCCGATGCAACAATTCCTTTGTTATCTTCTTTCTCCCATTTACTTTCAATTACCAATATTTTGTTCCTCTCTGATCAAATGTACATGTTTCTGAATTATGCTCGACGAATTTGCAACAATTTTTAAAGTAAATACACCGAGATATAACTCTACCGGAATTACCTTAATTTCACTCATGATTATGTTTAATGTCTCAATTGACAGACAAAAGAGGAATCCATAAGCTGCAAAAAAGAAAAGAAATGAAAATCTGAAACGTAGTTTACATGAAATAGGGCTTCAAAGTAAGGCAAAATATGTGACGTCACACGCATACTCTGTTATAAGATGGCGCTGTGTTGACTCGCGCAGCTCTCGAATAAGTAAGTCTACGAAACCTTCGAAACCCTGCGGTCGTTACAACAGTGACAGCCTACCGCCAATTTTTTTTGTGTGTTATTGAAGCAGATTTTAACAGACGACAAAATAAGTTTTACTCCTGAAATTCTGTAAAACATTTCACTGTACAGTGTCATAACAAGAGCACTAACTGAGTGTATTGTGTGCGTAGTAACTTAAGAAAGTTTTTTGTTATTATACAATATTGGCTTTACGTCACACCGACACAGATAGGTCTTATGGCGACGACGGGATGAGAAAGGATTAGGAGTGGCATGGAAGCGGCCGTAGCCTTGATTAAGGTACAGCCCCAACATTTGCAAGGTGTGAAAATGTGAAACCACGGAAGACCCTCATCAGGGCTGCCGATAGTGCGGTTCGAACCCACTGTCTCCCGAATGCAAGCTCACAGCTACGCGCCCCTATCCGAACGGCCAACTCGCTCGGTAATAAAAGTAAAGTTTTTAAAACAAAATAGACTATTTATGTTAGTAAATAGTTCCATAAGGTATTCCATAATCACTGCGTGAAATCAATAGGTCAAATGGGGGGAAATATCCGTTTACAGCAAGAAGAATTAAGAATTGAAATTATTTATCAAGGGATATTTTGATACATTTCCAACTTCTTTGAAATCATTAAAGAACAGACTAGGTAATAATAATAATAATAATAATAATAATAATAATAATAATAATAATAATAATAATAATAATAATAATAATAATAATCGTATGGCCTCAGCTACCGGGTGCAGACATTTCAAGTTGACGTCATCTGGCTGTCTGGTCGTCAATTTCGACGTTCCGTTTTACTCTAGGCCCACTAAATGGCAGACCGAGTAAACCGAAACTCTCTTGGGCGTCTATGGCTGAGATTTAATTAATTTTGTCGGGTAAACACCAAATGTATCACCAGAGATCTTTTACATGCCGACATCGTACGACATGGAGTGTCGAATGGACTTTTTTTCCGCCCTTCAAAAACAGACTAGGTAAAGAACTGATAAGGAATCCACCACATAGGCGACAGACCTAAATGCAGATCAATAGTATCTGTGATTGAAATAATATGGCTACTTTTTAGACTTATAATGTTAAATAATGTCTTAATGCAAGTCTGATAGTTATTACAACATATTAACAGTACTGATGGATATTTTTGACTTGTTCCCGTGAAACTTACAAATTCCTGAACAGAAGATTTTAAATCCTAAAACAAACCTTCTAAAACACGGGTTGAAAAAAGCTAACGTCAGTGTTTTCAAACCTACAAACCTAGGGCTTAGTTACGAGTGATATGCAGAACAGCTGGCGTGTGTCTGCTAGAACACACACACACTCTCTCTCTCTCTCTCTCTCTCTCTCTCTCTCACCATCTCGGATATAAAGACGGGTACTGTATGTTCCGATTGCTTTGTCTACTTGGCAGCCTCTAATTAGAGCAAGTGAGGAACTTTTGTTTATTTTTTGTTTGCTTCTGGTTTAACGTGTACTAACACATCGAAGGTTTTCGGCGACGGAAAGATGGAGAAGGGATAGGATTGGGAAGGTAGCGGCCGTGCCTTAGTTAAGGTAAATTTGCCTGGTGTGAAAATGGGGAAACCACGGAAAACAATCTTCATGGCTGCCGACGATGATATTCAAACCCACCATCTCCCGAACACAAGCTCACAGCTACACGACCCTATCCGCATGGTCAACTCGCTAGGAAAGTGAGGAACTGAAGGGGGAACCTAGACTTTGTCTTCACTGACAAGTGCAGGGTATACGTAAACCTTAAGGATCATTGGAAAAAAGCGGATGAACTCTGGGAACGTCTCATGTTTACGGCACCTCTATACTTTACCACGGGTCCAGGAGAGAAGTTGACACGTCATATTTCGGGCTCATCTCTACTCATGTTGATATGAATCATGCGCGTTTCACCACAAGAACTTCTTCCTCCGGTGGAATAACCTGCAGTGCTCTTTGACATGAATCTAACGTCCAAGATCACGTGGAATATACCACGAGACGACGCAGGAACAACATCCGCTCTCTTACAACTTCCATGGTATCACGGTCGAACAATACGATATGTCATTTATGGCAGCACCTCAACCATCCTGAGGACAACATGCTGCGAAGGATCCAAACAGGGACTCAGAGAGGCGCGTGGTGCGGCGATCAAGCTGCGTCTGCATTGCTTCCTCTGGTGACAAAAACCAAACCCCATGGTGCCACAGGCCCGAAGGGTCTTGGTCTACCAAGCGACTGCTGCTCAGGTCGAAGGCCTGCAGAGTAACAGGTGCCATGTGGTCAGCACGACGAATCCTCACGACGGTTAATTCTTGGCTTTCTAGACCGGGACCACCATCTCACCGTCAGATAGCTCCTCAATTGTAATCACGCACACTGAGTGGACCTCGAACCAGCCCTCAGATTCAGGTAAAAGTCCCTGATCTGGCCGGGAATCGAACCCGGGGCCTCCGGGTAAGAGGCAGGCACGCTACCCCCCTACACCGCTGAGTCGGCTCCTCTGTTATCCGTTTCCATTATCTTCCGGCTCCGGCGGTAGTAGGCTTACGAGTTGTTCTCAGCTCAACCCTTAGCCCTTGACAGAGTATGCTGTCACCTATACTTTTTTTTCTTTTTTTGCTATTTGCTTTACGTCGCACCGACACAGATAGGTCTTATGGTGACGATGGGAGAGGAAAGGCTTAGGAATTGGAAGGATGAGGCCGTGGCCTTAATTAAGGTACAGCCCCAGCATTTGCCTGGTGTGAAAATGGGAAACCATGGAAAACCCTCTCCAGGGCTGCCGACAGAGGGGGTTCGAACTCGCTATCTCCCGGATGCACCTAAAATCTTAACGCGTCTAATATGATCACGCTAGGTCTGGCGATATAGCGCGAAATTTGGGTAGCGTTATGGAGAGATATTCCTATCAGGGGCTGAAACTGGTCCACCCATCGAAATGGATGCCTCTCTCCTGTTCTCTTGCCGTTAATCTTGCCCCCCTACCACAATCTTCTCTATGGCACCACGGTCTGAGAGATCCTCTAGAGAATTTCGTTCAGATGTCCATTGCATCCAGTACACACACACACACACACACACACACACACACACACACACACACACACACACACACACACACACACACACACACACACACACACACACACACACACACACACACACACACACACACACACACACACAGGATCGATGTTCAGTCCGAGAGATCGCAAAGCTCTCAATTTTCTTCGTATCTGCCTGTCCGTCAATGAATAGAGTTCTACAGAGATTTATTTTGTCGCCTCATCTTTCCCTTCCTCTTTCTATCTACCCCATTATATACTATGATTAACTTTAAGTGGGACTAATGAACCCGCATAAAACCACTGTCACTACCACTATGACGGTCTGAATGTAGTCCATCGGACATTAGAGGGGTAGTATTCAATAACGAGAGTCATACTTACAGGCGGATGTTATCGCATCTTCTCTTCCTGAAAATAACCGTTTCAGAAGGTGAGAAGTTATATAACCTACCCCTCTTTTCTTGGTGATGGATAGTGCTAAACTTTCGAAGTAGAGGGTACACAGTTTGGTTTCTCAGCAAACTCTAATTTACTTAATTTTATGAATTTCAGTAGTACTAACGAAAACTAAGGGTGATTGAAATTCATCTTAACAGTTTATGTAATTCAATAATAATAATAATAATAATAATAATAATAATAATAATAATAATAATAATAATAATAATAATAATAGTGTTATTGGCTTTATGTCCCACTAACTACTTCTACGGTTTTCGGAGACGCCTAGGTGCCGGAATTTAGTCCCGCAGGAGTTCTTTTACGTGCCACTAAATCTACCGACACGGGGATGACATATTTGAGCACCTTCAAATACCACCGGTCTGAGCCAGGATCGAACCTGCCAAACTGGGATCAGAAGGCCAGCGCCTCAACCGTCTGAACCACTCAGCTCGGCGGTTATGTAATTCATATTGGGGCACTTATCTACCCTTGGTTTTTTTATTTCTTGACCTTTGCGCATTGTATAATTGATACAAAATGTAATAACCGATATTTAAACATATTGGCCGCACAAAGCACTTAAAACTCCTGCGTTCAACAAGTTAAATAGCAAGTATAATTGGATTACAGTTTTTGGAGGAGAAAGAGAGAATGAACCACCTGCTGGTAACAAAGCAGTGAACAAAGTCGCATTCTCAAATCAGCAGTATTCAAAATCTTAACCACAACATTAAGCAATGAATTGTTTTGTCTTTGTAACACTAAGGTAACCCTGGTCGGGAATGGTACCAGTAGATTTTGCAGTTCAGACAAAGAGACGTATTTAGAAGCATCGTGGAGAGTACACTTATATAGGATATGGTATAAATCGCCGTCGTCTGTATACTAACAGACTACGCGGTGAATCTATAACTCCTATACGACAAAGATGTGAAGGGTATGAACCTTGATGTAAACTTAAACGAATGTGTGAAACAATTAGACCTCGTGAACGATGAAGCTCGGAAAATCATTGTTTCGAAAGGATACTGGGATGTATCATAGCACAACCTCTACCTTTGTGAAGCTGACACGTTTTCCATTCCGTAGACTACTTGCGACAAATATGTTGTCGAATGATGGGGATCAAATCCATCCATGGGGGTTGCAGCGTTGTAAACATACCGTCAGATGCACCACATATGGCGAGTAAATCAGCCTTCGTAATTGCCAAAATAATCCATAATATCCTTTAATACAGAGAAATGCTATGAGGGCAACCAGAAGAGTAAATATTTAGAGCCCATTCCACAATGTCTCACAAATAATCATGCGTTCGGAAACCCTCACTGAAGATTTTGTAATTTCTGCAGACACTTTGTGATCCGTAATGATGAAAGCGGAGTTGAATCGCTTGCGTTGACAAAATTCAATTGTAGCACGTATAAATTCAATTGCTGGCGTTATAAATAGATGTTTCAGACCCTTCTCCGACTGTTGACAGTTATATGCATATCTCAGCGGATCATCGAATTTGGAAAAATCCGAATAGGTATAATTACGTTTAGGCCACATGGAACGAATCAGATCCGGAATGTAGTTCTGTGTATGAGCATCCTTATTCAGTAAGCTAGATAGATAGTATAAAGGCATACTATGTGTAGAACACTGGAAATTGACTTCGAAACCGGGCATACTTCGTGTTTTGACAGTTAATAGGAGAAAAGTCTTCAGTTCGTTGTGAAAGCGTAACAGAAGGTGCGGCCTGTATCCCGAGGGTAGTCGGCCAATCGTTGCAATGCAGAAATAAGGGAATACTGTGAAACAGCCGAACGCTATAACAGAAATGACTTACCTATCATATCTAGACACATGCCGTGAATGAGACTAGAATATAAAAATGAAAATAAAGAACACGATCCAGCCCAGCCCATAAAAGGAGACACGGTATCCCACCAGATAGGCCTATGCTACTGGGCTAAAGTAAAAACGTGTGAAAAGTTCAGTATAGGAATTTAAAGTTTCCTAGGAGTTATGAGCACAGAATTTTCGCTGTCGACATTTTCAGCAATATGACACTTGTGTCACTAAGTGTGAGGAAATGCCGTATGCACGGTATTAACCAACGCAAATTTACGAAAATCAGGTAGCAAATATTTAATAATGAACTTAACTATTGTATTTAAGTTGTCCGCCTATTCAATACATATATGTTTATTTTGATCTAGAACATGTTTCTTCCCCTAAGGGACATCATCAGCTAAAATATTTCACAAAAACAGATACAAAATCACATTGACAGATTGGTTAGACATAAGTAGAAATACGCTATCATACACGAAGACATTTAAAATAATATAACTGCAAACTTGACTAAAGTTCCAAGTCATGCTGTCAATGATATCGATAAGCTCTGCCTTTGTGAAGCTGACACGTTTTCCATTCCGTAGACCGCTTGCGACAAATATGTTGTCGAATGATAAAGAAGTGCGTAAAACCTAACAGGTGCAGTAATAAAAACATCGTAAAATGATCATTGATGTTGAATAAAATCCCTATTACAACATTTCATGACAAAGGATCCTTATGATCTTTGGGAGGAGTCCCTTCAAATTACATGGAAGAAACAGTGATTCCGGATTCTAGGTCAAAACGGGCCCAAAGTGGTAAAGTTGGTTTTTAGAATCGAATATTTTGAGTCCGAGATTAATAGAAAAATGAGTAAGTGAAGAGAGATGGAAGATGGATTAATATATATGATCTAATTGTGCTACTCGCTTCCTTGTTATTGGCCCCGATATGACGAAGAGGACTCACCTCTGCCGAGGTACTGTATGTTCCTAACCGAATCAGACAAGAAGTAACTTAAATATTTGCTACTTGATTTTAAAGTCAATACGTATTTTTAACAAAACTAAAGCTGTTAAAGCTTGTCACTTGTAATTTACGAAGAGTTTTTCATACTTACTATCGCAAAATATTGTCCCGAAAACTGAAAATCAGGTTACGAATCACATTTGGTGTGTTATTAATAAAATAGTACTGAATGTTATAGACTCCAATAGACTAACTCGATAAGATGTCTCCATTTTTCTGCGAGGGTACGATGGTCATTACCCTAAAGCAGCCGTCATGCGAAATTGGAAAGAATTTGGTACAATCTCAAAGGCATCCATTTTTGGCTCATGCCTATTTAGAAACAAATATTTCCAGTGACATTTCCAACTTAGCCGATGGTCGTGACTTGGGATCGAACTATACGACCTTGGAATTTTAGCTTTTACCTCGTACGCGTCTTGACATGTACCGTGATGCATTACTTAGACTTCGTTTTTTTTTTTTTGTGAAAAGAAGTCATGTTATCCTTGACTGTCTCAGAACTGGAGACTAAACCAAGGACTTCTGTTGCGGTAAGGAGTTTTAACAATCTGGAACTCATTAGCGAACCATCGCCCGAGACCATTTCACAAAGAACTTCGAGAGTACAAATCTATATTTAAAAATGTTCTTGATTATTAGCTGAACAGCACAAAAACAAAAATATAATGTGAAAAAATAACATATTGGAACTTTAATCAAAAACTCAGCTCTTTTTTTTCTTTTTTTGCAAGTTGGTTTACGTCGCACCGACTCAGATAGGTCTTACGGCGACGATGGACAGGAAAGGGCTAGGAGTGGGAAGGAAGCGTCCGTGGCCTTAGTTAAGGTACAGCCCCAGCATTTGCCTGGAGTGAAAATGGGAAACCACGGAAAACCATCTTCAGGGCTGCCGACAGTGGGGTTCGAACCCACTATCCCCCGAATACTGGATACTGGCACTCAGCTCTTTAGATGGCTGCAGTGCCCTTACACGTCGCTTCACCAGGAAACTCTGTATCTACAGTATCCAGTGTGTTCAATTTTTCATATTCTCTTCCGATTTTGACACGACTGCACGAAGAGACCCTTTTCCCTAAACACTAGCAATTGTATCCGTTCCGGTTTGCCATGTCATATTTCAGTCCAGCAACACTCTCCAGTATCATTTCATTTCATTTCATCTGGCATTCATTAATCATTGCCACAGAGGAGTGCGACAGGCTTCGGCAGCCGGCACAATTCCTGTCCTCGCCGCTAGATGGGGGCTTCATTCATTCCATCCCTGACTCGGTCAAATGACTGGAAACAGGGTGTGGAATTTTTCAATTGTACCCGTGCTTCGCTATGGTAATCTACGTTGTATAATTTCTACGTAAATTACTGTACACGAAATGAGTAAGATTATATTAAATTGCATGCCTCTCAGCGCTGTACGAGAAACAAACGAGGAACATACGTTGTTTCCGATGTAAGGTGCATGTTGGGGAATTTCGATAATAATAGCAGGCCACATTTCCTACTGCCATTCACAATCGAATTAGGAAGATTCTACTATAACGTCAGGTTCACTTAACAACTGCCATTCATAATAGAGACGGAGAGTTTTCATTATAATGACAGGCCCCTTTTCCCAATTCCAGTAACCATCCAATCGTATTTATTTAGCAATGCGCTCAGAGACTCAGCCGAGCCGGCGGCCGTTTCACAACTGTATGTAATATTTGCCGCGTTGTGGGAGTATGTCATTGTTATTTCTGGAGATTACGTAGCTGTGTCAACCAACGTCTATAAAAGGAGGATGCATATTGTAGCGTCAGTCATTAGTTAAACGGAAGCTGAACAGTGAAGTAGTCTACTAGATGAAGAGGCCTCAGTCGGTCAGTCAACGAGTATGAACGAGAGATGGAGAAGACTCAGTGAGCCATTAATTATTGGTCATTGAGAGAGTGAGGCCAAAGTTGGTCCGTCACTTAGTGGAAGACACGGACGCAAGGGCTTACCATGGAGTCAGAGAGGGCAACCCTGGACCTGCCAAGAGGTAATACCATATTGACTTACAAAGAAGTCAGATGATATGGAGAAGAAGCAGTCACAAGGATGTATCACCAAGTTAGGCGTGACACATCTACAGTAAACACTAGATCAAAGGAATACGTCGTAATTACACTAAAAGTGTTGAAGGTACAGTCAAGTGAATCAGTGAGGGAAATATTTCGTATAAATTGTTAAATGTCCGGTCAAGAAGAATTCAAATTCATGCCTAGTTTCTTTCAGTTGCAATGTCATAATTTCATATTCTCGTCTGTTTTATCGCAACAAGACTCACTATTTTTTGATATATTATTTAAAGTATATATATTGTTCTATCAAACGAATTCATAGTTTTATTTCATTGACAGTAAAATATCTTAACCTCAAAATTAATGGGGAAACCGAACGCCAATCTCCTTTTCCCAGAACTTATATCGTATGTTGTCAAAAGTAAGCTTATTACCCCACACCCTAGAGATAGTCAAGAGTCTCATTCTATTATTGCTGCACTGAGTGGCAGCTGGCGCCCTTCAAATAACGTATGTGTAAGTAAGCAGGTAACAAGTGAGTGTGAGTACAAGGTCCGACGAGTGTGTATTTTATATAATGAATGTTAATTTTCATAAATTCCATTTTAATTGCAGATATTCAGATCTTTCAATTTAATCCAGATTTATATGTTTGTAAAAATTAGTCAGACAGTTAGGAAAATAACAATTTGGCTCCGCAACGTGGTGCACGAATAAATTCAGAATCTGTTCTGAATGTCAGCATATCATAGGTTCATTTTGGGAAGAGTATGCACATTTAAGCCAAAGGAATTATTACCGGTAAATGTCAGGAGTGTAAGTTTGTGATATATATTTGTATTTTGGGGATATGTCAAGGGATTTGAAGAGGGAAATTAATTTGAGATCGCGTACTATCACTAGTGAACCAAAGATGGACAAGGAAGACAATAGCAAGTCATGTGACGACGAGGTCATTGCTTCTGCGGACATCCAAGGTGAAATTGAGAGTAGAGAGCAGGTGAATACGATGGAAGCTTCTGAAGTAATTCAGGAAAGTGCAGAAGTTGAGAAGCATACTGAAACTCAAAAGGAAATCGCGGGGGGGGGGGGGGAATGAACCAAGATTTTATAAATTTGATGATGGCCAAATTTACCGAGATCAGTAATGATAATAAAAAAAGAGATGAAAGAATTTTTTAGTAGTAGTGAAAATAGTCAGAAACGTATGGAGGAAAAAATTGATACGAGTAGTGAAAATTATAAAGAGATGAAAGAATTAATTAGTACTAATAATGAAAATAATAAGAAAGAGATGAAAGAGATGAAAGAATTTTTTAGTACTAATAATGAAAATTGTAATAAACAGATTAACTCTCTAAGTAGTAAAATGGAACAAATAATTAGTAGTAACGAAAATAGTAAAAAAGAGATAAGTAATAAAATGGAAGAAATGATTGGTGTTAGTAATGAAAATAATAAGAAAGAGATGAAAGAATTAATTGACAATAGTAATGAAAATTGTAATAAACAGATTAACTCTCTAAGTAGTAAAATCGAAGAATTGATTAATGGTAACAGTGCGATTAATGATAAAATAGATGGGCTAAGTGAATCACTAAATTCTAAAATAGATACTAAGATAGCAGAGGTAACTAGTCAAATATCTAAGTTAG
Source organism: Anabrus simplex (assembly GCF_040414725.1). Taxonomy (NCBI): domain Eukaryota; kingdom Metazoa; phylum Arthropoda; class Insecta; order Orthoptera; family Tettigoniidae; genus Anabrus; species Anabrus simplex. The sequence goes on along the minus strand of NC_090271.1, from coordinate 195,263,345 downwards.
AAGATAAGGTAAATAAAGAGTGTGTTGACCTTAGGGAAGAAATGGAGTCGAGTCGGAGCGAGCTTCGTACTCAAATTGAGCATGTCAAAGGAACTTGTACAGAGAATATCAAAGAGTTAAGTAATAAGATTTCTAGTAATCGGGAAGAAATTCACGAGATTGTAGACAAAAGACTAGACAAGATCCATAAAGCAGTTAGGGAAGATACGAGGGAACAGATTAGTAGAATTGAACAAATTGAAAGCAAACTTGTGGAAGTCAGTGAACTACGGAACGAACAGGAAACGCTATCACAGCAGGTGAGAGAGAGAGAGAGAGAGAGAGGAAGAATTGCAGGAAGACGTGAGAATAGAGGAAGAGAAGGCTGAGAGAGGAGCGGAAGAAGAAGAAGAAGAAGAAGAAGAAGTTGTAGTTGTGAACTGCCAGGGTGTGATACGGCAGAAAGGTACAGGTGAGTCGGCGTGTGAGGTGATAGTAGCGAGTGGTTTGTTCAGTAGGGATCGTGATTTAACTGGGTTTTCTGGAGAACAGTTCAGTTCTATAGAATTTGTAAAATTAGTTGAGAAAAGACTTGCAAGTAAGTTGAGGAATAATGTTATTGAATGGGAATATGTGTTGGAGATTTTGTCTAATGTTTTTATCGGTGAAAGTAAAATATGGTTTCGAGTGTACTGGGATAATATGTCTAATTTAGGAGAGATTAAAGGCAAGTTCACTGATAGGCTTTGGAAGGAATGTGTGGAAGGGCGCGCGAGAGAGAGAGCGCATGATGGCTGGGGAAAGTAGTATAGTAGAGAGAGGGGGGAAAATGTTAGCCGTGTATCAGAGAAGAAGTAATAATCCTGATGAGCAGAGGATTAAGAGTTATGTCGATAGTGATAGGGGTCAGAAGAGTAATCAGAGAGAATCGGAAGATGGGAGGCGTACGGATTTGAGTTACCAGAAAGACTATGATAGTCTTAATATGAATGTTGAGGTGTCGTTATCGAGCCAGAGTATTTCAGATTCACAGGGAATTGGGTAAACTAAGTGAACAGTCCGAAAGTAGAAGATGAACTGGTATTTAGTATAAGTAGTTATATAGTGAAAGTAGATTTAAGAGTAGTGTGATTGTGACCTAAGTAATGTTAAGTGAGATATTTAAGTAATGACGTAGTCGCATATAATGAAGTAATTAATGGAAGCAGGAAGTTAGACGTAAGAAGTGATCTGTTAAGTGATGTAAGTACTTATAATACTGAGAATATACTGTAAGTAGTGAGATAGTAACTCCGATGATGGAAATTGTAATATGAAGAAGGTAAGTGAAGGTACTATCAGATCTTATAACAGCCGTGGGGTAAGTCACAGAGAGTACATAAGATGATAGCGGTACCAGTCAATTGAAGATAATTGTCAGTTTCAGCATGCCTTGTTGTACCAAAGCTTGTGTGTTCAGTTGTTTTAGGAGCTAACTTGGTTGCAAATCATGGAAGTAGAATAGACTTTGATTTACGTAGTGTGTGTTTGTTCTGGGAGAAAAACTAGCAAAGAAGTACGTGTTAATTATGATGGTCTGAGGTAAGTGTTTGGGTAACGTGTGTTCTTTGAAGATATATGAGAGGTAAGATGAAGGTGTTCCTAGTGAGAGGAAATGTGTTGGGTGTGTTACGTGCCTGTACGACCAGTATCCGAGGGATAGTCGGTATGAGGCAGTGACGTGAGGTAATTTGAGTGAATTACAGGAGGGGTAATTGTGTTCGATGTTAGGTAAGCATCGAGAGGTATTTAGTGGTAAGTGAGGAAGAACACGTATATGAACATAAATTTGTAGTACATGACCATTCATCATTTGTGGGAGGTAAGTACCCCAGTCAACTTAACTGTGCTAGTGAAGTCTAAGAACAAATAAACATTATGCTGGATTACGGAATAATTGAACCATCTTGTAGCCATATTATTGATTCTTTAATTATTGTCGCCAAGGAGGATGTAATTTATTGATATATGTAAGTCAATGAGGGCAAAACTGATTCAGTTTGAGTGACAGAGTGCTACTCAGAGTTCCATTTCATCATCTGCAGAGGCGGGAAATATGTCTAAGTTATTTTTTGTATCAGGGGTATTTCACTATTGTGAACCGTATCGGGAAATGTGCATATTCTTAAAAGATCAGGAAGGGGATATTGTCGCTATTTATAATATTATATATGTAAGGAAGTACTTCACGTGAGATTTGTTGAGGTAATAATAAGATTATTAATTTTGTGAGAAACTGGCAAAATAAAACTAACATATGTGAACTTTGCGTGTGAACCAAGTGTCGTATTGGTGTATTGGAAGAATAAGTGCTACATTGTCATGTGTTGTGTGGCAAAAGGCGGAGAACAAGGCATTGAACAGTTATCTGCGATAACAATAAGCGAGAAAAGTTCTCATATAAGTGAATTTTCACAAAATATTTTGATATGTTAAAAAAAGAGAAGAATGTTGTATATTGATTGAAAATTATTTGTGTGTGTTAAATTAAGGGCTATGCTCTTGTGTATTGTATGAGAATGGGACACTGGACAGTTATCTGCGATGATAATGTGCGAGAAAAATTCTCATACCTTTGATATTTTATAAAATGTATGGATGTTGAAAAAGAAAATTATTGTTGTATACTCATTTAAAGTGTTTATATGTGTCAGTGTTATATTTATATTATGTTGTTCATAAATCAATCGATTCTTTGTTCTTCGATTTATTTATGAGGGAGGCGAATTGTAACGGTTCAAATCCCGTTACAAGAGGATATCTGTATTTTTATTATTGTATGATTTTATCTGTATTTTATTATTATTATTATTATTATTATTATTATTATTATTATTTTAGTATTATTATTGTTATCTGTGATATTGTTACTATTATTGTAATTATCAGTTTTATAAAATTCGATTTTGCAATGCCTGTTGCTTGCAAGATTGTACTTAGATGTATGCATATATACGTATGTGTAGAATAACACTCAATACCTGTACAGTGAGAATTGTTGTATATACCAGAGATTGGATGTGACGTTGGTACATTGTGCAAGATTGGTGGCGATTCTGCGAAGTCATTGCCACGCCATGGCTACGTCATCGTATTTATTTAGCAATGCGCTCAGAGACTCAGCCGAGCCGGCGGCCGTTTCACAACTGTATGTAATATTTGCCGCGTTGAGGGAGTATGTCATTGTTATTTCTGGAGATTACGTAGCTGTGTCAACCAACGTCTATAAAAGGTGGATGCATATTGTAGCGTCAGTCATTAGTTAAACGGAAGCTGAACAGTGAAGTAGTCTACTAGATGAAGAGGCCTCAGTCGGTCAGTCAACGAGTATGAACGAGAGATGGAGAAGACTCAGTGAGCCATTAATTATTGGTCATTGAGAGAGTGAGGCCAAAGTTGGTCCGTCACTTAGTGGAAGACACGGACGCAAGGGCTTACCATGGAGTCAGAGAGGGCAACCCTGGACCTGCCAAGAGGTAATACCATATTGACTTACAAAGAAGTCAGATGATATGGAGAAGAAGCAGTCACAAGGATGTATCACCAAGTTAGGCGTGACACATCTACAGTAAACACTAGATCAAAGAAATACGTCGTAATTACACTAAAAGTGTTGAAGGTACAGTCAAGTGAATCAGTGAGGGAAATATTTCGTATAAATTGTTAAATGTCAGGTCAAGAAGAATTCAAATTCATGCCTAGTTTCTTTCAGTTGCAATGTCATAATTTCATATTCTCATCTGTTTTATCGCAACAAGACTCACTATTTTTTGATATATTATTTAAAGAATATATATTGTTCTATCAAACGAATTCATAGTTTTATTTCATTGACAGTAAAATATCTTACCCTCAAAATTAATGGGGAAACCGAACGCCAATCTCCTTTTCCCAGAACTTATATGGTATGTTGTCAAAAGTAAGCTTATTACCCCACACCCTAGAGATAGTCAAGAGTCTCATTCTATTATTGCTGCACTGAGTGGCAGCTGGCGCCCTTCAAATAACGTATGTGTAAGTAAGCAGGTAACAAGTGGGTGTGAGTACAAGGTCCGACGAGTGTGTATTTTATTTAATGAATGTTAATTTTCATAATTTCCATTTTAATTGCAGATATTCAGATCTTTCAATTTAATCCAGATTTATATGTTTGTAAAATTAGTCAGACAGTTAGGAAAATAACAGAACCCACTATCTCCCGGATGCAAGCTCACAGCTGCGCGCCTCTAACGGCACGGCCAACTTGCCCGGTGTGATAATTTATGATAAGAACAAAAGCCATCTCCGTATAGGCCATCAAGGCCCTTGGAGTAGAGGAAGGTAAAGGTCTCCATAATCCATAACTCATATTATTGTGTGTCCTAATTTTGTTCTAGTTTTACTTCAATAATGTTTAAAAAGTGATTTACATGCAGAACGTGCAAAATGTTATGGAGAAGAGAAATTATCGATACCTACGAGCAGGTAATTTAGTCTCAATGACTGAATATTTCGAGATGAAGAGCGATAATAATGTAGTAATTATAGTAAAAGTATAATTTTAAAATGTAAAAAGGGATTTCCATCTCTTTGGAGAGTTGAAGAGCACCTGGGTGTTAAGCAATTCAAGATGTTACGACCGTTCAGCATGCCGTCATGACGTGGCTTAAGAGATTGGACGCAGATTTCTTCTACGCCGACATTGCTATTTCAGATCATATGATATTACATCACCGAATAACTTAAAGAAACCCACCAATATCAGCAGGATTGTTTCACTCAGTAAACTACTTCAGGCTAAAACAGAAATGGAATAAAGAATGGTCCACCATGGCACCTCCACAATGGCAACGAGTCGAACAGCATAATAAAACCCCAGGGATTCCAGCTACCCCGTCAGTTATGAGTCTGATTAAACCGGATATGCACTAATCATGGACGCTGTGCTATCTTGGCATATAAATAGGGTTGGGAACCATCAGCTGCCTGACTGTGGGAATGGCAGATAATCTACCACATCGTACTTGAGTGTCCTGTCAGGTGTTACCCAGTCGAGAGACAAGATTTCATTGAAACAACACCCGATGTAGTTTAGTGGCTCAAGAACATGGACTATCATTCATAAGGACTGCTGGAAATTGTTCATCATGAACTTATTTTTCTTTTCCTTGTTTATTCATCATTGTTTTGTGCTTTATGCAAACTAACTAACTAACTAACTAACTAACTAACTAACTAACTAACTAACTAACTAACTAACTAACTAACTAACTAACTAACTAACTAACTAACTAACTAACTAACTAACTAGGTACACCGTTGGAACACCTATCAGTGTCCTATTACTGTGTATCTTTGTACTGTAGTTTCTCCATGCCTTATTATTCTTATTCTTCTCGGGGGTCGGCACTTTGAATGGATTTAGTCCATTTTTACATCCGGATGCCTTTCGCAAACCCCATGTGGAAGGATGAGGGATATATTTAGTGCGTATTCCTGTAGTGGTTTCTAGTGTTTTATGTAAATGAAGATGTGTATCGAGACGGAAAAACATCAGTCCCAGAGTGATAGGAATTAACCAGAAGCGGTTAAAAACCCAACCCGACCGAGAATCGAACCTGGGGTCTTCTGAACCAAAGGACACTCCACTGACCCTCCAGCCAAGTGGCCGATCGTTCTGTATGTTTTACCACGTCGAAAGAGTTCGCTGTTGATTTAAGACTGAACTGTTGTGATCACTGCAGTGACTCGTTCGTTCATGACTCATCGTGTATAGATAAACTTGGATAATTTTGTGAAATTAACTCCCGTCTCTTATAGGTCATCTTCCTATTTATAGGCAGATACTTTGCGCCCCTTTCAAAGGTAAACTGTCCATCCCTCTCCCGTGATGCATTAGCAGGTAACATTCTGCAAGCGAACTAGACATCGCGTGGTGCTTATAAAAACATCGTACGCAAAAAGCCCATCACTCTAACCCCTTGAAAACCCCCACTCCCAACCCACCCCCAGCAAAACACCCAAATAATACCCAGTGAGCCCTCGTCGAACTCCTCCCCTCCATCAGATTTCAATTTCAAAGTAAAAGCCTTTATATTAACGTATCTCACTTAAGTTTCAGAAGCATTGCATAGCATCCTAAGTAGCAAATGACCTATAAGAAAAATCTGTTTCCAGCAAAACTTCGATGTTCAGCCTTAACAACCATGTAAATATTTTACAACCAACTGTAAATAATGTAAATCATTTTGTGACCAACTGTAAACACTGTAAATAGTGTAAATATCTTTGTAACCAGCTATAAACACTGTAAAATACCGGGGGTAAGGGATATATTTTAAAGCACAAATTGTAAAAATATTATATTGTAACAAGTAATATCACATGTCTGAGATCACAAACAACCCAGCAAGAAAATGAACAGCGTGAAACAGTTATTGTAACACTGCAAAATCACATTGTAAAACCACAAAATATGTAAATTTTAACCCAACTGTACAAACTCAAATGATCAATAAAACACTTTGCCAAGCGGTCGAGAACCCATCCCCTCTTCTTCATCGTATCAAGGCCCCATGCCCCCCTCACACAAACTCCAACAATCCTCCAAACCCGCCGAATCTCCTGGCCAGAGAGAAGGCGTTACCTCCTAGGTGGCCCGCACCTCCCTTTCGGGGAGGCGAATGAAAACCTTCTCTAGGTCCTAGGTCGTGAGATTTTTCCGACCTTTCAGGAGATAGTTTCTTCGCCAGACCGAATTATCATCGAAAACATAACATACACCACAAGAACAAAGTTTATGAAATACAGTTCACTCGTGTAGTACGTACCTGGGACTGATAATTACAATGTTCCGGTTTCTATGAAAACCACCAACACATGTTAAGCTCGATTCTAACAGAATGCGCAACTTACTTCCTCTACAGTCATCTAAAATGGTATAAAAATAATATTTAGAAGTAACAGGCCTAAAAGTCTTTACGTAATTTGTGAGAAAGGGTTACTGAACTATCTGAACAATCCAAAATAATGACGCGAAATGCAAGCAGAACCTGCTTGACAAGAAATTAGAATTGACGTACTTCCATACTGGCAATGAGCCAGCTAAACGTCATTCCCTTTTTTGATAATCACCACATAGCAGGACGAGTATAAGGAAGATAATTAGATGCTGGGTTGATAGAGACAGGCTTGCGAAATCTCTAACAAATCTGTTCACTTCGTAGAAATTATCTGCAACTAAGATGTGGAGCACTGTATCTCGAAAATGGATTAACCTGATGCTTAGGAGATAATAACGATAATAGACATGTAGCCTCAGATACCGCGTGCGAGTATTTTATATGATGCCCCTTACGCTGCCTGCACGTCAATTTTGACGATCCTTGTTATGTTAGTAGATAGAGGAGGAATGCAAAGTTATAATTGATTTTAAAGGATAATCTCAATATGTCACGAGAGATAATTCACAAACCAACACTGTACGGCATACTGTATATTCGTTCAAATATCGATTTGCCGAGTTTGAACCCGCGATCTTGGGATCCATAGGACGACACTCGACCACTGATCCACAGTAGGAGTTTCTTAGGACATGAGAAATATTGAATGTGTTGATGACATGACTTTTTTATTAGTGCCTTTTTACAGTGGAGAAGTTAGGGCTCGAGGCACATTCTTACACTTAACCACATTCTAATTAAAATCTTAAATAAAATGCTAATATTGCACCCATAATGCCTTGAAAAGGGCACAATATACTTAAAATAGTTACAACTACATAAATAAAATAAAAATTAATTTAAATTAATTACTAAATTAATATTAAAAAATTAATACTGAAAACTCTTAAAACTGACTAATCCTCAGGCACGCACACATTCATACTTTATCCATTCAGTCAACTGACCTCAGCTGATAGTCTCGGCACGCGACCTTAAATCTTGATAAAGAGCTAGTTTCTCTGACCTGAGCTGGCAGGGAATTACATAATCTGGCGCCAATCACCAGAAATAAACTATAGAATTTATTTGTGCAGCGCACTGGAAAAGAAAGAAAGGATCTCGAACGTGTATTCAAACTGTGGAATGATGATAAGAAGGTGAATTTAGAAGAAATATACAGTGGCTGATTTTCAGCTAAAACTCTAAACACCATAATTAAAATATGTAGCTGCCGACGTTTATCAGGCGTCAGTCATGAGAGAGCCTGATAGTATGGGGGTGATATAATCATCATACCCGATATACCGGGCGAGTTGGCCGTGCGGTTAGGAGCGCGCAGCTGTGAGCTTGTATCCGGGAGATAGTGGGTTAATAATAATAATGCTACTTGCTTTACGTCCCACTAACTACGTTTACGGTTTTCGGAGACGCCGAGGTGCCGGAATTTTGTCCCGCAGGAGATCTTTTACGTGCCAGTAAATCTACCGACACGAGGCTGACATATTAGAGCACCTTCAAATATCACCGGACTGAGCCAGGATCGAACCTGCCAAGTTGGGATCAGAAGGCCAGTGCCTCAACCGTCTGAGCCACTCAGCCCGGCAATAGTGGGTTCGAACCCCACTGTCGGCAGCCCTGAATATGGTTTTCCGTGGTTTCCCATTTTCACACCAGGCAAATGTACCTTAATTAAGGCCACGGCCGCTTCCTTCCAATTCCTAGGCCATTCCTACCCGATATTGTAAATAAATCGCAGGCAGGAATTCAGTGCTCGTTGAAGTGCAAGCGTTTCTTCCCTTGTCATGTCAACTAAAACAACGTCACAATTAATCAAGAATAGGAAGAACCAGTGTCTGTATTAGTTCGGCCTTAGCTCAAATGGAAATACATCACTCTGCCATTTAAGAGGGTGAAGCGCTCCAAAAATCTTGTTACGGATTTATTTCGTGTGATCAGACCAATCAAGCGTTTCAATCATAATTACGCAGAGATTTTTAACCTTTTACTGTACGGAATAATGTTACCATTTAGTAGGATAGGTGGGATTGCTGAGAGCCTCCATGGCTCAGACGGCAGCGCGTCAGCCTCTCACCGCTGGATACCGTGGTTCACATCCCGGTCACTCCATGTGAGATTTGTGCTGGACAAAGCGGAGGCGGGACAGGTTTTTCTCCGGGTACTCTGGTTTTCCCTGTCATCGTTCATTCCAGCAACACTCTCCATTCTCATTTCATAGCATCTATCAGTCATCACTTTGGGAGTGGCGACCCCATCGTACTAATAGACTATATCTGCTTCATTCATTCCATCCCTGACCTGGTCAATGACTGGAAAACAGGTTGTAGTATTTCATTTTCAGGTGGGATTGCTGCATTGTTTGAACAGCTCAGTAATTTTCCTGATCCAATTATGATTGCCTGAGTTTCTGCGGAGTTTAGTACGAAGTTACGTCATCAATATAAATACAGAAAAGAAATAATTAAAATGATAAAGTTATCGTGCGCTGAAATAAGTCAAATGATGGCGGAGAGTCCATACTTCTTACACAGATCAAGAGAACGGCAAGAATTCACTTTTAAGCAATTACAATTACCAAAATTTTGAAATAATAATAATAATAATAATAATAATAATAATAATTAATGTGTATGAGTGTTATGAAAGGTGCTACTCATAGGGCCGGTCATGCTGCAATAGCATCTTCTGGCCCAGTAAGGAAAGCAATGGCAAACTACCTCATTCCTCACCCTGCCTAGTACGCCTTATTTTAGCGCCACTATCTGTTTCTTGCGGTTTCCCTGTAACAGCTAATCTTTGGTGGTGCTATATGAAGATTCAAGCGGCCTTCGAGCTGATGACAAAACAACCAAACAAACAAACAAACAAACAAACAAACAAACAAACAAACAAACAAACAATCCAGTAGCGCAGGAAGAAGTTGGTATTGCAAAATAGGCCTATTATTCGTAAGAAACAACGATAGATACATCAGAAATATCAGAAATATTAGGCCGAAATCTGTTCCTTAAAAAAAATAAACAGATGCTAGTACATACAGAGAATGAAGTTCCAAGGAGACCAGAAACCTAGTGGACCGAAGAAAAGAAGAGAGCCCACGGAGAAGAAATGAAAGACCAGAACGGCGAATCATAAATCCGCTGCGTGATCGAACAGGGTTCATACGCAAATAAATAAATAAATACATAAATAAATAAATAAATAAATAAATAAATAAATAAATAAATAAATAAATAATAATCCAGAGGCTCTTCCAGGTTCGATCTCCGACAGGTTATTTCCTCTAACTCGGCACTTGGTTGTTGTGTTTGTATTAGATACGTACCTGTTTTTGACATACAACACATCACACCATGAACAACCACAGAAACATGCAAAAGTGAATATATCTCTCCACAAAGGGTTAACTTCAGGTAGAGCATCTAACCGTAAAACTACGTCAAGGCCACAAGTACTACAGAGTTCACTCCTGCGACCCATTCGGTGTACCGGAAAACCAGCACAGGAAAAACATGGTAACGCGAAATAGGCCCGTTATTCATAACAAATGATTCAAACAATTGAAAAGCAAACTTAAAAAAGTTACTGCTTATCATCTTACAAGAACAATTTCAATGTTCGTGGATAGGAAACAGTCAAATTTGTATTTGAAATTAACCTTGAAGAATGATAATTATTTTAATTAAGCACGGTTTAGATTAGTAAACTTACTAGGGTAAGGCAAACTCCTACGGAACTCAAAAGTTCAGACAACTATTAATTTTGCACAAACAGTTTGCGTTTTACAAAAACATTGTCATTTTTAACTGTTGCCATATAACTACTGAAAACGAGCGTGTAAATGTGTAGTGCACATGTGATCAGAGTTACAGTGTTTTTGTGATTGATTTGAAACAACTTCTACAGCTACAAGTTTCTGATATTCTTTTACTTTGATTTTGTCAGCATTAGTCACACTTCAGACACATCTACGGTAATAAGTTCCCCACTTGATCATTCCACAGGTTACTTTCAAGGCAATTACTTCTCATTTAAAGTGATTGAAATAGGTTGTGTGTTATCATTAGATACACTCAACACTTTAGAAAACGTAACTTCTAAGTTTGTGAATTTCTTCGGTACTTGAAGGTCGGCACAGTTGCACAGTTTGTTACCAGACTGTGTTCCAGGCCGAATTTCCTCTCAGTCTCTTGGTTCTTCACGAGTGGATGTCCGACTGGTTGGCTGAATGGTCAGCGTGCTGGCCTTCGGTTCAGAGTGTGCCGGGTTCGATTCCCGGCCGGGTCGGATATTTTAACCTTAATTGGTTAATTCCACTGGCTAGGGGGCTGGGTGTCTGTGCTGTTCCTAACATCCCTGCAACTCACAGACCACACATAACACTATCCTCCACCACAAAAACACGCAGTTACCTATGCATGGCAGATGCCGCCCACCCTCATCGGAGGGTCTGCCTTACAAGGGCTGCACTCGGCTAGAAATAGCCACACGAAATTAAATTACGAGTGGATGAATTCTAGACAACCGAGCCGGTAGACGTAAAGAAGACACTCGTTCAGACACAGTTTCGGCAACCCGACGCCTATTTACATCGAAAGTAGTTACACATAATCATAATTTTTGAAAAAGTCAATATTTTATAATAATGAACATTATCAGCATTACTCATTCTTTGTAATGAAGAAACAGGGGTCACATAAAGCGTATTAAATAAATTATTTTAATCACTTTGGTTTTACACAAATGAGGTGTGTTATTTCACACACGTCCTTATCTTCCCTTAAATTGTGTAATCACTTTAATAGTCCGGCTCCATGGCTAAATGGTTAGCGTGCTGGCCTTTGGTCCAGAGGGTCCCGCGTTCGATTCCCGGTCGGTTAATTCCAATGGCTCGGGGGCTGGGTGTGTGTGTGCGGCGTATTCAGCATTGGAAATCATCCTAGGTAGGGTCCTCATCTTCACAGACATGCAGGTCGCCTAATAGGCCGTCTACAAGAGAAAGGCCCGCACCAGGCCCCTCCGGAGGCCATACGCCATGATTATTATTATTATTATTATTATTATTATTATTATTATTATTATTATTATTATTATTATTATTGTTCCGATGTATCTGTGGAACAGCAGAGGTAAAAGAAGGTGCTGGGATGAATAGGTCTCAACTTACGAAATTAAAGTTAATTTGAAATTTAACAAAGGTTATATTTTCTTTTCAAGATCAAGACATAACAAGTATGACAGGTACTCAGTAGCATATCAACAAATTAAGAATGTACAATTGCAATTTGTTAATGGATTTGGGCTTCGAGCCCCCAGATACGCAATCCTTGAGCAATGAGCCCAACTTTGCATATGAACAACGTTCAACAAAGGGGCAGAAAACCCCAACCATGCCAAGGAGCACTAGCTCCCAATTACCCAGTTAAGCCTGCTCGAGGCACACAGAAACCAAATCTAAGAAGGAGCAACCCGCTCTCAAAGTTCAAGCCTATTCAAATGCCACACCAAACTCTACCTTCAAGCTGCCCTTCAGGCACACAAGAACAGGGGTAAAAATACCCAACCTACTGAGGCCTATTCAGTAAAGAAACAGGATAATTACATGGCCCCAAAATACCAACATGAGTGGAGGCGTAACTTGCACTCCTAATACACCTTTTTAAAACCTATTTGGCACTAGGCCGCTTATGCAAGGGGTAATCCCATACTACGGAGGTGACACGATAGGAAAACTTTATTACATTACCAAGAGAAGGGAAACTGTTATGAAAACGTAGTCACCTCAAAACACTATGAGTGGGAGCTCGAGAGGGTTAGGCACTCTCTATCCCAATTTGTAGTTATAGAATTTTATACCAAGTGTCTTTTACATTTTAAAGGAAAGTTACATGATAAAAGTTTTGAACCTGCCCCGAGGGTTAAACTGCTGAGCTAGCGAGTAAAGAAGTTATTAAAAGGCCATTACCTTATGGATGAACTGCTGCCCGAAGAAAGAGGCGCTTCCCGCCCCCTGCTACATAATCACACACGTATAGATGTTACTGAAGTGGCCAGGAGACAAGAAAATCAGCAGTTTATATACCCTCGCGGGAAATTCGAGACGTTTCATGAATGATTACAACCCGCCCACAAAATTTTATTGGTCGGCTAAAGATTACAAGTCAAAACTGAAGAAGACACCTAGGATTGGTGGAAAATTAATTACAGAAATTTTTGATTGGCTACATTCAAAACAAGCGGAAAGAAAGGATTATATTGCCAACTCTCAAACCACAGAACAAAATTTAGCAAAAACAAAAGTTATGAATGTTAAATTTCTTCCTTACAGTTCATTCCTTTACACCAGAGAGCGTTATCAGTTTTGGTAGGGACATCTGTTAGAGAATGTTCAAATTTCTTACTGCAGAGCAAACAAATACACATCGAAACAGGCATAGTTCAGAACACTTCAAAATTTACAGTAGAGACATCTTCTGAGAAACCTTAGAATTAATATGGTTGTTAAAGTTCAGGCTTTCTCCTGCAGAGGAGTCTCAACTGGCGCAATGTTTGAATTAGCGGCGTGGAGGTGTACCGCCCGGTACAATTCTTCTTCTTCTTCTTCTTCTTCTTCTTCTTCTTCTTCTTCTTCTTCTTCTTCTTCTTTGTCGTTTAGGCCTACTGAGGACCACGGGGCTCGTATCTACTCTTGGGTAAAGTTGTTGCTTTCTTCTTCTTCCAATACTCCTTCATTTGCTGACTATGAGCCAGCTTTCTCTCCTCGGTCCACTTAGTTCCTGTAGTCTTCTTACTTGTAAGGGACGTTGGGAAAACTCCGTGTCGGATGGCTTGACGGAACAGTAGTCGGTCATGAGTTTGTCCCGGTGGGATATCTAGTTGTTCCATATCTGACTTAACTGACGTGATCCATTTGTTCTTAGAAGCCTTGCCTCTTCCTGTTACTGTGAATATCCTGTTGGTGAGTCTTTCGGAATCCAGACGGGCCAAGTGTCCATAAAAGGTCAGGCGCCTTTTCCTTATAGACGTGACGATGTCCTCCTGGTGTTCATACAGTTCATCATTATGGCGGATTCTGTAAGTGCCTCCTTCCTCTCTGATTGGTCCTAATATCCTCCTCAGGATCTTCCTCTCTTTTAACTCCAGCTTTCTGAGTGGGCCCTTCCTAGCCATTACAAGGCACTCAGAAGCATACAGAACAGATGGTTTGACTACCGAGTTGTAGTGTCTGAGCTTGAGGTTCTTGGAGAGGCACTTAGATGAATAGATACTACGACACGAGTGATAAGCCCTTTCACACTTGGTACATCTGGCATCTATGGCTGGGTTCTCGCTCTGATTCGCAGAGATCCATTCTCCCAAGTACTTAACTGCAGGTACTTTTCGTATGGTAGCGTCTGTGAGAGGAATTGTAGAAGGGGCCTCCTTGATATTGGTCATAAATTCAGTCTTCTGGATGCTGATTTTCAGACCAGTCTTAACTGCTACACAATAAAGACTCTGTAAGTTGTAGGTAGCCTCCTCTATATTTTTTGCCAGTAGAATGAGGTCATCGGCAAAGGCTAGGCACGGGACAATGAGGTTGTCTCTCTTGTACCCAAGCTTCAGTCCAGCTTCCGGTGGTAGCATAGTTCTCCATTCTCTAATGATCTTTTCCAGGACACAGTTGAAGAGAATGCAGGAGAGACCATCACCCTGTCTAACTCCTGTTCTGATTGGAAAGCTTTCAGATAGTTCACCTCTGAATCTGACCTTGGACGTCGTGTTCCTCAGAGTGGCTTGAATCAATCGTAGGGTCTTCCCATCCAGACCAAGTTCCCATAGTATGGAGAAAAGGGTGTCTCTGTCCACAGAGTCATAAGCTTTCTGAAAATCTACTAGGACCACCACCCAGGGATGTCCACCTCGGCTTTTGTAATTGAGAACTGTCTTAAGATTGTGTATCTGTTCTGGACAAGATCTAGTCTTACGGAAACCAGCTTGGTATTCACCTAACTGTGAGTCTAGCTGTGTAGTGACTCTATTAAGCAGGGCTACAGAGAGGATCTTGTAGGTAATTTGTAACAAGGAAATACCTCTATAATTGTTGAGATCTGTCTTACTTCCCTTCTTGTGGAGGGGGTGAATCACGGCAGACGTCCATCCTTCGGGTAGGGACTCTGTTGTCCATATGTCCTTTATGGTTTGATGGATGCTCTGCAAAGACTGGTCATCTGCATGTTTCCACATCTCGGCAACTATGCCATCTTCACCTGAAGCCTTGTTATTCTTGAGACCAGCGATGATGTCCTTTATTTCTTCTCTCGTAGGTGGTTGAGAATCAGGGTTCCTGTGTGAAGGCTCATAGAAAATAAGCTTTTCCTTAGGTTCCTCTGCGTTTAGTAGCTTCTGGAAATAATCTGCAAGAGTTTTGGTGCAGTCTTTATTGTTCAGTTGAAGTTTTCCATCTGGCCCGTGGAGGATGAGGGTAGGAGCTGTATACTGGGTCGTTTGCTTCCTAAGTCCTTTGTACAGGTCTCTTGAGTTGTTTCTCTGAAAATTATTTTCAGCCTCTTGCATTAGGCTCCTGAGGTAATTTCTCTTGGCACTGCGGATGGTGTTAGCTGTAGCTTTTCTTTGCATGAGGAAGGCTTCATAATTGGTTTCAGTTTTATGTTGGTTCCACCTAGTCCAGGCTTTACGCCTTTCTTCTATAACCTCATCACACTTTGAACTCCACCATGGGTGTTTGCCTTTGGTTGATGAGGCAGGGATAGTTTCTTGAGCGGCATCCAGCAAGGCCTTTTGTAAGGCAGGCCATCCTTCTTTCTCTGTATTCTTTCTGAGGGTATCCTGAAAATCACATTCCTCATCGTGCAGTCGCAGAGTGTTGAACCTGGGTATCTTACGACTACTTTGGAGAGTTGGTGTTTTTCTAAAGGGTTGCATATTAATCTTAATAAGTGAAAGGTAGTGATCAGAATCTATGTTGGCTCCTCATAATACCTTGACGTTCTGTATGTCCGTATGATGTTGCCGTGCTATAGCAACATGGTCTAACTGGAATTCACCAAGTATAGGATTTGGACTCCTCCAGGTTTTGGCCTTTCTAGGTAGACGTTTGAAGGCTGTTGATTTCAGGACTAAGTTGTACTTGTCACAGAGTTCAATGAGACGTTCTCCATTTCTGTTTGTTCTCTTATGGGCTGGATAATGGCCTACTATCTTCCGGTACTTCCACTCCTTACCGACTTGTGCATTGAAGTCTCCCATGAGTATGATGGAATGGTGGGAAGGGATCATATTTAGAGTTTCTTCTAAGGTGGCCCAGCATTGTTCTACATTTTCCAGGTTTGAACGGTTTGTGTCATTCGTGGGTGAGTGGAAATTTACGATTGTGTATGCTCTATTACGAGACCAGAAGGATAACGCGGAGATCCTTCCGTTAGGTGAAGTGAAATCTAAAATATGGTCAACCATCTTGTGGTGTACTGCGAACCCAGTACCAAATTGTGGAAGTGTCTTGATAACTCTTTCACCAGGTTTCCCCTTGTAGATTCTGTACACTCCGGACTCTATTGTATCCTCGTCGGTAAACCGAGTCTCTTGTAGCGCTGCTATCATAACCTTGTACTTTTCCAGCACGTCAAGCGTTTGTTTGAGCTTACCTACCTTCAGTAGGGAATTAATATTTATTGTAGCAAAGTACTCGATGTGTCTCTTTGGTTGTCGTTTAGCAGAATTAGATAGAAGTGGGAGGCATGAAGGTGCAGGTTCCCCAGAATCCGATGACCTGCTTGCCCCAGACTGTGTGGGGGTGGATTGTTTACCACCTGGGGTACATTTCTGAATATTCTTTGTCTCCATGTTTCGAGTATTACGAGAGTCGTAATGGTGGTTACCTAAAAGGTAACGGGTTTTTAACTATCAAGGTTGTAAGCCTTGAAGCCACCAGCACTGATCGGCTGGGATTACAATTATTATTATTATTATTATTATTATTATTATTATTATTATTATTATTATTATTATTATTATTATTATTATTATTATCATCACTTTAATATTGCCTCGTATTCTCTGGTTTTGTTTTTGTTTTTTGTTTTTGTTTTTGCTACTTGCTATACGTCGCACCGACACAGATAGGTCTTGTGGCGACGATGCTACAGGGAAGGGCTAGGAGTGGGAAGGAAGCAGCCGTGGCCTTAATTAAGGTACAGTCCCAGCATTTGCCTGGTGTGAAAATGGGAAACCACGGAAAACCATTTTAGGGCTGCCGACAGTGGGGTTTAAACCTACTATCTCCCGAATACTGGATACTGGCCGCACTTAAGCGTCTGCAGCTATCGAGCTCGGTCGTATTCTCTGAAATTTTTGTTAAAAGTCTTGTTTCTCCTAAAATGGTATTTCAATTAGAGGCAAAAGTTACGAAGAAATATACCTAGAGCTGGAAATTCTGCAAAAATAAAAATATATGTGAACATAAAACTAAGAATCTATCTGTGTACGACAAAATGGCATAAAATAATATTTACGAAAGTACTCTTTGCATCATGTAGGAAACTGTAATTACTATACTGTCAAGGTGAAAGCTTATTGTTAAAATACTGGCTATTTGTTTGAAATATAAATCGCCATCGAATAGAATATAGAAACAGTAATAATATACATTCCATAGAAGAAATTGTCAACAGCAATGACGTACCGCACTGAAACACATTCAGTAATCCATTTGACCACAGCCCGCACAATCAACAGAACGCAACAGTATTATTCTAACAAAGCAGACCTGTTCTGAGACTGCGCCCCCAAGTTTTAAATTGAAAAATGAAACATATTTCTGTACTGAAGGTGTTATTCTTTGTATGGGTTATGGATCCCTGTGTATTTGATTTTTCTACTTTCCATTTATTCACTTTCATAATCATCGCTTATTTAATTTTAGAGTTACTCACTAAATGGCAAAATAAAAAACTACAACTCGAGCTCCAGACTCTTTCTAGATAAATTCGAGAGCTCTCGTTATGTTACCACAGATAACACGACGGCAGACAGAAAAGATGCCTTTGGGTGAGTGTACAGTACTGTATATTTTAATGCTTTTCGGTTGTGGTGACTTTCAGATACAGTAAGTTTTCCTGCATTTTGGTGTCATTTATTACACAGTTGATTCAATTCATTCCAAAATATTACAGTGCCGGGCCAGTTGGCCATGCGGTTAGGGGCGCGCAGCTGTGAGCTCGCATCCGGGAGATAGTGGGCTCGAACCCCACTGTCGGAAGCCCTGAAGATGGTTTTCCGTGGTTTCCCATTTTCACACCAGGCAAATGCTGGGGCTGTACCTTAATTAAGGCCACGGCTGCTTCCTTCCCATTCCTAGACCTCTCCTGTTCCAACGTCGCCATAAGACCTATCTGTACCGAGCTCGATAGCTGCAGTCGCTTAAGTGCGGCCAGTAGCCAGTATTCGGGAGATAGTGGGTTCGAACCCCACTGTCGGCAGGCCTGAAGGTGGTTTTCCGTGGTTTCCCATTTTCACACCAAGAAAAAACTGGGGCTGTACCTTAATTAAAGCCACGGACGCTTCCTTCCCACTCCTAGCCCTTCCCTGTCTCATCGTCGCCATAAGACCTATCTGTGTCGGTGCGACGTAAAGCAACCAGAAAAAAAATTATTAGGGTTCAAATATCTTTAATATAGCCTACATCATAATGGTGCTGTAAACCAAATACCCTTTTCTAATGTTAAATTTGTGTTATTTAGGTCACTGTGTGTTAGGAAAGAAAAGACCTTGTATTTTAATTAGTCTGGTCTTTGGTTTAAAGGGACACCGTTGTTAAAACTGGTATACGAGCCGCTGACCTCGTGTACAAGAGCCTCTCATTCAAACGAGCGCTATAACAACTCAACCAAGCCACAACATGTCATTAGGTGGTGATTTCAAGCGTTCGATTACAGTCTTGAACTTCGTTTCAGCAATGACGTAGGCTGCTTCTTGCAACAAAGCAACATTTATGTGGAAAGTATACCTTCAAATACGTCAGAAGCGAAACCAATAAACATTCTTGTTGAAGAGTCAGACGTGTCTAGGATATTCCATCTTTCATCTGGATAATCCCAACCACACGTCCAGGAAACTTAATGTAAATGTTCTAGACACTGAACTACTGTGCATTTTGTATGAGCTATGCCGTACGCGATATCATTTCTAGATAACATCTCCAATTCATTTCTACCTGCTTTCGCAACAATGCACTCAAATCTATACAAAAATCGTGAAGATATGAGCAAGGCTAGTTCATTCGTGTTACGGTGCAATCCGGGATTTTAAACTTTAGATAACGGGACTGTAAGCGCAGAATATTTGCTCATAAAAGGAATGGCGATTTAAGAGCATAGTCAAGTTATTAACACAACACGCGTCCCGCTCCGTAGCTGAATGATCAACAGCGTTTTCAGACGCATCTAATTTATTGCTTTCACTGTCCGGCTCCATGGCTAAATGGTTAGCGTGCTGGCCTTTGGTCACAGAGGTACTGGGTTCGATTCCCGGCAGGGTAGGGAATTTTAACCATAATTGGTTAATTCCGCAGGCTCGGGGCTGGGTGTATGTGTCATCTTCATCATCATTTCATCATCACGACGCGCAGGTCGCCTACGGGATTCAAATTGAAAGACCTGCATCTGGTGAGCCGAACTGGTCCTCTGACACTCCCAGCACTAAAAGCCATACGCCAGTTCATTTTTTCAATTGCTCTCACTCAGGGACTGGGTATGTTTGTCTTAATACACACCTCATCATCCACCACAGTACCCGCATGGGTAACCACCAGAGAAACACGTAATTGTTGAATGCTTACCTCAGCTCAGGAGTCAGAAATGGCATCTGGCCGTGAAACTAGCCCGAAATTAACATGATATCAAGTAAAATTTAGATCTGTATTCAAAATGGGTGTATGTAACCAGAAAGAAAATGTACGTTTCCTTTTTTTCTTTTTTGTTATTTTTTTATTTCTTTATTTTACGTCACACCGACTCAGACAATTCTGACGACGATGGGACAGGACAGAGATGAAGAGACCATGACAGCCCTAGCATATGCCTGATACGAAAATGAGAAACCACATGGAAAGCCATATTCAAGGCTGTCGGCAGTGGAGTTCGAATCCACTAACTTACAAATACAAGCGGTTCGAACCACGCAGCCAAACCGATCAGTTGGATATGTGTTATGCCATGCGACAATGTTTAGCTTGCCATTAAATGCGCTTATCCTTTCCACCTCCGTGGTCTCTTTAATAATTCGTAAACACACCAGTATAGGGCCTAATCGTAGTTGTATGTTTATTTCAAGTGATTTTACGGGTAGTATGATTTGTTAATAACGATTTTGATTCAGCTTTCGTGCGTTAATCTTTATCTTGAATTATAAACTGTATTAGATCGAGTAGACATCTGTTCTCACACACTCGCAGTGTTCATCCCCAAGCTAATGTTAGAAACTGAACAGTTGGGCCCAGTAGCTCAGACAGTAGAGCGATGGCCTTCTGAGCTCAAACTGGCGAGTTCGATCCCGATCCAGTCTGGTGGTATTTGAAGATGCTCAAATACTCCAGCCTCAAATAGGTATATTTACTGGAACGTAAAATAATTCCTACGAGACAAAATTCTGGCACCTTGGCATCTCCTAAAATAGTAAAAGTAGTTAGTTGGACGCAATGATATTGTGACCGTACCGGCACAATTAGTATTTATTTCAAGTGATATGCTTGGTAAGGAAGCTGGCAGCAAGCTTTCTTTGTGTGGATGCTCGGGGTATCGTCAGGTTGCGCAATACGAAGCCCGCCAGAGAGGCGCCTTCACCCGCCCACTGGGTGGCTTAAAGAATCCCCGAATTAGGCACACGTCATAGAAGAAGCAGGAGAAGAACACTATTTAGCGACTCCATATTGGAAAACATATGCCAGCGTACAGCGATGCCAAAGCAATCGGGCAAATTTTAATGCATTTTCGGCATAAATAAGGCTTAATTAACAATACTGCACCCGTTAGAGTAGTGTGCTAATTTTGGTGGAATTATAAAGTCAGGAGTTCTGGTAGAAAATACTCTCCAAGCAAAAGGCGTTGGTAAACAACTTACATAATACCCATAGCGTACGGACGCGATGGCTGAAGCCAGATGCCTTTGGGGATTCACCATTTCCCCTCCGATGTTATTAATTAATTACGGCAGATCCGCCGAACATATTCAACTCCGCATATCATAGCGTACTTGTGCATAACCAAGCCACACAGTCTAGCGTATTGCTAATTTCGACAGGCTGGTTTAACCAGGAAAGGCCAGAATCAGAGTGGGGGAAGGACACGCTAGCCACCCCTATTCCCGGTTTGGCTATAAGTGGTTGCAGTTTCTCGAGGAGGGATTAGTCAGAAACGAGCTTCAGAAGGTGGAACTACGTGCGGTCCGCGAGTAACTGACACAAAGAAACGGGAGTGAAGTTTTAAAAGTGTTTTCCAGTGTGCAGTGATAGTAGGAAATGTAACTATATGACAAAGGTATTTGTGCGACATCTGATCGCGAAGTAAACTCTGAATATTCGTCAGTATGTCGTAGGTAGTGACTGCGAAAGGGTGAGTACGTCGTGGGGGAACGAACTCTAGACGGAGAACGCTCATCGCGAGGTTGATGACTATAGCAGTAAAGGGGCTCATTTTTCGAGCAGTCTAACTTTGGGATTTGGTAAACTTTGTTTCAAAAGAAAATCAGATCGTGTGAAGAAATACTATCAGTTTAAATCCATGTAACATTGAGAGCAGGATTTCCGGAACAGATTATAACACCAAGTAAAGGGGAATGACAAGTACAGGATCTGATTTAATCGAGACAAGAAAGTAAGAAAAGGACGGTTGATATAAGTCACGGACTCAGGAGGCGATAGACTTGGGAAGGAGGAGACCATGAATTTACAGCTTGCCTGATTTAACGAAATAGACTAGCTGAGATATCCATAATAATTAGCATCACGTAACTAGCATCGCTCTAGAACGATAGAGGGGAAGTTGGATGGTGTCGAGTGATCAACAAGTGTGCAAGATTGTCTAAATATAATTGCAGTGATTTGTTTACCAGGAAGATGGATTACTCCAGCAAAGTCATCACACTCCTAGAACCAAGGACTGCACGAGCCAGCGACATGGAGTGAGCACCGATGGCAGGCCCCTGAAAAACTTCGGGCGGGGGCCAGAAAACATCATAAACTGTTGAGTATTGAGCTATTTTCTTCCAATGTTAGTATTTCCCCTTGTAAATAGAGTTACTGTAAGGATAGGGTTAATGATGAGGTAATTGATAGGTTAATTACCTGGAGTGGTCGGATGACCCTTGTTTAATTTGTTCTTTGTAAGTAGATATGGGAAGGAAGTGAACCAGGAAGGATGTATAGAGTTTGGGACCCCTTTTAGAAGCTGTATGCGCATGCTATATTATATATTTTTGTCATGAGTGCTGAGAAAGATTTGAGGGGGGAAAATGAATAGAAATTTGGCCAGGTTAATGCCATAATTTCATCTGCGGGACTGCATAATACGAGCAGGGATTAGTAGGTGTCAGTATCATTAACATGTGCCTATACAGAAGTTAATGTGGGATAGTGACAGCACTCAATTCATAAAAGTAGAGACAGTAGTTTGTTTTTGCATGCTAGTGTATAAGTTTGGCTGTAACTGAAGACGTTCGAGAAAATACGTGCGGAGGTTCAAACCTGGCCCACCCTACACATTAGCTAGGCTAACAAAGTAGAGATTTTTCTAGTTGATTTTGATCATGTCTGAATATTATTATTATTATTATTATTATTATTATTATTATTATTATTATTATTATTTTCTTAATGTAACTTGATCAGTGTTTTATACCGATACATTTTAAGCAACAGATTAATGGATTATTATTATTATTATTACTATTATTAATTTCTTAAAGTATTTTGATCGGTGATTTGATACCGATAGATCTCGAACAATAGGGTAGTATCTGACAGGTACACAATCTCGCCTCTAAGGGGAGAGATTAGGAGACATTGCTTTTTGGTAAAGGCTGACGAATGTACGATAAGGCTACGGGAAGAAATGTGTGGTTGAACTCCAGACTCCTGGCAAAATTAGGGAATTTTGCGATAATATGGCTGCTTAATTTGAGAAGTGTA
This sequence comes from Anabrus simplex, assembly GCF_040414725.1. Taxonomy (NCBI): domain Eukaryota; kingdom Metazoa; phylum Arthropoda; class Insecta; order Orthoptera; family Tettigoniidae; genus Anabrus; species Anabrus simplex. The sequence continues at coordinate 195,240,206 of NC_090271.1, read as the reverse complement.
TTGTTGGATCATAATGATAGTATGAGTTAATTTGAGCAGGTGTACCCTGCATTAGCTCAATTGTATGGGTTTATCGAGCCCGTGACTGCCGCTATTGTGCGTGCTAAATGTCCTTCCGCCCGTGTTGTGGAAGGGAGCTTTGACAAGCAGTAAGTTATTGCCCGAGGAGGCAGGTCAGAGCGAGAAGCAGCTTAGAGAACTTGCCTCGCCAGAGAATGTGTCTTTTAAAACGTTGCAGTTTTCTGTGAGAAGAGGAACAGAATATTGATGTAACCACCACACCCAGTCCGTGAGCCATGACCCGAAAGCAATGTAGAATATTTTTACGACTGTCAATGACATGATTAGGTTAATTAGGGTTTTTATTTCAGTGTCCCTGATGGAGACGACCAGAGTCTCAGGTTCGAACCTCAATAGAGCACAGAAGGCACCGATAGTCCGCTCAAGTAGCGGGCGCTACGAGATGAAATACAGCCATTCATACTTCGTGTTGTTATATAATGTGTGTTCCTTTTCAGAGTGTGATCTTGTTTTATGTTATGTACTGTTCTGGGCGAGTTTAGACTTCGTGAAATTTCACTGGTAGTTGTTGGAAGTGACGGGTTCGTTGTCGAGCCTGTGTTCGTGTGATTTTTATTTCATTTGTCTTCCAATTGGTGGAGACGCGCAATGTTATTGTCTTTTCCATGGTTTACGTAAACATAGGTTTATTTCTCTAGTATACTTTTTATTAACGTATAGATATTTGGTGGCGGTAGATATAAGATAAAATGACCACTCCGGGGTAGTTGAATTAGTGTAAGTAAATGTTTAACTTCATGATATGGGATTCGGTCCCAGGGAATACTGATATTTGGAGGAAAATGGTTCGAATTGTAACTGTAAATAGGTAATCTGTGTTATATTTTATTTGTGTAACACTCAACAGTTTTTGATATCCAACGGGAGATAGACAGACAAAACCGATGGTATGAACGTAGTATGTCAACGAGATTGGTCATCCCTCGGGGATGTATATTTTTCTGTGTATGTCAAATCAGGTATCCATCAGCTTGTTAGTTCGGATGGAAGTATTCTTGCATTTGAAGTATCCTTAGGAACTGTGGTCATCCACATAAATATTCTTATGGAATGTGGATGAAGTTTAACTGATGGATGGTAGCACGGATTTTACCGTTGCTAAATATTTGTATTCAACTTGTCAATTTATATTAATTTTCCAAGGATGTCATAGTGTATGTGTATATTTCAACGAGCGCCTTAGTAAATTTGGAAAACTTATTTGTGCTTATTCTTTGCCGAAAAACGAGCATCCAAAAATCCTCTTCCGTTCATTGTAGGCCTTTAAGGTAGTATATGTTTGATAGCCTCTATTTGCCGCGAACGTTCTTCGGCCCTGAGGAGTCCGTGTTCAGACCTCAGGAACGGGAGAGTAGCTCTGATCTAGCTGAGTCGAATGGTCGATAACTCTTCATGTGAGTGGATTAAGTATACAATCCCAATGAGGAGAAATCGGCACAGACCAAAAAGATCCCTTGACTATCGACTTCCGTGGAGCATGGTCCCATGTGTTCGTGACCCGAAAGGGTTGGTTTGTTGTCACATGGTCCCATGAGTCATGGGGGACGGTGGGAAAGGTCCCAATATCAATAAAAAAACTTTTAGAAACGGATGTATTTGAGTTCTTATGAATTTCAGGGAAGCATGTTAGCCACTAAATTCAAGAGTACGGTATGTAATTTGATTGCTGGTACTTCAAAAATTCACTCAACTTGTTCACTAAACACTAGCGCATTTCATTTCAAGAGTTAAGAAATCGTCGTCGGCCCGATGTTCATGTTTTCGAATCTCTGGTAACGTGAAATATTACGGTATCTGTTCTCCAGGTTATACCTATTAACGGGGCTGGAATCGAAAAATAAGTGGCGGTGGTTTTGAGAAAGGCGTCTCAGCATTTTGTGAAGTTGAAACGGGAAATTATTTCAATAATGGCCACGTCTAATTCTCATTTACTTGCCACATCTGGATCCAAACTCATCACCATCATCATCATCATCATCATCGTCATCATTCGGTTTACTCGTGTCTGAATATCGTGACCCAACTGGCTACGCCTTGTGTCACCATCCTGCACGGCCCTCGGTTTTCCTTAGGACCGATGATTGTTGGGGATTTTACCCGTGGTCTACTGCCTACAATTTTCTTTTAAATGATAAATTTCTCTTGATTATCTCCAACTCACCTTGTAATGAGTCCAAGATCTGGAGTATTGTAACTTTCATACGGAAATAAAGTCGATCAGAAATCTTCATATCCATCAAAATAACTCATTGGTACGTTTTAAGGACCAAGACACACCTATCATCCTCCGCCAACACCACATTCTGAAGGCGTCCTTTATCACTCACATCTGTAAGAGAAGATAGCGCAGGCAGTTTCAACCACATGTATCTTCGCGGTATAAACTGCTACTGCCAGAGTTTGGCTAACTTCATCATAGCGACTAGAGGATGGTTGCCCAGTTGTTCTTCCTCTTAAAACCACCACCACCACCACTCATAGCGACTCGCCCTGAAACGATTTTTCCCCTTCCTTCTTAAAATTTCCCTTACACATTATTTTTAATATAGTAATGTTATTGGCTTTACGTCCCACTAACCATTTTTACGGTTTCCGGAGACGCCGAGGTGCCGGAATATAGTCCCGAAGAAGTTCTATAACGTTGCTAGTAAATCTACCGACACGAGGCTGTCGTATTTGAGGACCTTCAAATACCACCGGACTGAGCCAGGATCGAACCTGCCAAGTTGAGGTCAGAAGGCCAGTGACTCAACCGTCCGAGCCACTCAGCACGGCATACGACTTTTGACCCAAGATAGACGAACCCGTCCACTACGCGTAAAAGGGTCCCAGGGAAACATTGCAAATAACTTACGGGCAGCCAAGATGTAGCAGCATTGCATGGTTGGTTGGTTGGTTGGTTGGTAGGTTGGTTGGTAGGTTGGTTGGTTGGTTGGTTGGTTGTAATAACAGCTCCGAGCGTGACAGAGATGGGCGAAGATTATTTTTTTAACAGTTGCTGTTGTTCCTGTTCCGGAAAAATGGTATACTCCAAGTAACAGTTCCAAAATAACAGTCCATTGTGTAGGAGGTGGGGGAATTAGAAAATATCAACAAGCCTCGTGTTCGTGCATGCTAATTCGAAAATTGTTTCCGCACTGCGAGTTTCATGCTTTTCTTTAATTGGATGGTCTTTATGGTGGTTTAGCGTAAACAGGATAAACTGGTCCCCACCTTTATCCAAAGGGATCTTTGAAGAATATGAGTGGGATCGCAGGTATTCAGAGCGAATAGTTACTGTAGCTGATGACGTGATTACTTAAAGAGACTTGCTATAGGGGTAGCTGAATCTGTGGACCACGAAATCTGCATTGAGTGGCATAAGACTTTCACATAATTACTTTTACTTATCTGACGTTATTTATACATTTAAAGTAATTGTTAGGATATCTTCTAACACCTGTAATTTACAAATTATTGTACATAGCAGAACACAAACAGCCGGAAACTGCGGTAAAATTACCAGTAGTTGGCAGTGCACATGGTTAAACTTAGTGAGATTTGAAATGAACACAGATCAATAATCAGTATCACGCGTACTTACCTGCATTCGCTGTTTGTCGAATTGCTGACAGACGCCTCTTAGAAATTCATATACTAGGTGCCTCACGGACGCCGTACTTTCTACTTAAAAATGTCCCGCATGCATAAGTGATGTGTGGGGTGTCTACCAACTGATTTTCACAGGGGAACTACTGCCAGCGGGCAGGTTACGTCAGAATATGAAGAGGTGAGAAACAGAGTCACACTCGCAGAATGTTACTCAGCGCTACCGGTCGAATGCATCCCTTGCATTCGTAAACATCGTTTTCGACCGCATAGTTCTAGGCTGGTGTATGCTACAGCCGCACTATATTTGCTGTCTGCATATCGGCAATGGCTAGTGTGATCAGCAGCGGTGAATACATAGACATTATTTTAAGCTGGACAACCTGGTCGGTATGCAACAGAAGCTCCAAACAGACGTACGCCTTCTACACACACATTTCGCCGAACAGTATTCGTTTTTGTTCCATGTAATCATCTCTTTTATCGAGTTGAATGTCTACACGTGTCTAAATTAATAAGTTATCAGATTTCATTTACTGCATCTTTGGCGTGTCTACAAACAGTAGTGGCGGTTAGGGGGTGGGGTGAGGAGGGACAGTCGCTCCAATCCGCACTTTGTAGAGTAAATATGACATTTATTCCATTTTAGCCAGCTGGAACTAGGGATTATTTTTAAAAAGCTATTTGTACAAGCCTTTTTGTCTTATATGATAAATCTTTCCTTTATTGTATAGCGCTACGGCAAGTAGTGGAGACGTTGCATGTGCTGTGAGAAAGGGTAGTAGGGGTACACATTTTTGCCGAGGTCGTGGCCACGGAGTTATAATTCACCCGCTTGCCGCGCGCATTCGTCAGTCTGGCAGTCTCTTTATTGTCTGTTAGTTTCTTAGTGTGTATTCAAATACTAAATGATTATTAATTGAATAATCATGCCGTACATCTATGTAATTGTACAGGGCGATCTGGCCGTGGGGTTACGGGAGCGCAGTTGTGAGCTTGCACTCGGGAGATAGTGGTTTCGAATCCCATTGTCGACACCACTGAAGATGGTTTTCCGTGGTATCCCATTTTCATACCAGGCAAACGCTGAGGCTGTACCTTAATTAAGGCCACGGTTGCTTCCTTCCCATAAGTTATATCTGTGTCGGTGCGACATAAAGTCAATTGTATAAACAGATATATTTAATTGTAATTGTAATTTCAACGCGAGAGAATACCAACTGTACATTCACCGGACTAAATTATTTCGTTTGTATTATGCTTTTTTATAAGTAAATGTAATTAATCAGCCCCGTAAATTAGGCCTATTCGTAATAATAGTTTTTTTGAGATTTTGAGTCAATGCTGTATAATAAAATTTTCACCAGGTCTCACAAACATACTACGGGGCATTTACTTAATAAATAACATAACACAAAGAAAACTTAGGAACGTTGGTATTAGCTCCTGTTGAAATACGATTACAACTGAATATTTTTTTTACAATTGGCTTTACGTCGCAGCGACATAGATAGGATTTATGGCGACGATGAGACAGAAAAGGGCTACGCCTGGAAAGGAAGCGACCGTGGCCTTAAATAAGGTACAGCCCCAGCACTTGCTTGTGTGAAAATGGGAAACCACGGACAACCATCTTCAGGGCTGCTGACAGTGGGATTCGAAATTACTATCTCCCGAGTGCAAACTCAGAGCTGCACGCCCGTAACCCCACCGCCACCTCGCCCGGTATAATTACATAGAAGTACGGCATGATTATGCAATTAAAAATAATTTAGTATTTGAATGCTCACTAAGAAACTAACAGACACTAAAGAGACTGCCAGACTGATGAATGCGCGCGACAAGTGGGTGAATTATAGCTCAGTGGCCACGACCTCGGCAAAAAATATATACCCCTACTACCCTTCCTCACAGCACAGGCAAAGTCTCCATTACTTGCCGTAGTGCTATACAAATTGGTTAACGGCGACGAACAGCATTTTGTGCGTATTTCCGTCAATAATTATGTTAATAATTTAAAAAAAATAAACGAAGGAATTAGCAGATAAGATAACAAGGTTTGTACAAACAGCTTTTTAAAATAATTCCTAGTTCCAGCTGGCTAAAGAGGAATGAAAATGTAATGTGTACTCCACAAAGTGGAAGGGTGGGGGGGAGCGACTGTCCCTCCTCGCCGCACCCCATAATCGCCGCTACTGTTTGTAGACACGCCAAAGATGTAGAAAAGGAAATCTAATAACTTATTTATTTATACACGTGTAGACATTCCACTCGATGGAAGAGTTGCATGTATGAAACAAAAACTAATACTATTCGGTGAAGTACGTATGTAGAAGGCATACGTCTGTTTGGAGCTTCTGTTGAATTCTGACCAGATTGTCCAGATTAAAATAATGTCTGTGTATTCACCGCTGCTGATCACACTAGCTACTGCCGATATGCAGACAGCAAATATAGTGCGGCTGTAGCATACACCAGCCTAGAACTATGCGGTAAAACGATGTTTACTAATGCAAGGGGTGCATTAGGCCAATAGCGCTGAGTAACATGCTGCGAGCGACACTCCGTTTCTTATCTCTTCATATTCTGACGTAACCTGCCCGCTGGCAGTAGTTCCCCTCTGAAAATCAGTTGGTGGACACCCCACACATCACTTATGCATGCAGGACATTTATAAGTAGAAAGTACGGCGTCCGTGAGCCACCTGGTATATATATATTGCTATTTGTTTTACGTCCCACCGACACAGATAAGTCTTATGGCGACGATGGGACATGAAAGGCCTAGGAATGGGAAGGAAGCGGCCGTTACCTTAATTAAGGTACAGCCCCAGCATTTGACTGGTGTGAAAATGGGGAACCACGGGAAACTATCTTCAGGGCTGCCGACAGTGGGGTTCGAACCCACTATCTCCCGGATGCTAGCTCACAGCTTCGCGCTCCTAAGCGCACGGCCAACTCACCCGGTAATTCATATTTCGCAAGTTCCCTTACCTGGTCTCTTGGTGGCCATTGCCGATCACTGCACCCCATAACTAGTTCCAAAGAACATCGAAAATAGTGTAGACAACTAGCATTCATGTTCTCCCGGAGTAAGAACTTCAAGCCAAAACAGTGGAGCATACGATGATCTCCAACATCTTGACCAATCACGCTGGGGTACAGGCGATTCGGAACAGGATGTTGCTGCTACTGTTCATTTAATGAACAGTTCCGAGTCCGGAAATTTTTCAAAATAACCGTTGTGTTATTTATCTCCCATCTCTAGACCGTGGATAGTCTGAGTCATGCGTTTAGAAAGTAGTGGAAAAAGTGGAAGCGACATTCATGTTCGATGGTTACGTCCAAACGAATACAACGTGAAATGATTAGTTCTTATGAAAAGGAGGTGCTTTGACCCGGAAAGACTGTCACGAAGTGTGCTTGTGTTCCACGGTAACGCAGGTCAACATGCTGTCAACGTAACAATGGACAGCCGGCGCAATTTTCGCTGGGATCTTTTGAATCACCCACCTTACGGCTAATACACTGACTGACAGAGCAAATGCAACATCAAGAAGGAGTGGTCAGAACTTTATGCCAATTGCAGGGTAGACTGACGTCACTGAGGTATGCTCATGATGTGAAATGCGCCGCTGTGCTGCGCACGTAGCGAACGATAAATGGGACACGGCGTTGGCGAATGGCCCACTTCGTACCGTGATTTCTCAGCCGACAGTCATTGTAGAACGTGTTGTCGTGTGCCACAGGACACGTGTATAGCTAAGAATGCCAGGCCGCCGTCAACGGAGGCATTTCCAGCAGACAGACGACTTTACGAGGGTATGGTGATCGGGCTGAGAAGGGCAGGTTGGTCGCTTCGTCAAATCGCAGCCGATACCCATAGGGATGTGTCCACAGTGCAGCGCCTGTGGCGAAGATGGTTGGCGCAGGGACATGTGGCACGTGCGAGGGGTCCAGGCGCAGCCCGAGTGACGTCAGCACGCGAGGATCGGCGCATCCGCCGCCAAGCGGTGGCAGCCCCGCACGCCACGTCAACCGCCATTCTTCAGCATGTGCAAGACACCCTGGTTCCAATATCGACCAGAACAATTTCCCATCGATTGGTTGAAGGAGGCCTGCACTCCCGGCGTCCGCTCAGAAGACTACCATTGACTCCACAGCATACACGTGCACGCCTGGCATGGTGCCGGGCTAAAGCGACTTGGATGAGGGAATGACGGAACGTCGTGTTCTCCGATGAGTCACGCTTCTGTTCTGTCAGTGATAGTCACCGCAGACGAGTGTGGCGTCGGCGTGGAGAAAGGTCAAATCCGGCAGTAACTGTGGAGCGCCCTACCGCTAGACAACGCGGCATTCGGTTTGGGGAGCTACTGCGTATGATTCCACGTCACCTCTAGTGCGTATTCAAGGCACGTTAAATGCCCACCGCTACGTGCAGCATGTGCTGCGGCCGGTGGCACTCCCGTACCTTCAGCGGCTGCCCAATGCTCTGTTTCAGCAGGATAATGCCCGCCCACACACTGCTCGCATCTCCCAACAGGCTCTACGAGGTGTACAGATGCTTCCGTGGCCAGCGTACTCTCCGGATCTCTCACCAATCGAACACGTGTGGGATCTCATTGGACGCCGTTTGCAAACTCTGCCCCAGCCTCGTACGGACGACCAACTGTGGCAAATGGTTGACAGAGAATGGAGAACCATCCCTCAGGACACCATCCGCACTCTTATTGACTCTGTACCTCGACGTGTTTCTGCGTGCATAGCCGCTCGCGGTGGTCCTACATCCTACTGAGTCGATGCCGTGCGCATTGTGTAACCTGCATATCGGTTTGAAATAAACATCAATTATTCGTCCGTGCCGTCTCTGTTTTTTCCCCAACTTTCATCCCTTTCGAACCACTCCTTCTTGGTGTTGCATTTGCTCTGTCAGTCAGTGTATTTCTCCCCTTGCGAGTGTATGGCGTTTGGATATAGTGAGAGTTTCTGGACACCACTGTACATTTCAAGTGAACAATACTTAAGAGTTCCCGCAAGTATCCAAATGATAGCCAATACAGCTGACCTGAGTAAAAGGATAGTTATGATGCAGATGCTAATCCTTGCTTTCACATTAGTCTCAATTAAACGTTGCACTTCTGAGAATAGATCATAGATGATAACGTGATCAAAGAATAATACATGTAAGTGTGGTGATTAAATAAGTAAAGAAGTAGAAATTCTCTACGTATTTTTTCGCCGACCCGACTTTATAGTAATAAACCAAGACAGATTTCAACCGAGCGGAGAGGCCGCGCGTGTTACCGCGCTGCGGCTATGGAGTCAAGATCTGCGTTCGGGATAAGAGTGGCGTTCGAGCCCAATCGTCGGCTGTCCTGATAGTTGTTTTCTGTGGTTTCCCATTTTCACTTCCAGGCAAATACTGGGACAGTTCTTATTCATAGGCCACAGCCGATTCCTTTCACCTTCTTACCCAACTTCATTCACCCTCATTCATTTCCTCTTCATTAGCTCTTCAACCGAGGTTGGCGTCAGGAAGGGCACCCGGCCGAAAAACATAACAAATTTAATTTCGCCTCACCGCGTATCAGGAAACAGGACCAACGGGTGTACATCCACACAAACAGATTACACATGCGTCTGATTAATGTGTCTAGACAGTTAACATCTACCATCTCGCTCTTCAAAATCGCTTAACTTCGAAACCTGCTGCCAGTTATACAGTAGCCGAAAGGTTTTTACAATGAGAAATGGTACACATGGCAATGCATATGGGGAGGAGGAGGAGGAGGAGGAATATCTAAAATGAGGACACTCTTAACTTGATGCACGTTTGATTTTTAAATGTATTTATAATTAAACATAACCAATGTTAAATACACAAACATTCTATTTATTAAAGAATACACATGCGTGCTCTCTTGTTCGCTTGTTTTTCATTCTTCCTGTTTTATTCCATGCCTCCTTAATCTCGTGAACATTTATTCTGAGTTTCTATGTTTTCTTTCACAGGACCAAGACGTTACAAACTCTTCAACTTTTTCAATCATATATCATGTCTATCGTCAAATGTCATCAATCTCGATTACTACTTAAATATGAAAATTATATGTTGTTAGATTTACGGCGTTTCTTAAAGCCGGCAATAGTTACGACACATAGGTAAGGTAAAGGTTATTCTGCCCGAAGGCAGGTCCGAACCTCCGCAGAGGTGTTCCTGAGCCGGAGTTTACGTGCGGTAGGGTGGCCAGTTCCTTTCCGCTCCTCCATTCCCTTACCCCCCCATCAACAGCACGTGGCAACCCATCCAACTCCTGACCACGCCCAATGTTGCTTAACTTCGGAGATCTCACGGGATCCGGTGTTTCAGCACGGCTACGGCCGTTGGCTTACGACACATAGTACTTAGTAAATTAAATTTAGAAAACGCTTTGGAGTAAAGTTTTGGTTATCTTAACTTTTTTTTTTTTTTTTTTTGCTAGGGGCTTTACGTCGCACCGACACAGATAGGTCTTATGGCGACGATGGGATAGGAAAGGCCTAGGAGTTGGAAGGAAGCGGCCGTGGCCTTAATTAAGGTACAGCCCCAGCATTTGCCTGGTGTGAAAATGGGAAACCACGGAAAACCATCTTCAGGGCTGCCGATAGTGGGATTCGAACCTACTATCTCCCGGATGCAAGCTCACAGCCGCGCGCCTCTACGCGCACGGCCAACTCGCCCGGTGGTTATCTTAACTGAAGCAGTCACTGCCACATGGACTTGAACTTTAATCGGTTGCTCTAGTGGAAAATATAGCATCCGTTTGAGAAGCCATTTTTCGTGAACAGTCGAGATGTTCTTCTGAAGATGCAGAGCAAGTTCTCTGCGAAACGTATAGAATTTCACCTTATTTTCTTGACACGACATAAGCCCAAAAGCCTATATCATGTATATAAGTACGGGCCGTGAAAGCATCAATGGCGACATTTGAGGATATTTAAATGCAATAACTCCACGTGAGTGGTTTCTGACACGTTAAAGAACTCCAGAAGGACAGAAATGCGACACTTCATATTCTTTCAGACCGTTAACAGAACGAATGTTGAACAAGTATTATATTATTATTATTATTATTATTATTATTATTATTATTATTATTATTATTATTATTATTATTATTATTATTATTATTCCGCTCGGTGGCTCCCTGGTCAATGTACCAGCCTTCGGTTCTGAAGGCTTATGGTTAGTTCCTATGGCTTGGAGACTGGATATTTTTTCATATTAATACATTCCCATTACACTACCAGCTACTAAAGAAACGCGCAATACTGAATACATCCCTCCATATAGGGTTGGCGTTAGGACGGGTGTCCGGTCGTAAAACGAGGCAAAATCCAGGGATATCATCATCGCCATTCCTATTTTTCAAGAATTTAATTGTGCAACTGTCTACCTGCGTATCGTAACTGTTAGCACTATTAGCTCTCATACTCAGAGGGCCGTGTTCGATTCCTGGTACCGTCAGAAATTTAAGATTGGCAGTAGTGCTGGTATGTGGTTAAAAAGAAACATGCAGCTCAGCTCACCTTCACTGGCAGTGCGGCTAAAAAGGAGCTGCACCACCTTGGGACGAGCACATGAATTTATGCTTATTACGCAACTCTCGACAACGGACATAACACCTCTTAATGATTTTTTTATTTTTTTTAATTTTTTTGTAGCGTGTTTCATCCTCTACTTTTTCCCCGAGAAAATTCAGGCTGACTACACGTCTTGATTGAGAGATGATCATTTTAATGATTATAGACAAAAAGTGTCTCGTGCTGTGTTCTTCGCCCTTGGAAAACTGCCAACACTTCCACGCTGGATTAAAAGTCAACTTCCTCGAGACATTTTACTTTCACCAAGAGAAGAATCTGAACATGATCAATGAGTGTTCGTGTTAATAAGTTTATTAATTCCATATCACAATTTGTTTTACGTCGCACCGACACAGGTCTTATGGCGAGGACAGGACCGGAAGGCCTAGGAGTGGGAAGGAAACGGCCGTAACCTTAATTGAGGTACAGCCCCAGCATTTGCCTGGTGCGAAAATGGGAAACCACGGAAAACCATCTTCAGGGCTGCCGACAGTGGGGCTCGAACCCCCCATCTCCCAGATGCAAGCTCACAGCTGCGTGCCCCTAACCGCACGGCCAACTCGCCTGGTAGTTTATTAATTTCAATTCGTGTGCTTTTGCTCAGTTCTTCTCTTAATCAACTGCCAATTTAATTCTTAATAAAGGATTCAGTATAACAAATATTGCAGGGTTTGTGAACAATTGTTTTTTAATGTGTGTGTGTCTCTCTGTTTCAGCTCTTTTTTATTAGAAAACTGCTCACTTGTATAGTTACAGAAGGATTTATAGGATATCGACTTCAAATCGCGTCATCAGTAAGCAACTGCTTTTGCCTTGTATTCATATGTACAAGTAACAACATTTTTGTCTGATGTTTATTTTTTCTCTCTTGTCAACAGTAATCTGATATTGCATATACCTATGCAGAACGATTAAATACCACATGTAATAAAAATTGATTATGGAGTTTGATTAGTTTCACCTATGCAGAGAGTAGCTAAGTGGTCAAATATCACAAAATATTGAATTATAGTAACGGTAACCGTTTATTATTCAAGATAAGGTTAGCACACAATACCTTCTCTTGTGGTACATTTCTTGAGTGACAATGTACTTCACTCGTGTACTATATGTTAAGAAGGCTATGTAAATTACTGGCCTGGATCTCCAATACAGAATTTGCATTGAATGGAGGGAATGAACAAACATTTGTTTTCAGTCCTTTATCGAGTAGTTTAAAGTATGTCTAAATACTGCTAGTCATTCAGGAAAGGAAGTAGACAACGGTATTCCATTTTCCTTACAAGACAAACCTCCTATCTTAGTATCAGCAGCAAAACTGGATAACATACACAAGACATTTCGCTGGCTTAATGTTACTACATTAACTATCTTCTTGTACTTTCGTACAAGGTCATTAATAATACTGTAGCATCGCTTACACGAACCTAGCATCAACTGAGATAATAATAATAATAATAATAATAATAATAATAATAATAATAATAATAATAATAATAATATATCATATCACATCACATCATATCTTATATCATATTATCTTCTTTCTTTCTTTCTTTCTTTCTTTCTTTCTTTCTTAATCCGTTATCGGTCCAGGGGGGGTTTATCCCTCGGACTCAGCGAGGGATCCCACCTATGTCGCCTCAAGGGCAGTGTCCTGGATCGTGAGACTTTGGGTCGGGGATACAACAACTGGAAAGGAGGACTAGTATCTCGCCCAGGTCGCCTTACCTGCTATGCTGAACAGGGGCATTATGGAGGGATGGGAAGATTGAAAGGGATAGACAAAGAAGAGGGAAGGAAGAGGCCGTGGCCTTAAGTTAGGTACCAACCCGGCATTTGCCTGGAGAAAAAGTGGGGAAGCACGGAAAAACCACATCGAGGATAGCTGAGGTGGGAATCGAACCCCCCTCTACTCAGCTGACCTCCCGAGGCTGAGTGGACCCCGTTCAAGCCCTCGTACCAATTTTCAAATTTAGTGGCATACCGGGAATCGAACCCGGGGCTCCGGGGGTGGCAACTAATCACACTAACCACTCTAACCACTAAACCACGGAGGTGGACTGTTAATTATTAATGTTTTTTTAAATCTTACAACATTAATTGTAACAAAATCTCACTTTAGAACTTTTTTCTTTCTTGCCAGCTAAATCAAAGTCGCTTTGTACTGATCGAATTTTGCGTTGAAAGTTGTTCTGTAGGCAACTAACTCGAAGTCGTTTGTCGTTTCTATATCGACAATTAAGTCCGGAGCTTCCGGCATGCTATGAGTGACGAATCAGAAATAAACTGTAAATGGACTGGCTTCATATTTAGCAGCAATTTAAGGAGTAATTTAACGTTAGTTATGGTGGCTGAAGTTTGAGAAAATTCTTGGAAATTCAGGCAAATAAAAATAACTTTAACAGGACTGATCCCTCACCCACCCAAACAGAAAAATTATTAAGGCCACTGCCTATTGTTCCACTAAGTGGGGACAGTTCTCCTGCTCCACAACATGTCAAGGATGTACCGTAGTAGACAGTGGCATGCACTAAGCTCGCTTGGCTATTGGCTTAGATTTACTCTACCATCCACTCACTCCGTACCGGACAGACGTGAAAGGCATGACGGTCATAGTCCTGTCAAATTGTTTCATCACTATTATTCAAAATTATACTCCCGTAACCACGATGAGACATTTTCGAAGTTCTCGTAGAAACGGACATGTTGTAACTTCTTTCTTTACAGCCGAGGACTTGAAATTTTATACTTCGAAGCCCAACCCACCCCTCCAATCCTTAGCATTCTAGGCCTAGAAAGAGAGAAATACATTTATTTCTGCTCCCCTATTTGGAGGCTGCCAAAGAGGCAAAGCTTACATGAAAAGTTGATTAATAACTACAAGGCTCGTATAAAATATTCTATAAATGATTGGAATACCATATTAAAGCCTACTTATTACTTAATAAAAATCGTATCAGTCAATAATTTTGAAATCCACGAGGAATTCCTTATAGGACAAATATACAGCTAAGAGTATACATTATGTTTTACTATTGCTAACGATCCTTTCAGGGATGCTAACTCAATGTCCTTAATAAATTGGCTATCCAAATTAAATTTCTTACAAAAGTTGTGAAATGTGTGAGAAATGGTGCCTCCTGCTCCTGTTCTTAATAGACCCCAAAATTAGAACCGAGGCATCATCCACTCAACCACATGATGTACACAAGGAGAAATTAGCTGAATGTACTGCTTTTCGTCTCTGGTTGTAGTATAGGAATTGAGTTTTTTGGTATTCATACTTCTCACGGCGCTTTATTCTATCTCTGTTGGTCGCCCTTCCTAGATTGCGTAAATTTACGTTGATTGTTAAGTAACTTTTTCTCTGCCGTATCTCATAAAATTTAACTGCAGGGTGTTTTGGACCGAGAAGCTGACGCACGGCTTTGGATAAGAATTCCATGAATTCTTTGACGTGATTACAGAAGTCATCGTAATCACCGATATTCTGGAATTCCAACTTAAATTTTTGCATCGTTCTTTGTATGTCTGTGTGTTTTGATTTTGGATCAACGTACTGTGATTCGTTATGTCTGGCGTGTTAATATTTTCGTTAACATTACCTGGAAGCAAGATATTAGTATCATATGAAAGGGGTGCACGACCACTTCTCGCTGATTTCCATTCGGGCTGCTTAGCTAACAATGCAGGTCTATGTCCTTGTGGATGAGGTCGCCTAATGCGGATGCTCTCTCCTAGCTTCCCTTTTATAGAGTTTACCACAATGTGGACAGGCTTTGGTGTTAACAACTTCATCGGTGTTAACCTGAGTCGGTGTGTTAGGTGATTCTTCCAAGGGTTCCATTTCAGGATATTATAGCACCCTTATTCGCAAGAACGGAATTGAATTCATGACTGTTTAGACCAGGATACCTTATGATCGTCCAAATTAAGGTCCGTGAGTCAGATGACATTCCACTCAAGCATGGAGAGCATTCAAATAATATAACTATTCAGAATAGACCTATGAACCTTCGTGCGTCAGACGGCTACGCGCCGGCCTTTCACCGCTAGGTTCCGTGATTCAACTCCCGGTCACTCCATGCCAGATTTGTGCTGGACAAAGAGAAGGCGGGACAGAATGTTCTGCGGGTACTCTGGTTTTACCTGCCATCTTTCATTCAGCAACACTCCAGTATCATTTCATTTCATCTGTCAGTCATTAATCATTGCCCCCAGACGAGTACGACAGGCTTCGGCAGTCGGCACAGCCGCTGGATGGGGGCTTCATTCATTCCATTCCTGACCTGCTCGATTGACTGGAAACAGGCTGTGGATTTTTATTCAGTATAGACTTATTATTCATTTTGTAGAATGAAAAAAATGTAGACTAAGCAGGAGATCCAGTTTCATCTCTTGGTTTAGTCATTTACTTCGATTCATGACTGTTTAGACCAGGATACCTTATCCAGTCGACTCTAACCGCCAGCCAATAAATTGTTTCCGTACGTTGTACTTCAGGGCTGCCGACAGTGGGGTTCGAACTCACTATCTCTCGAATGCAAGCCCACAGCTGCGCGACTCTAACCGCACGGCCAATTCGCTCGGTTATAATTGGTTTCAAAGGCAGGAGAGGATAGAGAATTGTCAGAATACCAACGTGGAGTGTCGAAAGGTTTAACGCCGACGTCTCATAGCTAAGGCGGCCGAGGCTACTTAAGGAGTTCTGCGCTTCTGAAGCCCCAGCCAAGCACGTCTATTGCCCCATTCATGAAATCTGAACTTACGAACTTCATTGTAATATATTTCGATCTACCCATCGAAGCCCCCGTGACTCTGAAAGCTTAGATTTAACTTTCGCGCTTAATAATGTTTTACTATACGGCAGACTCAGACGGTTCAGGCAATGTTCTGACCCCAACTTGGCAGGTTCCATTCTGGCTTACTGCGATAGTATTTGGAGATGCTCAAATACGTCAGTCTCATGTCGGTAGATTTACTGGCACGTAAAGGAACTCCTGCGGCACAAAATTCCGGCACCTCGGCCTCTCCGAAACCCGTCAAAAGTAGTTAGTGGGACGCAAAACCAACAAGATTATTATCTCTTACTAAACGCATCTTGCTTCTCATATCACAGATTTGCTGTATATCGACTGTCTTGCAGATGTGTAAAGTTGCTTAAAATTTACAAAGAAAATGCCGTCAATATAAAATCAAACCCACACTGACTAGATACTTATTTCGACAACACCTATACGCAGTAAGTACTCTACGTCGAAACTAGCGATCGTAACCCTGACAGTCCCGCTAGACTTTTTTTTAAACTTAAACTTCGTTTACTTCTTGTTCAAGCAAACTCGTGCCCTCGTTCCGATGTTGTGCTATTCAGTCACACTCCCAATGGAGGGAGCTGCTTGTACATTTTTAACCACATACCAGTCTTCCTGTCATTCTTAAATCTCTGACAGTACTCAGAAATGAACCCAGACCTCCGAGGACGGCAACTAACAACGCTAACCGTTACGCTACGGAGGCGAACTTGTTCAAGTGGTTGTAATAGAAACTTAAGATTCACTGTAATTGCTCGTAAATGAAAGTATGTAAGTCCTATTCTTACCTTTGAGAAGATCTCTGAACTCATCCATAGCATCTTTGACGACATCGGGTATTTCTCTTAGTTCCCGGCTGGCCGTTTCTCTGAATTCATCACCCATCTCGATGCACTCAAAGCGTAGTTCGTATTTACCCATGGGCAGAGACGCAGGTTGAATACCCAAGGGCAGTCGGTCGGGGATGGGCGAGTCGGCCATGTTGATCTCGCCAGATACAGTACTGAAAAATAGAAGCAAAAGAACAGGTTACTTTTTTAGATACCACTTCGAAGTGACAGCGAAGATTCCGTAGAATGCAAAATAACTCAAAGTGCTACTGACGAAAAGTAAGTAAGCTCGTCGGACAAAAAGTTAGTCACCCCAGTGCGCACGCACAGATTCATCGTTAAGCCTGCACAGATGGCGCAACGAACGAGTGCACGCGCACTGCCTCTACGTGAGCATAAGACAGTAGCGATCAGTAGGGATGAGCTTGAGCCCGGCTCGAGCTGCTCGAACAGATGACTTCAGCGTTCGAGCTCTTGTGCGCGCCGCCACCTAGCGCCTTGCTCTTACGAATACCCAGAAAACTTGAGAAGGACGTGTAAGAGTATTATGCTTGACAGTACGGGTTCGTCCTTTGTTTACTTTTACGTCCGTGTCTTTTGTTGTACATAATATAACTTCGACCCATATCTGTATATTGGAGACAGTCAAAATTTGTGTTTGTGCGATGATTCGTTACAAATTCCTCCATCAGAATAAACCAATTGTCTACTAAAATGTGTTGCCTGGGCCTTATAATAAATTCAGAAAATTGAAACGATTACACGTGTCAAAATAGTTACATATTTGAGTGGTTATATATAAGACTAAAAATGTATGATATTTTGTCTTCAGCTGTTGGCACATTTGCCGGTCGGTTCCATGACTAAATGGTTAGCGTGTAGGTCTTTGATCAAAGGGGCCCCGGGTTCGATTGCCGGCAGGGTCAGAATTTTTTACACCATGAGATGGTGTCTGTTTTATCTGTTCCGGATGAGCTCGAAAACTACTGGACGGATTGACCTGAACCTTGGTAAAGGATACAGCTTGAAATCTCGAGTCACTTTTGATTTTCGTATATATATTTCATGCAATTAGACAGTAACATTGCTCCATAATAATATTTATAAATGTATTTGTGTACACGATTGATGAGATGTCAATCGTTTCTTACTCAAATTCTTCCTTACGAGCAAAAAGGTCATTCTTCCCAAGGAGTGTATTCAAACCCCCCAACATTGAGGACGAAGCAGATCCTCGCCTGCGGCGTTACACAGCTGTCTTAGCCGTCCAAAGCATGACATTGTACGAATAATATTACCGTATTCACAATTTTGCGTCAAACGTGCGGTTGTTACAAGATTCACAAACACTGCCTTGGGAGGAAACACTTCCTGTAATATGCGGAGAATATTACGGAATTACGGATACCGGTACATGCTTTGTCCTTTTCATAGCATATTATCATAAGCTAAGCCTTCTAATTTTATGGGCGCGTAGAGGCGCATGGCTGTGAGCTTGCATCCTGGAGATAGTAGGTTCGAATCCCACTATCGGCAGCCCTGAAGATGGTTTTCCGTGGTTTCCCATTTTCACACCAGGCAAATGCTGGGGCTGTACCTTAATTAAGGCCACGGCCGCTTCCTTCCAACTCCTAGGCCTTTCCTATCCCATCGTCGCCATAAGACCTATCTGTGTCGGTGCGACGTAAAGACCATAGCTAATTTTATGGGCAATTGCCCATAAGATATACGTCAGGGGCTGCCCTGGCCGAGGCGGTAAAGGCGTGCTCGGTTCGCCCGGAAGGACGTGGGTTTGAATCCCCGCCAGGAAGTCGTAAAATTTAAGAAAAGAGATTTCCACTTCCGGAGGTGCATATGGCCCTGAGTTTCACTCAGCCTACACCAAAAATGAGTACCAGGTTAATTCCTGGGGGCAAAGGCGGCCGGGCGTAGAGCTAACCACTCTACCGCATCACGTGCCGAGGTTAACAATGGTGGAAGCCTTTACCTTCCACTCCTCCAAGGGCCTTCATGGCCTGTACGGAGGTGACTTTGCTTTGCTATAAGATATACGTCAATGACTGAATGTAATAATATATGACAGCACGCACCTTCGTTATCAGTATCATAGGAGAACGGTGAACGATGCTTCACTTCATATGTTATTTGCTTATCTGCATGTTCGCCCTGTAGCCCGAGTTAGACTTCGCCTTCGGTCATGTAACTGCTCGAGCTTGCTTCGAACAGGCTCGAATCTCGGTGCGTATCGGGTCGGCTCGATCCCACCACTAGCGATCAGTGAGAAATCGGTGTTTCAAGCGGACGGTGTATGTCAACATGGGTAGGTGTAAGGATGTGACAGAGTGGTAAAAAGGGGCAATCGTGCTTGGCCGTGCCTATGGCCATACGGTGTGTGAAGTTATTGCATTTGTTGGTTTTCCGCAGCGGACTGTTCAACGTGTCTACAAGCAGTGGTGTACTTACTACACATGGCCACGAAACACGACGTCAGAATTGTGGTCGGAAAAAAGATCCTGACTGAGAGGGACCGGAGACGCGTTTTACGGCCTGTGGACCAAAATCACTTTCAAACCCGACAGAAAGTGCTGCAGTCATTGAATGAAGGTCCACCCCAACTTGTTAGCCAGAGAACACTGCGACGGGAACTGCATACAATGAACATTTGAAGTCCATCACCTTGCAAGAGGCTCTTGTTCACACAGGCACATAAAGATCCTGATTGAGAGGTGATTTTTCAGGCACAATGAGCTAGAAATCATTGAACGTGGACAGTAGCTGACTGGCGGAACGAAATTTGGTCTGCCGATTCACGTTTTGCCTATATTCCAATGACGCACGTCGTCGAGTACACCGAAGGTCAAATCAATCATTTCACCCTGGAAGTGTGCAAGATCAGGTTCAAGCCGGAGATGGGTCTGTGCTTTTTCGGGGGTGTTTGTCGTATCATGGATTGGACCCGTTCACTTTGGGTGACCACCAACATGAACCAGCATGTTTATTTAAACATTCTGGACGATAAGGTGTTGCCTTTCAGTCAATATCTGCATGATGGGTATGCTATTGATAAATCGATTTTTCAAGATGACAACAGCAAAGCTCCTCGGATTGGACGCATATGTGACTGATTTTATGACACTCCCCCACCCTAGTACATCTCGAATGGCCTGCAGAATCACCTGACTTCAAGCCCATTGAAAATCGCTGGAATGGGTTGGAACAGCGGGTAAAACGCAGAGATAAGCATAAGCAATTTGGTGGAATTGCGCGATCAATTCCTCAGCGAGTGGTTTAACCTGGATGCGACATACCTGCACAACCTTGTGGACTCACTTCTTAACAGAATCCACGCGGTTATCAAGTCCAGGGGCGAAGTTACAGGGTATTAAATCATGCTTGTAATGATTTATCCAGGTATGATTAATTTTTGTCCGCCTCTGTGGTGTAGTGGTTAGCGTGATTAGCTGCCACCCCCGGAGGCCCGGGTTCGATTCCCGGCTCTGCCACGAAATTTGAAAAGTGGTATGAGGGCTGGAACGGGGTCCACTCAGCCTCGGGAGGTCAACTGAGTAGAGGTGGGTTCGAATCCCACCTCAGCCATCCTCGAAGTGGTTTTCCGTGGTTTCCCACTTCTCCTCCAGGCGAATGCCGGGATGGTACCTAACATAAGGCCACGGCCGCTTCCTTCCCTCTTCCTTGCCTATCCCTTCCAATCTTCCCATCCCTCCACAAGGCCCCTGTTCAGCATAGCAGGTGAGGCCGCCTGGGCGAGGTACTTGTCATTCTCCCCAGTTGTATCCCCGACCAAGAGTCTGAAGCTCCAGGACACTGCCCTGGCGGTAGAGGTGGGATCCCTCGCTGTGTCCGAGGGTAAAGCCGACCCTGGAGGGTAAACAGATGATGATGATGATGATGATGATTAATTTTTGTCCGATGAGCTTTTTTTAGAAACCACACTCCCCGATTCTTTGACAATATTCTCGTGAATAATTATGAGTGATCATTATACTTTATGAAGTATTCAGCGATTGTCTGCACTGTGGATGTTCAGTTTTATCTTGAAGTTTGGAATTCGTTTCGCTCGCTAAATGGCATTTCTGGAAGGCTCGAGACTCAACCAATCGCAAGCCTAATTGGAATACCAAATGAATCCGATGCATGTTTGCTGGATGCAGTAGGTTCACATTGGTTTCTAGCAAAAAAAAAAAAAAGTGTTACAAAGATTTCCACAGTGTTCTTAAAGTGAGAGAACCATTGAAATAACAGGATTAGGCCTAATTATGGGTTCATGTAGGGCAGTTTTATCAGTGAATAAACACAAACCATGTGTCGAATTTATTTGCAGCCAAAAAGTGGAAAGGAAAGAGAAGGTACTTGTCTGTGTACTTATTGTATAGAATAAAATACCGATTGTGAAACGAATTTTTATCCACTGCCGAGACTGAAGAACCTAACGGTTATAAAAATTGGATATATGCAACATACAAACATTTCCCTACGCTCTTTAACCAACCGACATAAATCATGACCCATTGAAGAATTCAAAGAAATATTATCAAATTGTCAGAATAAAATATAATGCATTTAACCTTTTCAGTACCATGTTTTGTTCATCCTTATGCATACACATTCCGGGTTTTTCTGAATGCTTTAGCAATGGCTGAAATGAGCTAAGTAGTTGAAAACATATTACCAATATTTTCAAAGTTATTGAACAACCACGGAAGGAAAAGAGTAATAACTGTTACTTCTTCCCTTTTTCTCCGGAACTGAACAACTGTGTAATCAGTTTCCACGGATTAATTCACTGCAAAATCACTTCCTTCGTCATAAAAACAAAAGAGGAAGCTCTATGCTGTATTTATAGACTTCGCAAAAGCATTTGACTCAATAGGAGCATCATATTGACTAAAATAGAAAATATCGTCTGAGAACATTACATCTTAAGACCACTTAGATATACCTTATCAGACAATTATGTATGTACATACGATAACTTGTCAACTTTGAAACCTGTTCTGCAAACTGTAGGAGTACTCCAAGGTGACCCCATCAGTCCACTATTATTCAGTATTGGAACCTATGATGTAGTGAAGGCCTGTGTCACAGACCAAGTCAAGATATTAATTTATGCAGATGACATTGTGTTATTTTCTCAGAACCGAGACTAACTGGAAGAACCATTGGAAAGGATAACGAAATGATCCAAAGAATCAACTAAACGAAAACAAGACTGTAGCTATGGTATTCAGAAGAGGAGGTAGACTCTCAGGTAAAAAAAAAAAAAAAATCTTAAACATGTGATTACTCAAACATAAACATAGTCAACAAATGTAAGTATTTGGGAGTTGCCTTACAGTCACATGCAACGGTATTTGCAGTTCATATTAAAGATAGAAGCATTGTTGGATTAATGGCAATTAACGACATTAGATACATAAACCAGATTTCTCTAAAAACAGCTATGACTTTATTCAAGATAAAAATAACCCTTGTAGTTACTATGGACTTGAAGGAACTGGACAAGACAACTCACTTGAAACGAGTGTTGGGTGTGTCCAAATTCGCTCCGTCAAGTTCGATACAGTAGAAGTCCGATAGTCCGGCACGTTCGGGACCGGCCCGGTGCCGGATTACCGAAAATGCCGGACTATCGGGCGGTATCTCTTACTACGATATAGGTTAAGGCGTACAGCGAAAACAGCTGTAACACGGCGTTTTGCAGTAAAATGTTGATCAGCTGAATCATAAGTTTAATAAATTTAGCTCAAAATTACGGCAGCACCAAATTTTTATTCAACACATTCAGTTTACATACATGTACAATATTTTGGGTGACTTAAAAGCATCTCGAATATCTTTTTGTTTTCGAGATCGTCGTCGCTTGGCATAAAATTTATTTCTGATGATATGTAAATCAATAAGTTCAATGGCATTATAATTAGTATTACACTCAGGAAAAGTGAAGAATTTATTTAGGGACTCTGCGGCTTCTGCAGAGCTGATTCTCTTTTCTTCGGTTTCCTCAATGAACTGAACCTGTGTGTGGTGACAGCCAACAATGCCGATTTTGTCTAACAATAGCAGACGCGTAGTGGACACTTCCGGGTGGTTTCGAACCGCGCTGTGCGCTTTAACTGACAAAAACGTAAAAAAAAGTATTCTAGAATGGTGCCGGACCATCGGGCGTTCCGGACTGTTTGATGCCGGACTAATGGAATTCTACTGTATATGAAATGGCAAAAGAGACGTTCTTTATTCAAAACCTACTATCTCAGGTAAAGCTTCCCTACACAACGGGCTATGGGGAAGTCTTAAATGAAATGAAGCAGTAGAAATACGGGACGACTTCTATGTCGCTGATGCTCTAACAATGACAGAGTGGACAAATAGTGGATACAAACTGAGACACGCAGTAACTGTAACTCGTTTTGCCATACATGGATTTCATCATAAGGTTTGCCAACTCAAGAAGAATCATCTACCGGATACACAGTGTATATGTAAGCCTATATGGTGTTATCGGCAGTGTGACAGATACCATGCTCTCTGACTGAACTAAGCACAGATTGAATATGTGCACAAGTACCTGTAAATCTGTATGGTTCATTGTGTCACTAAACACTTTATATATATGGCCATTGGCTGCAATAAGACTTTTTTAAATCATACTTATCATTCGTGACAATATCCAAAATATCATCCTCCATTATGCTTTCATTACGTCTGGGTAGAGAGACGTGTAGGAAGACAAGACAGCAGTCAACGTTAAACACAAGGCAGAGAATTATGGTAAAAATATTTTAAAGTAATGAATACCCGTAGAATCGCCTATCGCTTTTACAGGGCACTACCCATCTCCGTGGCTAAATGGTTAGCATGCTGGCCTTTGCACAAGGAATCCCAGGTCTATCCCGGCCGTGTCGGAGATTTTAACCTTCATTAGTTAATTCTTCCGACTTGAGGACTGGGTGTTTGTGCCTTCTTTAGTATTAGATTTCATCGTAATTAAGGCCCCCTATCCTCACAGACGCTCAGGTCATCTATGAACGAAAACTCGAAAGACCTGAATCAGGCCTCTTCGGAGGCCATACGGTAATATTATTATTATTATTAATAATTAATAATTATTAATAATAATAATAATAATAATAATAATAATAATAATAATCACAGGGCACTGTCAAATGATAACACGTCTTGTTGAACAACGCAACTGCAGCGTCAGACTAAACTCGGGACTGGGATAGAGTGTGACATTTGAAATCCTGCTTAACTTGTAGCTGGGACGGTGGAAAATGTGATGAGTTCCGAGTTAACTTGGGCGTGGGATGGAAAATATTAAGGGTTAATGATCTGTGATAGTTAGGCTCTGGTGAGTACCCGATGTTTTGATTCATGAAAGCAAGCGTTAAGGACCTCGCATGCCTGTTTACCTAGACTGGCTCCCATCTCTTGGAACGTTTACCAGTCTTCCTTCGTAATGGCGTGTCGAACAGTGTCTGGAGGGGACAACGGGGTAACATTACTGTACCCTTCATTGGCGAGATTTGTAGGCCAAACGAAGTGCTTTGTGAAACTTCACCCGGTGTATTTACCTACACTTATTTAACTTTAACATAGGCTTTCACTTTTCTCACTTTAACTTTGATCATTAACTACTAAAGGCGGTCCGGTTCCTTGGACGGATGGTCAATGTCAGGGCCTTCGGTTTATAGGATCCTCACTTCAATTCATGCCCTTTTATCCGCATCTGGTTAATTTCTCTGCCGCTGGGACGGGGTATTTGTGGTTTTTTTTTTGCTAGTTGCTTTACGTCGCACCGACACAGATAGGTCTTATGGCGACGATAGGACAGGAATGGGCTAGGAGTGGGAAGGAAGCGGCCGTGGCCTTAATTAAGGTACAGCCCCAGCATTTGCCTGGTGTGAAAATGGGAAACCACGGAAAACCATTTTCAGGGCTGCCGACAGTGGGGTTCGAACCTACTATCTCCCGAATACTGGACACTGCCCGCACTTAAACGACTGCAGCTATCGAACTCGGTGGGTATTTGTGTTTGTCTCAATATACACCTCTTCATAATACAAACAGCACACCAGACAACAAACCACCACAGAAACACGCAACAATGAACACATTCCTTCACAGAGTGTTCGCTTCGGAAAGGGCATCTAGTCGTGAAACAGGTTCTAGTCCACATGAGCGCGATAATTCGTACCTACAATCCCACCAGTGTGTGGGAAGAGCGAAGGAACTGATAAAGCCCACATTTAAATATGTTTTAACGAGGACGTTGGATGAAGGAGTGTGATTTCCATGTACTGTAATTTAAATTTCACTCGTAACAATGTATTTTATATAACCTTTTAAATGTGTCACGGGTAACCTAACAATTTATAATATTGTGCTACAAAAACAATTTACGAATATCAGCTGATGGTTGCTGGTTATAAAAGCTTCATACTGTAACATTTTCAATTACCAAATAAATAATCAGCTTACATGTAGAGGGAACTGAAGTACTGTAGGTAAGAGTGTAATGGCTGGTCCACACAAAAGTTAAATAACAATGTTTTTGAAAATATTTCTCAACACAGTTAATAAACTTTTGTTAACAGACTTCTTCAACATTATGTCCACACCAGAAAAGTTGTTTGTAAAGTTACGATGCATAAGGTCAGGAAGAAGGAAATAGACGCAAAGTGTGGCAAAATAAAAATATTGGAAAGGCGTTTAGAATTAAATTAAGTTTGGAAAGAACCCTTATGTCAGAACTTTTAATTCATGATTCAGCAGGCTTTCAAAATTTTCTTGAGAATGTTCCCAAATGACTTTCAGTTCGTGTTGACAATAATTGGGCCTGAAATTGCAAGAAATGTTACAAATTATCGAAAAGCCGGCTCCGCTAATGATAGGCTATTTTTCATAGGTAAAACTTTAAGATTCCTAGCAATCGGTGACTTGGACATTTCACTTACATATTTGTCTAGATTAACAAGAAAGCAATTTCAATTATTGTGCCTGAGGTGTTTGAAGATTTTTCCAACATTATCAAGGAATCGGTAAGGTACGAAATTGAATCTTCATTTAACCTAGTTGGAATAGTATTATTTTGTTGACATACAAGTGATTAAGGAAGGTTAGGTTATTCAGCAAAGAGCGAAGCTGGAAATGAAACTACATCAGAACACAGCTAAAAGAATATCATACAGAATTAAAAGTACTGTATATAAGAACTTTCGCTTGCGATTTGATAGTCAATTTTTAGAAGAAATAAGGAAGCAACGTATTCCGTGCTACGAATTTGCAAGGTATAATTGCGTCCTTGCGCATGTGCGAACCGAAATATTAATGAAAACATGAAAAGTTAATGAAAAGTTTCATTCACGAAAGTTAAAGATATTTTGTTTATAAATATGCTCTAAAAGTTAACGAACACGCTATTTTGCTTATTAACAGTCAAAAATGTTCATGAACATTGTTGGGTAACAGTGTTTATTAACAAAGTTAACGGAAACATCTTGGTGTGGTCTTCTGACCTCAAATTGGTAGGTTCGATCCTGGCTCAGTCCAGTGGTATTTGAAGGTGCTCAAATAAGTCAGTCTTGTGTCTGTAGATTTAGTGGCTCATGAAAGAACTCCTACGGAACGACATTCCGGTACTTCGACGTCTTCGCAAACAGTGAAAGTAGTTAATGGAACGTAAAACCAGTAACATTATTATTATTATTATTATTATTATTATTATTATTATTATTATTATTATTATTATTATTATTTCATAGGTCTACGAATATAATTTATTATAAACAGAGGTACTCTAAGATTGACTTGCTGGCATTCGTTACAATTTTCATTAGTTTGTCATGTACTTCAATATTCTTATTTCAGTGTTTCACATGTATTATAATGGGAAAATAGTCATGAATTTCTCTTACATTTCTGTCAAAAATACGTCACAAAGGATATTATAGAACTGAAGAGGTTACTTATTTATAAGACTAAATTGGCTGCAAATAATAATTTGAAAAATATGAAAATAACTTGTCAGTGATGATTTCTACGAAAAGAAAATTGTTTAAACAAACCTCATAGGTTGGATTTTGCTGTAATATTTTGGAAAGCTTACTACAGTATTAACAATAATAATAATAATAATAATAATAATAATAATAATAATAATAATAATAATAATAATAATAATAATAATAATAATAATAATTGTACCGGTTGGTACACCTATACGCCGCACATTTGAATTTTCCGCCTTAAATTACTCCTCTACAGCTGAAACTCTGAACTTTAACAACTGAATTAATTCAACAGTTCCTCAGAACTGTGTGTATTTCGATTTGTTTTTGTTTTTTTGGTTGATCAAGAAGTGTGGACCTTCTCTGACAGATGTCTCTACTAAAAAACTATGGTCATGCACCCTGGTGCGAAGGGAAGGAACTTTTTGAAGAAATTTTGTATTCGAAAGTTTTTTTTTTTCATTTGCTATTGGCTTTACGTCGCACCGACACAGATATGTCTTATGGCGACGATGAGACAGGAAAGGGCTAGGAGTGGGAAGGAAGTGGCCGTGGCCTTAATTAAGATACAGCCCCAGCATTTGCCTGGTGTGAAATTGGGAAACCACGGAAAACCATCTTCAGGGCTGCCGACAGTGGGATTCGAACCTACTATCTCCCGAATACTGGATACTGGCCGCACTTAAGCGACTGCAGCTATCGAGCTCGGTGTATTCGAAAGTTTGTCTTTACTATTTTTTTTTTCATTTTTTTGGGTTGGCAATATTAATCTTTCTTTCCGCCAGTTTTGAACTCAGCCTTTCCCGAATTTCTTTAATTAATTTTTGACCAATAAGCTCTTTCTTCTTCGATGTTGATGTATAACTTTTAGCTACCCAATAAAGTGGAGTGGGTGTGTCTTAATTATTCATGAAAGGTCTCGAAGCTTCCACGAGGGTTTAAAAAAAACTGCTGATTTTCTCGGCCCTTCACGACAAGGACGAGCTGGCTGTCGTAGTGAAAGGACATCCTACGTGCCTCTCGCTGCGCTCTCTCTCTCCTTGCCAGGCGCTCTGTACTTTTCAAGTATCAGCCAGACACTTGTACTTATTAGTATATTTTCGAAGGAGCATTGTCTGAGCTGTAGCACTTTTCAGTGCTCGCTCTTTCTTCTGTTTCAGGATTTCTTACAGGAGGACCAGGATGGAGAAGCCGACCCTACCAGTGAGATTGGTCGACTACGACTACGAGGGAGCCGTCGGGAGGCTACTAGACGCGATCGACACGATGGATCCCCCCAGCTATGAACGCCCGGGGCTGGTGGTGTTCAACCGGCTGGGGGAGGACGACCACCAGGGGACGCTCCACGTATTCGACAACCTGAATGCGACTGCGAAGTACATCGGAGAGCCACTCCTGCCGATCATCGGCATTGTGGTTGCTACCTGGGCGATCATCATTCGTCCTAACGACGCAGCCAGCTTCAAGGTCTACGAGGAGCGCGCGTCCCAGCAGTTCAAGGTTTCCCGGCTACCAGGACTCGGGGAGCACCTGAACGTCTCGGGCTACCACGAGACAGCCACGCAGACGGAGCCAAGGACCGAGGACGACGGCGGCGCCCCCGAGCGCCGCGACGGCGCGACCCCAGTTAGAAAGCGGTACTTTACGAAGTACACGCAGACCAACAAGGCCGCCAACCAGGATCGTCGACCACCTACCAAGGCGAAGTGGTCGCAGACGCAGGCCTACCAGGAGGGGCCTGTAACCCGGACGCAAACCAGGAGAGCACCCGTGATGGTGGATGGCAGCACGGCAGTGGACAAGGACGCCCCTTGGCGTGCTGAGGCCGCCGTCCAGGTCCTGCCAGCCAACATGTCGTTCGAGATGCAGACCTCAATGTGCGCCCCACAGGACAGGGAACGCAGTCGAGTGTTAGCACTGACCGACGCCGCCGCCGTCAGCCAGGAGGAAGAAGCAGATGGCAACGCAGCAGAACCACCAATCACCCCGGGGTCACCAGGTCGGGAGGAGGGCCTCCAGGACGAGGCCTCCTCCCCAGCCGAGAAGCAGCCCCAGGGAAGAAGAAGACGACGCCGCCGCACCAGGAAGCAGAAGACGACGCTGGCTCACCAGGAGAGGACCGCCCAGCCGCAACCCAAGACTGCTCCCAAGACAGCAGCCGACCGAGGAACCAATCAAGAGAGGACCTCAGCGGGTAGCGGCAGTCAGGTGAGAGTAAAACGTCCCCCTCAGCAGCTCTTGCAGTGTTTCCGCTGTCTGAGGTGGGGCCACCGTCAGGTCAGGTGTGGGCTCGAGGTGAGGTGCAACCGCTGTGGTGGTGATCACCACTACACGGCCTGCGCAACACTTACGGAGGCGCCGGTGTGCGCCAACTGCTCGGGGGGTCACCCGGCCTCCCATCGCAGTTGCCCTATCTACCGGGCCATGGCGCGGGCAGAGAGGAAGGAGTCCTGGCGCCATGACCCACCCCCTTCCAGGAGCCCCCCGCCTCGGCGGGCTTGGCCTCATTCTCCGGGATCGGAGACTGGGTACGAGGTACCCCAAGGAGGTGGAGCCGTGCGACAGGCCCTAGTGGTACTCGACGCATGGCTTCGCAGCCGGCAAGGACCGCGCTAAGCCACAGCAGAGCCCAGATGGACTGATCCCCAGACGATGGAATGGCGAGGAATTGGTTTATGTTTTGTGCATGTTACCTGTTCGTAACTAACACAACCTCTGGTCTTTTTCCAGCCCACATCCTTGCATGTGCTATCAAAAGATGTCAGGTTTTACATGTAGGCTCTTTCTTCTTTCTGCCTATGTGGTTTTTCCCTGACCCTTCAATACCACACCTTAACACTATCCAACCAACACAAACTTGCCGTGGTAGCGAGTCTGACTCGGAAACCGGAGATACTCCTTGTATCACTTCCCACTCTACCCAGCTATCTCTTTTCTTCTTAGAAATTAATAGCATGTCGGAGGCCATGTAGATTGAGTCGATGGTCACGGTGGGGGAGCGGGCTACGGGGGCCCCCCCCGTAGTAAAAAAAAAAAAATCGGCTCTTCACCACTTCAACAACATCTTGCTTAGTGTATAGAAGCATAGCAGAGGGCGGGAAGCGCCTCTTTCTTCAGGCGGCCGTTCTTCAACAAGGTAATGGCCGTTTAACATCTTTATTTCTTGCTAGCTCAGCAGTTTAACCCTCGGGGCAGGTCCGAAACCTTTAATATGTAAACAATCCATTGAAACGTGTAAAATCTTTCCGGTATTTGTAAAATTTTCATATAACTTTAACTGTAAATCGGAGAGTGCCTTACCCTCTCGAGCTCCCCTTCATCTTGTATTTGATGTGACTACGTTTTTGTAACCGTTCTTCTATTCCTTCTTAATGTGTTAAATTTATTCTGTATACGTGTCACCTCCAGAGTTTGGAAATAGCCCTTGCTTATCGACCTAGCGCCACTTAGGTTTTAACAAGCTTCATGTAGGAGTGCAAGTTCACACCTCCATTCATCTTGGTATTTTGGGGCCATTTAATTAATTTGTTCTTTTTCCACGAAGGCCCAGTAGATTGGGTACGAGATACCCCTGTTTATTTTTGTAAGTTGTGCCTTGACGGCAGTGAATTCTGAAGTCTAGGTAATGCCTTTATATGGCTTGAAAAATCGAGAGTAGCTCAGCTCTTTCTGGTATTTTGGAAGGTGCCTCTGGCAGGCTTGAGGTTAAAAGTGGGGAGCAAGTGCTCCATGTAATGAGGGGTTTTCTGCCCTTTAGCAATTTGTGGTTGTGAGCTGAGGGCTCAGGAATTGTAACTTGGGGCTCGAAGCACAGAATTTGTGAAGACCTCTTAACTTGTGCTTTCGTTTGTAAAAATACTATCGTACCTGAATTTTCATTGTTATTTCACCCAGTGAAAAGTTGTTAAATTTTGTTGTCTGTTGAAAATATAACCTTTATTTAAATTTTTAAATTCATCTTTCGGACTTGTAGTTAGACCCATTCCAGCCCGCACCTTCTTTCACCTCTGCATATCCACCAAACCTCGGTAATAATAATAATAATAATAATAATAATAATAATAATAATAATAATAATAGCTTTACGTCCCACTACCTTTTACGATTTTCGGAGCCACCAAGGTGCCAAAATTTGGTCCCGCAGGGGTTCTTTTACGTGCAGTAAATTTACAGACATGAGAATGACGAATTTGAGTACCTTCAAATACCACCGGACTGAGCTAGGTTCGAACCTGCCAAGTTGGTGCCAGAAGGCCAGCGCCTCAACCGTCTGAGCCACTCAGCCCGGTATTGTTGAAGATTCTAAACTTAGAAGGTTGGAGAGATAATGATCAAGCTATCTGCTCTAGATCGGCTTCGTCTTATGCTCCCGTATTTGTTGCTTCAGTATCACTCGCTTCTACTCACGACTGCTATTAAAGAGCCATTAATACCACTTATCACAAGGTAAAATGTAAATACAATATGACGTCTACGAGGCCCGTTTACAAAAGTACTTTAGGCTATTTCGGGCGTTACAGGAAGTACGATGATACAGGAAGTCAATTATATTCTGTAAAGGTAAATTTTGGCAGTTAGTTATCGGAGATAGCTTTCATACTAATACCGATTGCAGAAACTCTACAACTGCCATTGAAAACATTAAACTAGTGTTTTTGTAGAACATATAGACTGCATCATGAGAATAAGATTTTACTGTATAGCATTAACAGTTCAGAAATAGTAAAAACGAACCCTAAGGCGCAACAGCGCCGAAGGGCCATGGCCTACCAAGCGATCGCTGCTCAGCCCGACGGTGTGCAGATTACGAGGTGTCGTGTAGTCAGCACTACGAATCCTCTCGGCCGTTATTCTTGGCTTTCTAGACCGGAGCCGCCATCTCACCGTCAGATAGCTCCTCAACTGTAATCACGTAGGCTGAGTAGACCTCGAACCAGCCCTCAGATCCAGGTAAAAATTCCTGATTTTGCCGGGCATCTAACCCGGGGCCCCCGGGTAAGAGGCCCTACACTACGGGGCCGGCGTTTAAATAGTACTTATCTAAAATATAGTAATTGAGGTACTATTGAGTATTAGAATGATAATAATAATTTCGTGTGGCTATTTCTAGCCTGGTGCAGCCCTTCTAAAGAAGACCTTCCGAAAAGGGTGTGTGGTATCTGTCGTGCGTAGGACACTTCGTGTTACCGTGGTGGAGGATAGTAGCCTATTGTCTGGGGTGTGTGAGTTGCAATAATATTGGGGGCAGTACAAATACCCAGTCTCCGAGCCAAGAAAATTAACCATTTAAGGTTAAAACCTCCGACCCGCTCGGGAATCGAACCCGGGTCCCTCTGAACCGAAGAGCATTATGCTAATCATTCAGCCAAGGAGCCAGAAATAATTTATTTATCTGGGACATAAGCGCAATGAGCTCAGTGTTGACTGTCTGGCGTTTGTCGATGACCTGGCCATTATATCTAATTCAATAGAAACTTCAGTGAAACAACTAAATGTTCTCAGACAACAAGCAGCAAAGGTTGGGCTACATGTGTCTCTTCAAAAAACACAATTCATCACGAACATCGGTGAATCTCCTTGTACGTTGCATCTGGAACAGGGAGAGATCAGGAAAACCAACAGGTTTAAGTACTTGGGAGAATGGTTGGAATCTAATCTCACTGAAGGAACAGCTTTGTCAACTCGAGTTAACAGGCTTGAAATGGCCTACCAACTGACGAAGAATACATATAATAAAAAGTGCCTCTCTCGTAATACTAAGATGAAGCACTACCGGACAGTTATCCGCCCTGAAGCCTTATATGCTTCAGAATGTCTAACACTCAACAGGAAGGGACTTATGGAAAAACTTGAAATCCGGGAAAGAAAGATAATGAGGAAGATACTGGGGCCAGTCAAGGAAGGTGACAGTTATAGAAGACGGCCTAACCAAGAGCTCTACAAGTACTGTGAAAGAATAACGAATGTAGCAAGGAAGAGACGCCTAGCATTTTATGGGCACGTCTATAGGAGGCATCCGACCAGGTTGACCAACCGGATTCTCAGCTACTGGCAAAAGAGGAAGACCACGTCACCAGGGTTGATAGAAGTGGATAAAGATCTACAGGAACTGGGAATAACAGAAGGAAACTTAAAGGATCGGACAACACTCAGGAAGATACTTAAACATAAGGAGTTCGAGGACAGACTACCAACGAAGAAGACTGGCGCCCTTTGGACAAAGGAGAGGAAGGAGCAACACAGCCTGAGGATGCGCAACTACTGGGCAAACATCAAAGCCCATTCCAAAATGTAATAGTTCAATGTCGTGGTCCTTAGCTGGCCTATACGAAATAATAATAATAATAATAATAATAATAATAATATTAATATGGACTCAGTTATGCTGAGGAGGCTCTTTAATCTGGTAGATTGGTGAGTGTCAATTTTGATATTCTGTTCCACTCTACCAGATAGTATAGAAGCTAGAACATTATTTGGCGGCATAGCCTACTGCTGAGTTTTATTGATGTAACACCACAGATCTTTTATGCTTCAAGATCGTACAACATACGAAGCGAAGTGACAAATGGACTTCTTTCTGTTTGAACCCGCGATTTTGAGATCAAAAAGCTGACACACTACCGCTCACTTATAGATTTAGCAATGTTAGGATAGTTTATGACAGCGGTCGCCAAGACTTGTGCGCTATCGCGCTGCTAAAGTCCGAGAATTTGATACATCGCTAGTTAACAACAACTCCATAACTCAAAAGCTGGAGTTATGTATACCAATTAAAAGTGCATGCAAGAACCAATAAAATGGTATACATAATCCAAAACAGGCTGATTTTGAGCTAAGCCGTTCTCGTATTAAATGAGCAGAAAAAAACAATCCTTCAGGTTTCTGAAACAGCTGATACCGTAATCATAGTCATATCTGATTTTACTAGAAATTTGAATCACAGAGACGTGACTTGTCCTTTTAAAATCCTACATGCATTGGCCGCGATTCTAACCGTAACCCCTGTCCGGCCTCGCGGTGTAGGAGGCAACGCGTCCGCCTGTCTCCCGGCGGCCCCGGGTTCGATTCCCGGCCGGGACAGAGTGTTTGTGATGTCCTTAATCTTCCTTTCCTCACAAACAACATTCCACACTACCGCCAATCAAATTACATGCAGGTTCATACAATATGGTGCCAGCAGGAGCAAAAGATCCACATGGGTCGAAGCCCCGAACAAATAACATTAAAAAAAAAATACCGTAGCCCTTAGGGGAGAAGCCAGTGACGATGCTATTCGGTTATCAAGTCCCATGAAAGAATTGAGTAAGAAAATTATCTGCCAGTATCGATTCCTAACATCAAGTTTCAATGAAATCGATATACCTTGAATTGAAACAAATAGTTTTGAAAGTTATTAAACGCGCCCGTCACAGGTACTAGCACACGACTGAATCAAGTTCATAATGAAAGTTCATTAGAATTTCAAACTTACGAGCAGTTTCAAAGATCACAAGTTAATATATTCCACACCTTACCCAACTACCTTCATGAAGATTGAGCGAACTGTAGGTAAATAACAATTGTACACCGTTAAACATTATATGTTACTACTCTCCCAAGTTCGGTAAGTTTTATGGATATGCCAGAGGAAGGAGCAATTCATCTCGAGAAGATGTATGAACTTGGAAGTACCTTAATAAAATAGTCAAAGTGGTAGTTGTATCACCATAAAATAATGGAACTGTTAAGATGCAGTTAAGCATACAGGCCAGGTGTAGACCGGTACTTTAGTGATAACACGAGTTCCTCCATGTACAAGTTTGAAGAAAAAGAGTCAGAACTGGGTTCGACAGCATCGTGCTGAAAGACATAGCTGAATTCAAGAAGACCCGTGGATCACTCCCTGCGGAAATACAACTCATGCTTGTTGGACTATGAGTATCAGTATTTTCAGAATTCGGTATGAGTGAGGGCGTTTGTTTAGTCGTCTACCCTTCATAAACCACACATGTTCAATAGGGCTTTGGCGGGCCATAGTAAAGTTGTGATGTTGTGGAAAACTTCCTTGAAGGTGCGTACAGAGTAGCCTACTCTAAGTATAGGCATTCTTCTGAAATATTCCATTTTAAATGTTCACCATCACAAGGTCAACGACTGGATTACATAACCCTATCAACATACTATTGAACAACATAAAAGGAAATTCTTCCATGAATATAAAACGTGGTTAAATTGGGTTGGTAGGTATGCAGTTCGAGCCTCTGTGGCTCAAGCGGCTGCGCGGCGGCCCCTCACAGCTGGATTCCGTGGTTCAAATCCCGGTCACTCCATGTGAGATTTGTGCTGGACAAAGAGGAGGCGGGACAGGTTTTTCTCCGGGTACTCCGGTTTTCCCTGTCATCATTAATTCCATCAACACTCCCAATATCATTTCATTTCATTAATCATTGTCCCAGGAGTGCGACAGGCTTCGGCAGCCGGCACAATTCCCATCCTCGCCGCTAGATGGGGCTTCATTCATTCCATTCCTGGCCTGGTCGAATGACTGGAAACAGGCTGTGGATTTTCATTTTCAGGTCTGCAGTTCATTAATCGAGATAGCCATGAAAGCCTAAGCTCTACTGTCAAGCAGTCATTTGATCTCAACAATCACCCATTGCAAGTTCACATTTACCCGATGTTCGTTACACGTGTCCCTGGATAGTAAGATCCGTTTGGCCCTTAAATATTGTCACACAGGATTTCTAGGGCCATTCGGGTCGAGACGAAAATTGTAATCACCATGCTGAGGACATTTAAGTAATAAAATAACTGTTTTAGACAGCCTAAAAATACATACGAAAAATTGAAATAGGCACTATTAAAATTTGTACAAACTTTTAATTATTATTTTCCGCTTTTCCCACGCCTTGGTAGCGTCGCGGCCGCAAACTCTGATGCACATGTAGTTTTGGCCCTGCATTACTGCCAGATGCCCTGACGTCAACCCCATGTGGAGGGATGTATTCAGTATTCCGAGTTTCTGGGGTGGTTGGTAGTGTGCTGTTCTGTGTATACAGAGTGTATCTGAATTATGCCGAAAACAAAATCAGGGATACTCTTCGTGTCATGTAAAGAACGATGGCTCAAGCGAATAGACGGAAAAAATGTTTTGCTTGGAGAAAATGAGGCTTACTTTTATTACTTCCTGGCGCGGGATTCAAACTGACGAACTGGCCGTATGTGCTGTGCCAGAGCTTCCAGAATATAGGCCTGGTGTCCGAAGTAGGCACGTGCGTGAGTGTGGGCAAGGTCACGGAGAGATTCTTCTCAAACATGTTAAACTCATAGCCAGCGTTAATCTGCGAGATACTTATGGTTCTTAGATCCCCATTGCCGTACTCTTATTAGTATTTACAAGAGATACAAGCTCATAGACAGAGCTAATCCGCCGAGATACTCTTATGGTTACTGGATCCATATTTCCATATTCTTATCATGATAATGGTTGAGAATAGCACCAATGTGTTGCTTTCGCTATTTACAAG
Organism: Anabrus simplex; assembly: GCF_040414725.1. Classification (NCBI taxonomy): domain Eukaryota; kingdom Metazoa; phylum Arthropoda; class Insecta; order Orthoptera; family Tettigoniidae; genus Anabrus; species Anabrus simplex. The sequence goes on along the minus strand of NC_090271.1, from coordinate 195,203,731 downwards.
GCCGAGAAATAGAAGGAATATCCTCAACAAAATATGGCCGTAGCCAATGCGATGGCCCTTTTCATGTAATATCAAACAACACATACAAAGAAATTGCGTAAAATTTATAAATTCCTTCTGTAGAAGTAATTCACATTAATGTACGTATAAGAGCTTTATTGTCTGTTGTCGTAATTCATTGCCTTTATAGAAGAAGCAGGCAGTTGACTCACTCACAGTAATACGATTAGACATGTTTCTACGTATTGTAGAGGTGTCTCATTTACAGCAATACGATCAAAGGTGTTTCTGTGTTCTATCACAGCTTCATACTGCTCTTTTAACTAAACTTTCATTCGTCATACAAATTAATTTTTGAAACGGAGTTATCTTCTGTGTTGTCGCAGTCCATTGCCTCAGACTGTTTTGATTTTCTCTTTCTTAGATCAGTCCACCATATGAAATATCATTTTGAAGTATATGCAATATAATTTGACAAGATATGTGCTATTTTATAAGGCGAGGGCCTTCAGAAAATTTGGAGGCTTTGTAATCGTGACCGGCAGTAGGCAAGGGAGGTTGCCAATATAATTAAAATTCTCCCCGTGGTGTTTCTCGGGTAAGGCAAACAGCCTTGGAATTTGATTAAATTTTACGACGCATATGCTTCTTAATATATAATTCCGTATACAAAGTAGAATTCCGTAGCGAAGCATGGGCACGTCAGCTAGTTAATATATTAACGAAAGACGATATTACGCCACAGTTCATTTCGGATGGCCTCGTGATCGTAGCCGGTTCCTTCGGTTTGTTTATTTCAATCATAGCCTGTATTCCTTAATTACGATTACCCAACTAATATTGTTTTCAATAATTGTTCTTGATAGTGAACATACTCGCAACCTTCATATTACCGGGAGAGTTGACCTTGCGGTTAGGCGCGCAGCTGTGAGCTTCCATCCGGGAGATAGTGGGTTCGAACTCCACTGTCGGCAGCCCTGAACATTGTTTCCGTGGTTTCCAGGCAAATGCTGGGGCTGTACCTTAATTAAGGCCACCGCCGCTTCCTACCCACTCCTAGCCCTTTCCTGTGCCGTCGTCGCGATAAGACCTATCTGTGTCGGTACGACGTAAAGTTGTAAAAAGAAAAAAAACCTTCGTATTAGGTGTTTGAGACCCGTTGATTACGTGCGCTGAGTTCACACAGTTTCATGTCCTTCGAGTGAATGAAATTTATACAGAGATTATAATAATTATAGAGAGAAACGTATACGATATAAATCAATCAATCTAAACTAAACTAAATATAATAACGCTTATTATGGTCAGCAGACGGAAACATAGTCTAATAAACATTGGTTTCTCAAGGTTAGCCATAAAATTAAGAACATTAACATCTGCAATGTAAGTGTAATTTAGATAGTTTGGTGTAATTTATTCTCAATTAACTATAATTACCTACGTGCATTTGTCACCGAAGTGGAGATAATATCAAGTTAAGCCCTCACAATCTGTACAATCTATTTTTGGTAACCTTCGGGGTAAATCTGCTCGATAGTTGCAGTCGCTTAAGTGCGGCCAGTATTCAGTATTCGGGAGATAGTTGGTTCGAACCCCATTGTCGGCAGCCCTGAAAATGTTTTTCCGTGGTTTCCCATTTTCACACCAGGCAAATGCTGGGGCTGTACCTTAATTAAGGCCACGGCAGCTTCCTTCCCACTCCTAGCCCTTTCCTGTCCAATCGTCGCAATACCTATCTGTGTCGGTGCGACGTAAAGCAACTAGGAAAAAAACCTGTAAGACGCGATTTATAGTAAGCTATTTTTTAATAATTGACAAAGTGCCATTGATTATTCCCAGAGGCCGAAAAGCATTTAAAAATTTCACATCAGATTAAATAATTATTGTTGAAATGGAGTACGTGATCATCCCTTCAACTGATACGGATTTAAAGAGGCGTCGGGGTGTTTGAATTTTGTCCGGTGAGAGTTCCTCAAGGCAGTGGAAGCCAACGACATGCATCATACTGCCTTCAAGAATCCTCAAATTCCGCCGAGATGAAGTAAGTTTCCTCGGAAGCAGGACAACGACGACCGACTACGGCATTATGAGTATTTCGACTATCATTTACCCCCGGGGTTCGCACGTATGGGATTTCTCAGGTTTCCCGGGAAATATCCGCAGTGCTTCAGCGCTCCACGTGAACAGTATGTGAGGCTTGTCATTGTGAGCGTACCTGGAATACCACGCAAGTAGAAGGGAGTAAACCTTCCTTATCTCCTCGCCTGTGACCGACTCCGTGGCTAAATAGTTAGCGTGCTGGCCTTTGGCCACAGGGGTCCCGGGTTCGATTCCCGGCAGGGTCAGGAGTTTTAAACTTAATTGGTTAATTTCACTGGCACAGGGGCTAGGTGTATGTGTAGTCTTCATCATCATTTCATCCTCATCACGACGCGCAGGTCGCCTACGAGCGTCAAATAAAAAGACCTGCATCTGGCGAGCCGAACTTGTCCTTGGACACTCCCGGCACTAAAAGCCATACGCCATTTCATTTTCCTCGCCTGTTACACCGAACGTAACGAAAATACTTATTGATTACATTATACATTATTGAGAGTTATTGAATTATAGTGCTCCTAGTGTAGTTCAATTTCTGAAGAACTCGGAAGTTTCTCCTTCTTTTTAACAACCCCTTTGACAATGAATTTCACCAATACTTATTCAAATCCCAGTTTGAAGTTGGAAGTGCCCTGGGATGCAAGCTCAAAATGCTCCTTACATATACGCGCAATTTTCTGGAAAGCCGTTAGAGGTACGAAGAAATACAATTTTACATTAATAGGAAAATGAATTATCAATCATGTAGGGTTGGTTGTCTTGTTTGTACGTAAGGCTACCAGTTTACTGGTCATTTCAGGTTTTATCGGATAAAGCACGCACAGGACACCGGAAAGCCGCGTTTCCTGGAAAACTGTTACGATTGCGAAAAAGTACAGATCATCATTTGCGAAAAAGTTAAATTCTAAATAAGTCACACTACTATCTGCGTGTAACGAGAAGTCGTGACAGCTTGTAGATACTACATTCTAAGCTACAAACATTAGTCGTGAAGACTATGAGAGCTCCCTGCTATTTTTTCTATTTGTTTTACGTCGCTCCGACACAGATAGGGCTTATGGCGATGATGGGACAGGAAAGGCCTAGGAATGGGAAGGAAGCGGCCGTGACCTTAATTAAGGTACAGCCCCAGCATTTGCCTGCTGTGAAAATGGGAAACCAGGGAAAACCATCTTCAGGGCTGCCGACAGTGGGGTTCAAACCCACTATCTCCCGGATGCGAGGTCACAGCTGCGCTCCTAACCGCACGGCCAACTCGCCCGGTCCTTTATAATATTAGTATATGAACATTTAAGTCTACTTTTTGAATGTATTTTGATTAATAACACCGTATAAGAGAATGCGTTGACACTGTTACACCTCTTTTAATTTGTGAGTTCGACTGGGAAATCAGATGACCCTAAATTCAAAGCAGTGAAACTTTGTGATATATTGTGATGACTGACGAGCGAAGAGACAGAAATAGATCGGGATCACTGGAAGGATGGGTATCAGAAATTCTAATGGCTCTTCATAAATCCATAACTGTGCAAACCACTAGACACTAAATCTTGGTGCGTCCTAAGCTGCTAAGAAAAGAAACTTCGCACTTTCATATCTACTCATTCATCCACAATACACATTCGTACTGAAATGAAAAACAGACACGCAATGAAAATGAAAACCTCTCCTTTATTAAAATTAGCAACTGAAAAAAAAAATCAGAAGTATTACGGTACCATCTGTTCATATTTGGTTGATTTATGAAAATGAATCGAAAAAATAAAGCAAATTCAAGAAGATAAGTTAGAAAAGGATTGGAGTAGGGACACATCTGTCTCACACCCTTGTGTCTTAATTTAGTTATTCAAAAAACGATTCACTTAGCAATACGTATTTTCTTCTTATCTCATTCCGCACGGCCAGTCGCGACTTGTAAAAACTACACTCCACACAGACCAATATTCGCACACACATTAATTTAGGCATTCGTACCTTTCATATCACACTGACATCTCTCAAGCATCCGGATAACAAAGCCACCGGTTATTTAAATAGGATATGTTATTGCTGTAACAGTCGCATCCTCATTCCACTATGTAGTTAGGAACATCTAAAGATGTTACCATATTTTTTGAGTGGTTTATTAGAAAGTTACCTACAGTATCTTTGCAGCAATTTTTAAGCAAGAGTATGGATTCTTCATTAGAATGATGTTTTTTGAGCTTATTTCGTTCGCCATTATTTGTATCTGGTGTGAATCGTGAATCAGGAGTATTGCGGTGGCATCTCCATAGCAAATGGCGTTTATTCGCTTCCAGTTCATCTTTGATTCCTTTATAAAACGAATCGAAAGATAGATTCATGAGGATAAGTTAAAAAGGATTGGAGAGGGGACATATCTCTGTCTCACACCCATTTGTATCTCGAAGTAGTTATGTAAAAATTAGTAGTTAGCAATAAGTATTTCTTTTTCGTATAAACTTTACAAGAACTGGACAGTAGAGAACCGAGTTCAATTAATTGTCGAATGTCAATTGGTTATAAAAATACTGATTGATTAAACTAACACGGTAAATAGAATAACCTAATAGCATACCTACTTACAAGCTAGATACTTTGGAGTTATGTTTTGACTACCTTTTTAACACTGCGCATAAATCCGTCTATTATTTAGTCGGTATTTATTTTCAAATGAGCTGAGCGGGAGGATCCGTTATAGCGAGCGATTCCTTCAGTGTGCCATGGCTTCGTATGTATCTGCAGCGGAAGTTAGGCTCCCCGCCAATGTCCAGAGTACCGATAATGAACCGTGTGTGTGTTGTGTCTCATTGACCTGTGACTGCGTACGATTGTTTCAGTGTGCTATGGCTCTGTATATCTCGCTGCAGTGGAAGTTCGGCTGCCCGCCAATGTCCATTGTCCCGCTAGTGAACCGTGTATGTATTGTATCTCACTGATCCGTGAGTTCGCACTGTCTGCTGCGAGTTAGCTGAATCGTGTGCCGTGAGCTCGCTGTTCCTGTGAATCGATTCACTCGGACACTTGAATGAATCGATACACTGCTTCGAATCATACACTCAGTAGCCAACACTACTGGACACACAGGAAGGAGAGCACCATGATATATCTTTCATCACATTGCGTACTCGTGCTGCGGCGAGCTGCTTATGTACAGATATCGGTATCAGATGCACTAAATATAGATCCAAAATACATTTTCACATGAATATCATATAATTGACTGAATTTACTCCAGCTAACATTCAACATTGTATATTTCTGCTGTTAATCGCACATATTTGTATTTTATATGTATCAATAGTAAATATAAACATGAAAGATACTTTATGGTGGATTTTCTCTCACCGAGCTCGATAGCTGCAGTCGCTTAAGTGCGGCCAGTATCCAGTAATCGGGTGATAGTGGGTTCGAGCCCCACTGTCGGCAGCTCTAAAGATGGTTTTCCGTGGTTTTGCATTTACACACCAGGCAAATGCTGGGGCTGTACCTTAATTAAGGCCACGGCCGCTTCCTTCCACTTCCTGGGCCTCTCCTATCCCATCGTCACCATAAGACATATCTGTGTCAGTGCGACGTAAAGCAAATAGCAAAAAAAAAAAAAAAAAAAAAAAAAAATCTCAGGGTCACTTTCATTTATGTGTTAATATATTCAGTTTTGTATTTTGTCAGCTGGAGAAAGCCATGATAAGTTACATGAAGTTTGAAAACCCCTGCAATAGTTAATATACCGTATGCAGCAAAACATACGACACTGAAATGTTTATTAAGTGCGTTGGTACAGTAAGTGCTCAAAATGTGTACCCCCACACACAACGTTTATGAAGATTAGTGAACATGTTGGAGAAAAAAAGTAGTTTTCAGTACACAAAAAATGACTACCTTATCCTGTAATTCGGGAATATGTGCATGTGGGTCAACTATCCTGAAAGCTGATTCAACATAACCCATATGCAGACATCTGGGACCGTGAGCCGTGAGATACGAAGGATACAGGAATAGAGTTCCACGAGAAATAGGCGATCTCCAAAATGCCGTTGCAGAAGAGCTATTTCTTACGGTGCGGGCTGTAGCTCTATCTTGCTGTATCCAGAGGCTCTACTACTTAATAGTTAGGAAGTTACTGCACGTCTAAAAATTCTGCCTTCTCGCACCCCTTTCATATTACTCCCCATATCTTCGGCAGAGATGGGCTGCCAAGCCAATGTGGTAAAGGCGTGCATTTTTCTCTTAGGACATTCGATTATACATCACGAAGATAATAAATTTAGAAGTTTGATATTTTTTATATTCACATCCTACACGAGCTTTCACATTCTGTACTTGTAGATCTCTTCGTCATTTATATTTTTGTCAACCAATTGTTTTGATAAAATCTTAATCGAGTTATGAGAAATATAATTCACTAACTTTATCCAGGAGCTACCTAACAGAGGCAATAAAGGAGAGATACCCTGTCAGGCTTGTTAAAATTGCACCTTTAACTGCCCTAGAAATGATTTTCTGTGGTGTCCTCCATGAACTCTGTGCAACCCGGTATGGTATCCAACACACAGTCTTTTCTACCTTCCCTAATGTAACATAAATTCAATACTCCACAACATTCATTTGAAAAAACAGTGACCAATGTCCTCGATATTTGGTCTTTTTAAAACATCCACAACTATCATCATCATCTTTGCTATTTGACAAAACAATCTTCTTCGCTTCGCTAATCGATAAAGGTTAACTATTTCAAAATATACCACAGCATATTAATAATAATAATATAATGCTATTTGCTTTACGTCCAACTAACTACTCTTTTGCGGTTTTCGGAGACGCCGAGGTGCCGGAATTTTTCCCGCAGGAATTCTTTTACGTGCCAGTAAATCTACTGACACGAGGCTGACGTATTTGAGCACCTTCAAATACCACCGGACTGAGCCAGGATCGAACCTGCCAAGTTGGGGTCAGAAGGCCAGCGCCTCAACCGTCTGAGCCACTCAGCCCGGCCACAGCATATTACCAGACCCCGCGGGGCGGGGGACCCATGACTGTTTCTTAATTCAGTAGCTGAAGAGTGATTTTACATGTTGATAAAGCTACAGCACACAACACAGTATTATTTGTATTACAGTGGGTTATTCCAAACTTACGCCGTCGTAGTGCAGAGCTTCTATCGTCAATAGGAATACGGTAGTTATTTCTGAAAGAATGTGGGTTTCCCAACCTGTTCCAATAATAACGATCCCTTGCTGCCACTCACGACAATCAACACGGCTTTTGAAATAATCAGCCGGTACTGAGAAGCCAGTAGTCAGCGAAGATGCGATAACAGACATCCTCCTTATCTAAACTCTAAATACTGAAGTTTCGAGCCTGTTTATAACTCTCGGCAGTCAGTGTAGCTAAGTAGGCCTACGATGGACGATCGAGTTGTAAACAGTAGTAAATTATTTGGTCCTAGGAACGAGATTATTCCTTAATATTGTGAAGGTCAGCGTGTTTTGGTTACTATAATTGGAATGTGCATGTGTGTGTGTTCGTACCATCGTATACGTATTTTTATTCCTTCGGATTTGAAAACTAAATTGTGTAGTTATTATTATTATTATTATTATTATTATTATTATTATTATTATTATTATTATTGTCGTTGCTGGTCATTGTAGTAATATACAACCTTGTACTACGAAATAAACTTGTAACTTTCCTTATCAGGAAACAAGGGGCCCATTTTCAATTATTGCGGCTGGGAGAGGGGGCCGAGCTTCCTAGTGCCGCTACTGTATAGTCTACAAATTATTGTGTAGTTCTGAAGTTACTAAATATATGATTCCCATTACAGTACATAATTGTGACGAATGATATCAGGAAGAGCAGGGAATGGAACACTTGAAGGGTACAAGAATGGACACACTACTATCAGACTTCCAGCTCTTGACCGTTGCGAGACGAGAAAGCGTGGATAGATGGGAATAGAGTGGAACTCGCGAGGTAAGTATATTTTAAGTGGCAATTCAGGATTACAAGTTGATACAGCTCGATTTGTTCTGGGTGATTTCCGACAAAAGACTGGCGTTACGAAAATGTTGCAAAGTTTGGTCTGGGAAGGCTTGGGAGAAAGGAGATGAGCCACTCGACTAAGTGGTATGTTCTGAGCTGGCAGTGGAGAGAGAGCGTCGAATGACATTAGTAGACAAATACGTTTGAGTGATGTTTTTAAAAGTGGGAAAGATCACAATATGAAGATAAAGATGGAATTCAAGAGGAACAACTGGGGCACGTATTCGGTTATGGGAAGAGGAGTTAGGGATTGGAAAAATTTACCAAGGGAGATGTTCAATACTTTTCCAAATTCATTGCAATCTATATAAATAAAGTTGTAGGGGGTCCGCTGTCTGTAATTTATTTTGTTTTACCAATTTTTCAGATATTTATCCGTTTTAGGTCAACTCAAGACCGAATCGGTGGTTTTTACTTTTCGTGTCTGTTTGTTTGTTTGTTTGTTTGTTTGTTTGTTTTTTTGTTTGTCAGTTTGTCAGTTTGTCGGTTCCACCATCACGTCGAAACAGCTGGATAGATCTCAACCAAACTTCATATTTAGAGTATACTCATCCCGGGGAAGGTTTCGATATGCATATCATTTTAAAATCTTTGAAGAGACGAGGGGTTTATAGGAAAACCAGAACGGTTTTCCTCCATTTTCTCTTATACTATTGATTTTTTGTAAACTCCGTGGACCGTACATGAAACTTCTCTTCATTATAAACAACTTTCGTTATGTTCATAATTTACCTTACTCTTCACATGACGGAGAAATTTACTATTTTCTGTGGGTATCGTGTTCTGCATTGAGTGACCAACAGACCGACAACGAACCTCCAGGTTACCATGGCAACGTCTTTGACTGCTTGCCAGCAGGGAGGTAACGTATTGCAATTTTCCTCATCATGCTTTTAAATTCGTGGTTGTTCCTTGGGTAGAAGGCAAAACGGGCGTCAACCGGGCTATCTGCGGGATATTGGCGGAATATCGTTGGAGGTTATAACTGCCCTCGAATAGATTAAGTAATAACACCATTAGTCATCTTCTTATCTGTTTACCTAAGAATCACTGAGCCTAAATTTCTCCTCTGTTATCACTTTATTATATCCATAACTCACACCATCATAATTTATTGAGGGGCATTTGATTTTCCAATACATTCACTTGGCATTTACATATTTGTCGTTATCCGGCTGTCCTAGGTTATAATCCATTTTCTATTAATTTCAACTTTATTAACTGTATTACTTTCTTTCTTAATTACTCCGTATATACGCGAGTGCTAGAATTTACTGGATATATTTCCACCAAACTTCATATTAAGAATCCACCTGTCCTTGGGTAGGTTTTAGGGCAAATATTGTTTCTAAATCCCTGAACTGACTGGGGGTTTATACGAAACCGAAACTGTGATTTTGCACTCCCATAAAATGTACACAACCAAACTTAATGGAAATCTACCTGCCTTAATGGAAATCTAATTTCTAAACCTTTTTTTTCATGTGCATCGTTTCGATACGAGGATTAATAAGGGACCGTTTTTCGGTACAAGTCCCATCGGACTTAACTCAAGAGCGGGTGCGTGTAAAGCGTATCGTTTACAACTTGAAAACTACTGAAGATATTTGAGTCAAACTTTACATTAACATCCACCTGTCCAACGGTAGGTGTTAATCGTCAATAACATTTCATGTTTCCGGAATGGACTGGCGGTTTATAGGGAACCGAAATGGTGATTTTACTCTTACACAATATATACAGTACTAGACCAACTTGACTAAAAATCGACCAAACGTGATGGAATTCCATCTCAAAATTTTTTTTTCATGTGCATTTTTTCGACAGGAGGATTAATAAGGGAGATATCATAAACGGTCCGTTTTTCAGGTTAAGTCCAGCGGATATAGCCCAAAAGGTGTTGTACGTGGAACAGGTTCCTTATCTATCTATGTAAATAAAATCGTAACGACTGTGTGCCTGTACATTGACTATTTTGGCGAAATTTTCGTACAGCTACACGTTTAATGGGTAATAATGACCATCTGCATATTTTTTGGTTTAGTTTCTTGAAAGTCCTAATTTTTACACTCCTCACCGAAAACCCAGATTGCGGCATAATCTGCCAGTCGAAGAAGGATATTGAAATTCGGCAAAATTATACGTTTTAGCCTGTAACGGACGGAAAACTTCCAAGATCTTTAAATTTTTCCCTTTTTATCCCGAAGAATATGGAAATATGGAGGCAATTTTAATGATGGTGCAGACCTTCGGGGAGTATTATCACATAACGGATGGCACAATCCCCGTTCAATTTGGAGTGATCTACAACCTTGGTCTTACGACATTTTGTCGTATTTCTATCCCTTTTACGTTTCATTTTTCTCTATTTCTCGATGTTAAGTAAATTTGGACTTTTCACATACATAATTCATACCTTCCATCACTTATAGGAAAGATAGAATCATCAAACTCTACACGAAAATTGGCCCTGTTCAACGTTTCTCAATCTGACCTAAGAATAGATATCATAGGACCAGCTATTTAGGCCCCTAAATCGGGTGTCTTATCGTACAATCCCATGTCGATATGACGTACGTTTAGCAGCAGTTAATCTGTAAATGAAGGTCTGCAGTATTGTAAACACGCATATACTTGCGTATGTCGATCTATATATATTCACGGATGTCGATTTGTAGCGATCGAGAAAGGGTGTGTCTGCTATTGTAATCAGTACTCCCCGCACCGACTTTGACTGGCAGTAGGAATGGGGTCCTTCTCCAACTCCTGTGTAACTGGCATTAGTAAGGAAGGCATACCATTGTAATGAATAAATCACTTCTCGATTTGACTTGCAAAAGGCAAGGGAGCATGTAGTTTTTTTAAAAACTCCCCTAACCGATTGTGTTTGGCAGTAGGCAAGAGTGCCCGCAATTATAAACAAATGTCATCATCTAAAATATGACTGGCATTAGGCATTGTGGCCTGCTATTTTGATGGAAACTCGCCAACTTGGTGTGACTGGCAGTAGGAAAATGGGCCTGACATTATAATGATAACTGCATAACTCAATTTCGACTGATAGTACGGTAGTTGCCTGCCATTATAATAGAAACTCCTTAACTGGTATCTGTCTGGAAGTAGGAGAGGGGGGCTGCCATTGTAACGAAAACTCCCCAAATCGATTCTGTCCGCGTAGTAGGCAATGGGGCCTGCAATTATAAGTTAAACTTCCCAACTCGATTGTGAATGGCAGTAGGCAAGTGAGCCTGCCATTATATCACAAATCCGTAACAAACACTTTACATTGGAAAGAGACATGCAATTTTAAAACAATCTTATTTACTGCATGTACAGTATTTACTTCGATATTCGAATACAATGTAGAATACCGTAGGGAAGCACGGGTACATTTGCTAGTTAAGAAAAGACTGGGTAAAGAACAGATAGGGAATCTGGCACCTGGGCGACTAAATGCAGGGCAGTGGCGATTGATTGATTGATTGATTGATTGATTGATTGATTGATTGATTGATTGATTGATTGATTGATTGATTGATTGATTGATTGATTGATTGATTGATTGATTGATTGATTGGTTTACTTAGGTTTGTACTGAAGAGCTTAAGTAAGCAGAATGTTTCTTAACTGTATGGTATTAATAGCCACTGAACTGTCACCTGTCTGTCACTCCGGGCTGTTAATTCTTCCTCGCGGCATTTCCTGCTTTCCTCTCAGAGGTACCGAGCTCAGCATAGAACAGTATTGTTAGCTGATTAAAGTGCGATTGGTTGGAGAGAAGGATGTACAGAAGTAGTTCAAGGGGAGCCTGATGCAGTAAATAGGAGGAGTAGGACGATTGGAGAACTAGACAGCGTGGAGGAAAAGGAAGACATGTTATATCAACCGGAGGGAGAGAAGCGAGGTGATCGACAGACACGCCTTCGTGAGATGAATTATTCACGGGTATAGTTCTCTCCGTTAGAATTCAGGTTCTCAGACTTTTGGATAAAGTGAGTTAACATCCCTTGGTTTGGATTCGTATAGAAATTTCTGAACGTATGATGTCGTTACGTGAAATCTCTACTACTCGTTGCAATCTTTCGAAACGAATAATTTGTTTGCCATTTACAGGAACAAGATAATAGTGTACAGTGCGACAACTCTAATAATAACCTCGAGTGACTAAATTACTTCACCATCTGTTTATCTTGATCAGAGCGACTGGGACTGTTCGAGTGGTGTTTTTATAGCTCCGGCAGCGTAATAGGTTTCAGATTATTTTTGAAGTTACATCCATTACTGTGGTATATAATTACGTGCTGTTTTCGAGATGTGATGGACGTCTTAACTGAAAGCCGCTGGCCTAAAACAATATCGTAATTGAAAGTGAACGTTGTGTGATTCGTCCTCGGATTCTGACATAAACCTACTTTCACAACCCTCTGCTGTAACACTCGTTCCGTGGGAGGACTGGGTGAGTAGATGATTGGCTCGATTCTAGGTCAGGGTATCATGATATGTATTTATTTCTTAAGATGTTGATAAGTCTTGGGATGTTATGGCCGAGCGACATTGTCACTAGCTTCTCACCAGGACGCCAAGTAATCAAATAATGATCAATGCATGTGGGATTTTTAATCTTTAGCAGTCGAATCTGTTTACGTAACTTCATATTTAATTTTCTGGAAAAACATGGGTGAATTGAGATTTATTTTTAAGGCTAAAACGTTTTTATCCTGATTTAATACTGAAATTATTTACATCTTTAATCCAGAATTTATAGATATGATTCTCTTATTGAAAACTTTCTGTACAACACGCCTGCAAACAAACGCCACGATGAAAGCCTTGTTTCATTGAAATGGTTTCGTAGAAGTACAGTACAACGTCCTTCTTCGTGTGTTGTTACACTCATAAGGACAAGACAGATTTCAATTAAACTTGGAAGAATAATCAATTAACATATCCTAAATTTAATGGTGATGACCATTTTGCCGTGAAGTGAACAATAGTGTTATAATTAATTGCTGAAAAATAGCTGGACCGCTCGAAGCAGTTAGCAGTTAGACTGTCAGAGTACAGATGTAAAAACTACAGCATCACTCTATAAATGGGTACTGGCGGGAATTAATAACACAGTCTACCTTAAATTCCTTTGCTGAGGGAAATAAACCTTATTACATTATAGGAATTATAGTAAAGCTTACTTCAGCGCCTATCACGTAAAATCTATATTTCATTAAATTATTACAGTAACGTGTTTATCTGAACTTTAACAACTCTTAGTGGAATGATCTTGCGTAGGAAGGTATTACGCAGTCAACCTCTTCCGTAACATACCTCCAGAGAAAATTATAATATACTTCTGTAAATAAAGTACTGCGGGAATTTTTATAACTACACGTGAACTGCTGGAAGGCTATGGGAAATCACTGGTGTGTCAGAAACTTTCCGGTTACGTTGTATTACACCAGGGATGGCCAACCTGAAGTACACAGAGTGCCACTTGATACCGCGTAATCGACCCGCCCCTTCTGATCTAATTTCATGCTACCCATCGAGTTTACTACAATTCTGAAATACATTGGTCCATCTCTCTAAACCGGGGTAATGCAACCAGATGTGCAGTTACGGGCTATTCTACAGTAGGAATCTTGAGAGCTACTAATAATTCATTATGGATACCCTGCATGAACCCATAAAACGAACATAGGTACAAAAGAACACGTACCTTACAACAGGAGGTGGACACACAGACCAGGAGCAGGCACTGTATAGGCTGGGAACTGTCAGCTGCATGTCTAGCCTCGCAATAGTTCACTTGGCAGGGGCGCGGTCGGCGATATGATAGTGGACGGTGCATCAATACTTCATATCACAGTCTGCACGGTTGGATCGATAATTTCAGATGACCTCCACCCATAAGACATATTTATGTCAATAAGATGTTTTACATATGTATGTCGATCCAGACCCACAGCAGTATCGAAGGATCATATCACGTATCCTGCGGGGTTGGAAACTGACAGGGAAGAAGACGCTCTATCTACTACAGAAGACAGTTTCACCTTCTTGGCCACAGGGTTTCCTGATTCACTTTGCAGTGATATTTGAACATTTTTATCTTCACATAACTTTTAGTAGAAAGCTATAATAGTGGCGGCAGCACGAAACACAGTGCTTTATGTTTCGAGTGCAGAGTTTTAAAATATGTTATTAAATAGACATACCCACGTTTTTACTTTGCGCGTGCCACTAAAAACGTTCTTGCGTGCCCCTAGTGGCACGTGTGTTTTATGTTGGCTACTCCTGTATTGCAGAAATGGTTGGAGCTACTGACCTGATAGCAAACAGAAAAAGAAAAAACCTATAGAAACGCAAATGAATTAATCTATTGGGGGAAATTCCTGTTATTTTTAATCCGTTCAATATAATTCTCTCATAAATAAGTGGTGTTACATGTAACAGGATATCGAGTGGTCTCTTCATTCGAGGAAGGTATTTTCTTCCTAATCGGTAACCATCATCACAATGGAGGATGTGCTCTTCTTCATTAACTGTCCCATTTCGTCCGGCTTGCGGGCTTCATGTTTTGGATAATAGCGTCAGTCGAAAGTTGCTTCGTATTCTTCTAAGCCTTTTCCCAAATAACCAACTGAATAAACGAATAATTAAATATATAATTAAATCATCATCATCATCATCATCATCCTCATCATCATCATCACGGGCGCAGTATTTCTGCATCCATCTCTTTGTATAGCCCAGATCAAATGTAGTTTCCACCGAAGTCCCAGTCTCAAGTGCAGCTGTGAACGTGTGGAAATTGGTGAGGGATGAGTGACAGAGTAATGACACTTTGAGAACGACTAACTCATCTGAATGTTAGCGATGCAGTAGCACTTTCTGGCCCAGTGAGGAGAGGAAAAGAACACTACATTGCTCCTCCTCATATCTTAGGCGCCATCATTGCTTTGTGTGGTTTCCCTGCTATCTGAGGAACAGATTAATGTTTCTGCACAACATTGCGGAACTGACGGCACGCACAATTTCCCTCTGTGAGAAAGGAGAGGAGTCCGCCTCTGTGGTGTAGTAGTTAGTGTGAATAGCTGCCACCCCCGGAAGCCCGGGTTCGATTCCCGGCTCTACCACGACATTTGAAAAGTGGTACGAGGGCTGGAACGGGGTCCACTCAGCCTCGGGAAGTCAACTGAATAGAGGTGGGTTTGATTCCCACCTCTGCCATCCTGGAAGTGGTTTTCCGTGATTTCCCCACTTCTCCTCCAGGCAAATGACGAGATCGTACCTAACCTAAGGCTACGGCCGCTTCCTTCTTTCCCTCTTCCTTGTCTATCCCATCCAATCGTCCCATCCCCCACCAAAGCCCCTGTTCAGCATAGCAGCTGAGGTCGCTTGGGCGACGTACTGGTCATCCTCCCCAGTTGTATCCCCGACCAAATGTCTCACGCTCCAGGACACTGCCCTTGTGGCGGTAGAGGTGGGATCCCTCGCTGAGTCCGAGGGAAAACCAACCCTGGAGGGTAAATAGAGAAGAAAGAAAGAAAGAAAGAAAGAAAGAAAGAAAGAAAGAAAGAAAGAAAGAAAGAAAGAAAGAGAAAGGAGAGGAACTCCGTTATCGCTCTCACACAGTAGGAGTCAAGATAAAGGAAATCCATTAAAAGAGAACTGAATTGGTTTCTAGGAGGCGACCGTAATAGAACTGTGGTAAAGAATGAAACTGATTGAAATTCTATTTCGATATCGCGGTCCATTATCTACGTACAAAACGGTTGACGAAGTGGGGATGGAAAAAAGAATTGTTTTCAACAACCCAGCAATCGAATCGATATAATTTTATCAATTAAAGAATAGACGTCTTCACCTCTTGAATGTATCGACAGACATTGGTACTAATCAACAATATTTATAACAGTCGTCTACATGGACCCTCCGATTATATTTAATATTTAACAGTCTGTGAGAACGCAGTACATTTGGTTAGCCGCTTGCTTCCCGAACTGTAGGTTTGTGGGGTCGAATCTCCGCACAGTCGCTTGCCAATAAGGAGTGGTTAAAATGGAAGTTTCAACACACCCACGTCTCTGATAAGCTCAACTTGATGGGTTTGAACACGATTCAGTCCGGTGGTATCTGAAAGTGCTAAAATAAGTTACGCTCGTGCCGGTAGATTTTTCGGCACGTAAAATCTTCTGTGTGACAAAATTCCGGCACTCGGCAACACCAAGACTTAAAATAAGTGGTTAGGACGTAAAACCAATAAAACAATAACAATAATAATAATAATAATAATAATAATAATAAAATAAGGAATCCATGCCACAGGGATGTGAATACATTTCAAAATCTCAGAAGTATTGGCCAGGCTTCGAACCGTAGCCACACTGATGAAAAGATAGCCAAATCTGTGATAAAATATGTATTATTATTATTATTATTATTGTTACCGAGTTTTTGTGGTAGTTAAGCATGAAAGAAGGTGCTGGGTGGTGAATAGGTCTCAAGCTACTAAAGAGAAATTAAATTTTAAAATTTAACAAGGTTATATTTTCTTTTCAAAATTAGGTAACAACAAATAGAACAGGTACTTAGTAGCCGAAATACAACTTGAAATGTACAATTACAGGGATTAAAGAATTTGGGCTTCGAGCCCTGAAAACACAATTCTTGAGCAACTAGCTCAACTTTACGATATACCAATTTCAACAAAAGGGGCAGAAGACCCCACTCAAACCCTGGAGCCCTAGCTCCAAATTACACAGCAAAGCCTCCTCGAGGCATACAACTCTCAGTTTTAGAAAAGAGCCACTCGCTCTTAAAGTTAAGCCTCTCCCAGGCCACACCAAACTCAACTTTCAAGTTGTCCTCAAAGGACATATACACAGGGGTAAAATACCCAACCTACGGAGGTCTATTAGGTGAGAAAAGATTAATACATGACCTCTAAAATACAACTTGAGAGGAGGCGAACTTGCACTCCTAATACACTTTGCTTTTAAAACCTAATCTGGCTCTGGGCCACTAACGCAAGGGCTAATCCCATACTACAGAGGTGACTTAGAGAAGAACACTTTACATTCCATAAACGAAGAAAAGTTTGAGAAAATAAGTTCACCTCAAAACAAATGTGAGTGGGAGCTCGAGAGGGTTAGCACTCTCTATCCCAATATGTAACTTTACAAGAAAAAGAAGAAAAGAGTAGTTACATTTTAGGAAAAAGGTTACATGATGGAAAACGCTTCGAACCCGCCGCGAGAGTTAAACTGCCGACCTAGCAAGAAAAGAAGATATTAATAGGCCATTACCTGGTAGTAGATCGCTGCCGAGGAAAGAGGCGCTTCCCGCCTCCTGCTATGTACTTAATACACTGAAAGATGGAACAGAAGTGGCCCGGAGACCCCAAAATCAGCAGTTTATATCCTCTCGCGGAAGATTCTAGGCGTTAGGGGAAATAAAACACCCTCCCACAAAATCTTTATTGGTTCGGGAAAAGAAACCCCTACATAGAGGAAAAAGAAACACATTATTGGTGGAAAATTAATTAAAGAAATTCGGGATTGGCTAGATCCAAACTAAGGGGAAAAAGAGGGGTATACAGCCAACTTAAACAATAACAGAAAGAAATTTAACAAGAAACAAACTTTTGAAATAAAAATTTCTCCAACAAAATAGTTCTTTGATTTCGCACTAGGTTGCACTATTGTAATTCTTCAGTAGTGTCCTCTAGAAGAGAAAGTTCACACTTCTTACTTCAAGCGAAACAAAAACACATCAAAAATGACACAGTTCAAAAACTCAAAATTTTCCACGTGGTGACATCTTCTGAGAAAGTAGAGAATTAATAGAATAGATAAAGTTCAACCTTCCTCCAGAAGAGGAGTTTCAACTGGCGCAACTTTTAAATAAACAGAGTAGAGGTGTACCGCCCGGTACAGACCTCCCCCCCCAAAAGTTCCTCCAAGGGGTAACACAGAAGAACATAAGCTTTGTTTCCAAAATAAGGTCCAAGTTTTGATGTTGATATTAAGATTAATTGCGGAAGCATTTATAAGATTTTAGTAATTTGGTTGGTTGCAATTTCAAAATTTTGTTGTTGCCGGTGCAGTAAAGTTTTTATGTTTGTAGAATTTGTATTTCTGAAGATAAACTTTTAATACTTAAAGGTGAAGAAAAATTTTGCAATGTCCACCAAATATTGTTGTTAAATTCCCAAATGTAATTATTGCTTATGGTGACTGTCCATGTAGTTGATGTAGATTGAGTCGGATGGCCAGACCGGCCGTTGCAGCTTGCGTCCAACGGAGGCCGCTCGGACCCCTCAAGTACCCTGAGATACCGCTCGCCCGCACTATGAGGGGAGCAGAGGTGTTGAAGTACGCCGCGCCCGCGGTGAACAGATACAGGCTGCGGGCATGTAGCAGGTCGTGCGCCGCACATCAGCCTTGGCCGGGAGGTGAGCTCCGGCTCGCCGTGCACATGTCGTCCTCGCTGGAGAGGAGGGGGCCCATCCCCCTCCCCAGTCGCTGCACGGCGCTGCGCGGCTGCGGGGGCGCTGAAACATTAAAGCTAGGCGGCAGAATTGTGTTGGACAATTATTTTCTTTGAGGGTACAGGCTTGTAGAGAGAGTGAGGGGCCAGCGGCGTGCAGATATTCATGGTATTCATTAAGCCACTGTGTAGAGTGGAGCAGGAGACGGGAGCGTGGTAATGGCCGTGGCAAGAACAGGATGGCAGTTTAACGGGTCGGGGCAGGTTTTACATAAGGCTTACATCTAAAACCAAAATATTACAGAAGGGGCAGAATGCCTTAAAAGTGAAACTCAAAAAAAAATATAACCTTCATATCCTTTCAAAATAATATGGAGCAAGTTAACACAGAAATTACACCGGTTTCACCTGGGACAGGTGAACTCTAAATATCCTCTCGGTGGCTGGATTACTTAGCAATAAGGTAACCGGCGTAAGAAAATCGAGAATGATACAAGGCCCATGAAATCTGGGGGCAAGCTTGCCCGCGGGAACAAAATTTTTGACCATAACCTGGTCACCTACCTTCAAAGTGGTGGGTCTCCGTCCACGATCATACCTTTCCCTAACCTTTTCATGAGACACTTTAAGATTAGCTTTAGCCTTCTTCCAAAGATCTTTAATGTTGTCCGGATCTATTGTCTCGGGCAGAATGTCATTCAGAGACCAGAGGTTAGAGAGCGGCGTGTTGGGAACGAACTTAAATATCAAAGAAGCTGGAGTAAATTTGTGAGATTCATGAACCGCCGAATTCAAAGCAAAAGCTAACCAATGCAGGGACGTGTCCCACCTAGAATGATCTTCATGATGATAGGCAATAAGTGCGGACCTGAGATTGCGGTTAACCCGTTCAGCCAGAGATGGTTGAGGGTAATAAGCAGATGTAGTTACATGAGAGATGGACAAGTCAAAACAGAATTTACGAAACAGATTTGATGTAAAAGCTTTAGCATTATCAGATACAATGTATTGGCACGGACCAAAAGAAGCAAAAATAGAATTTAGGCAAGTAATGGTGGACTGAGCGGTAGCCAGCTTAGTCGGAAATAACCAGGAAAATCTTGTAAAACCATCTACACACACAAAGATGAACTTGTTGGCATTACCCTTTGACTGGGGGAAGGGTCCCACATAATCGATATACAGGCGTTCCATGGGGCGCGACGCTTGATGAGAAGACAAAAGGCCTACTTTAGTGGACATGGTGGGTTTACTGATCAAACAAGATTTACAAGCTTTTACAAGTTCTCGAATTTCACCGTCCATACCTTTCCATATGAACATTTCACGAATCTTTTCACGAGTTTTAAAGATTCCAAGATGCCCCCCCAATGGGGTCTCATGATAGTATTTGAAGATCATAGGTACAAGAACCGCTGGAACAACAACTTTCATCAACTTATCATGCCTCGAAGGGCAACATAGAACACCATTCCTCAGAACATAAGGGACAACATGTTCCCCAGAAGAAAGGGTTTCCATTATAGGAGCCAGCGTCGGATCTTCACGTTGGTATTTCTCAATATCCCTAAAAAGCATGGGAGCACCTGTTAAGATGGCATTAACACCAGATAGTATGGACTCGGAAGGTGATGAACTATCGACCGGTTCGTGGGTCTCGACGTCGTTATGAAACATACGGCTGAGTCCATCAGCAACAACATTTTCGGTACCTCTGATATGTCGTACATCAAATTGGAAGGCAGAAATACGGATGGCCCAACGGGCTATACGACCAGTACGACGCGGCCTACCTAAGACCCAGCTTAAGGCTTGATTATCTGTCTCCAGGTCGAATTTGACATGTTCCAGATAGAGACGGAACTTTTCTAAGGCGAATAAGACTGCCAACCCTTCGAGCTCATAGATGGAATACTTGGCTTCTTGAACCGATAGAGTCCTAGATGCATAGGCGATGGGACGCCTCCCTAGTTCAGTCTCTTGAAGAAGGACTGCAGCTACAGCTGACGACGACGCGTCCGTTTGGACGATGAATTTCTTCGAGAAATCAGGCATAGCAAGTACAGGGGCATTACAGAGAGCTAATTTAAGATCTTCGAAAGCGGCTTGTTGAGAAGGTCCCCACTCGAATTTGATGCCTTTCCTACGAAGAAGGTTTAAGGGCGCCGCTCTATTAGCGAAGTTAGGAATAAACTTCCTGAAGAAATTCACCATACCAATGAATCTAGCGATACCTTTGATGTCCTTAGGAGGTTTAAAATCACGGATGGCCTGTGTTCTAGAATGATCGACTGCTACACCATCAGGTGACACAATATGCCCTAGGAATGACATAGAGGGCTTAGCAAAGGCAACCTTGGACAACTTAACAGTTAACCCAGCCTTACGAAGGCGATTGAGAACTTCTCGCAAATGATCTAGATGTTCTTCAAAGGTTTCGGAAAATACGACGACATCATCCAAGTAGTGATATAAGTACTCAAATTTGATGTCGGAAAAGACCCTATCTAGTAGCCTAGTGAGCACAGCTGCCCCCGTGGGGAGCCCGAAAGGCACGCGGTTGTATTCATATAAATTCCAGTCCGTGGCAAACGCTGTAAGATGTTTAGACTCTTCGGCAAGGGGAATTTGATTATAGGCCTGATTCAAGTCCAAGATGGTGAAGAACTTAGCCTTACGAAACCATGAAAAGCAAGAATGAAGGTCGGGAAGGGGCACAGATTGCAACACCACCTTCCGATTGAGAGCCCTGTAATCAATGACAGGCCTGAAGCCTCCTTGGGGTTTCGGGACTAGAAAAATAGGCGAAGAATACGCTGACTTAGAGGGCCTAATAATACCATCCTTCAACATCTGATCGATGATTTCTTTCAGAGCCTTCATTTTAGGTGGAGATAGCCTATACGGTGGAAAACGGACAGGAATTGAATCCGTGACCTCAATTTTGTATTCAATAAGGTCAGTAACACCAAGAGTATCAGAGAACACCTCGGGAAACGACTGACACAGTTTCCGAATACTATCAGCCTGCTCCTCAGGTAGATGTCTAAGGTCTAACAACATCTCATCCTGGGTAGGCGAAATAGATGAACATGATACAGAATTACACTTTAACAAGGGAATTCTACAATTGGACGCAAATTTGAATATGCACGACCTACTCTGGAGATCGAGCACAAGACCAGTGTGAGAAATGAAGTCCGCTCCCAATATGATGGGGCAAGACAAACGCTTGGCCACAAACAATTTGATCTTCCATGTAAACTTAAAAACCCGAATTTTGACATGTATGGAACCTAGAATTTCTAATGGAGATGAATTAGCCGAAACATATTGAACAGGGGAAGAGACATAGTCAGGGAGTTTACAAACAGATTTCAATTTAGAATACCAATCAGCCGAAATAATGGAACAAACACTGCCTGAATCTAAGAGAGCTGTTATAGGCTCGTTATTTAACTCAATCTTAAGAAAAGGAACAGGTGCGGGGGTATCCGCCGCAATCCTAAGACACTCTTTAGGGCATTCAAAAGATGAATTTGAAGGCTGGTCGTTCTCTGCATTTACAACCTGTTTACTAGGGGCTAAGTCTCGGGAAGATGGATTAGTCGGCTCAGCCGACGCCACTAGTCACTTTTTATTATTGGAATAGCTGGAATTTGCACCAGAAGTTGAGCAGGAGGGGGTGCTATTTGAGTTTGGGCAATTCTTGGCGATATGTGAGAAGGCCCCACACTTAAAACAGCCTTGTGATGACCCTACTCCATTCCTTGTCCCACTTGACTTGATCAGAGGACACTTATTCCGCAGATGGTCAGGCGACCCACAAGCATAACATTTACGGGGATTGACTGGTCGGCGAGGTGGAGGCCGAGTGTTACTAAAGGAAGGCGGGGGTTCTTTCGCCACACGCAAGGAATCGGCATACCTAACTCCTTCCGCAGAGACGGCTAATGCTTCCAGTTCAGAGAAGGTTTGCGGGCACGCCGCGAAACACAAATATGACCTGTAGGGTGGTGAAATCCCTTCAACAATAGCTTGCACGATCTGATCCTCAGGGAAGTGGAGAGCAAACACCCTAGTATAAAACTTAATATCTTGGATGAAGTCTGCCAGGTTTTCATCCAAGCGCTGTACCCGATAATAGTATTTCTGAATAAGGGAGGACCTGGCCCTAGCCGGGATGAAGTTAGCTAGCAAATGGGCGTGGAAATCCTCAATAGAAGATTGCTCGGCAATGGCTCTAACTATTTTGTCAGATAGAACACCAATAGCATAAGGATAGATAATTTGCAAAATTTGACATGGGGAAAGAGAAAACACAAAGGCATGATCCTGAAATTCCACTAGAAATCTTAAAAATGAAATTACGTCACTGGTGGTGTTGACGGAAAACTTAGAGATACCTCTAAGCAACATTGCCAATGGATGAGGCAAGCTGCTGAACCCAGGTGTCATAGTCGTTAAAGGTTTCAAGGGCAAGGAAGTTAATTCAGAGCGGATGTTACTCAATGACGCACGGCGTTCAGATTCGTTGTTCGATGGGGCAGAGATAGTTTGAGCAGCAACGGTTATCCTATTGACTTCTCCCTGAGGAGGCTCTTCCTCGTTACCTACATTCACCGTGGCGGGTTGATCAGTTTTGGGAGGAGCTTCGCCGGTTAGCAATTGAGTGACCTTATTCGACAATTCAGAAATAGTTTCAAGGAGCGTATTAGCTTGCTTCCTCTGAACGTCATTCACCTTTAGAGACAATAGATCATTAACTCTATTTGCAAAGTGATACAGCCTGCCTTGCACACGCTTAATTTGATTAGGAGATGGATCGTTTTCATCAAAAAAGCTGACTACCGATGCTAGCCCAGTAATATTCTCGACAATCGTGGAAAGAGAGTCGTCAATTTCTTTCTCTCCCAAATTGGGGATGGAAATGGGCAAATCAAGGGACTCTCTAAGCTTGTTAGTGTCTATTGCAACCGTGCCTCCAGATTGAACGTTTCTGATAGTTAACTCATATATCAACTCCTCTTTGCGCAAGTAGTTAAGGAGGAGAACATCGCGAGGGCCGGGCATGATGACAGAACAATTTTGAAAAACTCAAAAAATTCCAGCAACTGAGAAAATTGTTAGAGTTCGAATCAAAGCAATGTTTAGCCGTCAAAAGGGGCTAAATTGAGACCCATTCAACCACGCTCTGCTACCACTTGTTACCGAGTTTTTGTGGTAGTTAAGCATGAAAGAAGGTGCTGGGTGGTGAATAGGTCTCAAGCTACTAAAGAGAAATTAAATTTTAAAATTTAACAAGGTTATATTTTCTTTTCAAAATTAGGTAACAACAAATAGAACAGGTACTTAGTAGCCGAAATACAACTTGAAATGTACAATTACAGGGATTAAAGAATTTGGGCTTCGAGCCCTGAAAACACAATTCTTGAGCAACTAGCTCAACTTTACGATATACCAATTTCAACAAAAGGGGCAGAAGACCCCACTCAAACCCTGGAGCCCTAGCTCCAAATTACACAGCAAAGCCTCCTCGAGGCATACAACTCTCAGTTTTAGAAAAGAGCCACTCGCTCTTAAAGTTAAGCCTCTCCCAGGCCACACCAAACTCAACTTTCAAGTTGTCCTCAAAGGACATATACACAGGGGTAAAATACCCAACCTACGGAGGTCTATTAGGTGAGAAAAGATTAATACATGACCTCTAAAATACAACTTGAGAGGAGGCGAACTTGCACTCCTAATACACTTTGCTTTTAAAACCTAATCTGGCTCTGGGCCACTAACGCAAGGGCTAATCCCATACTACAGAGGTGACTTAGAGAAGAACACTTTACATTCCATAAACGAAGAAAAGTTTGAGAAAATAAGTTCACCTCAAAACAAATGTGAGTGGGAGCTCGAGAGGGTTAGCACTCTCTATCCCAATATGTAACTTTACAAGAAAAAGAAGAAAAGAGTAGTTACATTTTAGGAAAAAGGTTACATGATGGAAAACGCTTCGAACCCGCCGCGAGAGTTAAACTGCCGACCTAGCAAGAAAAGAAGATATTAATAGGCCATTACCTGGTAGTAGATCGCTGCCGAGGAAAGAGGCGCTTCCCGCCTCCTGCTATGTACTTAATACACTGAAAGATGGAACAGAAGTGGCCCGGAGACCCCAAAATCAGCAGTTTATATCCTCTCGCGGAAGATTCTAGGCGTTAGGGGAAATAAAACACCCTCCCACAAAATCTTTATTGGTTCGGGAAAAGAAACCCCTACATAGAGGAAAAAGAAACACATTATTGGTGGAAAATTAATTAAAGAAATTCGGGATTGGCTAGATCCAAACTAAGGGGAAAAAGAGGGGTATACAGCCAACTTAAACAATAACAGAAAGAAATTTAACAAGAAACAAACTTTTGAAATAAAAATTTCTCCAACAAAATAGTTCTTTGATTTCGCACTAGGTTGCACTATTGTAATTCTTCAGTAGTGTCCTCTAGAAGAGAAAGTTCACACTTCTTACTTCAAGCGAAACAAAAACACATCAAAAATGACACAGTTCAAAAACTCAAAATTTTCCACGTGGTGACATCTTCTGAGAAAGTAGAGAATTAATAGAATAGATAAAGTTCAACCTTCCTCCAGAAGAGGAGTTTCAACTGGCGCAACTTTTAAATAAACAGAGTAGAGGTGTACCGCCCGGTACAATTATTATTATTATTATTATTATTATTATTATTATTATTATTATTATTATTATTATTTAAAGGGTGATTGCACACCTGGATCTGTAAAGGCTTGCCGTCCACAAATTTCAGAATAAGCGGCAAGACATCATAAATCACAGTTTCCAATACACCGGCATTTGACTCTGACTGGAGAAAGTGTTCCTGATGGACGAGGGAGAGATATAACACGAGATTTCTACACCAGTCAACATACTCTTGACATTCCTCTCAGACTTGACCTACTACATATGCAGGGACTAGGTCATCAAAAAATGCCAAACCAGTCAATTTGAATGGTGTGTTTATGTAATGAATGTCGCGCCAATTTCCTAATCGCCAGGGCGAAACTGGTTTTGAATATCAGTGAGGAAAGTTTAATGGAGTAGTGACTGTCAATTTGTCCAGACAAATTTGAGCACTTCGTTTTGCCGAAGAAAGGAAGGCGCTTAAGAACAAGATTCCTACAATATCTTTCATGAAATGTTTCCAAAATTCAGTACTGAGTCCACATACAACACTCGCATCAGTTTCGGCGGGTGAAACATACTGTACTGGTATCCGGAGTAAAACTGTCGTCGACGGACGCAGAGTGCGTGTCGCCCACAAGTGGCCATGGCTCTACTATGGCTCTATGCCTCTGTATCTTCAAATGTTATGGGTATCTAAGAAAGGGACACTGGTGCCATGGCCTGCTTTGCGTACGGTATCCGTAAATCTACTGACGTAAGGTTCCTGTCTTTGAGTACTGCTACCTACCTACCTACCTACCTACCTACCAACCAACCAAATCCCGAATAAGAACTCATGCTCTCAAGTATAAACGGCCTAACCAAGTACGCTTCGCATCCGGTCCTTCTGTTATTCCAATAAGAACACAAGGATCGGATGCGAAGCCCCTAATGGTCCGAGATGCAAAGAAAGGAAACGATAATTTAAACTTCAAAATGTATCCACTGACTAAAATGAATCTAAAACAATCAGTGGATCAAATTCACAATGTCTCATTCTGAGGTGATGCTTGTTGTCCTAACGGACCGAATCCAGGTCACCGGCTCCTCATATTTGTACTAATTACTCGTAAAACGGAACCCTTGTGTTCCTTCTTCAGTGGTACTAATCACATAATGTAGACCCATAGTTTTCCTCGCATAAGGGTACTACATACAAGCAATGCAGACTCATGGTCTTCCTCACTTACAAGGGGGCATTCCCTACCCGTCACAACCGATTTCGCTCAAATTTGTAGAACATGCAGGGCTTGGCTGGAAATGAAAGTACCCGAAGTGAGAACTCCAAATGGTTAAGCGTGTGGAAAATAAAAATAAAAATAATAAAAAAAAAAAAAATTTCAATTTTTATATTATTCATGTATTTTCATTTATTTTATTTATTTGTATGCAAAAGGCATATAGGACGTCATTTTTTTAATGAGCGCACAATTGTAGAAAATTTGCAGTTGCGAACTTTCCCGACGTGTTCAAACAGAAATTCTTGTTGTTGTTGTTGTTGTTGTTTTCTCCTTTATTGGCTATCTCCCCTCCTTGGGGAATGTGCCATAAACGTGAATAGTCGTTTCGCTGTAAGATTAGTTTTCACCTAACAAGTGAAAGTCGCTCCTGCTGGCTGTTCACAAACAATAGATTCTTGGTGCAGGTAGAAAAAAAGTCTGACAATTAAATCCCAATTTTTTACCTTTTCTATGCCTTTTGCGTATAAATAAATTAAACAAAATGAATTATTCACCTATTTGCTTAACTGGAAAATGAATAATATAAAAGATGACAGGAAAAACAGTCTCCACGCGGGGAGTCGAACCTACGACCATCGAATTACCAGTCCGCGCTCTTACCGCTACTCCAACAACCGCTCAGCGTGGGTATTAACGTAAGTGGCTTATACGGTGCGAGAGCCGCGTCAAAATTTATATATATATTTTTATTCCCTATACTCTTGCCCATCTGGAGTTCCCACTTTGGGTACTTTCATTTCTAGCCAAGCCCTGCATATTCTATAAATTTGAGCGAAATCGGTGGTGGTGGTGGTGGTGGTGGTGAGTAGAGAATGCCCCCTTGTTAGTGGGACTAATCACAGGCCATGTATACTTATGGTCTTGCTCACATATGGGTATTAATCATAGGCAAAGTACAACCACGGTGTATCACACATTATGGTACCACTCACAGGTAACAGACACCCATTGTGTTCTTCTTCACATAAAGGCACTATCACAGGCAACGCACGCCCATGGTGGTCCATGATGCATTTAGAATCGATTTTTTTCTATACGTTCTTCAAATACAGGGAAAAATATGGGAACTATTAGGGTCGACGAAAAGGCTCCCGGGCGGGCCTGAAATATAAAACTGTTTGCACCTGTCTTACGGTTGGTGTTACAGGAAAACTGCTAAAGATAAGAATAATGTACAACGTTTATGTTTTACACATTTTTGATACAGTAAAAAATGAGGGAAATATCAGTGGCGGTCTTGTGAACCTTTCAATCCAAGACCTGGTAATTAGCTATGTGGAGTTCATCCCGCCGACATTTTGAAGGCTTTACAATTCTATCTATACATTTTTAATAATACTGATACTTGGTTTTTATAGTGGAATATTGTGATCCATCTGAAAGGGAAGGAGGGCAGAGATGAAAGCCTGAACAAAAAGAAAGCCAAAAGCGCTAATATCTCCGTTTATAATATCATTACACCCGGGCTGAGTGGTTCAGACGGTTAAGGCGCTGGCCTTCTGACCCTAACTTGGCAGGTTCGATCCTAGCTCAGTCCGGTGGTATTTGAAGATGCTCAAATACGACAGCCACGTGTCGGTAGATTTACTGGCACGTAAAATACCTCCTGCGGGACTAAAATCCAGCATATCGGCGTCTCCGGGAACCGTACAAATAGTTAGTGGAACGTAAAGCCATTATTTTTTTTTTGCTATTTGCTTTACGTCGCACCGACACAGATAGGTCTTATGGCGACGATGGTACAGGAAAGGGCTAGGAGTGGGAAGGAAGAGTCCGTGGCCTTAATTAAGGTACAGCCCCAGCATTTGCCTGGTGTGGAAATGGGAAACCACGGAAAACCATCTTCAGGGCTGCCGACAGTGGGGCTCGAACCCACTATCTCCCGAATACTGGATACTGGCCGCACTTAAGCGTCTGCAGCTATCGAGCTCGGTAAAAAGCCATTATTATTATTATTATTATTATTATTATTATTATTATTATTATTATTACTACTACTACTACACTTTAGGCCTATTTGGTGCCGAATCTCAAGAAAATTGGACAAATCCACATTTCTGAAATACGTTTAACATTACAGTGGATGTAAAGTTTGTTTTGTGGTCATCAGAAGGGAATAAGGACACACAGAAGTCATCACAAGCTAACTACTAGTCATAAATATTAGGCCTACAGCGCGTAAGTACCGTTAGATAAGTACATATGTATAGCCTAAGACTATTTTTGTTGTAATTTGATTTAACTGCGATCGGTGCACAATAATCAATAAATGGCAGGTAAAATTTTATCATGCACATGCTAAGTGGTAGTTACGTTAGAAAATAACACAGTGGCTCCCCGACCATTTGAGCCAGGTTTGATTCCTGTTTCTGGTACAAAATGCAAGCTGGTTTGAGAGCTAGGAAGGACATGCAGCCAGCCTCGGATCTGAGAACAAAAGGACCAGACGCAGTCACCTGAAACTGACTTTCAGTACAAAGGAATCTAGCTTGTATTCTACGCGACTGCTGATATCGTGATCAAAGCACGGGATTTCCAATTTTTTTTGGAAGCTGAACACCTGGAACATGACTTTTTATTTTTTAAATCCTACATCCTGAGGCAAGGATCCAATCCACGGCCACCTTGGTGAGAAGCCAGCGACTACATCACTCAGCTTTCACATCCCATAAAACGAATTTCTGTGGTTTCCTTTCTATTTCAGGATTGTCAGATTGGCACCTCATTGGTAAACCAGAGCTGCTTCCTTTCAACCCCTATCATCAATTAATTACAAACATTGATCGTAGTTACACAGATAAGACTTATCACATATTAAACACACGAGGTGTTTATCCGCGATATGGGAAGACTGTTGCTTGCTGTTGCATCGAGTAACCACCATCCACCGACCACTAAGAAACACACCTTTTTGTAGGATGCTCCCAAGACACTTATCGGTTTCCTCTCTTCCGCTTGTATTGATTTCATGACTAGACCTTTCAAGAGGCTATCTCATTAGCCAACCTCTAAAGGGCTTTGTTCTCTTCAGTGGGATGTACTTCCGAGTGTACAGATCAATCGAACATGTTTACAAGTTAATGAGAACAACAGCATAAGCTCCACTCACACGTACTAATTGAAGAATGCTAACGTATGTAATTGGCATTAACTGTTCAGTATTCCAGTGTTTGGAGAGTAAAAGCTTGATTACAATGAACCCATTAATAAAAATCTGAAAGGGGCTTTCTACTACTACTACTACTACTACTACTACTATTACTACTACTACTACAAAATGTTTTCATTCGTCTCCTGATGGGGGAGGCGGACCTCTTAGACGGTGACGCCGTCTCTCAGGCCGGGATATTTGTTAGTGAAGGAGATTCACGGAGAAGGTAAAGGGGTTGGCTGCCGTGGCCTATACTAGGAACTGTCCCGGCATTCGCCTTAGTACAGGAGAATGGAAAACCACGGAAAACCATTCTCAGGACAGCCGACGGTTGGGGCCAGCCGTGAGGTCTAACCTTGTCCCGTCTCCCGAATGCAGAGGCGTAGAGCCACGATAGAGCCGTGTGGCTACCCTTCCTCTGCTTGGTTGGCCGGTCCGAGTGCAGAGTTGTTGGACCAGCCTGGGCCGAGACCCACTCTGCATTCTACCGACCAGGGGGCCTTCGTGTCCTGAGTCACAAAGGTTAACGGGTGTTAAGTTTTCAACAGCTACCTCCACTCCAGCCGAATATCGGAATGGAAAACCCATGATTTTACATTTCACTGGGCGCATTCAGAAATTAAGTTTCCCGATTTATTGCTCAGAAACAAAGGAATTGAGTTCCATTCGCCTTAGGTATTCAACAGTTTGTAGTCACACCGGCAGAATGCGCACAGGTGCACAAGCCGGTAAACCACAACATTAGCACTGCAACAGTTGCAAAATGGTGAAGGTATCGAGCGAATGATGTCGAGAGGAGGTCCGCATACCAATCCGTTATCAGAGGTGAAAATACGGAATTTGTCGGTATTTATGGGATAACTGTCTCTTTACATGGAAGGAAAGCGATGCCTGTCGAATGGATGCAGAATCAGTCCCATGAATTTGCAGAGACGTGGAGCAGGAGTGTCTGTTCATCTAAATCAGACCCATTCGTCAATGGCATTGAACAGACATGTAACACTGAATCAGGTGTGTTCACAGAACAAAACGTCTCTTTCTGATTGATTGTTTTTTTTTTTTTTTTTTTTTTTGCTAGGGGCTTTACGTCGCACCGACACAGATAGGTCTTATGGCGACAATGGGATGGGAAAGGCCTAGGAGTTGGAAGGAAGCGGCCGTGGCCTTAATTAAGGTACAGCCCCAGCATTTGCCTGGTGTGAAAATGGGAAACCACGGAAAACCATCTTCAGGGCTGCCGATAGTAGGATTCGAACCTACTATCTCCCGGATGCAAGCTCACAGCCGCGCGCCTCTACGCGCACGGCCAACTCGCCCGGTCTGATTGATTGTGAAGGTGATTGTTGTATTAGGGGGCATAACATCTAGCTTATCGTTCCTACACCATTTTCTACCGTCAAGGAAAGTAACTTACTCATTTTATGTTATAACTGTCCGACTCGTTGGCTGAATGGTCAGCGCACTGGCCTTTGGGTCAGAGGGTCCCGAGTTCGATTCTCGGCCGGGTCGGGGATTTTAACCTTCATTGGTTAATTCCAATGGCCCGGGGGATGGGTGTTTGTGCCGTCTGCAACATCCCTGCAACTCACACACCACACACAACATTATCCTCCACCACAATAACACGCAGTTACCTACACATGGCAGATGCCGCCCACCCTCATCGGAGGGTCTGCCTTACAAGGGCTGCACTCGGCTAGCAATAGCCACACGAAATTATATTATATATATGTTATAACTTTGTTGATTATGCTCAATAACTACGGAGTATTTCGGAAATAAATCAGTGCTGTTTTGACTTAACACTGTATCTCTTTGCATGGGTCCATTCCAGATCCTCAAAGAAATCTTGCTTGTAGCAAATTCTCTGGAAACAAACACTAGCCATCATAAGGGAAGTTTCTACCTTGATCCCTAGACACAATACTTCACTGAACACTAACATCCTCCTTTCAAAACATGATTTCTTGTTAAATTTGCTTTACGTCGCACCTACACAGATGAGTCTTATGGCGACGATGGAATAGAAAGTGGCTAAGGATGTGAGGGAAACGGCCGTGGTCTTTCCCTGATGTGAAAATGGGAAACCACGGAAAACTATCTACAGGGATATCCGAGAGTGGGGTTCGAACCCAATATTTCCCGCTAACTCACAGCAGCGCGATCCTAACCGCACAACCAACTCGCTCGGAAATAAGAAAATTGATCAAATAAAAGACATTCCTTAATATTAACAATTTCCCCTGCATTAATTTTACAGACTTATTTACATGAATATAAACAGTAGCCAGTGAGACGATCTGCCAAGACTGACTGTTGGTAACTACGCTGACTTCGCTAGCAGTGTTGTGATTGGCTAAGTTCCCATCTTCTCGCTCCGCCATATATTCCTTTAATTTTAAATTGTTAGTCAGTTAGGATACTTAGTGAACGAAACTAATACAACACGTGATTTTTTTTTTACTTCACCAACCTAAGTGGGTCATGGAAAATGACGTCCGACCGCTTTAACTTTGAGATGTTCGCGATAAATTTCCAAATTCTTTGAAAATATTTAAGAAAAAGCAAGGTAAGCAATTATAAATACTGTACATGTAAATATGAGGTAAAAAATTGACAAATTCTGCCACTTGGAGAACCGCCCTAAATGCAGATGATTAATTAATTAATTGATTGATTGATTAGCCTTTTGACGCTCATTATTAGTAACTTGACTTTTCGGGTTTATGACTAGTCCCTCTATCTTCTGGAATGAGTCTGATTATTTTAAAGCTATTTATTGTCCCTATGTCACGACATGATGCGAAAGAAATTCATTTTTCGCATTTCTTCGCCAAACATTTTTCATTTTTTCTTTTTCTTTTCGTATACTTTTCGAAGTCTTTGGGACAAACCAAACGACCGCGACACATCGTGTGCAGTGCTACTATGCAGGAGGGTCGCAACAGTCGTGTAAAACTAAACACTGCAAATTACTGTAGGGCGATTTTCACAATAGCGACGATTTAGTCAAGAACTGGAGGACAGTAAAATATTAGACGTGTGGCATGGAAATTCATTACCTCAATATGGCGGCGTTGTTGCATCACCTGACGACGTCATACGGAGATTAGGCTCTTGATGCTTAAGAACATTGGAACGCTTTGCGATCAGAATCATAAAAGCTTAAATTCCTTTAAGTCGTCTTGCCGTGAATATCTCCTCGATGTGTGTAGCCAGGTTGAATGAATGTTGTGGAGTGAATGTGTATGCGACCGCCTCTGTGGTGTAGTGGTTAGCGTGATTAGCTGCCACCCCCGGAGGCCCGGGTTCGATTCCCGGCTCTGCCAGGAAATTTGAAAAGTGGTCTATCCCTTCCAATCTTCCCATCCCTCCACAAGGCCCCTGTTCAGCACAGCAGGTGAGGCCACCTGGGCGAGTTACTGGTCATACTCCCCAGTTGTATCCCCCGACCAAGAGTCTGAAGCTCCAGGACACTGCCCTTGAGGCGGTAGAGGTGGGATCCCTCGCTCTGTCAGAGGGAAAAACCGAACCTGGAGGGTAAACAGATGATGATGATGATTATGATGATGATGATGATGTGTATGCGAATGTACATTTACTGTGCTTATGTTATTTTATGTCACGTCACCTCTAGTTTAAGATAAGATTAGGAATATTTATTGTGCTTGTGTCATTTTGCATCATGTTACTTCTAGTTTGTAATGGTAAGTTTCTAAGATTATGAATATTTTCCTCTCAGATGTGCACTTACCGGGCGAGTTGGCCGTGCGCGTAGATGCGTGCGGCTGTGAGCTTGCATCCGGGAGATAGTAGGTTCGAATCCCACTATCGGCAGCCCTGAAGATGGTTTTCCGTGGTTTCCCATTTTCACACCAGGTAAATGCTGGGGCTGTACCTTAATTAAGGCCACGGCCGCTTCCTTCCAACTCCTAGGCCTTTCCTATCCCATCGTCGCCATTATACCTATCTGTGTCGGTGCGACGTAAAGCCCCTAGCAAGAAAAAAAAAAAAAGATGTACACTTTTGAAGAAGTGTGGTTAAGTATAAGAGAGGACCATGAGTCCTAACTTCGCCTCAACGAGAAATAAATTTGCTATTTGCTTTTACGCCAAATCTCTTTCCTCTCAACGGGAGTTTGAGTCGTGGGAACAGGACGAAGTCTGGAGGATTGAGACGAGAACACGTTTTCCTCTTCCCTAACTTCTGGGTAACGATTTGTATGTTCAAGTTGCACCACCCCCTTTTTGCTATGAACTGTTTGACGATATTGGCTGTGTGTGGGCGAGCGTTGTCATGGACAAAAAACCATGAACCTTGTTATGCGTCCTGAGGTCGTACCCTGCGTAGACGTTTCATGAAACGGGTCAAAATTTTAATGTACCGTGCAGCATTCAACTTCGTTCCCTCAGGTAGAAATTCCTTGTGGATAATGCCTTGACTACCGAGAAAGGTGATGAGCATCGTTTCGATGCGTGACTTTTCGGCTCTGACCTTTTTCGGACGAGGGGATCCCGGAGAACACCATTCCAGGCTTTGCCGTTTCGTTTCAGGGTCGTACCTGAGACACTAGGTGTCATCCTCAGTGATAATACAGTTCAAGAAATTTGGTGTTGCATCCGCCGATTCGACAAATTCCTGTGAAGCCTCTAAACGTGCCTGCTTCTGATCGTCAATCAAGTGATGTGGCACAAGACGAGAACACGTTTTCCTCTTCCCTAACTTCTGGGTAACGATTTGTCGCACGGATTCACTGTTAATTATCAGTTCATCCGCTATCATGCGCACAGTTATCGCCGATCGTTCGTGATTAATGTCCTCACCTTCTCAATATTTTCGTCGGTGACGGCGGTCACCGATCTTCCGCTACGGGGGTTGTCAGAAACACTTTCCCGGCCTTCTCGAAAACAGATAAACCACTCGTACACACACTTCAAGGACAGTGCTTCATCTTTATAAACACGTACCAGCATCGCATGCGTTTCTTTCGGTGTCTTGCCAAGCTTACAACAAAACTGTAAATTGATCTTTTGGTCGTTCATGTTCCTGTTCGCAGTTCAGAACCAACGCACTAAACACGCACTGTGCCAAACAGGTCTTACACGGCACACACACGATGCTCAACTGAACAACATTGGGAGCAGATGGTCAAAACCTGTTGCTACGCAGGTGCAGCGTTGTGTGTCGCCAGTGTTGCCGGATCGACCGTTCTGACTTCATTCACCGAACTTTATTGTCACAGGTTGTACATACATACATACATACATACATACATACGTACATACATACATACATACATACATACACTTACATACATACATTGAGAAACTGACTCTGTCGTTACACACTTAGTCCATAAATTGTTTTAATTTTAGAATTGCCATGGTTTTGCAACGCTCACGCGCCCAAGTAAGTTACGGTTCCGAAACTATAGACGTATTCTACGACAATAAGCAAATATCTCCAAAATTTCATCAAGTGGTCAATGGCCTATATGTTGGGCTCCTTAAAACAACAATCATCTACACTGGCGGAAAAAATATCCAACCGAGCGAGTTGGCCGTGCGGTTTGGAGCCGCGCAGCTGTGAGCTCGCATCCGGGAGATAGTGGGTTCGAACCCCACTGTCGGCAGCCCTGAAGATGGTTTCCCGTGTTTTCCCATTTTCACACCAGGCAAATGCTGGGGCTGTACCTTACTTAAGGCCACGGCCGCTTCCTTCACATTCCTAGGCCTTTCCTATCCCATCGTCGCCATAAGACCTATATGTGTCGGTGCGACGTAAAGCAAATAGCAAAAAAAAAAAAAAAAAAAAAAAAAAACATCCAAACACCAAGAAGGTTGTGCTAGATTAACGAACGTTGGCAGGCGTGTTTATACATCTGAAAGATGACGATGATTCAAATTTCCCGCAAATCGCATTAGTGTTGGCGCTAGTAGCGAACGCATGAGGTTGCACATCAGGTTTGCATTAAATGCGAGCTGTACTGTGCGAGGTCGGTAGATGCGGAGTGGGTTGTTGTCCCATATGCTCTGTACTCTGACCGGCCAACCGAGCAGAGGAAAGTTGGCCACGGCTCTACCGTGGCTCTACGCCTCTTCATTCGGGAGACGGGTCTGGGGCACAGTGCTGTACTTCACGCCTGGTCCCACCCATCGGCTGTCCTGAGAATGGTTTTCCGTGGTTTTCCATTCTCCTGCACTAAGGCGAATGCCGGGACAGTTCGTAATATAGGCCACGGCTGCCTACCCCCTCACCTTCTCCGCACATCTCCTTCACCGTAACAAATCTCCCGGCCTGAGAGACGGCGTCACCGTCTAAGAGGCCCGCCTCCCCCTTCAGGGGAGGAATGAAAACGTTTAGTAGTAGTAGTAGTAGTAGTAGTAGTAGTAGTAGTAGTAGTAGTGTACTGTGCGAGAGCGTTAGTTACCTGTGAGATTGGACGGAGGGACAGAGTGGGTCAAGAATGCCTTTACGACGACGAAGAGGCCAGTATCAACAGCTCACTTCGGTTGAACGAGGCCGTATAATAGGACTACGTGAAAGTGGATTTTTCTTCCGCGCTACTGCAGAACGACTTGGCAGGAATGTCACCACTGTGCATGCGTGCTTGCAGCGCTGGTCACGAGATGGTACGCTCGCAAGACGACAAGGCTCCGGACGTCCCCGAGGCACCACCGAGAGGGAGGACCGCTGTATTCGGTGTATGTCAGTGGCGCAGCGGACTGCGTCTGCAGCAGCAATTCGAGTGGCAGTCGGGTACTTGAAGGACAGCTCCGAGCCAGACGCCCTGCGGCGTGCATTTCACTTACCCCAAACCACCGCTGTCTGCGATTTGAGTGGTGTCAAGCGATAGTCATTGGAGGATGGAGTGGAGGTATGTTGAGTTTTCCCATAATAGCCGGTTCTGGCTTGGTGCCAGTGATGGTCATATGATGGTTAGAAAGAGGCCGGGTGAGCGTCTGCATTCTACCTGTCTGCGGTGTCGACACACTGGACCTACACCGGGAGTTCTGCTCTGGGAAAAAATTTCCTACGACAGCAGGGGCACTCTCGTGGTTATCCCACACGCCCTGACTTCAGATGTGTACCTCCATTTGGTGATTCAACCTGTCGTGCATGAACAACATTCCCTAGAGTGTTTTCCAACAGGATAATCGACCACGTATGGGACACCATTGGACGACAACTCCAGCGTCATACAAAACCGGCATTAACCGACCAAGTGCAACAGGCATGAAAATCCATCACACAAGCTGACATCCGTCACCTGTACGACACAATGCATGCATGTTTTGCATGCCTTCATTCAACAGTCAGGCGATTGCACCGGTTGTTAATGGACCAGCATGGCACATTTGCGAAGACTTTTCTCGCCTGTAGTCTTGTACCTTTTCTTTCTTTCTTAATCTGTTTACCCTCCAGGGTTAGTTTCCCCTCGGACTCAGCGAGGGATCTCACCTCTACCGCCTCAAGGGCAATGTCCTGGAGCGTGAAACTTTGGGGAGGAGGACCAGTACCTCGCCCAGGCGGCCTCATCTGCTATGCGCAACAGGGGCGTTGTGGGGGAATGGGAAGATTGGAAGGGATAAACAAGGAAGAGGGAAGGAAGCGGCCGTGACCTTAAGTTAGGTGTCATCCCGGCATTTGCCTGGAGGAGACGTGGGAAACCGCGGAAAACCACTTCGAGGATGGCTGAGGTGGGAATCGAACCCACCTCTACTCAGTTGACCTCCCGAGGCTGAGTGGACCCCGTTCCAGCCCTCATACCACTTTTTCAAATTTTGTGGCAGAGCCGGGGGTGGCAGCTAATCACGCTAACCACTACACCATAGAGGCGGGTCTTGTACCTTTAATCAATTACATATGTTACGTCGACAAATACACTGCCGAAATTTCCGTATTCTTCATTCCTTATTTCAT
This sequence comes from Anabrus simplex, assembly GCF_040414725.1. Lineage (NCBI taxonomy): Eukaryota > Metazoa > Arthropoda > Insecta > Orthoptera > Tettigoniidae > Anabrus > Anabrus simplex. The sequence goes on along the minus strand of NC_090271.1, from coordinate 195,166,056 downwards.
GGTGTTGGTTTTTTGTTTTTTCGCCACTGTAGTAAATCACTCTTCAAAGTGCATAATGCAGCTAGGTGAAAGACTACAATTTGCATCTAGATGTCCAAGAGTGGGATTTTATGTTGAGCTGACTGGATGCTCATTCGTGGTAGAGGGGGCGGTGGAATACTATAACATGCAGTATAGACTTGAAAAATGAAAATGAAAACTTACAACCTGTTTTCCAGTCATTGACCGGGTCAGGGATGGAATGAATGAAGCAGATATAGGCTGTTAGTACGATGGGATCGCCACTCCCAAAGTGATTTATTAATGAGTGATAGATGCTATGAAATGAGAATGGAGAGTGTTGCTGGAATGAAAGATGACGGGGAAAACCGGAGTACCCGGAGAAAAACCTGTCCCGCCTCCGCTTTGTATAGCACAAATCTCACATGGAGCGACCGGGATTTGAACCACGGTATCCAGCGGTGAGAGGCCGACACGCTGCCGTCTGAGCCACGGAGGCTCCACGCAGTATAGACTTAATAGCTGAATATATGCATGAAGAAGATTATATCGTGTGTTGCGCACTACGACTTTATGAAAGTACGTAACAGATGTCCAGCAAAGTCATTACCCCTTCCTGAACTACACGAACAGCTTTCGCTCGCCTAGGTCAAGTCAACCGGTTTTAGTGGTCATCTTAAACCAGCATAATTTATTGAGATGCTTTTTTTTTAGTGCAAGATTTCGCAACGCTAGTCTGCTTTGAAAGATGAAGCCAAGGATATTTCCATGATAGCTCGCAGGTGTTATTTTATGATACGCCATTAATCGCTGTCGAAATACGTTTAAGCTGAGTTGACATAAGTCACTGATTTCCAATCAAGGCAATCGTGGTTCGATTCCTGACCAAGATATCTGGGATTTTTGAAATGTATCGTCCTCATTGTACCAACAATAATTTAAAAATAAATACTGCCAAATACTGTAGGACAATTTTCGCAGTACCGACGATCTAGTCATGAACTCATTGTACTAATACTATAAACCTGCTGTGATCTCAAACCGTAACTTGTCTTACCTTGCGCCGGGCTGAGTGGCTCAGACGGTTGAGGTGCTGCCGTTCTGATTCCAACCTGGCAGGTTCGATCCTGGCTCAGCCCGGTGGTATTTGAAGATGCTCAAATACGTCGGCCTCGTGTCGGTAGATTTACTGGCACGTAAAATAATTCCTGCGTGACTAAATTCCGGCATCTCGGCGCCTCCGAAAACCGTAAAAGTAGTAAATTAACATTATTGTCTTATCTCACGGCACTAGTTATTGTCCCAGCTTGTCTTCCATACAGTGCCTCAGTCCACATCTCTTTCTGATATTCAAATATCTGGTTGATACGAACAAACGTATTTTATTTTCTCAGCGGAATACTGCTAGATCTCCAAATAGAGCTGCACTTTTATAAGAGTGCCTTGCAAATGAAGGTACCAAACAGCAAAACACTGCTCTACTCATAGACCTAAGGAACGGCTATATTTTACACAGCCAATATATAATTACTTTAGAGTTTCTTACTGTTCGAAATACAGAATTCTATACCTGAGAACTTATATTTAATAATAATAATAATAATAATAATAATAATAATAATAATAATAATAATAATAATAATAATAATAGAAATGTGTGCATGTTCAGTCTTCAGCCCAAAGGCTGGTTTTATCCTCAACAGCTCCTTTTTACAGTTAGCTTAACGTTGCAAAGACACAGATAGGTCTTATGACGACGATGCGATAGGAGTTGGAAGGAAGCGGTCGTCGCCTTAATTAACCGCACGGCCAATTCACCCGCTTCTCAACAACTCTACCATTAGCTGTCATAGATGGCCGAGTCATCACCGAAGAGGGGTACTAGGGAAATGAGCGAGTGGCTATGCGGTTTGAGGCACGTCGCTGTGAGCTTGCATTCAGGAGATAGTGCGTTCGAACCCCCACTGTCGGCAGCCCTGAAGATGTTCTCCCGTGATTTCTCATTTTCACACCAGGCAAATGCTGGGGCTGTAGGGAATCAAGGCCATGGTCGCTTTCTTCCCAGTCATAGGTCATACCCCTTCCCCCTCCTACTGTCACCTGACCTTTTTTTATTATTATTATTATTTTACAATTTACTTTACTTCGCACCGACACAGATAGATCTTATGGTGACAACGGGATGAGAAAGTGCTAGGAGTAGGAAGAAAGCAGCCATGGCCTTAATTAAGGTACAGCCCCAGCATTTATCTAGTGCGAAAATGGGAAACCACGGAAAACATCTTCAGGGCTGCCGACAGTGGTGCTCGAACCTACTCTTCCGGAACAAGCTCACAGCTGCACGCCCGGCTAACTTGTCCGGTACCGGAAACCTACCTAACTTAGTGCGGTGATAGAACACTAGCAAAATCAATTTTAAACACAGCCACATACACAGGGTTGGCATCGGGAAGGACATTTGGTCGTAAAACTGGGCCAAGTTCACACGTATGCCTCAGTCCGCACCAACCGTCCCCTTCAGAGTTTGAGAAAAGTGACAGAGAATGGAGAAGAAACATTTTTTTAACTTTCGTGTGGCTGTTTCTAGCCGAGTGCGGCTCTTGTAACGCAGACCCTCCGATGAGAGTGGGCGGCATCTGCCATGTGTAGGTAACTGCGTGTTATGTGTGGTGAATGAGTTGCAGGGATGTTGGAGACAGCACAAACACCCAGCCCCCGGGCCATTGGAATTAACCAATGAAGGTTAAAATCGCCGACCCGGCCGGGAATCGAACCAGGGACCCTCTGAACCGAAGGCCAGTACGCTGACCATTCAGCCAACGAGTCGGACAGAAGAAACATTAATAAGGCTTTGTAAGGGGGGCCGTAGCTAACTTTACTGACAGGGTGAAAGTGGAAATTATTGTTTTAATAGAAAGTACAGCTCTCCAACCACACCCTTTCTTAACGCTTATCAGAAGAGAAAAAGGGAGAGGTTCGATCCTTTGAGGAATGAACAAGAGAAAGAAAGGCTTCAAAGGGAGTGAAAACCCAACAACGGAGGGCCCGAAAAGAAGAAGAGTTGACCAAGTAAATTCGGATAAGAAAGAAACCTATCGCATATCCAGTTTTCCCTATGACTATATTGAAGGTACTAAATCATAAAATTGATCTAAGTACTTATGGACACCGAGCGATTACGTAGCGGCCAGAAGAAGGTGATGGAACTCTGCATGTTAACAGATGTTTTATACTTGGTGCGTCTTTTGGCTGCTTTGTTGGTGGCAATCCAACAGAGCGGCTCACGGTTGGCAAATGAATACATTTAATTTTCTCGAGAAGTACTAGTCCGATTTTGAAAATAATCACCAGCTTTGAATGCGTAAGTGACCGTAAGTTTACGGCTAAGCGTAGAATACGAAGTCAGTACTGTTATCTCAGCAGTAATTATCACCCTGGAAAACTACTGCAAATTAAATTATGAGCCCTTGGGTAACAAACCTGAAAGTGAAAACAGAATGCTTATACAGTATCTTTAAGGGTTCATGAGTTATTTCGGGTAGACTTCTTTGATGAATACCTCCGTATGTCATTTCTACGCGAACTAATTATGTTCGAGTTCGTCTAGGGTTACATTTTCAACTCACCGTAAACAACCAACATTTTAAGATATTCCCTAACGCTATTTCTATGATAGAGGCTTCGGATTTCAACATCTGCTGTATACTTTTACGATTTAGTACCTTCAATATAGTCACAGGGAAAATGAAACAAAAGGGATATGCGATAGGTTTCTTTCTTATCCGAATTCCCTTGATCAATTCTTGTTCTTTTCTGAACTCGGATTTGAGTATGACTATACGTTCAACTTTTTCACCACATAACGTACAACGAAGCTAACTCCGAAAGCAGTTTCTAACATTCCACGTATGAATGCATGTTCAAAGGAAAATCAAAACGTGAGTTTTTCTAATTATTTGTAGGCGACGAGGTAAATACGGGCCAAAATAAATAATACTGCTTAATTTCGACATCACTCCTTTACTTTGCAACATAATCACCAATGTTATTCCAGCGTTAGTCTTAGCGTAAAACGAGTGTCTACTTTCTTTGACGATACAATGTGCGAATGTGGCATTGTGTTTGTTGAACACCTAAGTCAGGGATGGCGAACCTTTTCCAACTAGTGTGCCATTTTAAGTCTGGTTGATTATTCTCAACTGTTGACTGTGCCACTTGTTATTTTCCTACAACAACCCCCCCCCCCCCCCACTGGACTTCTTTCCCAAATTCACAATTATGTTTCATTATATGTTATTTATTTATTTAGTGATATATTTATTTATTAGATATATATCTCGTAAATACATTTGATTGCATGTTCAGTGGTCGTATTTTTCAAATACTGCAACAAATAAATTTTTGAGAATACCTATTATTATTTTAAATAAATAAAAACCTTCCATTGTAACACACTTCGTCATTAAATATTATTACCGGGTGAGTTGGCCACGCGGTTAGGGGTGCGCAACTGTGAGCTTGCATCCGGGAGATAGTGGGTTCGAGCCCCACTGTCGGCAGTCCGAAAATGGTTTTCCGTGGTTTCCCATTTTCACACCAGGTAAATTCTGGGGCTGAATTTCAATTAAGGCCACGGCGGTTTCCCTTCCACTCGTAAGCCTTTCCTATCCCATCGTCTCCATGAGACCTATATCTGTGTCGGTTCGACTTAAAACAAATTGTAAAATGATAAATATTATTAGATATAAAAATCAAATATGCTAATATTGCCAAAGGACTTCATTTCCTCCTTTAGCTTCATTTTCTTCCCATGTTGTCGTAGTTCGTATGCTCACCAATTTAATTAATTTCTACCTTATAACATTTCCGCAAAGAAATCAAACAAAACAGATATCCTGGCTTGTAAGATCACATCCGTGCTTTCATCAAAACATACTGCATACATCTGGGAGTTATCCAAATTAGCTTTCAATTGCTCCGAAACTTCTTCACTCATTCGTATTACTATGTCCCTGACAGGAGGTCAGCTGGCTGGTATTCCTTTCATTCTGTTAATTATTTGTTGTTTGTTAGGGAGGTTTTCAAATAATGTGTCGGACATAAATAATGAAGTTTATTTCAAGAACTCACCGTCAGAAAGCGGTTTCCCATGCTTGCTGTACTATGCAGTGAGACAGATGGAAACAGCCACATTGATATTATTCCTTGACCGAAAAGATGATACAAAAGAACTAGGTTGTTTCGTGTAATGTTCGATATTTTGTGACACGAACTCTCTTCTTTCTTCATTTGGTATGGACAAACATTTTAATGATTAGTCTCGAAATGGCGCTTTACGTTAAATGTGAGGGAGGGATACAATTGTTTTCGAACACAGACAACACATCTTTCTATCAGTGCGAATTTCCTTGTCCACTGTTCTTGAAAAATCCGGTCACTACCTCTGTTAGTTTCTGTTCTTTTCGGCACTGAAAACCTGTTTGCGAGGTCCGTATACAAAACCACCAGAAAACGACACTGTTATCTCACTTGACATTCGGACCTATTAGTGTGGCAGTGTTGCCATATTGCATGTCCGGATGGAATTAGTATTTAGATTTTCGATACTTATCTCTTACACGTGAAACAATATAAGATGTGGATTGTCTGTGGTACAAGACATACACTGACTGACAGAGCAAATGCAACACCAAGAAGGAGTGGTCAGAACTTTATGCCAATTGCAGGGTAGACTGACGTCACTGAGGTATGCTCATGATGTGAAATGCGCCGCTGTGCTGCGCACGTAGCGAACGATAAATGGGACACGGCGTTGGCGAATGGCCCACTTCGTACCGCGATTTCTCAGCCGACAGTCATTGTAGAACGTGTTGTCGTGTGCCACAGGACACGTGTATAGCTAAGAATGCCAGGCCGCCGTCAACGGAGGCATTTCCAGCAGACAGACGACTTTACGAGTGGTATGGTGATCGGGCTGAGAAGGGCAGGTTGGTCGCTTCGTCAAATCGCAGCCGATACCCATAGGGATGTGTCCACGGTGCAGCGCCTGTGGCGAAGATGGTTGGCGCAGGGACATGTGGCACGTGTGAGGGGTCCAGGCGCAGCCCGAGTGACGTCAGCACGCGAGGATCGGCGCATCCGCCGCCAAACGGTGGCAGCCCCGCACGCCACGTCAACCGCCATTCTTCAGCATGTGCAAGACACCCTGGCTGTTCCAATATCGACCAGAACAATTTCCCGTCGATTGGTTGAAGGAGGCCTGCACTCCCGGCCCCGGCGTCCGCTCAGAAGACTACCATTGACTCCACAGCATAGACGTGCACGCCTGGCATGGTGCCGGGCTAGAGCGACTTGGATGAGGGAATGGCGGAACGTCGTGTTCTCCGATGAGTCACGCTTCTGTTCTGTCAGTGATAGTCACCGCAGACGAGTGTGGCGTCGGCGTGGAGAAAGGTCAAATCCGGCAGTAACTGTGGAGCGCCCTACCGCTAGACAACGCGGCATCATGGTTTGGGGCGCTATTGCGTATGATTCCACGTCACCTCTAGTGCGTATTCAAGGCACGTTAAATGCCCACCGCTACGTGCAGCATGTGCTGCGGCCGGTGGCACTCCCGTACCTTCAGGGGCTGCCCAATGCTCTGTTTCAGCAGGATAATGCCCGCCCACACACTGATCGCATCTCCCAACAGGCTCTACGAGGTGTACAGATGCTTCCGTGGCCAGCGTACTCTCCGGATCTCTCACCAATCGAACACGTGTGGGATCTCATTGGACGCCGTTTGCAAACTCTGCCCCAGCCTCGTACGGACGACCAACTGTGGCAAATGGTTGACAGAGAATGGAGAACCATCCCTCAGGACACCATCCGCACTCTTATTGACTCTGTACCTCGACGTGTTTCTGCGTGCATCGCCGCTCGCGGTGGTCCTACATCCTACTGAGTCGATGCCGTGCGCATTGTGTAACCTGCATATCGGTTTGAAATAAACATCAATTATTCGTCCGTGCCGTCTCTGTTTTTTCCCCAACTTTCATCCCTTTCGAACCACTCCTTCTTGGTGTTGCATTTGCTCTGTCAGTCAGTGTATATTAAAACATTCTTATGTTAACGTGGCGTGCCACAGAAATCGTGTTCGCGTGTCACTAAGTGACACGCGTGGCATAGGTTCGCCATCCCTGACCTAAGTGATTCAATGTTCCACATCTGTTCTCTCGTACCAGTTCATCAATGGTATTAAACAAATGCTTCTGATACTGATGGACGGCCACAAGGCTTTTCTGTCTTTTACAGTCACTCGAGCCTCTAAATTCACAGCACGACTTCCGCACTTGTTGGCCACACGCCACTTTCTCTCTGTATACAGACAATTCTCGAGTGAATGTTGACAGGTTCAGTGTATTTGCCTGCACAAAACTGATCACTATACACATCACCTCTCGCAACCACTCGTTCAAGTGTTGCAGTGCCAAGGCTCTGGTTTACAGACTTGTGTATCTGTGCACAATCTATCGGTGTGGCTACAGACTATTGGAGCAAGCTCTGTTCCTTTTGTTCTGAACTATAAAACAACGCAAATTACTTCTTGACTCACTCTACGTGGAAGGGACCACCAAATGGTTGTCGAGTTACGAGTTAAGTTATCTGGAATGCCTTTTTGTATTTGTAATAATAATAATAATAATAATAATAATAATAATAATAATAATAATAATAATAATAATAATAATAATAATAATAATAATAATAATCCGGGCGAGTTGGCCGTGCGGTTAGGGGCGCGCGGCTGTGAGCTTGCATCCGGGAGAGAGTGGGTTCGAATCCCACTGTCGGCAGGCCTGAAGATGGTTTTCCGTGGTTTCCCATTTTCACACCAGGCAAATGCTGGTGCTGTACCTTAATTAAGGCCACGGCCACTTCCTTCCAACTCCTAGGCCTTTCCTATCCCATCATCGCCATAAGACCTATCTGTATCGGTGCGACGTAAAGCCACTAGCAAATAATAATAATAATAATAATAATAATAATAATAATAATAATAATAATAATAATAATAATAATAATAATAATAATAATAATAATAATAATTCTGAAAAATAACATGAATTAAAGTGAGGAAGTATGCAGTTATAAGTTATCTTGAACGATTATTTAAAATGGTATATGATCAGGAGGAATAATTTTATTTACTGCCATAATAGTATGTTGAATCCTGTTTCTGTTAAAAGTAAAGAGAGCGCTAGAGAAAACTTTCATCCCGTCGAATTGTGCTTACTCGTGGTTAATGCTCATCAGCAATAAAACGAAAATGGCTTTGCAAATACCCAGATAATAATAATAAGACAAAGGGAACAAGGGACGGAAAAGAGAAAAGAAATTTATGCAGCTAAACTGCATTTCCTTTTGTTCACATCTTTCGCAACAAAACCTAACCTCCGCCAGGTTATTTAAATGATAGTTTAAAATTGCACATTCGTCACTGAAATGCTGGTTATGCAACCTTCGGCGAATTCCACTCAGACTGAAAATAATACCGTACAAGTATACATCTTCGTTATAGACTGTTATGTCCTTGATTGTTCAGTCTACAAGCATTAACTACTGTATGCACTGTCGCAATCTTCTGTTTGCAACTAGCCTTGTGGTATCACTTCGCTCTCTATATCTTATCAATTATCATTAACAAGTGAGTCCAACCATCGTCGTCTTGGTCTGCTACTCTTTACCGTCCATGGTCGAGCCCATTATACCCCTAGGAAATCTAACTCCCATTGGTATGTGCGGGGATAAGGGGATATATTCCCCCATGGGGCGCTTGTGTTCCTTATTATCAACAGATACTAAAACAAAATAAGATAATGAAAACATCCGTTTTAAATGTGTTTTATTATTTGTATTGTATTGTATATTTATTACTATTCATATTCCCCCTCCCCGGTAAAAGCCTGTCGGACTCAGGCGATAGTGCGTCGGCCTCTTACCACCGGGTTCCGTGGTTCAAATCCCGGTCACTCCAAGTGAAATTTTACTGGACAAACCGGAAACGAGCCAGACTGTTCTCCGCATACTCCGGTTTTCCCAGTCATCTTTCATTCCAGTAACACACTCCAATATCATATCATTTCATCTATCAGTTATTAATCGTTGCCCTAGAAGAGTGCGACAGGCTTCGGAAGCCAGCACAACTCTTAGATGGGGGTTTGATTCATTCCATTCCTAACCTGGTTGAATTTGGAATCAGGCAGTGGATTTTAATTGTTAATCCACCCCCCCCCCCCCAAGCCCGTAAATTGTACTTAAATGGACCCCTGTGCATCTCAACCGCCGTAGTCGTGTGAAAACACCGGGTCCCGTGAGATCTCCGAAGTTAAGCAACAGTGGGCGTGGTCAAGATTTGGATGGGTTGCCACCACGCGCTGTTGGTGGGGGGGGGGGGGGGGTAAGGGAATGGAGGAGCGGAAAGGAACTGGCCACCCTACCGTACGTAAAAACTCCGGCTCAGGCACACCTCTGCGGAGGTTCGGACCTGCCTTCGGGCAGAATACACCCTTACCTTACCTGTGCATTTGAAATGTGTTAATTATTATTATATTTGTACTATTATTATCCATGTCCCCTCCAAGGAAAAGTCGTATTTACCCTACTGCCCACCTGCTTATACACACAGCTTCATAGACTTTATTCTTCATTCAAGTACCCACTTGTCATTATGGTCGCCTGTTTGTACCAGTTATCATTCTCGCTAACTTCATGTCTTGTCCGGCTCCATGGCTAAATGGTTAGCGTGCTGGCCTTTGGCCACAGGGGGCCCGGGTTCGATTCCCGGCAGGGTCGGGAATTTAAACCTTAATTAGTTAATTTCGCTCGCACGGGGTCTGGGTGTATGTGTCGTCTTCATCATCATTTCATGTCCGGCTCTATAGCTAAATGGTTAGCGTGGTGGCCTTTGGTCACAGGGGTCCCGGGTTCGATTCCCGGTAGGGTCGTAAATTTTAACCATAATTGGTTAATTTCGCTGACACAGGAGCTGTATGTATGTGTCGTCTTCATTATCATTTCATCCCCATCACAACGCGCAGGTCGCCTACAGCAGTCAATTCAAAAGACCTGCATCCTCGGACACTCCCGACACTAAAAGCCATACGCCATTTCATTATTTATTTTTTTACTTCATGTCTTACTTCCAACTTACGAATAAGGTATCCTGAATCCCCGTACAGCAAAGTCTGTCTGAAAACGGATCGATCTAAAAGTAGTATTGTCTCAAAACTCACTTCTTTCCTGCAGAATACCGTTGATAGTCAATGAACTCATTGCTTTAGCTTCGTTACACCTTGATCCGATTTCACTTCATCATCATCATCATCTGTTTACCCTCCAGGTTCGGTTTTTCCCTCTGACAGAGCGAGGGATCCCACCTCTACCGCCTCAAGGGCAGTGTCCTGGAGCTTCAGACTCTTGGTCGGGGGATACAACTGGGGAGTATGACAAGTACCTCGCCCAGTTGGCCTCACCTGCCATGCTGAACAGGGGCCTTGTGGAGGGATGGGAAGATTGGAAGGGATAGGCAAGGAAGAGGGAAGGAAGCGGCCGTGGCCTTAAGTTAGGTACCATCCAGGCATTCGCCTGGAGGAGAAGTGGGAAACCACGGAAAACCACTTCCAGGATGGCTGAGGTGGGAATCGAACCCACCTCTACTCAGTTGACCTCCCGAGGCTGAGTGGACCCCGTTCCAGCCCTCGTACCACTTTTCAAATTTCGTGGCAGAGCCGGGAATCGAACCCGGGCCTCCGGGGGTGCCAGCTAATCACGCTAACCACTACACCACAGAGGCGGTCTCCGATTTCACTTACTATTGTATAATCTTGGGAGAATATACATACATCTTAAATACTTGAAATAATACACCTGTTCGGGTTTTGTATTGACTACCTAAAACTCAATTCTCTTACGTTCTGAGCAGCTCAGACGGTTGAGGCGCATACCTTCTGACTCCCACTCGGCAGTTTCGATCCTGGCTCACTTCGGTGGTATTTGAAGGTGTTCAAATACGTCAGCCTCGTGTTGGTAGCACTACTGGCACGTAAAAGAACTGGTGCCGGACTAAATTCCGGTACCTCAGCGTCTCCGAAGATCGTAAAAGTAGTTACTGGGACGTAAAACCAATAACATTAGTTATTATTCTTATGTTTCTTCCCAACTGACATCACTTCGGGCTTGGAAATGCAAATTTTCAAGTAGACGTATAATTAAGAAAAAACAGTCACCTTGGACTTCGCCTTAGTTTCCAGCTATTATCTGGCTAACTAGTGGCCGGCCGCTAAGTGGTCTCTCTCTTGGGCGTAGGTACACGCATACGAAGGTTCACACTTCCGAGGTGAGTTAATTTCTCTTCAAGGAATAGCGCAAAGAAAGTGAAAGACTCTTCACTTCGCATGTTTTCTCATTTAGTGGTGCCATAAATACATCACTGCTGCCATGGTAACCAATGTAGAGAAATCTTTTATTCAGTAGCGTGTCTCTCCGCGACATTCTCGCCACTGAGCGTAATTCACAGAACGTTGTTATCTAAGGAAGACCAACCCTTAGCTCGTTCTCTTCACCAAAATGCCACCACTGCAACAATGAATGGCGACTTCCAGCACCTTTAAACATCACCACATTGAGCCGACATCAAACCCACCACATTATGATGAAAAACCCTGTGTTCTACCATCTGTGCCACTAAGTGCGGTACAACCTTCTCAAAGCGTAAGTCTCTATTGGAAGGAGGATGATAAACTAATCGAATCTCATTGAGTAACTGCTGTCATGATTGGAATTCGAATAATGTATCTGCAAATGGTAGTCTATCATTTTCCACCGTCGGCAATGGAGGAGGGTGGGTTTGTGGAAAGGGTTGAAAGTGCTGCTAAAACATTAAAAGCAAATCATTGTTACGCACACACTCTACGCACATGTGTAGCAGTGCACCGATGTCAGTAAATTTACGAACACGTTAAGGAACTCATTCTCAGTGCATAATTTAGGCATTCCGACGTCTTAACTCCGATAATTAAAAGGACGTCCGGCTCCATGGCTAAATGGTCGGAGTGCTGGCCTTTGGACAACAGGGGTCCCGGGTTCGATTCCCGACATGGTTGAGAATTTTAACCATAATTGGTTAATTCCACTGGCACGGGGACTGGATGTATGTGTCATCTTCATCATCATTTCATCCTCATCACGCAGCGCAGGTCGCCTACCGGCATCAAATCAAAAGACCTGCATCTCGCGAGCAGAACTTGTCCTCCGACACTCCCGGCACTAAAGGCCATACGCCATTTCATTTCATTTTATTAAGATGACATTAAACACATTATTATTATTATTATTATTATTATTATTATTATTATTATTATTATTATTATTATTATTATTATTATACTCCACCAGGGCATATGATTGGACAGTAATATTAAGTGAAGATGAAATCTGGATGCTAGGACATTTCAATGAACTACCTGTAATCATCTCAGTGTGGACTGATTTACACAGCTTGGCGCTGCCTGATGATTAATTCACGATACGAGATGTTTCACGTATGTGCATGAATATGACTATTATGATACAGTTATCAGACGTCCAGTTTCCGTCAAGACATGTTTCCTTTCTCTTGTAATTTCAGCAGCTTCCATGACTCAAAGTCATTACTCATCCTTTAGAGACAATATAATCATAGCTGCTCTTTCGATTCTCGAGTGACTACCTGAGTAGATCAGACGTACTTCCTCTCAATACCGACCAAAGAAGACAAAGGCAAGTTTTAGGAAGACAATCTCTGAAACTCGTGCGTTTGAATTATGAATTATTCTCATCTGGCAAAGACTTCCTCGGCAATTTATTTAGCTAGTTGTTTCTGTCTCAGTGCCGTATAACTGCGTAAATAGATCATCCACTCACACATCTAAATCTAAACTATATGTTGTTATTTTAAGGCCTACACCAGTTTTACGACCAGATGCCATTCCTGAAGCCAACCCTATGCGGTGGACTTATTCACTATATGTTTCTGTGGTGGTCATCAAATTAAGGGGAGCTAAGATTGCGCAGCTGGTTTTGAGAGCCGTCTCAAGAAAATATTATTCATTTTAATCCGTTTATCCTCCAGGGTAGGTTTTTGCCCTGGACTCAGCGAGAGATCCCACCCCAATCACCTCACGGGCAGTGCCCTTGAATGTGAGACATTTACAGTAGCTGGTGATACAACTGGGGTGGACGTCCAGGCGGCCTCACCCACTATGCTGAACAGGGGCCTTGTAGGCGATGGGAAGATTGGAAGAGATAGACAAGGGAGAGGGATGGAAGCTAGGCAAGGCAAGGCAAGGCAAGGCAAGGCAAGGCAAGGCAAGGCTAAGCTAGGAAGCAACATCTCGGCATTTTCCTGGAGAAGTAGTGGAAACCACGGAAAACCACTTCCTGGAATGGCTGAATTGGGAATCGAACTCCCTCTACTCAGTTCACCTCCCGAGGCTGAGTGAACCCCGTTCCAAAGATAATCGTTCTGCCTCAGCTACCGTGTGCAGGCAATTTAATTTGACGTCATCTGGCTGCTTGCTCGTCAATTTCGACGTTCCGTTTTACTGTAGGTCTAAAACTTTCAACAGTTACAATCAACATCTTCAACAAAAGGCTAAAAGTAACGTTTTCTTGCTCGGTTTTTTTCTCCTTTCCATCCACTTTGGTATTTCTTCCTTTCCTTTAATAAAATAACTTACTATTCCCAAGTCCACAAACCGGATAAATCGATGTTGCACAATCCTTAGTTTGCATCATCATCATCATCATCATTCCAGGCTTTCAATATAACTTTAACTAATGAAAACTTCGAAAATTAATTTTTTGGAAAGGGTAACAATTTTATCTGACATATTGTGGACACAGGCGCAGGTCTTCTAGTTTAACGTGAAACGGAACCACAGGTGCATAGCTTTTCATTTAAAGAACCTCTCATTTACAAGCCGTCTTAATGGGAAGTCCGTATCAAAGTCACTCTGCTAACTTAGACAGAAAATACCTTTATCCAAAACTGAAACCAACAATAATCTAGCTCGAAGGCCTCTTCCAGACCGTTAAGATAGGCACACTGCACATCAGCGTATGTACTGTAATTCTGAACAGAAGCTCATTTCGTAGCTGCTCACCGCGAGTCAATAACGGGTTCAAAAGTTTCCTCAGTACTTCGAGCACGTACTAGCTGCAAAGGCTTGCAGTAGTTTGATAGCTTGTCTATATCTCAACATCCCGCCTCCTGAACTTGATACACGTGATGGAATGTTTAACAGATGGTCCAATACAGTAGTAATGTAGGAGGTTTGTACAGAAAACACAGAATTGTAAGGACCCCTTCAACTCCGTGACGCAGATATTTGATTAGAAACATGATTTTTTTATCTAACTGTAAGGCAGTTAGGTATATTCCTGGAGTTGGCTGAAATACCACATTTCGTTTATAGAAAATGCATCAAAACCATAAATAAAACATGGTTTAAAAACTAGAAAAAATTAATATTTCTTTGAAGACAGAATGTACTACTACTGGTCCAGCTCAATGGCTGAATGGTCACCGTACTGGTCTTCGGTTTATAGAGCCCCGGGTTCGATTCCTGGCCAATACATAGTAGTAGTATTAGTAGCAGCATCAGCAGCAACTCTCAGCCTTCAAAGAAACATTCTTTATTACATCTGTAGGATCACTGGTGCGAACTGTTTCGCACCTGAGGATGTGGCCCTGTTTTACGTCTGGATGACCTTCCTGACGTCAACCCTATGTGGAGAGGATATAATTACTATTGCGTGTTTCTATGGTAGTTGGTGTCTGGAATTGAAGAGATGAGTGTTGGGTCAAATAAAAATACCCAGTCCCCAAGCCAGAAGAATTAATCAGATGTGGTTAATGTCCCCGACCCAGCCGGGATTCGAACCCGGGATCCTCTGAACCATAGGCCTCAACACTGACCATTCAGCAAAGGAATTTGTTTTAAATGTGTACTGTTAATTTCTCTGGCTCGGGGACTGCTTAAATACTTTTCTCTTCATCTAGGCCTACTGCCCCACACACACCACAGCACACTACCATAGAAATGTTAAATGGTGAACACATCCCTCCACATGGAGTTAGCATCAGGAAGGACATCTGGTCATGAAATTGGACCAAATCCACATCAAATCATCTTCTTCTCTTCTTATTTTCTAGCCTATTTCAATCCACTGCTGGATATAGGCCTCTTCCATGTGCTTCCATCGTCTTCGGTCTTGAGCCACTTGAAACCAGCGTGTTCCAGCCAACAGCTTTATGTCGTCGAGCCATCTCTTCTGGGGTCTTCCAATGCCTCTCTTGTGTTCCCATGGTCTCCAGTGAACAATCCTAGAGGTCCACCTGTTGTAGTCTTGTCGAGCTACGTATCCTACCCATTGCCATTTTAGTCTTGCTACTCTCTCTAGGATGTCTCTTACATTAGTTCTTCTCCTGATGTCCTCTGAACGGATCTTATCCCTAAGGCTGATCCCTAGCATCTGTCGCTCCGTGGCTCGTTGTGTTCGCTGAAGCTTGCGAGCACGTTCCTTCGTCAGAGTCATCGTTTCCAGACCGTAAGTAGTAACTGGCAGCACGCACGTATTATAAACCTTGGTCTTCAGGTCAATTGGAACATCCTTGTTGGTGAGGATGAATTTTAGTTTTCGGAATGCAGTCCAACTCATACCTATTCTGCGAGGAATTTCTGCACGTTGGTTGTCTTTCCCCGAAAAGATGAAGAAAGTTCAAGATTATTATTATTGTTATTATTATTATTATTATTATTATTATTATTATTATTATTATTATTATTATTATTATTATTGATCTCAGCGAAGGTGTGAGGGAATTTTGATTTGACGGGATTTAGGCTACTTGCATGTAAATTTAGACGTTCTGTGTTATTCTATGAGGTGAACTATTGCTTTAATTTTGTTGGGTAAACGCCGAAAATGTCGCCAGAGACTTGTCACATAGAACCCATAGAAGGGGACAGAGTCTCTATAATCTATTTTGCACTTTTCAAAACTCAGCGTAGCAGCGTTGCCACAGGGAAGGATCAAAGTACGAAAACCTTGTCAAAAACGTACTAGTTTCTGAAAGAAAAAAAATGGTTATAATGTATTTTGATGCGTTTACAAGCCTTGCATTAGTGTTGATATTAGGCGTTTGACATATAAATGGTGGATTCGTACAGTACGTAGTGCTGGAAAAAGCTTTCAATGTGTCATTTTAATTTTACTTTTTAATTGTGATTGTGTTTAAATTCTAATGTACTGTTTTACTTCACGACTTTATTCCCTACGACGATAAGTTACCCCCATTTAAATCCAGATGTACACGTAAACAACTACAACTCAACGACGACTCACATGTGCTCATAAGCATATTATATAAACAAGTCTAAGACAGGCCAATTTCAGTGTATTATTATTATTATTATTATTATTATTATTATTATTATTATTATTATTATTATTATATTTTTTATAATTTGCTTTACGTCGCACCGACACAGGAAGGTCTTATGGCGACGATGGGGTAGGAAAAGTCTAGGAGTGGGAAGGAATCGGCCGTGGCATTAATTAAAGTACAGCCCCAGCATTTGCCTGGTGTGACAATGGGAAACCACGGAAAATCATCTTCAGAGCTGCTGACAGTGAGGCTCGAACCCACTGTCTCCCAGATGCAAGCTCACAGACGCGCACCCCTAACCGCGCGGCCAACTCGCCCGGTGTGTATTATTTGTGATTGTATTGCATGTAACATTTTTTTTCCCATCTTGTGATTAAGGCTGAAGATGACTCAAATATACAGGGTCGAAACTAGTCCCAACATTTAATAAAGATAATTAGACTTATATTTAACCGGTATTGAATAGGTGGACCTTCCTATCCTCCTCTTTGTTAGTGATCATTCGTCAATACGGACCACAATGAAATGAATTACTTATAATAATGTGAAAATTAATAAAACGTGTATTTTCGGTGCAGCTTTATTTTTGTCTTGAGAGTTCCGTAGTGTAGGGGTAACACCCCTGCCTCTAACTCGGAGGAGCTGGTTTCGGTTCCAACCAGTCCAGAGATTTAAATACAGGATGGATGGCTGGAAGGGACTTCACTGAGCTTCGCGAGGCCAACTGAGGAGCCATTGATAGGAAAGGCAGCGGACCCGGTCAAGAATGCCAAGCAATACTATTGAGATGCGTTACGCTGGTCACGTGACACTCCAATATCTGCAGGCCATCTGGCTGGGTAGCAGTTTTTTTGACAGACCAAGGCCCTAATGGCTTCTTGCACTACTGGTTTGTTTATTTGTTTGCTTAAAGCTACCCTGTGTCAGTAGCCAAATATTAGAAGTGAAGTGTCCGGCTCTGTGGCTAAATGGTTAGCGTGCTGGCCTTCCGTCACTGGGGTCCCGGGTTCGATTCCCGACACGGTCGGGAATTTCAACCATAATTTGTTCATTTAACTGGCACGAGGGCTGGGTGTAATTGTCGTCTTCATCGTCATTTCTTTCTCATCACGACGCGCAGGTTGCCTACGGTAGTCAAATCAAAAGACCTGCATCTGGCGAGCTGAACTTGTCCTCGGACACTCCCGGCACTAAGAGCAATACGCCATTTCATTTTATTTTTTTGCAAGTTGCTTTACGTCGCACCGACACAGAAAGATCTTATGACGACGATGGGACAGGAAAGGGCTAGAAGTTGGAAGGAAGCGGCCGTTGCCTTATTTAAGGTACAGCCGCGCTATTTACCTGGTGTGAAAATGGGAAACCATGGAAAACCATCTTCAGGGCTGCCGACAGTGGGGCTCGAACCCACTATCTTCCGAATACTGGATACTGGCCGCACTTAAGCGACTGCAGCTATCGAGCTTGGTCATTTCATTTCAGAAATTAAGTAATATCCAGTTTTGTACATATCCTAAGTAAAGTGAATTATTTCAAGGTTATTTCTAGTGTGTTATTTCTTCAAGGGTCAAATTTCGTTCAACATATTAGTACAGTAAGATACTGTAAGTTGTGCGGCCGCATAAACAACAGTCTGTTAATGTGTCATGAACTTCGCCTTGAGGCTGGACCTTGGCCTGGATATAGGAAACTAGTCTTACTCCATACTGATAGACAATTATCCATAACTCGTGGAAACGTGCTTACGCGACCTTCACATACCGATCTCTGCATCTCTGCACTAAATATTATCTGTAGTAAACAGTTGTATGGTGATAAACAGATAACTGTAACGTCTTCCCAATAGTTCGGGTCAGGATGTCACTAAGGAATCTGTATTCTGTGATAAATGGTTTTATTCCATCCGCTGCAGAGTGGTTACGATTCTCGGCGCTGGCAAAATATTTAAGACGTTTGAGTGACCGGAACTGTGCGTATTCATTCAATATAACTGAGTTACATTCTTGATGTGATTTGCCTAGGAAATCACAAGGATAGCCTAGCTGCCAGCGCAGGGTAGTTGCCCGTTTCCAGGGGATACATACTGTTGAGGACGCCACTGTGAACTATTGATGGGCGATATTTCACGAACTGTGAATTTTTCACTGATATCTAAAAATCATGAGTAACTACTGTTACTTCCTACGCCGTCACCGTGATCAACCGTGATTTCAAGGTTTCTCTACAATGTGATTATCACGCGCCCTCATGTACTGAACTAGTGAATGTTACTGTATTAGGGTGAAGTAAGGTAATTTGGTGATAATGTTTTAAACGAATGTCACCACGAAACCTGTTGTGTTTTTGTGCTCGTCTGTTGTCAGCTTGGTGTCCTGGGTTTTTCCTTTGGCCCGCGCTCAGGTATAATCCTTGGATTCTTTCACTTACTGAGGTTGAGATTTTATAACACTCAGCTGTAGTGATTTGGCAAGTGCAGACTTATTAAATGCAGTGTGCTATTCAAGTGAAACAAACTGTGGCAATAAACTGTTTGTTTTAGTTAGTATTGGTGTCGAACTGTTCCTAAGAAAGTGAGTTATTTTTTGCATTGAGAGAAAAGTTTAATGCCGTAACAATTTTCGGGACAAACCTTAAGAAAATACCGAAATATGTAAGCAGTTTCTACTCAGCTGATGGTAACCCACAATAATGTTATTTTATATTTCCAGGTTGGTTCATTAAATGCCTGAAGGAATGAGAATTTTATATATACTTCAGTTGTAGGTAGTGCAAATTAACAAATTTCATCATCAATTTCAGAAAGACCGTCACCAAATTACCAAAAAGAAAATCAACATGAAACAAAAGCCTCGACAAGATGATAATCCTTAAGTGTACAAGCAGTACAACAGTGCAGACTTAGTGGAGGCAGCTAGATTAGTGACTGAAGGTAAAATGACAGTGCACCGAGCCTCAAAATTCAAAGGTTTTCCATGGTCGTCTCTCAAATGATGGCTCCAAAACAGTGAAGAAAGAGATATTACAGAAGGTATCTTACCCAAACTTGGATTGCATGGGAAATAACCCCAACGATAAACCAAACCAGTTTAATTTCCATTCATTGTTCAATGCTGCAATTATTTCAAATTTCTCCCATGGTGGATTTAGAAAGGCTGGAATAGTGCCCTTTAACCAAAATGTGATCTCCTCTGTAGCTATTGCCTCATCTCTCATAACTGAGAGAACTTACTCATAAATAAGTGAATCTGCGGACTCAAATTCGAATGTTGAGCACTTCCTTCGGCTTCACAGAGAACCAAGACGTGATCACAAAAAACAGAAGAGACTCTTTCGAGAGGTGTCACACTCCTCCCGAGCAGCGACAGTAGTAGGAAAGATGACCTAACAGCGCTTATGTTGACTTACCGATTCCTGGACCTTCAGGTGTAAAGTTAGATGATGATTGAATATGTGTCATATGCAAAAAATCGTACTCTAATGATTCAAAATGCAAAACTTTGGAAAAGTGGATTCAGTGCAGCTTTTGTACACATACTATGCATGAAAATTGCCAATCACAAGATACTGATGACATAATCATGTGAACGTGTCACGTGTGTTGTGAAGACTCATCATAAGACGAAAACTCCTGTGAAATGTAGTTATACAACTCCTGCAAGTAGAAAGTGTTCTAAAATAGCTATCACCAAATTACCTTGCTACTATCACCAAATTACCTATATGTATCACCAAATAACCTAACTCAAGTGAGTTGCATAAAATCATAAAGAGTTCAAGATGAAGTAATTGCAAGAATACATTCATGATCAAAACCTTTAGCTAATGTTCTGTTCTATATGATACATGGAATTTAAAGAAAATAAATCATGTATTTTCCCCCTTTATGTTGCTAGAATCGAAAATTATCACCAAATTACCTTACTTTACCCTAAACTGCGATTGTGATCAGTCCTGATATCACAGGATGTGCTGCCGTAACGGTATCCACGGGAAGCGATGTGATCAAGGGAGGAACATCACCATAATTGCCTACCTATGGATATTTGTAATTTGTTTTCAAATAAAGTCAACTTATTTTAAGTATAAAGTATTTATAAATAAAAATTAGCACATTCCTTCCGAATATATAAATAACGTAAAACTTTGGCAGTACTCGTCATCGCTGGTAATATCAATTTTAGGAAATTGGCATGTTGACTCGTTAGTGTGGTATTATTTTAAAGCGCGCGTTCAAATTGCATCGTGGTTCACGGGACTCGCCTAGAATACTAACAAATATGTGTAAATAATAATGTTTCATTGGTATATTTAGTGGTCATTTGTGTGTTTTATTTGCTCTGTTTCGGATTAATTCAGTTTCTTTTAACAAATAACTCTTTACGTCGTCCGGCCCCAAGGTGTATGGAGCAACGCGTCCGCCTGTCACCCGGTGGCACCGGGTTCGATTGACGGGCCGGGTCAGGGGTTTTTTAATTGTAAATTATTAATATCCCTGACCAGGGGACTGGCTGTTTGTCTCGTCCTTAACGTTCCTTTCCTCACATTTAACACTTTACACTTCCGCAATTTCCAAATACACGCAGGTTCATAACATATGGTGCAAGTAGGGGCAAAAGATCTTTCTAAGTCGACGCCCCGAACAAATAACATTAAAAAAACTTTTTACGTTTGGATCATAATTCTTCGATACTACCTGTTGAAGTGATTAATAAGTTTATATCTAAGGAAAGGTACAGTGACAACCCTAACCTTACCTATAGGTGGCCGAGAACAGACTTATCCATCATTATATTTTCACTTGTGACAGAAATATGTGTATTTTCATTGTATAGCACATACCAAATAATCGATTACGCTGCAGAACACGTCCGCTGCCAATTTTGGTCCTAACTTGTTGTTGTTGTTGTTGACACTCGCTGGATTACAGCAAGCCCAAAAGCAAACTTAGATGCAAAAATTATGTTTGTACACCTACACGTAAATCGGCAATGGCCGTGTTCTGTACTGCAACCAAAATGCAGGCTGTTTGTATATAAGACCTTAGATAACTGATTTTCTTATAAATATTTCCTTATAGAGTTAGTCACAATAACAAGGCCATCTCGTGATCGCAAGCTACAAATAAGTAGCAGGGGCGGTCCAGTGATTGTGATTACGTCACGGTTAAAAATCACGGTATCAAATCATACTGCGACTCACAAATCACGGAATCGCACATCACTACTGCGCACAACCCAGTACTTTATATTTTACCACACGGTGGGAAAGTAAACTCGAGGTAGTGCAGCTCTTTTTCAGCACATCGCCAATGGAATGGAGGTGAACTGTTTGTACCATTTTGACCACATACCATACATGCCATTCTTAAATTTCTGGCAGTACCGGGAATCGAACCCAGGCTGCCGCGGACGGCAGCTAACAGCGCTAACCGTTACGCTACGGAGGCGGATACCACACGGTGGTAACTTGAGTGGAACTCTTACTGTCCTAGAAATTTCGTAACATGCCATTCATTTTCGCCAAAGTTCCTGGATTCGCTCTACCCTAGTGGAAGTGATCTACAGTGGAACACGTTTTCATCTTTTAAGTAGGGGTGGTGTCAAATACAGACTGTCAAATAACTTATGTGGTGAATGAGTGTCTGCCGATTTCATCTTCCTGACTCTGTTACTATGGACCGTATAGGGAACTTACATGTTAATTTATGAACTGTTATATATGCTATATTTGTATTCTTTATTGCCGGGCCTTCGGTTTAGAGTTAGCGCCTGTCTCTTAAATATCCGGAGGCACAGTGTTTAATTTCCGGCCAAGGTCAGGGACATTAACCTGGATCTGAGAGCTGATTCGAGGTCCACTCAGCCTACGTGAGAACAATTAAGAAGACATCTGACGGTGAGATTGCGGCACCGGTCTAGAAAGCTAAGAATAATGGCAGAGAGGATTCGTCGCGCTGACTGCACGTCACCTCGTATTCTGCAGGCCTTCGGACTAAGCAGCGATCAACTGGTAGGCCAAGGCCTTTCAGAGATGAAGCACCATGTGTTTTATTTACTTAATTGCAAACTGTTTTTGATGTGGATACATCTGCCATATTATTATTATTATTATTATTATTATTATTATTATTATTATTATTATTATTGCTGCAGGGCTCCAAAACCTGAAAGCAGCATTAAATTCGTGGTAGAGGAAGGAATAAACATGAGGTCGTTTGGGTGGTGGTAATATCGCGACCATAAGAACAGAACCAAAGTTTTACGTATAATCCGAACTACATGGATGTAGCCATTTCATACATACCGGTTGGAAAGTTAAAAGACCTACCCACGAAAAGGAATTAGAGTTCTGATGCTTGTACAGAGCTAGGTATTGCAAGCGTTTCCTTTAATCATGTTCATCCACCACTAAGAGGCACAGGTGCTACATCCATTATTACTATTATCATGGCAGACTTCCCGTTCAGAAAACGTGGTAGACTGTACTAGGCACAGAGTTATGGTACGCGAAAAGTCTCGTGTAGGCCTACTGTACTGTCTTCCGCCTCCTATGAAGATACCCTCCTCATATGTTAAATTCAGCGACAGCAAATAAAGAGACTCTTGAACTTATTATGGCATTAACACTTTCCATAGCTTATGTCAGGTATTTCTGGTGCCTTATTGGCTCATATTTGGTTCTGAAACCAAATTCACGTTTATTCTGTTATAAATAGCTGTTACGTAGAATTTAAACCACGGGGACGTGAATTCTCTAATAAATAATCCTTCATGTAATGACCGGAACTCAAAATTTGCATTTTGGCAGGGGATTATGGCTGAATGCCATTCTTGATGCCAAAAGATACCTAAAATTTCTAACGCGGGATTCACGTCGAACGTCCGAATGGCAAACCTGCAGCTAAAATCTAGTTTACATCCGAAGAGTAATCGGTCGAGACACTGAACCAAATCGAGTGTAGTGATTAGTTAACCACTTGTAGCAGTAACCTCGTTTGTGTATTCGGCCTGTCTGAACTGTTGAGTGACTGGTACGTATGCAAAATGTTGCATGTGTTTAGTACACTTCTCTCACTTCTCTCATAACAAAGTCTGCCCGTTGAATTTTATCATCTATGTTTTGTTTTTTGTTTTCTTTTCAGTTTTTGTTTATTTTTTATTGGCCTTACGTCGCACCGACACAAATAGGTCTTATAGCGACAATGCGACATGAAAAGCCTGGGAGTGAGAAGGAAGCGGCCGTGGCCTTAATTGAGGTACAGCCCCAGCTTTTGCCTGGAGTGTAAATGGGAAACCATGGAAAATCACCTTCAGGGCTGACGACAGTGGGGTTCGAACACACTATCTCCCAATGCAAGCTCACCATCTATATTTTGAAATAAACCACAATATTCCATATTCATTCTTATGAGCCTTCTATAGTCTACTCTGAGATATCTTCACTTTTCAGTTCTCAAAGATATCCAACTGAGACTCTCCTTATGATTAATGTTCCATTCCATATCATCTTCTATTCATTCTCCGGTAATATTTCAGTAGC
This sequence comes from Anabrus simplex, assembly GCF_040414725.1. NCBI lineage: Eukaryota > Metazoa > Arthropoda > Insecta > Orthoptera > Tettigoniidae > Anabrus > Anabrus simplex. The sequence goes on along the minus strand of NC_090271.1, from coordinate 195,142,046 downwards.
TCAGATAACATAGGCCTATAAATAATCTTTGAACATTTTCTTCATCTTTGTCCTTTTATGACGACCACACACTTCGCAAACGTTCTTGACGGTACTTTTACTCGCAAATCAAATAAAACGCAATCTTGGGGTTTTACGTGAACGTCGAATTTTGTATTCGTAAACCATGGGAACTGCACGGAGTAGTGACGATGTCTCTGAGCTATCATGTCTCCTGGTATAGATCAAGTACCACATAGCCCAATGAAGTTCAGAAGTTGCCGATTATTAGCACTTCTGTGGTAGTTCGGAAATATCCCCACGTCCCCTATGAAACTTCTAATCGACGTATTCAATTCAGCGATATCGAATAACCTCCTACTCAGTGCCACAGACGCCAGTGATAAAGAAAACAGACCGACACACACAGATATGCCAGTGACTAATGTGTGCGTGCGGAAACCATTATCTGCAATCACATGACGATGAAGTCACATAAAGTTCGTGCGAAGTCTACATGTGTGCAGAACGTCGAAAAGAACAGAGTTCATGTTCGCAGACCTTGTGATGTGTGCGTCACTATTACACGTGGTTAATTAATCTTGCCTCTGATTCACATAAAATGGGCATTGCGCCAATATTCGTCTCCTTGGCTAAACAGTCAGTGTCGCGATTTTCGGCCCGATCGTCGATTTTATACACGTCTGAAATGTCTCTAGCTCGGGAGCTAAGTGTTTATGTTTGTCTCAGTACGTACCTTCCCATATAAACATACTACGCTACCGACCAGCACAGAAACACGCAATAGTGAAAACATCTCTCCACAAAATGAAATGTCGTATGGCTTTTAGTGCCGGGATATCCCAGGACGGGTTCGGCTCGCCAGGTGTAGGTCCAGTGTTGCCAACTTAGTGGATTTTCTGCTAAATTTGGCGGAATTAGAAGACTGTCGGCGGAGAAATTTATAATTTAGCGGATAGCGGATTTTTGGCGGAATTCTAGATTTATTATAGCGAAATTTATGGTTTATCCATTTTACGTATTTTTTAAAATTTGTACTCCAGTCTGTCTCCGAGCTATTCCATATTTCTTGTCAGGAGCTAGCACTCGCATGAGCAAAAAATGTTATTTGGATTTGATGTTATGAGATCATGGTATCATAAATTTGTAATGCGTGGGGAAAGGGCACTTATATCTTAGTTTACGAATGACAACAGATAATGAAACTGTGAGAGAGTAGCATTTATATTTATGCTACGAAGGAAGACCGCCTAATGAACTGGCAGAGTAGCATTTATACACTGACTGACAGAGCAAATGCAACACCAAGAAGGAGTGGTCAGAACTTTATGCCAATTGCAGGGTAGACTGACGTCACTGAGGTATGCTCATGATGTGAAATGCGCCGCTGTGCTGCGCACGCAGCGAACGATAAATGGGACACGGCGGCGAAGTGGTCGCAGACGCAGGCCTACCAGGAAGGGCCTGTTACCCGGGCGCAAACCAGGAACGCGCCCGTGTTGGTGGAGAGCAGCACAGCGGTGGAGAAGGACGCCCCCTGGCGTACTGATACTGCTGCCCAGGTCCAGCCTGCCTGCACGTCTGTCGAGTTGCAGACCTCGATGTGCGCCCCCCAGGACAGGGAACGCAGTCGAGTGTTAGCACCGACCGACGCCACCGCCGCCGCCAGCCAGGAGAAAGAAGAAGATGGCGACGCAGAGGGGCCGGCAGCTACCCCGGGGTTACCAGGCCGGGAGGAGGGCCACCAGGGCGAGGCCTCTTCCCCCGCCGAGAAGCAAACCTCGGGAACGACCGACGCCGCCGCCAGCCAGGGGAAAGAAGAAGATGGCGACGCAGCGGAGCCACCAACTACCCCGGGGTCACCAGGCCGGGAAGAGGGCCACCAGGACGAGGCCTCTTCCCCCGCCGAGAAGCAACCCCCGGGAAGAAGAAGAAGACGACGCCGCACCAGGAAGCAGAAGGCGACGCTGGCTCACCAGGAGAGGACCGCCAAGCAGCAACCCAGGACTGCTCCCAGGACAGCAGTCAACCGAGGAGCCAATCAGGAGAGGACCTCAGCGGGTAGCGGCAGTCAGGTGAGAGTGAAACGTCCCCCTCAGCAGCTCTTGCAGTGTTTCCGCTGTCTGAGGTGGGGCCACCGTCAGGTTAGCTGTGGGCTCGAGGTGAGGTGCAACCGCTGTGGTGGTGATCACTACTACACGGCCTGCGCAACACTTAGAGACGCGCCGGTGTGCGCCAACTGCTCGGGGGGCCACCCGGCCTCCCATCGCAGTTGCCCTGTCTACCGGGCCATGGCGCGGGCAGAGAGGAAGGAGGCCCGGCGCCATGACCCACCCCCTTCCAGGAGGCCCCCGCCTCGGCGGGCTTGGCCTCATTCTCCGGGATCGGAGACTGGGTACGAGGTACCCCAAGGAGGTGGAGTCGTGCGACAGGCCCTAGTGGTACTTGACGCATGGCTCCGCAGCCGGCAAGGACCGCGCTAGTCACAGCAGTGCCCAGACGGACTGATCCCCAGGTGATGGAAAGGCAAGGAATTGGTTTATGTATTGTGCATGTTACCTGTTCCTAACTAACACAACCTCTGGTCTTTTTCCAGCCCACATCCTTGCATGTGCTATCACAAGATGTCAGGTTTTACATGTAGGCTCTTTCTTCTTTCTGCCTATGTGGTTTTTCCCTGACCCTTCAATACCATACTTCAACACCATATACCTAATACAATCTCGCCTGGTAGCGTGTCTGACATGGAAACAGGCAGATACTCCTTGTATCACTTCCCACTCTTCCCTGCTATCTCTTTCTTCTTCTTAGAAATAATAGCATGTCGGAGGCCATGTAGATTGAGTCGTTGGTCACGCGGGGGGAGCGGGCTTCGGGGGCCCCACCGAAAAAAAAAAAAAAAAAAAAAAGCGAATGGCCCACTTCGTACCGTGATTTCTCAGCCGACAGTCATTGTAGAACGTGTTGTCGTGTGCCACAGGACACGTGTATAGCTAAGAATGCCAGGCCGCCGTCAACGGAGGCATTTCCAGCAGACAGACGACTTTACGAGGGGTATGGTGATCGGGCTGAGAAGGGCAGGTTGGTCGCTTCGTCAAATCGCAGCCGATACCCATAGGGATGTGTCCACGGTGCAGCGCCTGTGGCGAAGATGGTTGGCGCAGGGACATGTGGCACGTGCGAGGGGTCCAGGCGCAGCCCGAGTGACGTCAGCACGCGAGGATCGGCGCATCCGCCGCCAAGCGGTGGCAGCCCCGCACGCCACGTCAACCGCCATTCTTCAGCATGTGCAAGACACCTTGGCTGTTCCAATATCGACCAGAACAATTTCCCGTCGATTGGTTGAAGGAGGCCTGCACTCCCGGCGTCCGCTCAGAAGACTACCATTGACTCCACAGCATAGACGTGCACGCCTGGCATGGTGCCGGGCTAGAGCGACTTGGATGAGGGAATGGCGGAACGTCGTGTTCTCCGATGAGTCACGCTTCTGTTCTGTCAGTGATAGTCACCGCAGACGAGTGTGGCGTCGGCGTGGAGAAAGGTCAAATCCGGCAGTAACTGTGGAGCGCCCTACCGCTAGACAACGCGGCATCATGGTTTGGGGCGCTATTGCGTATGATTCCACGTCACCTCTAGTGCGTATTCAAGGCACGTTAAATGCCCACCGCTACGTGCAGCATGTGCTGCGGCCGGTGGCACTCCCGTACCTTCAGGGGCTGCCCAATGCTCTGTTTCAGCAGGATAATGCCCGCCCACACACTGCTCGCATCTCCCAACAGGCTCTACGAGGTGTACAGATGCTTCCGTGGCCAGCATACTCTCCGGATCTCTCATCAATCGAACACGTGTGGGATCTCATTGGACGCCGTTTGCAAACTCTGCCCCAGCCTCGTACGGACGACCAACTGTGGCAAATGGTTGACAGAGAATGGAGAACCATCCCTCAGGATACCATCCGCACTCTTATTGACTCTGTACCTCGACGTGTTTCTGCGTGCATCGCCGCTCGCGGTGGTCCTACATCCTACTGAGTCGATGCCGTGCGCATTGTGTAACCTGCATATCGGTTTGAAATAAACATCAATTATTCGTCCGTGCCGTCTCTGTTTTTTCCCCAACTTTAATCCCTTTCGAACCACTCCTCCTTGGTGTTGCATTTGCTCTGTCAGTCAGTGTATTTATGCTACGAAGGAAGACCGTCTAATGAACTGGCCTCTTCTGTGTGTGGCCCTTGAGGTAGGGGATTCACCTACTTTGCACCCGACACTAAAACGCCTACAAGTTTTAGATCGCCGGCAGGAGATTAATCCCAGTGAAACTCACAGATCATGTGTGTGCTGATATTTACTTTTATTGTTGTTGTTGTTGTTATTCATTTTTATTGATCATTATTTGAGATCAGATTTCTTGGCGGAATTTTAGCGGATTTTTAGTAGTATTTAGCGGATCTTGAAAATATAAGTTGGCAACACTGTGCAGATCTTTCTATTTGACACCTGTATGTGACCTGCGCGTCGTGATGAGGATGAAATGATGATGAAGACAACACATACACCCAGCCCCCGTGCCATTGGAATTAACCAATTAAGGTTAAAATCCCCAACCCGGCCGGGAATCAAAGCCGGGATCCTCTGAACCGAAGGCCAGTACGCTGACCGTTCAGCCAACGAGTCGGACTATCTCTCTACAGAGTTCACATTATGAAGAGCAAGCCGTAAAACAAGGCCAATTCCACATGTGCGACAGTTCGCACTCGCGATCCCACTGAGGTGTAGAAGAAGGGCCACAAGAATTGGGAAACAATAACTTGTAGAAAATTAAACTAGCTGTGAGCGTGCATTCGGGAGATGGTGGGTTCGAGCCCCACTGTCGGCAGCCCTGAAGATGTTTCCGTGGTTTCCTATTTTCACACCAAGCAAATGCTGGGGCCGAACTTTAATTGAGGCAACGGTCGATTTCTTCCAACTCCTATCACTTTCCTACCCCATCGTCGCCATAAGACCTATCTGTGTCTGTGCGACGTAAAGCAAATGTAAAAAAAAAAAAGGAAACTTATCACACAAATACAGTACAACGTTACTGCTACGATAATTGTAGTGCTGGTGATTATCAGCCCCTGCAAGAAAGAGCAATAAGTGGTGAAAGTGCGATTTGGGAAGAGGGTACGGTTCAGCAAACAAATTGGCTGTAATTTATCTTCAGCGGACGGGGAATCCTAGAATGTTACCTATGGAGACAATCTTCTATCGATGAATCTCAATAGTCTAGTTTTCTCGTGTGAGAGCACATTCTTTATCTCTTGATCCCATATTCTTTTCCTTGAGATTCTATCACTAAGAATTTGTTATGTACCTTATACCGGTCCAATGACATTTTTCTAAAAACAACATTGAACTCACAGTATAGGCTACATAACTTAGCTGGTTTTCACAAACTGGATAAGCTGATCAAAATTTCTAATTAGGGTACATATTATAGCATTAACATATAAAATATAGTCTGCATTTGTCGACCATTTAATAGACACCAAACACGAATACATCAACATCATCAGCATGGAAATTAACACGAACACTATGTACAAAAGCAATTGTATCCGTTATTTGCACGTAAATCCATAATAAAGTCCCGGATTAAGGTTTATTCAGTAACGAGACTTTAAGACTAACCCTGACGGACAAAATTTTGGCCCGTCTCCTAAAACCATACAGTCGAACAAAGCTTCTACAAGTTTAGAATCAAGTAATAATTATAATTATTTCGTGTGGCTATTTCTAGCCGGGTGCAGCCTTTGTAAGGCAGACCCTCCAGTGAGGGTGGGCGGCATCTGCCATGTGTAGGTAACTGCGTGCTATGGCAGAGGTTGCCCAGTCTCTTCGGAAGTCTGCTTTAGAAAGGCCGCTTCGGTCTACCCACAAGCAATTATTATCAGTGAAATTATCCTTGTCCGCCTCTGTGGTGTAATGGTTAGTGTGATTAGCTGCCACCCCGGAAGCCCAGGTTCGATTCCTGGCTCTGTCAAGAAATTTGAAAAGTGATACGAGGGCCGGGACGTGGTCCACTCAGCCTCGGGAGGTCAATTGAGTAGATGGGGGTTCGATTCCCTCCTCAGTCAACCTCTAAGTGGTTTTCCGTGGTTTCCCACTTCTCCAGGCAAATACCGGTATGGTACCTAACTTAAGACCACGGCCAATTCCTTCCCTCTTTTTTGTCTATCCCTTCCAGTCTTTCCATCCCCACAGGACCCCTGTTCAGCACAGCAGGTGAGGCCGCCTGGGCGAGGTACTGGTCCTCCTCTCCAGCTGTATCCCCAGACCCAAAGTCTCCCGCACCAGGACACTGCCCTTGAGGCGGTGGAGGTGTGATCCCTCGCTGAGTCCGAGGGGAAAATGAACCCTGGTGGGTAGAGGTAACCATTTGTAAGTATATAAGATAATATACATATAAGTGATGTTTCGTAAAAAAGAAATTCAACACTAAAATTAAAATTTGATGCGGAAATGTCGTTGCTAGAAAATCATTAATAGGCTACTATTGCAGGGGCAGTCTTTTAATGACATGTTCATGACTCCAATGACCAATTCGGTATAAGAATATCAGGAACTTTACCAATCAACAGCTATCTATATCACCACAATTTTATAGTTTTCATTTTATCCCACCTACGTGCATTTGTTTTTATTAAAATTTGTCAGAAGAGCGCAGTGGAACATCTTCAGTAACACATTTGACCAGAGACCGCACAATCAACAGGATGTAACCGTTATTCTAATGAAGCCGACATACTTAAAGACTGTGCTGCGGGTCAGTATTTCTCCAAAATATTATCACATAGCGGTTTTTGCAGGCGCAACGACGGTATGTTCCTCGCATTCATTATTTCATTAGATTTTATTTTTATTATTTTTAAAATATAATTCGACTCCTATATTGATACAAACTCTATGGATACTCTACAACAATTATACCCATAGGTTCAATTACTTATGAGCTGGAGCTGTACCTTAATTAAGGCCACGGCTATTTCCTTCGTACTCCTAGCTTTTTCCCGTCCCATCGTCGCCATGAGACCCATCTGTGTCGGTGCGAATTATTATTATTATTATTATTATTATTATTATTATTATTATTATTATTATTATTATTATTATTATTCTACCGCTTTTCCCCCACCTGTGGGGTCGCGGGTGCGAACTGCGTCGCACATGTGTATTTAGCCCTGTTTTACGGCCGGATGCCCTTCCAACGCCAACTCTATATGGAGGGATGTAATCAATTTTGCGTGTTTCTGTGGTGGTTGTTAGTGTGGTATGTTGTCTGAATATGATGAGAAGAGTGTTGGGACGGACACATACACCCAGTCCCCGAGCCAGCAGAATTAATCAGAAGCGATTAAAATCCACTACCCGGCCGGGAATAGAACTCGGCACCCTCTGAACCGAAGGCCAGTACGCTGACTATTCAGCTAACGAGTCGGACTATTATTATTATTATTATTATTATTATTATTATTATTATTATTATTATTATTATTGTTGTTGTTGTTATTAATACTGTATATTCCGGCTTCTTGGATGAATGGTCAGCATAGACGCCTTCGGATCAAAGGGGCCCGGATTCGATTCCCAGCCATGTCGGAGATTTAGTCAGGTACGAAAATTTTGTGGAATCGTGATTCTACATATTTCAAGAGGTATCTGATTTTCCGTGTCCTACTGACGGTATAGTCACTTTGAATATCTCCTAGATTTGAACTCATATGCAACATCAAGAAAATCTGTACAAATCTATCTTGCGTAAAAAGATCGCGAAAAAATGGCACGTGGGCTATGCTACCCATTGTTGTGAGAAGTAGTCTCATAAATGAAGCAAACTGACAAGTCCCATGTTGAAAATAACACCAAAAACTAATGTCTCATACCCTAGTTCGTTTAGCGAAAGGATATTCAATTGGCCTACCATCGTCACCGAAAGATTCTTCTATAACATAGCACATGTTGCAACGCTTTTATCGGCATCGCTTTCATTCTCTGAGGATTGTTCAACGCTTGATTCACCAGCACTAAACTCTGATAAATCACTGTCGCTATTTAGTACCGTATTCTCAATACTGCTATCGGGAATAATATGAGCACTTTTATCCTTCAACAACTGACACAATCTACTTGTTACCATGACAGCTAGGCCGCACTCCATGGAATATGTAGCTGGAGTTGATGGCCGTGATCGTTAAGGCGTTGAAGTGTACACGGTCTGAGACCATGGTTAGCCGGTTCGAGTCCCGTTGGTGTAAAAAATTTCACCATCAGAATGTTGGCCGGCAGGGCAGGGCAGGGCAGGGCAGGGCAGGAGAAGTGGTGGTATACCATTTCTAATCACTAAATTGCATGCAAAAAGCCTCGATTATATTTCAAACCTCTCCGCAGTGCTCATATGGAGTAAGAGCATACGACGCTGTTGATGGTGATTCGTCCATCGGATGGGGACGTTAAGTCTTGAGCACCGGGTTTCACCCTCTTCCTTCCTACTACCAAATATCACGTCATTCATTTAATCTCATTAACTTCTCTGATGAGTTTGACGCCAGAAAGAGCATCCGGTCATAAAAACCCTCAACGCCAGATTCTCTCATACCAGAACCCGTAGAGAAACGGGACAAGAGTTGGATAAACAAACATTGGGAGAAAGATTACTCGTAGATGTTCCGTGCAGTACCTTTCTGGATAGGCATATGTCGAAATGGCTCGACGTTCGAGTTTTCGAAAACCCGACATCCGATTTTCGAAGTAGAGAGCAAGTGTCGAGCAGACCTCGACATCTGTCTATTAGGTCATCAGACCAGAGGCTGGTTGGATCCTCAAATAGCACCACCAAAGGTTATGCGGTTATAAGGAAACCCCCAAAACCAATGGCAGCACCAAAATGAGGCTTACTAGGCAAGATGAGGAGTGAGGTAGTTTGCCATTGCTTTCCTCACTGGGTCAGAAAGTACTATTGCAGCACAACTGACCCTATGAGCAGCACCTTTCATAACACTTAGATGCACTAGTCGTGCTCTGAATGTCATTACTCAGCACTACCCATACCCCAGCAACTTCCATATTGTCACAGCCATGGATGTTGACTGGGACTTTGGTGGAAGCTACACTTTACTCTGGCCTGTGCCAAGAGATTGATGCAAAAGTACTGCATCCATCAAGAAATGACAGCAGGCAGGACCTCGACAAATGAGTGGACTATTCAGCCGAAAAGACGGACGCAAAGAGCATAGAGTATGTTTTGTAAATATGTTCATTATTCGGTTTCTCGAGCTGAACTTAAGCTTCCACAAACGACAACAGTTCGAAATGTGGCAGAAGTATTCATACAAATACAAATTCAAAGTCAATTACGAACATGCTTAATGGCGACACGCTGTTGGAGTCATTTGCTGAAGGCTGAATGCTAGAAACGTGTAAAAGATAATGATTAGTGACCCGAGTTCAGGTGTAATATTTCTAGACAATAACACCTGCTACATTATAATCTGTATAATAATTTCATCAGGAGCCGTAGGCCTTGAAAAGTTCTTATGCGTGAAGTATAATAAGTTAGATTGCAGGAAATGAGTGAAATCGTAAATGTTTAGAATTTCAATGAAATCATGATTCCATTATTATTATTATTATTATTATTATTATTATTATTAATATTATTATTATTATTATTATTATTATTATAGATAAGTGGACTTAAGCTGCGCAGATAATAGGATATATTATGTTACGGATAGATTTATAAGTAAGAACAGAAGAAAATCGTCTACTATTATCCCAATATCTGACGAGTGAAAGCAAGAAAGATTAGTTTCAGGAAGTTTCCAGGCTTAATATCCATCATTTGATTAATTTAATGAGTCTTTGCACTTGAAAGAATTATTAATAGAAAGCTCATGTACTTGTAGAGATTTTCCAAGTTCACGGACAAGAGTATAGAGAAGAACGGAAGTCGCCTGTGGCAGGCATGAATGATGATTTCCTCAGCACAGCACGTGTAGCACCATGTTCATGCGTTACGTTACAAGTTTTTTTTTTTTTTTTTTTTTTTTTTTTGCAAGTTGCTTTTACGTCGCACTGACACAGATAGGTCTTATGGCGACGATGGGACGGGAAGGGGCTTGGAGTGGGAAGAAAGCGGCCGTGGCCTTAATTAAGGTACAGCCTGGTGTGAAAATGGGAAATCACGGAAAACCATCTTCAGGGCTGCCGACAGTGGGGTTCGAACCCACTATCTCCCGAATACCGCACACTGGCCGCACTTAAGCGACTGCAGCTATCGAGCAATAGATGCCCCCTAAAAAAATAACTCCGTCAACCCTTTCGCCTTTAATAACACATATTTATGTCCGACTCGTTGGCTGAACGGTCAGCGTACTGGCCTTCGGTTCAGGGGGTCCCGGGTTCGATTCCCGGCCGGGTCGGGGATTTTAACCTTAATTGGTTAATTCCAATGTCACGGGGGATGGATGTATGTGTTCTCTTCATCATCATGTCATCCTCACCACGACGCGCAGGTCACCTACAGGTGTCAAATAGAAAGACCTGCACCTGGCGATCAGAACCCGTCCTGGGATATCCCGGCACTAAAAGCCATACGACATTTCATTCAACACATATTTATAAATGTACGTTAATAAGATCAGAAGCATAGTGGCTGCCTCTGTATCACAAGACCATGGGCAGAGGTAGTCTGAATTTCGAAGACAGAATGAATTCAAACTCGGTCATCGAATTTCAGTTTATCTACTGTCCAATGAAACAAAACTGAACATCGAAATTGGCAAAAAGGCAACCTAAATGTGTCAACTCAAAATGTCTGCAAGACAGTAACTGAGGACGTGACGATTATCAAAAAGGATCATAAAATTCTTATTTTAAGTATAAGTGTGTTGTTCGGGCAGAAAACACAGTCCTCCTCTTAAGATTTTATTTCATCTTTTGTCTATCGTTACAATTGTTCAATCTGCAACAGCTGAAGGTTTTTGGTGCAAATATGGCCCAGTGTGTGCGGCTAAAGAGTTCTCCTTTACCTCACACGACATGAGAGAAGGGTGAAGACATATTTCCGATTTCGCTGTATAAAATAAGACTTACTATCTGCTTTAATTATGTTGTACATAAATTATATTATATTTATGGTTTTGAACATAGATGATAACACAATATATTATAAAGTTTTTCGATTATTAAAGAAAGTGGCTTAATAATAATGTTTTCACTTTTACGTACCTCTACTAGGCCTACTTTTATAGGGACTGCCTGGCCGAGGCCGTAGAGGCGAGCTCTGTTCACTCTGAAGGACGTTGGTTCGATTCCTAGTCAGGAGTTTAAAATGTTAAGAAACGAGATTTCCACTTCCGGAGGTGCAGATGGTCCTGTGGATCACTCAGCCTACACCAAAAATGAGTACCAGGTTAATTCCTGGGAGCAAAGGCGGTCGGGCGTAGAGCTAACCACTCTACCCCACCAGGCGCCGATGTTACGGATTGTGGAAGCCTTTACCTTTCACTCCCCCGCCCCCCCCCCCCGTCCCACCAGCCATCCAGGATCTTCATGGCCTGTACTGAGATTACTTTGTTTTACCTTTGCTTTTTGACTACTTTTATGGCTTTCGGAAAAGTCGACTTAGGAAGATTTGTCCTGCCGGATTTATTTTACGCGGTCGTATATATAGACTACCGACGACAAGAGGCTGGCGTATTTGAGCAACATGAAATACCACTCGACTAAGTCGGGACCCAACACACTAGTTTAGGACGGCAAGGAGAGTGCTCAACGGTCTGAGCCACTCAGCACATTGTGAAGTTTTCTGTTGAGGTACGATTTTCCCTACCAAGTGGTAAATGAACTTTCATGCTTTTCTTTTGTATTAAGTAAAAATAAGGACCTCAAATAGACATGTCCCAAGATGCACAGAATTTTCAATATTTCGCCACCTGTCCAGTTCATTTTTATTTTTTAAAATTTGCCTTTCGTCGCAGTGATACAGGTAATTCTTATGGCGACGATAAGATAGGACAGGGCTACGGCCACGGCCGATTCCTTCCAACTCCTAGGCCTTTCCTATCCCATCGTTGCCATATGACCCATCTGTGTCGGTGCAACGTAAAGCAATTTTTTTTGCTAGGGGCTTTACGTCGCACCGACACAGATAGGTCTTATGGCGACGATGGGATAGGAAAGGCCTAGGAGTTGGAAGGAATCGGCCGTGGCCTTAATTAAGGTACAGCCCCAGCATTTGCCTGGTGTGAAAATGGAAAACACGGAAAACCATCTTCAGGGCTGCCGATAGTGGGATTCGAACCTACTATCTCCCGGATGCAAGCTCACAGCCGCGCGCTTTACGCGCACAGCCAAGTCACCCGGTAAAGCAAATTAAAAGAAAATAATGATGGCAGAATGAGCTTTTGGTTCATAGTAGTTAAAGGGGTTGGACAAGACTGCAATCTGTCTCTCTTAATGCTCATTGTATACACGGATCATTTACTGAAAGGAATGACGTGGAAGGGATGAGTTCAATTGGTTTGAAATGTAGTAAGCAGTTTGGCCTTTGCCACAGACTTGGTCTTAACGGCAGACCGTACTGAAAAGCTTCACTCCAGTATGTGAGAGCTTGACAAAGGTATGCAGAGACTATGATACGAAAATTAACATTTCCAAGGCTATAGAGATGTCGGTAGAGAAGAAACCTAAGATGACTGAATAATAGATAGGGAATACAAAGTTTCAACAGGCGGATCATTTCAAATACTTAGGATGTGTATTATCCCAGGATGGTAGCATACTAAGTGAAAATTAATCAAAGTACAGCAAAGCTAATGAAGTTGCGCTCGCAGATGCGATCAACGGTATTCTGTAGGAAAAGTCAACTGTCGGAGGAAATAAGGCCTGTCTTTATATTGGTCTGTTTTCAGACAGACTTTGCAGTTCGGGAATGAACACTGTGTGAACTCAGGATATCTCTAAGTTGGAAGTTGTTGTTTGAGTCATCAGTCCATAGACTGGTTTGATGCAGCCCTCCATGCCACCCTATCCTGAGCTAACCTTTTCATTTCTGCGTAACTATTGCATCCAACATCTGCTCTAATCTGCTTGTCATATTCATACCTTGGTCTATCCCTACCGTTCTTACCACCTACACTTCCTTCAAAAACTAACTGAACAAGTCCTGGGTGTCTTAAGATGTGTCCTATCATTCTATCTCTTCTTCTCGTCAAATTTAGCCAAATTGACCTCCTCTCACCAATTCGCGATTCGATCTATCCATCTCACCTTCAGCATTCTTCTGTAACACCACATTTCAAAAGCTTCTATTCTCTTTCTTTCTGAGCTAGTTATCGTCCATGTTTCACTTCCATAAAATGCCTCGCTCCACACGAAAGTCTTCAAAAACATCTTTCTAATTCCGATATCAATGTTTGAAGTGAGCAAATTTCATTTCTTAAGAAAGCTCTTCCTTGCTTGTGCTAGTCTGCATTTTATGTCCTCCTTACTTCTGCCATCGTTAGTTAGTTTACTACCCAAGTAACAATATTCATCTTCTTCCTTTAAGACTTCATTTCCTAATCTAATGTTTCAACAGTCATAAAAGTTGCGAGAACTATTGCTGGTAGGCCTACGAATATATGGAAGTATGTCAGAGGTTACTCGAAATGAGGTGGTACAGGCTAAGTTAGGAACGAACTCAATGGACTAAGCTGTACGCAGAAGTCGTGTAAGGGGAATGGAGGAGTATAGATGAAATTGGGAGATTAACCGACTCAGCCATGGAGGGTATGAGAAGAGGGGAGAGACCAAGGTGACGATGATTGCACCCAGTATTTAATGATGAGAGGGATGCAATACCGAGTCATTTTCAAATAGAGGCGGTCAGTTAACTCAGAGGCTTGCAAGTTAAACACTGAAGGGTATAAAAGTCTATAATAAAGATATATGCCGTCACATTAAGCCTAAAGGGAGTATTTCAGTGTATTTCAATGGTCCGTTTCTTTCGACTATAGTAATGTTTATGGGTCACTCTACCTACTTCCTCAACAAAGTAGCCGTGTCTTATTTAGAAAGATGAAAAACACTAATAAATTATGCTGTATCTCAAACGTTACTGAAATCTTGTGCGAATTAACTGTGTCATCTTTTCCTTAATATTGTAATATTAACTCTCAGATATAACTAAGCAAGTGCAATTAGTTTCAATACATAACACGAAAACAGTAAGTTTTTTTTTAAAAAAGGAGATGCAATCTGTAATTTACAAAATTGGTCAGTTGCCAAACATTTAAAAATATTTTGGATTAGGACGGCAGAATAGGCCTATTATGTATGTACGTATTCAAATATGTAAAAAAAGGACACAATTTAAAGAAAGAAAGCCGCTTTACTGACCCCCCTGTGGGTGGGGGCGGTAGAATAACACCCACGGTATCCCCTGCCTGTCGTAAGAGGCGAATAAAAGGGGCCTCAGGGACTCTGAATTTTGGAGCGTGGGTTGGCGACCACGGGGCCTTTAGCTGAGTGCTGGCATTTCTTTCACTTACTTGTGCCAGGCTCCTCACCTTCATCTATCCTATCCGACCTCCCTTGGTCAACTTTTGTTCTTTTCTGACCCCGACGCTATTAGGTTTGCGAGGGCTAGGGAGTCTTTCCTTTTCACGCCCTTCGTGGCCCTTGTCTTCCTTTGGCCGATATCTTCATTTTTCGAAGTGTCGGATCCCTTCCTTTTTTACCTCTGATTAGTGTTATATAAAGGATGGTTACCTAGTTGTACTTCCTCTTAAAACAATAATCACCACCACCACCACCACCACCGCTTTACTGAAGACGAGGAGGCTAGAACTAAAATTGACTCACGAGAACAAGTCTGGTTAACCTTACGGGCTTGGCAATTTTATGAGGCTTTCATTGCTGCGGTTAACTTTCCAGAACTGCATCTGGAATTAGCACATTGCACATTGCAAAATCGTTATTATGAGGCTATTTGAGCAAGCAAGTCAAAAGAGCAGGCCCATACATACGAAAGGAACAAGTGCCCTAATGATATGTTGATCGTGGGAAAAGTATGCGTACAATACAATCGAAATTTCACGTGGCTTAACATTCTGCGCTCACAAGAGTGGACACGTGCTTACCGCGACAAGTAGCTTGGCATATTCTTCCCACCTCAAGTCTAAAATGGGATACGAAGTGGAGTAGTATATCTTACGTGATAAGATATTATCGCTGACGATGGTATATTTACGTAGTAGATTGTTTTTACCGATATGTGTGAGTGGAAAGTACCTCTGACCTAGAAGACAGTTTGGGGCACGTAGCTGTCAGCTTGTATTCGGGAGATAGTGGATTCGAATCCAACTGTCGGCAGCCCTGAGGATGGTTTTCCGTCGTTTCCCACTAGACTTTGGGTCAGGGGGCACAAGTGGGTAGGAGGACCAGTATCTCGCCCAGGCTGTCTCACCTGCTATGCTGAACAGGGGCCTTGTGTGTGTGTGGTGGTGGTGGGGGGGGGGGTGATGGGAAGAGTGGAACGGATGGACAAGGTAGCGGGAAACAAGCAGCCGTGGCCTTAATTTAGGTACCATCCCGGCATTTGCCTGGAGGAGAAGTGGGAAACCATGGAATACAACTTCGAGAATAGTTGAAGAGGCAATCGAACCCCCTCTATTCAGTTGACCTCCCGAGGCTGATTGGATCTCGTTCCAGCCCTCGTACCACTTTCCAAATGTCGAGACAGAGCTGGGAATCGAACCCGAGCCTCCGAAGGTGGTAAATTATAACACTAACCACTGCACCACAGAGGCGGACATTATTATTACTACTACTATTATTATTATTATTATTATTGGCGTATGGCCTCCGGAGAGGCCTGGTGCGGGTCTTGTTTTCGTAGACAGCCTATTAGGCGACCTGCATGTCTGTGAAGATGAGGACCCTCCCTAGGATGATTTCTAATGCTGACTACGCCACACACACCCAGCCCCCGAGCCATTGGAATTAACCAATTAAGGTTAAAATCCCCGACCCGGCCAGGAATCGAACCCGGGACCCAATGAGCCGAAAGCCGGTACGCTGACCAATCAGCCAACGAGTCGGACCGTATACGGAGTGTTTCCGTGACGATAGAGATTTTCAGGGATGCTGGAGAAGAGTACATGTATCAATGCGAGGTAGAGAACACCGGTCCGGAAATGCCTGAGTCGCATCTTACAATCCAACGTCGTTTCTCCGTAGACTGCTGGTTTGTCATCGCACGTGGGTTCAACACGAAGTGTGCATTCGGGAGGTAGTGATTTCGAACTCCACTGCCGGCAGCCCTGAAGATCGTTTTCCGTGGATTCTCATTTTAACACCAGGCAGATGCTGGGGCTGTGCCTTCATTAAGAATATGGCCCCTAACTTCCCACTCCCACTTCATCGTCGGTGCGACGTAAAGCAGGTTGTAAACATCATAAGGCTCCAACCCACTTTGTACATGCTAATCGATAACATTTTAATCATATGTTCCCGGAAACGTGGATAGAAACAACAGATCCTGGTGCGTCGAAACCTCGTCCGCTTGATCTTACTTGATTTGTTGTTGAGTTCAGGGAATCTTGTCTGCAAGATGCTTGTAGGGACAGAGAGCGAGCTCCTGGCAAGAAGCCTCGCTGTTAGGCCGGCCATACACGTTGCGGCGTACCGGAGAGGTTTACCTGTACAGTTGACCTGCACAGTAAACCTGTACAGGCGACGACCTCATACACGGTACGGTTTGCCCATCAGTTGAACTTATGGCATCGACACGACGATTCCCCAGATTTCTTCAACTTTGGGCCGGTTCTACCACCTACTGGTAAAGTAGCGCGTAATTTTCCCTCCGCGTAAAAGGATGTTTCCGTCCGACCACTCCCAGGTAGCGCTATCGGCAGCATAAATCGTCGTTACCCGGCGCGTAATTTCTCGGCCACTTCGAGGGCCCGATAAGACTTTACCTGCCGGGCAAGTTCTGAGAGCTGAACATTATTAGCTGTATTTCTGGTGATATGCAACTCAAATTAGCTTAGTATACTGAAAAAAGCAGTATACTGTAACAGTGATCGATATTGTATTGCAGGATTTTGAACATTAATGCTTCCCTTTAGTTGCAACGGTCACACCAGCCTCTCGCATCGGTAGCGGAGGGAACACATTTTATACGTCAAGCTTTCGTAAAGAAACTCTAAAAGGATGTAAAATCAAAATCTATATGGAAATCATTTCAAATGGGCTTTAATTTTCTACTTTTTCAGTTTTCGGACACGAGATATATATTACTGTATGTATCCTATCTAACCCAAGCGTTTTCGTAGCGTAATGGTTAACACGTTCGCTTCGTAATACGAAGTGTGCAGGTTCGAGTCTTTATTATGACGAATCTTTTTTATTTCCATTATTAGCGTTGTGTTAATCTGTATGCCTCTTTTCATACGTTCTTATCACAATATTATTTCTACTAGGAAAATTGCTTTATATGTATGCTACCTATAGCAAGTGATGTTATGATTAATAGCACATAGGACTGTCGCCCAGGTAGCAGATTCCCTATTAGTTGTTTACATAGGCTTGTAAATTATTTCGAAGAAATTGGAAATTATTCCATTCCCGAATTCCTCTTCCTATGAATGGATATTCATCCCGATTAGTTCTTTACATTTACAGTACCTTCCAACTTTATCTTCATAAAGTTAAAAATTAAAATGAAATGCTTTATCAATAAATGGAAGCATCTGGAACTAAACGAGGTCACAGAACTAGTTGCAAATAGAGCATCGCGGAGATACTTAATCAATTCACAGAAGCCTGCAGATAGAATGCTCAAAGGCAATAAGTCCGTAAAGAAGATGTGTGTGTATACGTATATGGAAGCGCGTAAAAGAGAGTTAAGAACAACGGCAGGGAACGACAATACACTTTAAAATGTAAATTAGAAATACGATGAAAACCTGCGTACCTTCTATTACGGAGCGAGCGACTTGACCAGTCTACTACGAGAATACCTTTCAAAAAGCTTGGCTTGCAT
This sequence comes from Anabrus simplex, assembly GCF_040414725.1. Classification (NCBI taxonomy): domain Eukaryota; kingdom Metazoa; phylum Arthropoda; class Insecta; order Orthoptera; family Tettigoniidae; genus Anabrus; species Anabrus simplex. The sequence continues at coordinate 195,123,977 of NC_090271.1, read as the reverse complement.
GACAGGTTATAACTGGCGTAAGAAAATGTAATCTCGAGATTTTAATCCCAATTAGGTATTGATATTGAAGATCATAGATTAAAATCACGAAAGCTTGACATGAATCGTTGTCCATAACTCTTAAGACTCCCCTTATTAGGCTTTTTGGTGATAATCAGCAGACGCAAGCACAGGGAAATAAGACAATCGAAATGGGTTTCATGCATCTGACGATAGATAGCACCACACTCGAAAGCGAGAAATCACTGAAAATCAGTCTAGCCAACCTCGTATATCGGTGTCTAGCTCCGGGTAGCTACCTAGCGCTTGCACGGAGGTGGTTGGACGCAAGCCAAAGTACCAGCCGATTTACACCTCCAGGTAGTTTACCTCCCGGGCAGCTGCCAGCCACTTTACCAGCAGATGGTAGAACCGGCCCCTAGTCAATAATTTTATATAAGCGGCGTCTCTCAGTACACGATTATGATATTCCTTGCTCTTCACACGCCATACACAAGGTTCAGATTTGTACAACTCGATAAACTCCTCTAAAACTTGAGTTCGCTTACGGTTTGACATGTTTCGTATAGTATTCTATCAAAACAAAACAAAAAATCACCGGTAACCAAAAAGAAATTACAAAACAAAACAAACCGAGTGGTTTTGTAAAAAAAAAAAAAAAAAAAAAAAAACAGAACGCATGACCCTCTTCCTACACTTGCCCTGCTTCAACTGAGCTGAAACCTGTGCAGGTCTTGGGTGAATCACACAGACGTGCAGTTATGTTCAATTGCGCAGGTAACTGAATTGTTTTTCGATTCTTCCTGGCTCGCCTGTACAGGTCTGGCCACCTGTGCAAGTTCATCGAACGTAGGTGCCATCCACGCTCCGGTTTACCTACGCAGGTCAACTGTACAGGTAAATCTTTCCGGTACGCCGCAACGTGTATGGCCGGCCTTAGTGACATATTAGAACAACGCCAGAGATGTTGCGACCTGATACGTCAGAACTTACTGCGATGTTGTCCCGATGATGGGACGCTATTTTGAACAGTTGCTGTACACGCATGCACAGAAATGGTGTCGCGTTATAAACTAAGCAAGACGTCCCCCACCTCCTCGCTTAACGCAATGCTGCAGGTAGACAGCTTGCTACAAGGCTGTTGTGACTGAAATGGCCACAGTGGCGGATGTATAGCAATACACACACTGTGCCTTCAGCACTACCCCTTGACTACCTTCCCCTGCTTGTCGGTGCTAGAGTGGCTTCAACACTAACCCTTCACTCCCACCCCTCCTTTCCAGTACTGGAGTGGGGCAGTGTTGATTGTTTATGTCGGGACACCATTTCTGTGCATGCGTGTACGTGTCTTCGTAGATTGTGCATGCAGCAGAGCTAATGAAATGTATTACATCTCCACATAAAAATTATTCTTTTTATATCCCACGTTCAAAAGTATCCCAAAACAAACTTGGTTTATACTCAGCGATTGAGACGTTTCCCAGCCGGAGTCTCTATCTCAAAGTGATACATGTACCCTTGTCCACCCTTCCTCAAAGTCTGTCATCATCACGAAATACCCTGTGTGGATTTCGAAACGAATACCTGAAACATTTTCGCCCCCGTAACGTACAGTATTTTATTTCACACTATGTTCACTTTGAAATGTTTTTTTTTTTTTTAAATAATATCAAGATTAACACATTATGTTCAGTTCAGAGCTCACCAGTCAAACAGACGCCATCAATGAAAGAATCTATATCATTCAACAATCAGTCGATAGGTGTATTGACTCAACTACATAACGCAGTGTAGCCATTTGGTAAGTACCTAAGTAACTGTTTTTACGCGCATTGAAAAATGTATCTGTTGGTACGTTTTTATGCTGGTAGAAGCTGAGTGCGGTAAGCAATTACAGTGTCAAAGTTCCAATTCTCATTATTGTGAAGAACGTAAACATTTGAAATTCTACATTGATCGATTTTGTTTACATTCACCACTGACCTGCAATTAGGGCTATCGCCCAGGTGGTAGATTCCCTATGAGTTCTTTAGCTAGTCTTTTCCTGAATGGACCGGGCGAGTTGGCCGTGCGGTTAAGGGCGCGCAGCTGTGAGCTCGCATCCGGGAGATAGTAGGTTCGAATCCCACTGTCGGCAGCCCCTGTTTCCCATTTTCACACCAGGCAAATGCCGGGACTGTACCTTACTTAAGGCCACGGCCGCTTCCTACCCATTCCTAGGCCTTTCTGTCCCATCGTCGCCATAAGACCTATCTGTGTCGGTGCGACGTAAAGCAAGTAAAAAAAAAAAAATCCTGAATCGTTTCAAAGAAGATGGAAATTTATCGAACATCCCTCTTGGTAAACATTTCTAGTCCCTAAATCCCCTTCCTTCAAAACAAATGTTCTCTTGAATTCCAACTTTATCTGCATGTTGTGATCTTTCCTACTTTAAAAAATTCCACTGAAGCTTATTCGTCTACTAATGTCATTGCACCCCATCTCTCCACTGAAAGCTCGAAACATACTGCTTAGTCGAGCAGCTCGTCTCCTTACTCCCAAGACTTCCTATCTCAAACTTCGCAACATTTTCGTAACACTACTTTTTCGTCGGAAAGAACAAATCACGCTGCTATCCTTAGGATCTCTCCCAGTTATAATCGAGTAATCATGGTGTGGGTCCCATACATTGGAATCATACTATAATCTGTTTTTAAAAAAATGCTCTAGGCCTAAGTCGCACCGACAGATTGGTCTTATGGCGATGATGGAATAGGAAATGGCTAGGAGCGGGAAAGAAACGTCTGTGGCCTTAATTAAGGTACAGCCTCAGCATTAGCCTGGTATGAAAGTGAGAAACTACGAAAATCCATCTTCAGGGATGTCGACAGTGGGGTTCCAACCAGTTCGGTTCTTACCAGCGACATATAGAATACGCCCTCTCGTTACATCATTACTACAACCCCTACATACTCTCATTTATAACACTGTTAAAAGATCACCCCAACGAATCATAGCCACCTGCAAAGTTGTTTAGATTTTGGGAAAAATCTTTAAAATAACCAACTTCTACGTATATCTGTACCAGAATAAAAAAAGCGAAATCATCTGTTTTTCTTTCGGGATTAGCTAGAAGAAATGGAGTAGATTCTCGCTGCTTTCACCACTCGAATTTGTCTATTAGTTACATGGTATAGGACAGGCTTCAACAAACTTTATGTGCGTGAGCCCCCCTCAGCATGTCCAAAAATCCCCTTGCCTCTGAACATAATATTTAATTCAGCACATAGAAGACAGAATTTTGTAATGTTATCATGGTACATTTTATTCGTATAACGTAGACCTAAGAGAGAGAGAGAGAGAGAGAGAACCCACTTAAGATAGCTGCCCTAATACTAGAGAAACCACAAAGGATCAGCATTCTGATTATTCCGTAAGGATAATAGAGAACAGCATTTAATGAATTTTCATTGGAATTTTTTAAATGTTGCAATATTTATTAATTTTCGAGCAGCTACCCCCCTGATGGGGTTCTATAAATTCAAATAACTTTTAAGTAAGAGGCTACAGATAATTTTGTACTATTTGGAATGAGTCTCTGAAAATCGCAGTTGACATTTCTTGAAGAACAGTAGTAGGTATTCGAAATCTTTTGAGAATATTCACAGAGAAATTTGTGATTGTACCGCGCGCCCATGCAGCATACCAATAACTTCCCAGTTCTTAATTTTTATACCTGTGTCTCCAGTCACGAAAGCAAGGCTCACGGTGCCTTTTCTTTTCTGTATCAACTTTTTTGGTCTGCTTTTCATCTCGCTCAGATCTGACTGTTGGATCGATAATGACGCCTTTGCTAGATTTCCTATCAATGACTATTAGCAAATTTAAGAGTTACTAATAACTCAGTCCTCTGCTAACTTGTACCACCAATTGGCCAAGTTAAAAGTTACAATCATGAAATTCCAGGGATCGTTCATATAACGCGTTTTCACAAATAATTTTGCTCTTTAGGTACTTACAACTCACATCATTATCGTGGACACCTTCGATTATCGTCGCGGCCCCCCAGGGTCCGCAGACGACAGTTTGGGAACGGCTGGTATAGGAAATGAACTGCCCCTCAAAATTCAAGGCCAAGGTTCGTCTGATGACATAACAGTGCTTAATTGCGGCAGCATGGTGAAACTCGAAATGCTGCTGTTATTTCCATACCATCTGAACATATTCATGAAATACAAATAAGAACAAGATTGTGCGTCTAGGGAAGAAAACGTGACAGAAGAATGGTTAAGGTAGGGAAAGACCGATGTGTATATGGAACCGTAAGGAAAAATATAAATATAAAAATCTAGAGGAAGTAAGAAGAGAAATGAGAGAACATGGAAGCAATATGATAAATTAATAGTAAATTTTACTATTTTAAGGTGCTGAAGTTGTTATGAAGGGAACGAAGTGGCATGGAAACCAGCGTCAAAGCACTGTATTGTATACTAATTTAATAGCAATAACCTACATACAGAGATGCACTTTGATATTTACGAATGATATGTATTTTACATGCTAGGGACAGATGGGCGTTCCCGCCTGATTTATTGACGGATAGTGTGGCTTACATAACACAGCGTCATCGTTTGAAATTCTTGCAGAAAGGAAATGTACCTCCAAATTCAAAACTGTAAAATAGTGGCCTGGGTCCAACGATAAATGTCTAGTTTCCTTTCGAAATTTAGATTCTGATGATCTGTTTGATGAAGTTTAGAGATCCATTATTTAAATGTCTTTCATCTGAAAACGAAGTTGGATTGCGGTTCTAGAATATATCCCAACAGTAATAATTTGGAAGATTGAATACCGAAGAAGGTACAAATTTTATCGATATGCTGTATGTAAAAGACCAAGGCTTTGCACGTTAACGTCCGTTTACGGAGTTCTATCAGGCAATAGTTAACAATGTTTGTCATTCGAAAGGTCTGGCAGAGAGGATTTCTACAGCATCAAAATAGTAGTTATCTCGGAAACCCCAACGGAAAAGTGGAAAACATCTTAACCGCTGAAAATATGAAGATGTTTTTTCTTAAATTCGTTCTTCGGCCCACTAGAAATATTGTTAATACGTAAATCCCGTGAACTTTACAGCGAACTTTCCTAAAATATATCATGAATAAATAATGGTTGATTTGAAGGAAGCTACTAAAACTACTCCCTCTGTTGTCAGTTGGCTGCAGAGCCGAGCCATTACCAAAGAAGGCCTTGCCGAGTAACATAATATCAATGCTTGTAACGTAGCGTTGCGTGATTGCGACGCAAGATGAAGTGTTAGAACATCAAGCAGTCAGTGTGGTTCGCTGTGCTTAGAGGAGGACATGATTTGCATGCGTTTCAGTTTAAAGAGCTAATGGTCAGCGTAGTGACCTTTGGTTCACAGGGCCCGGTGTTCGATTCCTGGGCGGGTCGAGTAATTTAAATTGTTTAACCCTCGAACTGGCAAACGCCTGAACAGGCGATTCATCCGTTTCTCCAGTGGCAGCGCCTAATATCAGGCGTTTGGACAGGATTTCTATTTTATCGCATTAATCTAACTGTTAGTGATTGAAATATGCTACTACTACTACTACTACTACTACTAATAATAATAATCATAATAATATTTTGTCCCACTAACTACTTTGGCGGTTTTTGGAGACGCCGATGTGCCGTAATTTTGCCGTTCAGGAGTCTTTTTACGTGTCAGTAAATCTACCGACACGAGGCTGACGTATTTGGTCTCCTTCAAATACAACAGAACCGAGCCAGGATGGAACCTGCCAGGTTGGGGCCAGAAAACCAGCGCCTCAACCGATTGAGCCACTCAGCCCAACAGAAAGGTTTATACTTGCGTGTCAATCGATTAGCGTTTATCGGTAAATAGTTCATACATTGGCATATTGTACTGATGATATGTAAAACGATAACAAATAAGCTCAATCTACTGTCTTGCGCTAGCAGCTGGGAAATCCCTCGCTGGCACATTTAGTCGCTAGTTTTCCTTCTGATAAATCGAAGTGTTTATATGCACTCTTATGAGTTTTTTTATTGCTATTTGCTTTATGTCGCACCGACAGATAGGTCATATGGTGACGATGGGATAGGGAAGGCCTAGAAATGGGAAGGAAGCGGTCGTGGCCTTCACTAAGGTACAGCCCCAGCATTTGCCTGGCGTGAAAATGGGAAACCACGGAAAAGCACCCGCAGGGCTGCTGACAGTGGGGTTTGAACTATCTCCCGGATGCAAGCTCACGGTGGCGCACCCTTAACCGCACAGCCAACTCGCCCGATACTCATAAGTAATATCCGGTAATATCAAAATATTTCTAGGGAAGTGCATTTACCATGCCACCTGTTCCAGGCCGACTAGAAGGTACTGAAAGCAAATATTTTCCAATCTTTTAGATATGGCATTATTTAATGCATACGTACTGTAACTGAAGAACTCCGATAAGCCTTTACCAAGACGAGACTTCATGGCCAGTATTGTTAGAGGGTTCGTAAATGAACCCATCCCAATTCCTACACCAGTTGTCGGACCAGCAGATCATGGAGGATGCCCATCTCATGTCCTCCAAAACTTGCCACAGAATAACAATCGCCTGTGTGCTGTCTGCTTGGAAGGAAAGAAGACGAAGGGGAAGACTACAAACTGGCACCCAGGGTGTAATGGTGGGATTCACCAGGGCTGTTATCATAAACTAGTACACTTCTTAAGGCCCGACAATCGTGGAGGAAACAGGAAGACCCACCCAAGCAACTCTGAGTGAAGCGCCGGTAGCGTAGCCAGGATCTGCCGATGGGGTGGGGTTGTCTGTCTGTTAGGTCATCAGCCCAGAGGCTGGTTGGATCCTCAAATAGCACCACCAAAGGTTATGCGGTTATAAGGAAACCCCAAAAACCAATGGCAGCACCAAAATGAGGCGTACTAGGCAAGATGAGGAGTGAGGTAGTTTGCCATTGCTTTCCTCACTGGGTCAGAAAGTACTATTGCAGCACGACTGACCCTATGAGCAGCACCTTTCGTAACACTCAGATGCACTAGTCATGCTCTGAATGTCATTACCCATACCCCAGCAACTTCCATGTTGTCACAGCCATGGATGTTGACTGGGACTTCGGTGGAAGCTACACTTTGCTCTGGCCTCTGCCAAGAGATGGATGCAAAAGTACTGTATCCATCAAGAAATGACAGCAGGCAGAGGGGTGGGGTTATAGTTACAAAATTATGATAGAACACAATGAAGGTGCGTGAGTGGTGCGTGCATGCATGGCTTATCATTGCGCCTATAAGGACACTGACAAGTGAATTATGTTGATATTCAGATCGCAGTACTCTACAAAATCTTACATTAAAATACAGAACAAGAACAATATGATCAAGGTCAACAGTTTTACAGCGGATGGTACGTTCAGTTTACGATCTAAAATCCAACTTTCGAGGCTTCTTAGAAAACAGATTCAACACATCTGTTGGTTCTACAATTATGTCTCTTAATGTTTATTTAAGTTATTGTTAGTTTGTTTATTTTTTTAATTGTAAAATGTCCATGGGGGAGGGGGATTCTAACGCTCCAATAACCTCCTGGCTATGCCCCTATGTGGGTGTACAATTGTTTTATGTATACACAGGTTTTAATTGAGAACAGTGCAATAAACCATACGAATATTTGTATTTGCTATAAAATGGAGCTCCTTTCGTATACCGGTATCTCATTTTTTTAAATTTCGCCTAAAATTAAACATGTTACATACAGTGAAAGTTTTTCAAACATAAATACTTCAGAAAAAGTCAATAGTTTTTTAGAAGATAAAAAAAACCAGTTTTAGTAGCATCGTCATCTTATTCCTTGGAATTTTTTGAATAAAATGATGTATGGCTTTTGGTGCCGGGAGTGTCCGAGGACATGTTCATCTCGCCAGGTGCGGGTCTTTTGATTTGAGTCCCGTAGGCGACCTGCGCGTCGTGATGAGAATGAAATGATGATTAAGACGACACATACACCCAGCCCCCGTACCAGGGGAATTAACCAACGATGGTTAAAATTCCCGACACTGCCGGGAATCGAACCCGGGACCCCTCTGACCAAAGGCCAGCACGCTAACTATTTAGCCATGGAGCCGGACAAATGATGTACTGTTTTGTGGATAAATGACTTGTGAATGATTTTTGGCAGAATTTATACTTCGAGTCTGCAATGCCGGTAGAATATCCTTGTCACTACAGGATAATTTAAATGAACGCCAGTTCGAGGGTTAATTTCCTTGGCTCGAGGACTGGGTGTCTGTGCTGTTCCCAACGTCCCTGCAACTCATACACTACACTACACATAACATTACCCTCCACCACAATAACACGCAGGCTGCCATATACAGCAGATGCCGCCCACCTTCGTCGGAGGGTCTGCCTTACAAGGGCTGCACCAGGCTAGCAGTAGTCACACGAAATTCATCATCATCATCATCATCAGCTGTTTACCCTCCAGGTTCGGTTTTTCCCTCGGACTTAGCGAGGGATCCCACCTCTACCGCCTCAAGGGCAGTGTCCTGGAGCTTCAGACTCTTGGTCGGGGGATACAACTGGGGAGTATGACCAGTACCTCGCCCAGGCGGCCTCACCTGCTATGCTGAACAGGGGCCTTGTGGAGGGATGGGACGATTGGAAGGGATAGGCAAGGAAGAGGGAAGGAAGCGGCCGTGGCCTTAAGTTAGGTACCATCCCGGCATTCGCCTGGAGGAGAAGTGGGAAACCACGGAAAACCACTTCCAGGATGGCTGAGGTGGGAATCGAACCCACCTCTACTCAGTTGACCTCCCGAGGCTGAGTGGACCCCGTTCCAGCCCTCGTACCACTTTTCAAATTTCGTGGCAGAGCCGGGAATCGAACCCGGGCCTCCGGGGGTGGCAGCTAATCACGCTAACCACTACACTACAGAGGCGGACCACACGAAATTATTATAACAAAATGCCAAAACCCATAAAGCATGTGTAAATACTATACATTTAAAAAAAAACACACAACCACTTACACATTTTCGCTTTTGAGTTTAAAAGACCGCCAGAAACATTTTTTTTCTAGAACCCGTTGTATTCTTCCATGCAACGGGCTTTATTGATTGATTGATTGATTGATTGATTGATTGATTGATTGATTGATATGACATTATAAATAATATTTCATATTATTTACTTCAAACCCTATTATGCAGACTACTATTGAGTGAGTATCATTACCGAAGTTGTGCTACTATGAGCTTTCAAGTCATATGTAAACTATCTTTTTGTCGAAATAAGCGCAGAATACAAGTTTAGAAATGAAGAAAATTGTTACGAAGAGGTATAGAGCCTCTCAGTCAGAGATGGAGGAAAGGAAAACAGAAGTGCAAGTGAAATAGTATTGAAAATTCATTAATTTACATCTCAGAATTATAAAAATAGGAAGAAGAAAATCACCCTTCTCCTTTCGCAAGTCTTTATTTTCGTGTGTATCTTAAGTGTTCAGCCCGGAGGCTGGTTTGATCCTCAACAGTTCCAACATCAGCTGTCATAGACGGCCTAGGTATCACTGAAGAAGTGTACTAGGGAAATGAGAAGTGATGTAGTTTCCCGTTGCTTTCTTCACTGAGCCAGAAGTTGCTATTACATATCAGTCTGTCAAGCCCACTAAAATGAAGGCACCAACTGACCCTATAAGCAATATTTTCACACCGTCCATGACAGGGACTTGATTTCCTTACGTGAATAAAAAGAAGAGTTAATAGAATGAATTTGTTTCTAATTCAAACAAAGAAAATTCACAAAAACAATCGAACAAACCCTTTTTATTCTTACTTGGTTTTTGATATAGTCATCATAGTCCCGGGATCACCATTTTACGTGCAATCTGAACTACAAGCGTAAGACTTTTCAATTTAAGAAAAACAAAACCCTTCATGTATTACCTGGGATTTGAACCACCAAACATAATCCTTCAGTCCTTAAAATCAAAGGCGAGCAAACTTGCAATTTTATGGGACTGACATTCGTGATAGACTATGGGGATCCACAGGATTACATAGAATCCCAACAACGCCCTTAAGATAATCTTGTTCTAATTCGTTGACCGCCGTATTTCCCACGCCCTGATGGGGTCGCGGATATGATCTGTATAACACATGTGGACTTGGTCGGATACCCTTCCTAGCGCAAGCCTTCGCCTATTACGTGTTCCTATGGCGGCTGTTAGTGCATAAATGAAGAAATGTGCTCAACTGAACACGTATACTTATGTACCCGAAACAGAAAAATTAACCAGACGCGACTAAAATCCCCGGTTAGGGACTCACTGAATTGAAGGTCAATATTCTGACCATTGAGCCAAGGAATTGGACAACATACGCAGTAAAAATTAAATTCCTATCTAAATAACTAAGAAACACAGACGCAATTCTTTAAATGGACCTTAGTACTCACCAAGTAGAGCAGATGAATTCGACGTCTGTCTCTTATCTTGCTGAGAACGAGCGTGTCCCGCTGTCACTGAAGCACACTAAGCTACGCCCGACCGTACACACGAGAGGCCAGCAGAGAACTAACAATCGAGTCACGGCCAGCGAAGTACCAGCGACCGCTCCAATACGCGCATGCTCCTCCCACTCTCCCAGCACAAAGGTATGATGAGTTCCTAAATATTGGTTCATGATTGCAAGACGGGAAATATTAAGCCCCGCAACATTATAACCGAGTTCTGTGTACAAAGGGTGAGTATATTTCCATTACGATGATCACAGGTAACATGAAGGTCAAAGCAGGTTTACCCACTCTTTCTTCTTGAGACTAAAGCTGGTTGTAAATTTCCCGCTATGCAGTTCGGAGGTTTCTTGTTTATTTTCTCCTGATTGTCTCCTACTGTGGCCGTGATAGCTGAATGCTGGCCACGTATCCAGCTCCATGGCTGAGTGGTCGGCTACGTGGCCTTAGGTCCTCGGGGGTCCCGGTTAGATTCGTGACTGGATTGAGGAACTTCAGTCGTAAATGGTTAATTCTCTTGGCTCGGGGACTGGGTTTTTGAGCTATTCCGAACACATCATCCACCACATTAACACGTACTTCCCTACACACGGCAGACATTTCCTATACATCCACCATCTGTCTGGCTGCACCAAACTAACGATTGCCACGCGATATCAATACTGTTGCACTTGTGGTAAGGGATTGATTTCCGGTTCTGGTAGGAATGTTATACTGGTATTAACAGCTTGGACCGGGTGAGTTGGCCGTGTGGTTAGGGGCGCGCAGCTGTGAGATTGCATTCGGAAGACAGAGGAGGGTTCGAACCTCACTGTCGGCAGTCCTGAAGAGGTTTCCCGTGGTTCCCCATTTTCAAACCAGGTTAAACCTTAGTTAAGGCCACGGCCGCTTTCTTCCCACTCCTAGCCGTTTCCTATCACATCGTCGCCGTGTCGGTGCGACGTAGGGCAGATTGAAAAAAAAAGCCAACTGCTTGGATTTGGCTGCCGAAAAGTGACGGCCGGTCGGTGTACCCGAGGTATACTAAGCTGGCCTTGGAACTGACGGCACCTGGTAGCTAGCTCGAATCTCGTCTAGAGTATGAATGTGAGCGTGTTGTGTATCATTGCGTATCTCGTCTTTTAATTTCCCTGTGAGTGGGGATGGTAGAATAACACCCACAGTGTCCCCTGCCTGTCGTAAGATACAACTAAAAGGGGCCCCAGGAGCTCAACTTGCGAGTGTGGGTTGGCAAACATGGGGCCTATAGCTAAGTCCTGGCATTGCTCCCACTTACTTGTGCAAGGATCCTCACTTTAGTCTATCCTAACTGACCTCCCTTGGTCAACTCTTGTTCCTTTCGGACTCCGATGGTATGAGAGCACTCGAAGCCTAGGGATTCTTTCATTTTCACGCCCTTCGTGCCCCTTGTCTCCCTTTGCCGATGCTTTCATAATACGAAGTGTCAGTGTCAGATCCCTTCCATTTTTTCTCTCTGATTGGTGTTATATAGAGGATGGGTGCCTAGCTGTAATTCTACTTAAAATAATAATCATCACCACCACCACCACTCTCACCTTTTAAAGGTTCCATCCAAACTCGGACGTTGGCGAACTATTTTAGTCGGTGCTCCCAGCTAGGCCTGGAGCCACAGATAACGTAAGCTGAGCCGGAGTTATCTTGCAATGGCCAGTTCCTTTCCGCTCCATATCTAGCCCGCATACACCAGCGGGGCCTCCCATCAAAAGTGCTTTCTTCGGATATGGTGTTTCAGCATGGTTACACCATCCTCAGGGTGTTTAATATTATTAGCAAATATAGTGTAGACTAATAATAGGGAGTTAATAATGGCGTGTGGCCTCCGGAGAGGCCTGGTGCAGGTCTTTTGATCTGAATCCCGTAGGCGACCTGCGCGTCGTGATGAGGATGAAATAGTGATGAAGACGGCACATACACTCAGTTCCCGTGCCAGAGGAATCAACCAATTATGGTTAAAATTCCCGAGCCTGCCGGGAATCAAACCCTGGACCCCTGTGACCAAAGCCGCACACGCTAACCATTTAGCCATCGAACTAGCCCTCAGATGTGGATAAAAATCTCTGAGCTGGCCGGGAATCGAACCTGGGGCTTCTGGGTAAGAGGAAGGCACTCTACCCCCAAGTTATTTCAGAATCACCAGTAAAACTGCGAAGAAACGTAATTATTACAATTGTTTCAACGGTCCAGTTTACACACACTCGGGCAGTCCAAATTAGATGACATGCAAAGATTTAATCATAACCTAAATAATATGCAAAGTGGTTTTTTTTTGCTAGTTGTTTTACGTCGCACCGACACAGATAGGTCTTACGGCGACGATGGGACAGGAAAGGGCTAGGAGTGGGAAGGAAGCGGCCGTGGCCTTAATTAAGGTACAGCCCCGGCATTTGCCTGGTGTGAAAATGGGAAACCACGGAAAACCATTTTCAGGGCTGCCGATAGTGGGGTTCGAAGCTACTATCTCCCGAATATTGGATACTGGCCGCACTTCAGCGACTGCATCTATCGAGCTCGGTGCAAAGTGTTTAACATGTATGAATGAAACTATGTTAAAACTTACTTACATATTTCATCAGCACTTGTAAAAGCTAAACACTCTCTTGGCTGAAATAACTACCAGGTTTCACTAAGAGATGGCGCCAGCGAACAGTACGCAGCGTATGAATTTGACACATACCGGTGCGTCAGTTTGTTCGTCTGACATTAACCTATCAGCACACACAAGTTGAGTCCGCCAAACACTAGCGTCTGTGTTGTATCGTTCAGTGATCATGTCGACGCTTGTGCCTGAAAAAAAAAACCCATTTGCAGCACACATTGCTTTTCTTATTTAATCAAAAGGAAAACGCTGTGGAAAATCATCGTTTGCTGGTAAATACGTTTGGTGAACACGCTCCATCGATTAGAACATGTGAGGCATGGTTTCGACTATTTAAACGTGGTGATTTCAATGTGAAAGTGCGCGCTCTGGACTCAAAACTCACCAGCAATTGGCACAAGCATTAAATGTGTCGCAAGAAACAATCAGCAGACGTTTACGAGCAACGGGGAATATCAATAAACTCGCTAAATGGGTCGCACACAATTTGAATACGCAGCAAATGAAAAAATCGCAAAGTCACTTGTGAAATGCTGCTTCAACGCCACGAAAGAAAATGATTTCAGTACCGAATTGTGACGGATGATGAAAAATGGATATATTTTGAAAACCCTAAGCGTAGAAAATCGTAGCTGTCACCTGGCGAAGCCGGTGCTTCAACACCAAGGCCAAATCGCTTTGTATCTTGTGGGACCAGAGCGGTATTGTGTCGCTGTCAGCAACAAATGATTAATTAAATCATGCATTGATCGAAAGACGACCGGAATGGGCCAGAAGACATAGCAAAGTGATTTTGTTACAAGACAATGCGCCATCACACATAGCAAAACCAGTGAAAGACACCTTGAAATCGCTTGGACGGGACATCATTTCGCACCCGCCGTACTACCCCGACCTGGCATCATCTATCATCTCTTCGCATCAATGGGGCACGCGCTCGCAGAGCAACACTTCAGCAATTTCGAGGAAGTTGGAAAATGGCTCGACGAATAGTTTACCGCAAAAGGCAAGCAGTTTTTCTGGCATGGTATTGCTAACTTACCTGAAAGATGGGTGACGTGTGTAGAAGACGATGGCCAATATTTTGAATTTAAAAATGTATTTCCCTTGGAAAATGCGTGTTTTCTTTAGCATAAAGCCTGAAAAAAAACTTATGCGTACACCTGGTACTTCACAGTACTGTGTAGAGATGAGAAGAATGCAAGAGTGAGGAATGTGGCCTGCAAGCACGAACTTCCTGTTCTGCCCAGACAGATCGGCTCTTATCTGCTCATATCTGCTACACAAAAACATTGACTCACACTTCGCAGTTTGCTGGATTACAACCGACAAGAGCGGAAAGCTGCCAGTAGAAGACAATATAAAGTCGTCTGGGTAGTAGCGGAGTTGCTATAGTAACCATTGCGTCACTGGCTCTGCTGGTGAAAACCCCTTCGCCCCGTTCCTCACCGGGCACGTGCATTCTTCTGATCTCCCAACAATACACTTATTTGTCACCGTATAAGCTTACAAGGAATGTCAGTATCAATTTTCCTCTTCTTCCTTCAACCGTAAGTCCATTAGCAAAACAACTCTCAGGAAGGAAGGTACCCTCGGCTGTCTTGCTAACCTTGCCTCAGACACGAGGTGCCCAAACTTGTAAATACCAAAAATATTATCGGTCCAAATTACACGCAGGTCCAAATTTCACGCACTTCCCCTACGAAGATGTTTAAAAATTTGATGCCTTACGTTCGCATAACAAAATGGTCCGAATCCCCAACAGTAACACGATAAGGGAGAGGCCCAAAATTTTAAGTTGAAAAATCTGTTGAAAATTTTGTAATTTGACCATCCAAATGTAAATTCCGACCGCTCATGTGAGTACCATCACAAAGTTCTCTCTGAGCCCGAAATATTGGTATCATCGTTAGGAAAAATGATGCTGAGGTAAAAAATGTGAGGATTTCTTGATAATGTTATTGTTTTTACGTCCCACTAACTACTTTGAAGGTTTTCGGTGTCGCCGAGGTGCCGGAATTTTGTCCCGCTGGAGTTATTTTACGTTCCCAGTAAATGTACAGACACGAGGCTGACCTATTAGAACACCTTCAAATACCACCGGATTGAGCCAGGATAGAACCTGCTAAGTTGGGGTCATAAGGCCAACGCCTCAACCGTCTGAGCCACTCAGCTCGGCGATAATTTCATAATTTGCTTCATATCGACTATGAATGCAAATCGCGACCCAGAATGTGTGTATCGTTGAATAGAGAATCTTTCGTCCGACGTTGAGGTACAATTGCGGTAGACCTAGGACAATCAGGGCAAAAGTTACATGGTGTACAAAATTACAAAGTTACAAAATGTTTTGGAACATCATTTGTGTGTGTGTCCGCCTCTGTGGTGTAGTGGTTAGTGTGATTAGCTGCCACACCCACAAGCCTGGGCTCGATTCCCTGCTCTGCCACGAAATTGGAAAAGTGGTACGAGCGCTGGAACGGAGTCCACTCAACCTCGGGAGGTCAACTGAGTAGAGGGGGGCTCGATTGCCACCTCAGCCATCCTAGAAGTGGTTCTCCGTGGTTTCCCACTTCTCCTCCAGGCAAATGCCGGGATGGTACCTAACTTAAGGCCACGGCTGCTTCCTTTCCTCTTCCTTCTCTATCCCTTCCAATTTTCCCATCCCACACCAAGGCCCCCGTTCAGCATAGCAGGTGAGGACGCCTGGGCGAGGTACTGGTCATTCTCCCCAGTTGTATCCCCCGGCCCAATATCTCACGCTCCAAGACACTGCCCTTGAGGCGGTAGAGGTGGGATCCCTCGCTGAGTCCGAGGGAAAAACCAACCCTGGAGGGTAAGTAGATTAAGAAAGAAAGATCTGTGTGTGTGTTTCTTATCATTGGAAAGAAGAATATGACAATAATTGAACGAACCATCGTCACTTTTCTTGGGCTTCAGCTTCGCAAATTACAATCGCTCAGAATCATACGACTTACATAAGCGCACGCGTCTTCTTCGAAATGAAATGTCGTATGGCTTTTAGTGCCGGGATATCCCAGGACGGGTTCGGCTCGCTAGGTGCAGGTCTTTCTATTTGACTCCTGTAGGCTACCTGCGCTTCGTGATGAGGATGAAATGATGATGAATACAACACATACACCCAGCCCCCGTGCCGTTGGAATTAACCAATTAAGGTTAAAATCCCCGACGCGGCCGGGAATCGAACCCGGGACCCTCTGTACCGAAGGCCAGTACGCTGACCGTTCAACCAACGAGTCGGACTTCTTCGAAATGATTCCGAGTGATACGATTCGCATATGATCGGGCTATATAATTAGCCATCTGTGTCGCTAAATGACCAACCAGAAAAAATAATTAGTTTTATCTATAGTCCGCGCACCTTTTAGTGATATTTCTTTCTACGGTGTTGAGGTGCAAGGAGGGAGCTCTCCCGGTTCCGGTAATACTGCCAACTGAATGGAAATGAAATCTGAAATGAATCGATAATATGATCGATATGAATTTTCTAAACCTTTATTATCTTAAGCCAACAACTGTGTCATACACACATTATATAACATTACTAGCAAGATACCCGTGCTTCGCTACGGTATTATACTGAAATTTATAATTGAATGCTTATTGTTTTAGATATATAATCCGCCGCAATTCGCGATCTGACTCGTTTTCAGCGAGAATCCACCAAAATTCTTTATCTGACTCGTTTTCTATTAGAATACGGCACGTTTCCTCCCATTTTTCAATCTTTCTTCCCAGCAATCGATTTCGTACTACCCGGGCTACGCTCAGGTATTCCTCCCGGTCAGCTTGGTCCGTAAATCTTTGCCATCTTTTCCTATAATCATTTTTAATATGGATAAAATCCTTCAGGAGATCCGGCGTGGTGTCATATTGGGTGCCTTGGCGGCACTGAACCCGCGGCCGGACTGCATTCTTAGTCATTACCCGTCCAGGAGCCGTTTCCAGCGCGGTCCGCACATTTGACGACGGTCCGGTACATTATTATTATTATTATTATTATTATTATTACTATTATATGTTGCTGGGATGAATGATGACAGGGAAAACCGGAGTATCCGGAGAAAAACCTGTCCCGCCTCCGTTTTGTCCAGCACGAATGTCACATGGAGTGACCAGGATTTGAACCACGGAACCCAGCTGTGAGAGGCCGGTGCGCTGCCGCCTGAGCAGCGGAGGATCCTTATAAGTACATTAAGTACAGTAAACTCAATTGGTCTCACCTCCTTCTACACCCCACCGCCGTTAAGTTTATTTACCGCCCCCCCCCCAAAAAAAAATAATTAAAAGAAGGTGTGTTTCTTTATGTTTAAAGGAGATTCCAAACACCAATGTTCACGTCTATTACCTTCAGTTTTGAGATATAAGTATCCCTATAAAAATAATTTACTTTTTTCACTTCATTTCACACTACTCCCCCCCCCCCCCTAAGTGAATTTTCCCGCAAAAAAATACTTGTTTCTTTAATAGTAAAGGATCTTCTAAATACCAATTATCACGACTCTAACTTCTTCAATTTTCGATTTATGTGTCCTCATGAAAGGATTTCAACTCCTTTACACTCCCGCCCCCCAAGATGGTTCCCCCCCCCCAAAACGCGGTTTTCTTTGTTTTTAAAGGAGATCCAAATACGAATTTTCACATCTGTAACAACTTTAGTTTTTATTAGATGTATGTATTCTCATACAATTAAGTCAATTAATTTTTCAATTCTTTCACCCCCTCCCCCTTCATGGATTTTCCAAGAATACGTGTTTCTTTACTTTTAAAGCAAATTGCAAATATCAAATTTCACGTCTGTAACATCTTCATTTTTGAGATATCAGTAGCCTAATTAAAATAATTCAACACCATTTTTAGAAACACTTACACCCCTCTCCACCCAAGTGGTATTTCCGAAAACTAAAAATACACGTTTCTTTATGTTTAATAGAGATAAAAAAATCCATTTTTCACTTCTGTAACATGTTACGTTTTTTTAGACATACTGTAAAAATTCTCATTTTAAAATTTCACCCCTTTTGAGTTCCCCTTATATGGAGTTTCCAAAAACAAATCACCTATGTTTCTTTACATTTACATGAGATTCCAACCACCCACTTTTTACGTCTGTAACATTTTACGTTTCCAAGATATTCTGGAGATATAGTCTTTCAAAAAATTCACCCCAATTTGTCACTTCTGTTTAAGCGCCACTAATTGGATTTTCCAAAAACTAAAAAATACGTGTTTCTTTGTTTTTAAAGAAGACCCCATATACAAATTTTCAGTTCTGTAATATCTTCCGTTTCTGAGATATATGTATCCTCATTAAAGGCATTCAGCCCATTTTTCACCCTTTTACACCCCTCCTATTGGGATTTACAGGAAACAAAAAAATACGTGTTCCTTTATTTTTAGAGGAGATTCTAACTACCAATTATTACATCTGTAAATTTTAAAGTTTTAAGATGTAGACACACTCATTTTAAAAAATTCACGCCCCCTTTTCACCCCCCAATAGTGGATTTTCCAAAAGCGAAAAAAATACGTGTTCCTTTACTTTTAAAGTAGATCCCAAATACCAATTTTCAGGTCTGTAATATCTTCAGGTTCTGAAATATAAGTAGCCTCTTTGAAGGCATTCAACCAATTATTCACCCTTTCACACCCTTCCTATTGGGATTTTCCGAAAACAAAAGAATACGTGTTCCTTTATTTTTAAAGGAGATTCTAAATACCAATTTTTACATCTATAAACTTTAACAGTTTTTAGATATAGATACACTCATTTTAAAAAATCACCCCCTTTTCACCCCCCCATTAATTGGAATTTCCAAAAACAAAAAAATACGTCTTTCTTTATTTTTAAAGGAGATCCCAAATACCAATTTTCAGGTCTGTAATATCTTCAGGTTCTGAAATATAATTAGACTCATTAAAGGCATTCGACCCATTCTTCAAACTTTTCCACCCTTCCTTCCTATTGGGATTTTCCGAAAACAAAATATACGTGTTTCTTTGTTTTTAAAGGAGATTCTAAATACCAATTTTCACATCTCTAACCTTTAAAAGTTTTGAGATATAGATACACTCATTTTAAAATATTACCCCCTTTTCACCCCCCAGTTAATTGGATTTTCCAGAAACAAAAAAATACGTGTTTCTTTATTTTTAAAGGAGATCCCAAACACCAATTTTCAGGTCTGTAATATCTTCAGTTTCTGAAATATAAGTAGCCTCATTAAAGGCATTCAACCCTTTCTTCACCCCTCTTTACCCCTCCTATTGCGATTTTCCGAAAACAAAAAAATATGTGTTTCTTTATTTTTAATGAAGATTCTAAATACCATTTTTTACATCTGCAAACTTTAAAATTTTGGTGATATAGATTCACTCATTTTAAAAATTCACCCCCTTTTCACCCTCGTATTAATTGGATTTTCCAAAAACAAAAAAATACGTGTTACTTTATTTTTAAAGGAGATCCCAAACACCAATTTTCCGGTCTGTAATATCTTCAGTTTCTGAAATATAAGTAGCCTCATTAAAGGCATTCAACCCTTTCTTCACCCCTCTTTACCCCTCCTATTGCGATTTTCCGAAAACAAAAAAATATGTGTTTCTTTATTTTTAATGAAGATTCTAAATACCATTTTTTACATCTGCAAACTTTAAAATTTTGGTGATATAGATTCACTCATTTTAAAAGTTCACCCCCTTTTCACCCTCGTATTAATTGGATTTTCCAAAAACAAAAAAATACGTGTTACTTTATTTTTAAAGGAGATCCCAAACGCCAATTTTCAGGTCTGTAATATCTTCAGTTTCTGAAATATAAGTAGCCTCATTAAAGGCATTTAACCACTTCTTCACCCCTTTTCACCCCTCCTATTGCGATTTTCCGAAAACAAAAAATACGTGTTTCTTTATTTTTAATGAAGATTCTAAATACCCTTTTTTACATCTGCAAACTTTAAAATTTTGGTGATATAGATTCACTCATTTTAAAATTCACCCCCTTTTCACCCTCGTATTAATTGGATTTTCCAAAAACAAAAAAATACGTGTTTCTTTATTTTTAAAAGAGATCAAAAGTACCAATTTTCAGGTCTGTAATATCTTCAGTTTCTGAGATATAAGTACTGGTATCCCGATTAAAGGCATTCAACCCATTTTCCCCCATTTTTCACCCTTTTTCACCCCTCCTATTGGGATTTTCTGAAAACAAAAAAATACGTGTTTCCTTATTTTTAAAGAAGATTCTAAATACCAATTTTTACATCTGTAAACTTTTAAAGTTTTTAGATATAGATACACTCATTTTAAAATTTCACCCCCCTTTTCACCCCCTTAGCGAAGGAATATCCAAAAATCCTCTCTTAGCGAGCACCTACATCTTAATATGAATATATCCCCAAAATGTCATTTCTTTATGTCCAGTAGTTTTGGCTCTGCGATGATGAATCAGTCAGTCAGTCAGTCAGTCAGTCAGTCAGTCAGTCAGTCAGTCAGTCAGTCAGTCAGTCAGTCAGTCACTCAGTCAGGACAAGTTATTTTATATATATAGATATAACATTTGTCGATGCGAATCTTGTTCCTAGCATGAATTTTATAGTTTGGATTTGCTGTGTAAACAACAACAGATATATATAAGAAGATGTCACCACGGAAATAGGATGTAATTTTGTAATTTAGCAGTTGCCTAAACTGACTGAATTTCCACTTGTTTTACATAAAGTGTACACCAGATGTCACACAGCGATGCATAAGCGATTCATAGTTTGTGTTTCAAAGGTTGCTAATATGAATCTCGAAAGTACCCGAGGTCGACCGATTCAGCTCTAGGGTGTCCATGTACCGCTAAAAGGTGCGCGGACTATACTTACCGTTGTTATATATACTGTGTACATCTGCTATTGTTTTAACGTCGCACCTACTCAAGTTAGGAGTTTTGGTAACGGTGGAATAGGTAAGGGCTACGAGTGGGAAGGAAGCGGTTGTGGCTTCGATTAAGGTTCAACCGCAATATTTGCCTGGTGTGAAAATGGGAAACCACGGAAAAGTTCCTTCAGGTCTTTCGGCGGTGGGACTTTCAACTCACTATCTCCCGAATGCAAGCTTAAAACTACGTAGTCCGAACCGCGTAGCCAAATGGCTCGATACTGTTGTTTTCGTTAGCCATTTAAAAATAAAATTGTGCCTTTCATTTCACCCGAAATAGAACTTGCGCCGCGCTGTTGTCACGAAAACCGAGCTCGATAGTTGCAGTCGCTTAAGTGCAGCCAGTATCCAGCAATCGGGAGATAGTGGGTTCGAGCCCCACTGTCGGCAGCCCTGAAGATGGTTTTCCGTGGTTTCCCATTTTCACACCAGGCAAATGCCGGGGCTGTACCTTAATTAAGGCCACGGCCACTTCCTTCCAGTTCCTAGGCCTTTCCTATCCCATCGTCGCCATAAGACATATCTGTGTCGTCCGACTCGCTGGCTGAACGGTCAGCGTACTGGCCTTCTGTTCAGAGGGTCCCGGGTTCGATTCCCGGCCGGGTCGGGGATTTTAACCTTAATTGGTTAATTCCAATGGCACGGGGGCTGGGTGTATGTGTTGTCTTCATCATCATTTCATCCTCATCACGACGCGCAGGTCACCTACGGGTGTCAATTAGAAAGACCTGCACCTGGCGAGCCGAACCCGTCCTGGGATATCCCGGCACTAAAAGCCATACGACATTTCATTTTTCATATCTGTGTCGGTGCGACATAAAGAAAAAAAAAGTTGTCATGAAAACCCAGCGGGGCAGTTCTTGACTTGTCCCCATTCGTAGTTTCTGTGATAGGAATTTCGAAGCACTTTGTATATTCCACGGCTCATGGTTTGTTGTCATTTTGAAGTTCTGTTATTCTCATGTGAGAGGAATGTATAATATTGCAACATAGTGTACACAGCATGAACCAGTTTCGCTGTAAAGGTATGTGTATTAAATTTTACATCATCGCATGTTGCGTCTTCGTTGTGATGTTTCTGTCTCTTTTTACAATAATATTTTTAACCAGCAATTTCTAGGCTTCCATACTATGCGTCCTCCGCTATGAGGGAATAAAACAACTTCAAGGTGACATAAACTAATAGCCATACAGTGATTACGTTTCCTCATATAGGCGTACATATAACTATTTAACAAACATATCTGGCTGCATAGTGTGAATTCCACTCATGGGTAGGAGCTGTGTAATGCAGTACATCTACGGTACATCCTGTGACAGTGTACAGTAGGTCTCAGATTAAGAGTGGCTACTTTTCTTTTTCTTTTTTGTTGTTGTTGCTATTTTGCTTTACGTCGCACCGACACAGATAGATACATAAATGTCGTTATTGGCGTAGTTAAGGCCATTGGGCCTTCTCTTACACTAAACCAATTAGTAAACAGTAAAGTCATTAAGTAACACTACCGTAATTAATACTAGAAGACACCATTTAAACACAATCAAAATAAATTTGAAATAAAATTTCACGTCTGCCTCTGTGGTGTAGTGGTTAGCGTGATTAGCTGCCACCCCCGGAGGACCGGGCTCGATTCCCGGCTCTGCCACAAAATTTGAAAAGTGGTACGAGGGCTGGAACGGGGTCCACTCAGCCTCGGGAGGTCAACTGAGTAGAGGTGGGTTCGATTCCCACCTCAGCCCTCCTGGAAGTGGTTTTCCGTGGTTTCCCACTTCTCCTCCAGGCGAATGCCGGGATGGTACCTAACTTAAGGCCACGGCCGCTTCCTTCCCTCTTCCTTGCCTATCCCTTCCAATCTTCCCACCCCTCCACAAGGCCCCTGTTCAGCATAGCAGGTGAGGCCGCCTGGGCGAGGTACTGGTCATACTCCCCAGTTATATCCCCCGACCAAGAGTCTGAAGCTCCAGGACACTGCCCTTGAGGCGGTAGAGGTTGGATCCCTCGCTAAGTCCGAGGGAAAACCCGAACCTGGAGGGTAAACAGATGATGATGATGATAAAATTTCACCACAGTGAGACATACATACAACAGCAGCAATAATAATAATAATAATAATAATAATAATAATAATAATAATAATAATAATAATAATAATAATTGTTACCGTGTTTTTGCGGTAGTTAGAGGTGAAAGAAGGTGCGCCTGTGAACGGGTCTCAAGCTACGAAATTAGAGTTCATGTAAAATTAACAAGGTTATATTTTCTTTTCAAAATAAAGAAATAACAAGCATGGCAGGTACAGAGTAGCAAGTCAACAAAAATGTAGTTACAATATTTACCGGATTTGGGCTTCGCGCCCCGGCTTCACAATTCTTGGGCAATCAGCCCAACCTTACTCCAAAATAAGTTTTAACAGAGGGGCAGAAAACCCCATTCATGCTCAGGAGCACTTGCTCCAAATTACACAGAAAAGCCTCCTCGAGGCATACAACACTCAATTTTCAAGAAAGAGCCACTCGCTCTCAAACTTTAAGCCTCTCAAAGGCCACACCAAACTCCACCTTCAAGTTGTCCTCTCAGGACATAGACACAGGGGTAAAATACCCAACCTACTGAGGTCTATTAAGTGAGAAAAAGATTAATTACATGACCTCTAAAATAACAATTTGAGAGGAGGCGAACTTGCGCTCCTAATACACTTTGTTTAAAACCTACTTGGCACTAGGCCGTTAATACAAGGGCTAATCCCATACTAAAGAGGTGACTTAAGAAAGAAACAATTTACATTACGTTAAAGAAGAATAGGTTGAGAAAAAATAAGTTCACCTCAAAACAATATGAGTGGGAGCTCGAGAGGGTTAAGCACTCTCTATCCCGATATGCAGTTTAAAGATAGAATAGATACCAAGGGTCTTTACATTTTAAGGAAGGTTACATTATGGAAAAACTTCGGACCCGCCCCGAGAGTTAAACTGCTGAGCTAGCAAAGAAGGAAGTTATTAATCGGCCATTACCTGTTGTTGACCACTGCCGAAGAAAGAGGCGCTTCCCGCCCCCTGCTATGTACTTTACACACTGAAAGATGGTACAGAAGTGGCGCAGAGACCCAAAAATCAGCAGTTTATATACTCTCGCGGAAAGTTCGAGGCGTTTCAGGGAAGAAAACACCCGCCCACAATCACTTTATTGGTTAGGGATAAGCAGCATATTCAAGTTGGGGGAAGATACATCAGATTGGTCAGAAATTAATTAAAGAAATTCGGGATTGGCTAAATACAAAACAAGGGGAAATAGAGGGGTATACAGCCAACTTAAACAATAACAGAAAAAAAATTAACAAGAAACAAACTTTTGAAATAAAAATTTCTCCAAAAAATAGTTCTTTCACATCGCACTAGGGTGCACCATTGTAGTTTTTCAGTAGTGTCCTCTAGAAGAGAAAGTTCACACTTCTTACTACCGGTAAAACAAAAATACATCAAAAGTGGCACAGTTCAAAAACTCCAAACTTTCCACTTAGTGACATCTTCTGAGAAACTTGAAAATTAATACCGTCAATAAAGTTCAGACTTCCTCCAGCAGAGGAGTTTCAACTGGCGCACATTTTAAATTAGCGGCGTGGAGGTGTACCGCCCGGTACAATAATAATAATGTAGTAGCACGATCACTGAAAGGCCAGAAATGCACAGGTCACTCGCATCCTGCTGTACCTCTTAACGCTCTTTTAAATGACACTATAGTTGGTTTTCCTCTGACGTCCGGTAAACGATTCCATTCTCGTGCAGCAAACACCGAGAATGAGCTGTTATATCCGGCAGTTCGATGGTGAGGAATGATGAGCAAGTTGGATGTTTGAGCCCTTGTATGTCTGTCATGATCATTTGAGAAGTAATTGAAACGCGAAGAAAGGTAAGATGGGGAAGATGTAGTAAGAACTCGATGGAGGAGAGACAAAGTATGATGGTTACGACGAACATGGAGTCGCGGCCACTCTAATTTTACGAAAGATGGTGACACGTGGTCATATTTTCTTAAATTGAAAATATATCTCACACATGCATTTTGAGCGCGCTGTAGCCTTAGGGAAAATTGCGGCCTCTCGTCATTGAAACCAACATCACAATAGTCAAAATGTGGCATTACAAGAGCTTCAATTAATTTATTTTTAAGCTTTATTGGAAATATATGTTTATATTTATATAAAGAATGTAAAGCCGAGTAACCTTTTTGACAGACATATAGGCTAAGACATGTGGAGACCAAGTCATACGTTCGTCCGGCGACGATGGGACAGGAAAAGCCTAGGAATGGGAAGGAAGCGGCCGTGGCCTTAATTAAGGTACAGCCCCAGCATTTGCCTGGTGTGAAAATGGGAAATCACGGAAAAACATATTCAGGGCTGCCGACAGCGGGATGCGAACCCACTATCTCGCTGATGCGAGCTCACAGCTGCGCGCTCCTAACCGCACGGCCAAATCGCCCGGTCTTAATAATGGCCACCGCTTAACAATCCGTGGTCTTACAGCTCTGCATTCGGGACGCGGAGGGGCTGGTCCGTACCGTCGGCGGTCCTGAGAAAGGTTTTCGTGGTTTTCCATTCTCCTGCACTAAAGCAAATGGCGGGACAGATCCTCTTACAGGCCACGGCCGCCATTACCTTACCATCTCCTTCAGGCTATGGAATGAACACAATAATTTTGTAGTAGTAGTAGTAGTAGTAGTAGTAGTAGTAGTAGTAGTAGTAGTAGTAGTAGTAGTACCTTAGTAGTAGTAGTAGTAACTTAGTAGTAGTAGTAGTAGTGCCAGCCTCGCGGTGTAGGGGTAGCATGCCTGCCTCTTACCCGGAGGCCCGGGTTCGATCCGGCCAGGTCAGGGTTTTTTATCCGGATCTAATGGCTGGTTTGAGGTTCACTCAGCCTACGTGATTACATTTGAGGAGCTATCTGACGTCATTGTATGTGACAAGTATTATGATGACGATTGGATTCAGTGCAATAGTTGCAAATATTGGGCTCATGAAACCTGCACCAAAATTCAGGATGAATTGTTTTATCATTGTCCTACATGGCAAAAGTGATGACTACAATTCATAGTGTCGTATTTTATTGCTTGGTATTTCACTATAAATACCTTAAATAACTGGCAGGTGTTCATATTTAGCAGTTTAAATTACACGATCAGCTGGACCAAGTTACACGCTATCGGTCCAAATTACACGATATAAAATTTTAGAATAAATGTCACTTTTAAACAAACCATAAAGATAATCATCATCATCATCATCATCATCATCTGTTTACCCTCCAGGTTCGGTTTTTCCCTCGGACTTAGCAAGGGATCCCACCTCTACCGCCTTAAGGGCAGTGTCCTGGAGCTTCAGACTCTTGGTCGGGGATACAACTGGGGAGTATGACCAGTACCTCGCCCAGGCGGCCTCACCTGCTATGCTGAACAGGGGCCTTGTGGAGGAATGGGAAGATTGGAAGGGATAGGCAAGGAAGAGGGAAGGAAGCGGCCGTGGCCTTGAGTTATGTACCATCCCGGCATTCGCCTGGAAGAGAAGTGGGAAACCACGGAAAACCACTTCCAGAATGGCTGAGGTGGGAATCGAACCCACCTCTACTCAGTTGACCTCCCGAGGCTGAGTGGACCCCGTTCCAGCCCTCGTACCACTTTCAAATTTCGTGGCAGAGCCGGGAATCGAACCCGGACCTCTGGGGGTGGCAGCTAATCACGCTAACCACTACACCACAGAGGCGGCGCCATAAAGATAATACTAATATTTATTTTCATCAAATCGTTTGATACATTGTAGTACAGTAATTTCGCGGATTGAATTTAAGAGATTTTCATCACGGTCAACAGAGTTATGGACGTTTAAGTTTAAATGGTCCGAATTACACGAACTTCCCCTATGTCTTTTTATTTCGGAGTTCTCAATCAGAAAGTAAATCACATGCCTCACATTCACTTTTTAAGCTTTCCCCTCCCCTGAAACCCACTGAATGTCGTTTTCTATCATGCCCCGCACTCCCAAACAAATTAGTAAGAGCAAACAGGCAGTTAGACGTGACAAACAACATTGCTCAGTGACTAAACGGCAAGTGAAGTTTGAACCAGTACGTCAGATTGTAAACTGAAGGCATGTGGCATCATGTGATCGTATGTACGAATTTCATCCGTTGTCAGCTTAGGTTACTTCCCACACAAAACAATTATAATAATAATAATAATAGTTGTTACGATGTTTTGTGGATTTGCAGAGGTGAAAGAAGGTGCTGGGTGGAATAGGTCTCAACTTACGAAATTAAAGTTAATTTAAAATTTTAACCAAGGTTATATTTTCTTTTCAAAATCAACAGATAACAACAATAGAGTAACAGGTACCAAGTAGCAGGAAAACAATTTAAGAAATTACAATAGTTACAAGATTTGGGCTTCGAGCCCCAAGATTAATTTCTGAGCTCTCAGCTCACCACCACAATAGCTAAAGGGCAGAAAACACCTAAGTACAAGGAGCACTTGCTCCTAATTACCACGTTAAGAAGAAGAGCAGACCCGCTCTCAATTTGACAAGCCTATCAAAGGCTACAACAACTTCATTTCTATCTGCCCTTAAGGCACACCAAGAAACAGGGGTATTTGATACCCAACCTACAGGGCCTTTACATTAGGAAAATAAAACATAAGGTTAAGTTACTGACCCATAATACAAAATAGAATGGAGGCGAAGCTTGCACTCCAAATACACTCTTGAAACCTACTTGGCACTAGGCCGCTTACGCAAGGGCTAATCCCATACTAAGGAGGTGACACGATAAGAAAACTTTATTACATTACGAAGAGAAGAAAAACGGTTATGAAAACGTAGTCACCTCAAAACAATATGAGTGGGAGCTCGAGAGGGTTAGGCACTCTCTATCCCAATTTATAGTTAAAGTGACGAAATTTTACCAAGTGTCTATTACATTTTAAAGATAGGTTACATGAGAAAAGTTTCGAACCTGCCCCGAGGGTTAAACTGCTGAGCTAGCAAGAAATAAAGTTATAAAACGGCCATTACCTTGTGAATGAACTGCTGCCCGAAGAAAGAGGCGCTTCCCGTCCCCTGCTACATACTCACACACTAAGCAAGATGTCGATGAAGTGGCACTGAGACAAGAAAATCAACAGTTTAAATATCCTCGTGGAACATTCGAGACCTTTCAAGATTGAGTACCCACACCCCCCTCAACTTTATTGGATAGCTTAAAGCAACATCTCCATATCGGAGAAGACATACGTTATTGGTCAAAAATTAATTAAAGAAATTCGGGATTGGCTAAATTCAAAACAAGCGGAAAGAGAAGGGTTATACTGCCAACCCAACAAATGACTGAAAGAAATTTAACAAAGAACAAACTTATGAATACCAAATTTCTTCAAAAAAACAGTTCCTTCACTTCGCACTAGGGTGCACAATTATAGTTCTTAAGTAGTGCCATCTAGAAGAGAATGTCCACACTTCTTGCTACAGAGTAAACAAATACAAATCGAAATAGACATCGTTCAGAACACTTCAAAATTTACAGTAGAGACATCTTTCGAGAAACCTTTGATTTAATACAGTTTTTAAAGTTCAGAGTTTCTCCTGTAGAGGTTTCAACTGGCGCAATATTTGAATTCGCGGCGTGGAGGTATACCGCCCGGTACAATAATAATAATAATAATAATAATAATAATAATAATAATAATAATAATAATAATAATAATAATAATAATAATAATAATGGTGCTGTTTGGGTCAACATTCCATAGACTGGTTTGATGCAGCTACCATGCCACCCTATCCCATGCAAACCTTTTAATGTCTACATAACTACTACATCTTACAGCTACTCTAATCTGTTTGTAATATACATACCTTGTCGTTTATACCACCTGCAGTTCCCTCGAAAGGTCCGGTCAAATTTCGCCAAATCGTTCTCCCCTCACCAATTCGATTCAATATCTCATCATTCATGATTCGATCTACCCATCTCACTCCTATAACACCACGTTTCAAAAGCTTTTATTCTCTTTACTTCTTTCTTTCTTTCTTTCTTTCTTTCTTTCTTTCTTTCTTTCTTTCTTTCTTTCTTAATCTGTTTACCCTCCAGGGTTGGTTTTTCCCTTGGACTCAGCGAGGGATCCCACCTCTACCGCTTCAAGGGCAGTGTCTTGGAGCTTCAGGCTCTGGGTTGGGGGATAAAACTGGGGAGGATGACTAGTACCTCGCCCAGGCTTCCTCATCTGCTATGCTGAACATGGACCTTGCGGGGGATGAGAAGATTGGAAAGGATAGACAACGAAGAGGGACGGAAGCGGCTGTGGCCTTAAGTTAGGTACCATCCCGGCATTTGCCTGGAGGAGAAGTTGGAAACCACGGAAAACCACTTCCAGGATGGCTGAGGAGGGAATCGAACCTCCCTCTACTCAGTTGACCTCCCGAGGCTGAGTGGCGCCCGTTCGAGCCCTCGCACCACTCTTCAAATTTCGTGGCAGAGCCGGGAATCGAACCCGAGCCTCCAGGGGTGGCGGCTAATCACACTAACCACTACACCACAGAGGCGGACTATTCTCTTTCTTTCTGAGCTAATTGTCGTCCATGTTTCACTACCATACGATGCAACACTCCGGATGAAAATCTTCAGAAACTCTTTCTAATTCCTATATCAATGTTCGATGCGAGGACATTACTTTTCTTCAAGAAAGCTCTTCCTTGCTTGTGCTAGTCTGCTTTTTATGTCCTCCTCATTCCATTCATCACCCAAGTAACAATTTTCATCGACTTCTTTTAGGACTTCATTTACTAATCTAATACGAGGGTGAATCAATAAACAGGTCGCAAAACTGAATTGAGGCAAAAATAATCTAAGTCACTTTCTGACATTTATTTCACTTTTCCACATATTCACCCTGTACATTTAGGCACTTATCCCATCTCTTTACAAGTCCTTGAAAGTCAGTAGCAAAGAAGTCCTTTGGTTGCTGTCGCAGCCAACGTGTAACCTCATAGATTACCACATCATCAGTTTCAAAATGACGGCCTACAAATGATTTTTAGGGGCCCAAAGAGATGAAAATCTCTGGGGGCAAGGTCAGGACTGTATGACTGATGTCCCTAGCGCTCCCTATTTCTGATGCTTTTCCTTAAATGGTTAAACTTCTGGATCCAATTCAATACAGCTTTCCGTGAGAAACAGTTTTCACCATAGACGGGATGCATTTCGCGATGTACTTCTTCTGTGGACAGTCCTTTGGCCCAGAAAAAACGCACAACTGCACGCTGTTCTTCTCGTGTACTGTCATGCAACACATGTGCCATCATGCACTAACAGCCTCTGACTGGCTGAGTGTTTGCGAGATGTCTTACGACAATTATACATATGCTGCAATCTGTTGGCAAAACTTGCGCGCGAAATTTCAAATGGTATAAGGCACACACATGTTTGCGACTTATTTATTGACTCACCCTCGTATTTCCTGCATCACCTGACTTAATGCGACTGCACTCAATACTCTTGCTCTGGATTTACTTATTTTAATCTTATACTCCTCCAAGACTATGTATTTACCATTCAGCAATTTCTCCAAATCTTCTGTGGACTCAGAAAAATAACAATATCATCAGCGTACACAAAGTTATGGTTTCCTCTCCTTAGATTGTGATCCCTTTTCCAAATTCCTCTTTGATATCCTTTACCGCTTGTTCTGTATAAACAGTGAAAAGGTGAGAGGGACAAACTGCAGCCTTGCCTCACTCAATTCTTGATTGCCGCTTCCTTTTCATAGCCTTCAATTCTCATCACTGCAGACTGATTTTTGTACAGATTGTAAATAATAATAATAATAATAATAATAATAATAATAATAATAATAATAATAATAATAATAATAATAATAATAATAATGACCGAGTTCGATTCCTGACTCTGCCACGAAATTTAAAAAGTGGTACAAGGGCTGGAACGGGGTTCAATAGCCACAGGAAGTCAAATGAGTAGAGGTCGGTTCGATTCTCACCTCAGCAATCCTCGAGGTAGTTTTCGTGGTTTCCCACTTCTCCTCCAGGCAAATGCCGGAATGGTACCTAACTTAAGGCCACGGTCGCTTCCTTCCCTCTTCCTTGTCTATCCGTTCCAATCTTACCCCACCCTACAACAGGGCCCCTGTTCAACATAGCATGTGAGGCCGCCATGGGAGGTACTGGTCCTCATCCCCGCTTTTATCACCGACCCAAAGTCTCACGCTCAAGCAGTCGAAAAATGATCGAATAAACATGTAACTTGAAATTTCGGTTCGGAAATATAACATCTGAATCTGTTGGCATGGGTTATAAGCATGTAGCTCATGCAGGAGGTGAAATAAACAGTTCGCGTAGCGCTATAAGAAATACATTGGTTACATTTAAGACCCTAGCAGCAGAACAAATTACCGTAGGAATATGTAACATGAAATATCGGTTCGGAAAAAAATCATTTCATTCTGTTGGCATAGGTTACAAGCTTGTAGCTCATGCAGGAGCGAAATTAAACACAACGCCTAGTGCCTTGAGCCGAAAAAAATTCGTGCTACACACGTGATAGGGAATGGAACTCAAGGTTCACATCTTATTAGAAGGGCAAATGTTTAAAATGACTCTTCCTCCGCATCCTCCTCCTCCCCCTTTTCCTAGGGATAAAGGGCTAAGGGCTAATGGGCTAAAGGGCTAAAGACATGTTATTAGAATGGCAAAAGGGTAAAATGACTCTTCCTCCTCCTCCTCCTTCTCCTAGGGGTAAAGTGCTAGAGGGCTAATGAGGTATAGGGCTAATGACCTAAAGGGCTAATGGCCTAATGGGATAAAGGGCAAACGGGCGAAAAGTCTAAAGAGCAAAAAGGCTTACTTTTTTGTAGTATTTAGGGTGCCTGT
The DNA here is from genome assembly GCF_040414725.1 of Anabrus simplex. Lineage (NCBI taxonomy): Eukaryota > Metazoa > Arthropoda > Insecta > Orthoptera > Tettigoniidae > Anabrus > Anabrus simplex. Next base: position 195,091,973 of record NC_090271.1, on the reverse strand, counting down.
CTTCGCCTTATCCGGGCTTGAGACCGGCTTGACAGCCAGAGGCGGAGTTAACACCCTAAGGAAGGGAGAATGTTGGAAACGAGTCTCCACCACTATAGTAATCGATCTACTATATGCTACAGAAGGATAGGTGAGAGTGAAGGTGAGGGCTGGAAATGTAGGAAGGTGTTTAGGCTGTTGTCCTAAGGTCTTTACTTTGAAGAACTATTACTCAATAATACCTGCACAACGTAATTCTTGCTTCATTTCGAGAATATCTTTTTTATACTCTCTGTAACCAGCATTATAACAGGCTCTTAGAAGATGCAAACGTTTTACGAGTAAGTTGGGGTCTTTAGAGTACCTTACGTCTACATGGGGTAACAGGGGCTTGTTGTGAGCCTATATGCGGACAGTTGATGTGTAGGAACTTATTTTAATGTAATTCGTGCTTCAGCAGTAGTGTTTCTAGGTACAAACTTAACTTGTTTCGATAGCAATGAAGCGTTGAAATTTTCTTCTACTTTATCTTTCATCTCTTCTTGAGATGTTTTCATGGCGACAGAACGTGTAGTAAACTTATAAAATGAAGTAAATCATAAAGCTCTAATGGCGATGAAACAAACAAAGTCACGTGCTTGGCCACGTGCTTATGTAACAGCTGTCACGGTGACAGCCGTCACCTTGACGGACCCTAACCTCACTTTTAAGGACAATAGAGCACCGCTAACGTCACTGCTGCCATCTTTACGGCGCTAAACCTCATTGCTGCCACCTTATGCACGTCGTGGCGCGGAATTTAAAATCCACGTGCTTTTTTGACATCTTTCAAGATAACAGCTGCAATCTTTAACCACGTGGGCGCGGAATTTTAAACAACAGAACATCGCTAGCCTCACTGCTGTCATCTTGACGGGGCTAAACATCGATGTTACCACCTTGGTTATACAATTTTGTGTTAGTTTACTGTTGATCGTTAAGCTGTTCGCATCATCGAAGTAGAAAGTAACAAGTGTCTAGTAGATTTAACTTGTATCTTTTAAAGAAGTATCTGTTAGCAGAAGATGTAGTCCGTCATGGAAAAACCTATTTCTAGCTATATTTGCAAAGAGTGAGGAAAAACATTTTCCCGAGGCTATCACAAGAAACGTCATGCGATATCATGTACGACAGTTTTTCAATGCAAACATTGTAGAAGAGAATTCAAGAACCCATACAACGCTCAACGTCACGAAGCCGCGTGTAATGTAGCTTCATCGAGCAAAAGATACAAAGAGCTCAACCGTAGTCAAGCAAACACTGATCTATTTTTTAAAGGTACACCTCTGCGAGAGATTTTTTATTCTCCCTTTTCGCCTAGATCTGCTACAAGTTCTGTTACTAAGCACATATTTCAAGATAAAGAGAGGCAAGATCATGATTATGATATTAAGGATAACAATGCTGATAATAATAGTGATAATAAAGAAAAAGGAGAAGAAGGAAAAGATCTCAAGGTTTCATTGCCATTAGAGGTTTACGATTTACTTCATTTTCTAAGTCTACTACACGTTCTGTCACCGTGCAAATGTCTCAAGAAGAGATGCAATATTAAATAGAAGAAAATTTCAATGTTTCATTGCTATCGAAACAAGTTAAGTTTGTACCTGGAAACATTACTGCTGAAGCACGTATTACATTAAAATAAGTCCCTACACATCAACGGTCTGCATATAGGTTCAAAGTTCACAACAAGCCACTGTTACCCCATGAAGATGTTGTTTGAGTCATCAGTCGAGAGACTGGTTTGATGCAGCACTCCGTGCCACCCTGTCCTGTGCTACCCTTTTCAGTTCTACGTAATTATTGCATCCTACATCTGCTGTAATCTGCTTCTCATATTCATACCTTGGTCTACCCCTACCGTTCTTACCACCTACACTTCCTTCAAAAACCAACCGAACAAGTCCTGGGTGTCTTAAGATGTGTCCTACCATTCTATCTCTTATTCTCGTCAAATTTTGCCAAATCGAACTCCTCTCACCAATTCGATTCAGTATCTCTTCATTCAGCATTCTTCTGTAACACCACATTTAAAAAGCTTCTATTCTCTTTCTTTCTGAGCTAGTTATCGTCCACGTTTCACTTCCATACAATGCCACGCTCCAGATGAAAGTATTTAGAAACATCTTTTTAATTCATATATCAATGTTTGAAGTGAGCAAATTTCTTTCCTTAAGAAAGCTCTTCCTTGCATGAGCTAGTCTGCATTTTATGTCCTCCTTACTTCTGCCATCGTTAGTTATTTTACTAACAAAGTAACACTATTTATCTACTCCCTTTAAGACGTCATTTCCTAATCTAATCTTTACTGCATCACCTGCATTCGTTCGACTGCACTCCATTATCTTTGTTTTGGACTTATTTATTTTCACCTTGTACTCCTTACCCCAAGACTTCGTCCATACAATTCATCAGCCTCTGGAGATCTTCTGCAGTCTCAGATAAAATAACAATCCAAAACCAAACCCGTGGCACTACAGCCCTTGAAAGGCCTTGGCCTACCAAGCGACCGCTGCTCAGCCCGAAGGCCTGCAGATTACGAGGTGTCGTGTGATCAGCACGACGAATCCTCTCGGCCGTTATTCTTGGCTTCCTAGACCGGGACCGCTATCTCACCGTCAGATAGCTACTCAATTCTAATCACGTAGGCTGAGTGGACCTCGAACCAGCCCTCAGGTCCAGGTAAAAATCTCTGACCTGGCCGGGAATCGAACCCGGGGCTTCCGGGTGAGAGGCAGACGCGCTTCCCCTACACCACGGGGCCGGCAATAAAATAACAATATCAACGGCCAGTCTCAAGGTCGAGATTTCCTCTCCTTGGATTATGATTCCCTTTCCAAATTCCTCTTTGATTTCCTTTGCAGCCTGTTCTATGTAAACATTGAAAAGGAGGGGGGACAAACTGCAGCCTTGCCTCACTCCTTTCTGGAATATTGCTTCTTTTTCAAAGCCCTTGATTCTTATGACTTCGGACTAATTTTTATACAGATTGTAGATAATTCCTCGTTCTCGGTATCTGATCCCAATCACCTTCAGAATCTTAAATAACTCGGTCCAATGAACATCATCGAATGCCTTTTCTAGATCTACGAACGCCATGTACGTGGTCTTGTCCTCCTTAATTCCATCTTCTAAGATCAGACGTAAAGTCAGGATTGCTTCACGTGTTCCTACATTTCTTCTGAAGCCAAATTGATCTCCTCCCAACTCAACTTCAGCTTGCCTTTCCATTCTTCTGTAAATAATACGTGTTAAAATTTTGCAGGCATGAGTTACTAAACTAATGGTGCGGTAGGTTTCACACTTGTCAGCACCGGCTTTCTTGGGAATAGGTATAACAACATTCTGCCGAAAATCGGATGGCACTTTTCCCGTGTCATACATCTTACACACTTAGTAGAATAACTTTGCCATGCTGGTTTTTCCTAAGACAGTCAGTAATTCAGAGGTAATGTCATCAATTCCAGGTGCCTTGTTCCTATTTATGTCTCTCATAGCTCTGTCAAACTCTGACCTCAAAATTGGGTCTCCCATTTCATTAGCATCAACAGCCTCTTCTTGTTCCAGAACCAAATCATCTACATCGTTACCTTGATACAACTGTTGGATATGTTCCTGCCAACTTTCCGCTTTATCTTCTTTACCTAGAAGTGGCTTTCCGTCTGAGCTATTAATATTCATGCACCTAGATTTCCTTTCTCCAAAGGTTTCCTTGATTTTCCTGTATGCAGCATCTACCTTTCCTAGGACCATACAACCTTCGGCATCCCTGCACTTCTCCTTCAGCCATTCTTCCTTACCTAGCTTGCACTTTCTGTCCACTTCATTCTTTAATTGCCTGTGGTTTTTCTGCCCTGTTCATTTCTAGCATTCTTGTATTTTCGTCGTTCATCAAGCCCGTTTGTGCTTTATCACATTAGCCCATTAGCCCCTTAGGCCATTATCCCTTTATCCTTTTAGCCCATTAGCCCTTTAGCGCATTAGCTCTTTAACCGTTTATCCCAAGGAGGAGGAGGAGGAGGAAGAGTCATTTTACACTTTTGCCTTTCTAATGGCTTTAGCCCTTTAACCCATTAGCCCTTTAACCCATTATCCGTAGGAAAAAGAGGAGGACAGGAGGAGGAGGAGGAGGAGTCATTTTTCTCATTTGCCCTTCTAATAAGATGTGACCCCTGAGTTCTATTCCCCAGCATGTGTGTAGCACGAATTTTTGTCGGCTCAAGGCACAAGCGTTCTGTTTAATTACGCTCCTGCATGAGCTACAAGCTTATAACCTATGCCAATAGATTGAAATGATATGTTTCCGAACCGATATTTCATGTTAAATGTTCATGCGATAATTTGTTCGACTGCTAGGGGCTTAAATGCAGCAATGTATTTCTATAGCGCTACGCGAACTGTTTATTTCACTTTCCGCATGAGCGACATGCTTGTAACCCATGCCAACAGATTCAAATGGTATATTTACGAACCAAATTTTCAAGTTACATGTTCATCCGATAATTTGTTCGACTGCTAGGGGCTTAAATGTAACCAATGTATTTCTATGCGCTACGCGAACTTCTTATTTCACCTTCCGCATGAGCGACATGCTTATAACCCATGCCAACATATTCAAATGGTATATTTCCGAACCAAAATTTCAAGTTACATGTTCATCCGATAATTTGTTCGACTGCTAGGGGCTTAAATGTAACCAATGTATTTCTTATGGCACTAGGCGTCCTGTTTAATTTCACGTTCCGCATGAGCTACATGCTTATAACCCATGCCAACAGATTCAAATAGTATATTTCTGAACAGAATTTTCAAGTTACATTTTTATATGATAATTTGTTCGACTGCTAGGGGCTTAAATGAAACTAGGCTTTCCGTTTAATTTCACCTTCCGTATGAGCTACATGCTTGTACCCCATGCCAACAGATTCAAATAGCATATTTCTGACCCGAATTTTCAAGTTACATTTTTATCTGATAATTTGTTCGACTGCTAGGGGCTTAAATGTAACCAATGTATTTCTTATGGTACTAGGCGTTCTGATAAGAGCCCATGTATAGCCGAGCCTATGTATAGCCGCCACCTTGCGTAACCGCCCATAGCCATCATCTTTCTCCATAAGAGCCCATGTACAGCCGCCATCTTGTACAATCACCCCTGGCCGGCATGTTTCTCCGTAAGAAGCCATGTATAGCCGCCATACTGCGCAATCGCCCATGGCCGTCATCTTTCTCCAGAAGAGACTATGTATAGCCGCCACCTTGTATAATCGCCCATGGTCCGAATCTTTCTCCATAAGAAGCCGTGTATAGCCGCCATCTTGCGCAATCGCCCATGGCCGTCTCCTTACGTATTGATCTACTATTTAAAATAGCGACGGGAAGGGCATCTAGCCGTAAGACTACGTCCTGTAAGGCCCTCCAATGCAGCGGCTGTGAGGTTAGGCTTGCTCTCATATGCGTCGGGAAGGGGAACTAGTCGTTAAAGTAAGGTTAGGCCCCTCAAAATTGCGACTGTGAGGTTAGGCTCGCTCTCTTGTGCATAATCCACAAATCAACATTTCATACCTACTATACTAGGGGTCAATGACCTTGCATTGGAACCTGCACTGCTACACTACTAGACCTCGTGTGCTGACGCAACAAAAAAGTGCTGACAGCGCTGTAGAATCCGCTTTGCCCTGCTACTAGTGTCAGACAAAATGCTCCGAGATCCCTCTGTTATTATCAAGTTTGCCATGGCAACATGTGGTGAAATAACAGCTGATATTTGTGCGGTCCGCGGCAAAACGCATTAACTTAAAATTTTGGCCACTCACAGCGCGGCGCTTCATTTCTCCCTGTAACGCACGGAGCCCATATTCGTAGCGCGTTAACACGTGCGGCCACTTTGCTCGGTAAGGCCATCTTATATGCGTATGGTAAACTATCATCGGTCTCACTACAGATGGTAATTCATTTCTTGTTTTGATTACAGGACCGTTTCGTTGTAGATAGGAAGAATCTTCCAACATTTGTTATTGTTTATTGAGTGTGTTTGTATTTTACATTTATGTCGATGAAATGCTCATGCACGGATTATGGTTATGTCAGAATAGAATTTATTTTTAAGTTAGTGTGGAGACGTTACCGAAGAATCTAGGTGCAGTCCCCACCTGTTTTTTTTTACAAGTTGCTTAACTCGCACTGACACAGATACGTTTTATGGCGAAGATGGGACAGGAAAAGGCTAGGAGTGGGAAGAAAGTGGCCGTGTACTTAATTAAGGTAACGCCCCAGCATTTGCCTGGTGTGAAAATGGGAAACCATGGAAAACAATCTTCAGGTTGCCGACAGTGGGGTTCGAACCCACTAACTCCCGAATCCTGAATACTGGCCGCATTTAAAAGACTGCAGGTATGGAGCTCGGTAAGTAGATTTATGCAACCCAACTCATGTGCGACATAGTTACAAGGTGACTATTCCCCTGCAGGCGTGCTGTATGGTACTAATGTCCAGTGAGCACATTTTGCACACGATTCTGAACCCTACCGACAGGTTCTATTATCCGATCGCAAAACATTACGCCTTTAAATCATGTAGCGACTCTCTTTGACCATGTAACTATGTTAATGTGTCACCCCTCGTGACCGGGTGTAACGTAGAGAGGAATCAATGCATAAAACTAGGTAACAGTGCAATAATTAATGTCGTATACACCAAACCGGATGGCATATGTACTATACTCTTGTCCTACTACCAGCATATTCCCAGCGCGTTCCTAGCGCTGTAGCGTAGCGGATATGGTTAAGCATTAGCCTAGCAATCGAAGGAATGTGCCATCGGAGGTTCAAGTCCTGCGTCGTCCAAGTATTTTTGTATTGGTATGATGTTTGAGTACGTAAATAGTATTTTTGCAAGTTGCTTTACGTCGCACCGACACAGATAGGTCTTATGGCAATGATGGGACAGGAAAGGGCTAGGAATGGGAAAGAAGCGGCCTTGGGCTTAATTAAGGTCCAGCCCCAGCATTTGCCTGGTGTAAATATGGGGAAATCACGGAAAACCATCTTCAGGGCTGCCGACAGAGGAGTTCCAACCCACTATATCCCGCATACTGGATAATCGCCGCATTAAGCGACTGCAGCTATCGAGCTCGGTAGTGAGACAAGCTACAATTGAAATAGTGGTACCATAATACGTTACATATAAATTCGTTTCAGTCAGCTATGGACCACGTTATTTCATCTGCTTCCTTGTTTGGGCTTTAACGTTTGCCCTGTATTCCCGCATGCGTCTTCGAGGGGCTTCTTTTCTTTCTTCAGCCCACGTCTGGCCTGTTTGATGCTTAGGGTTCTCAATGTTTCTTCCCTAGAGGACGGCCTTTCTGGATGTCTTACTGTATTTGTAATACACGCTTCTTGTAAATCCTTCTTCACCTCGATCAACCAAACCGCATTCTTTTTTTCTTTCTTTCTTAATCTGTTTTCCCTACAGGGTTGGTTTTTCCCTCGGACTCAGCGAGGGATCACACCTCTACCGCCTCATAGGCAGTGTCCTGGAGCTTCAGACTCTGGTTTGGGGGATACAACTCGGGAGGATGACTAGTACCTCACCCAGGTGGCCTCACCTGCAATGCTGAACAGGGGCCTTGGTAGGGGATGGGGTGATTGGAAGGGATAGACAAGGAAGAGGGAAGGAAGCGGCCGTAGCTTTAAGTTAGGTACCATCCCGGCATTTGCCTGGAGGAGAAGTGGGAAACCACGGAAAACCACTTCTAGGATGGCTGAGGTGGGAATCGAAGCCACCTCTACTCAGTTGACCTCCCGAGACTGGGTGCACCCGGTTCCAGCTCTCGTACCACTTTTCAAATTTCGTGGCAGAGCCGGGAATCGAACCCGAACCTCCGGGGGTTGCAGCTAATCACACTAACCACTACACCACAGAGGTGGACGCCATTCTTCTTTTTTTTTAAGTTACAATTTTGCTTTACGTCGCAACGGTTCAGATAGGTTTTATGGCGGGGATGAGATAGGAAAGGGCTAGGAGTGGGAAGGAAGATACCATGGCCTTAATTAAGGAACAGCCCCAGTATTTGCCTGTGTGAAAATGCGAAACTGCGAAATACCATTTTCAGGCCTGTCGACGGTGGAATTCTATTATTATTATTGTTATTATTATTATTATTATTATTATTATTATTATTATTATTATTATTGTTATTATTATTATTATTATTATTAATATTATTATTATTAACCTAACCCAATGGTACTACAGGGCCTTGGCCTTCCAAGCGACCGCTGCTCAGCTCGAAGGCCTGCAGATTACGAGGTGTCGTGTGGTCAGCGCGACGAGTCCTCTCGTGCGTTATTCTTTTCTTTCTAGACCGGGGGCGCTATCTCACCGTCAGCTAACTCCTCAATTCTAATCACGTAGGCTGATTGGACCACGAACCAGCCCTCAGATCCAGGTAAAAATCCCTGACCTGACCGAGAATCGAACCCGGGGCCTCTGGGTAAGAGCAGACACGCTGCCTCGTACACCACGGGGCCGGCATTATTATTATTATTATTATTATTATTATTATTATTATTATTATTATTATCCAGTTACGCCAAACAGACGAGATTTCAAAATCGCAATCGCTATTTTTTGAAGGGAAATATATTTTGGACAATACAGTAACGAACATGAATAACGTCGTCTTCTCGATCACTTTACTTACATCTTGGTAGGGTCATGGCTGTGAGGAGGTGGTGGTGGTGATTATTGTTTTAAGAGGAAGTAGAACTAGGCAACCATCTTCTATATAACACTAATCAGACAGGAAGAAATGGAAGGGATCCACCACTTCGAAAAAATGAAGGTATCGGTCAAAGAAGGACAAAGGCCACGGAGGGCGTGAAAATGAAAGACTCCCTAGCCCTCGGAAACCTAGTAACGTCGGAGTCGGAAAAGAACAAGAGTTGACAAGCGGAGGTCGGATAGGATAGATGGAAGTGTGGAGCCTGGCACAAGTAAGTGGAAGCAATGCCAGGACTCATCTAAAGGCCCCGTGGTCGCCAACACACGTTGTCAAGATCAGAGCCCCTGGGGCCCCTTTTAGTCGCCTCTTACGACAGACAGGGAATGCCGTGGGTGCTATTCTACCGCCTCCCACGCTGTGATCTGTGTTGTACAAGTGAACCTGGCCCGTTTTATGGCCAGATGCGCTTCCTGAAACGAACCCTATGTTAGAGGTTAATGATATATTTTTCCCTGCGGTAGTTGAATATTGAAGAATTCCCTTTAATTTGGAACTATTCGTGCACTCTGTGTATGAGGAAGCGTGATAAGCATATTGGCGTGGCTGTTGGCCCTCTATCCGACCTGAAACCTGTGGCGAAAACTCAAAATAAGTCAGGGCTGCCTAAACGACGCTAGAAATACCTGACATAAGCAGAATATTTTGTTGTTGTTGTTGTTGTTGTTGTTGTTGTTGTACTTTCCTAACTGCACTTTAAAAAGGTACTTTTTTTTTGCTATTAGTTTTACGTCGCACTGACACAGATACGTCTTGTGGTGACGATGGGACAGGAACGGGCTAGGACTGGGAAGGAAGCGGCCGTGGCATTAATTAAGGTACAGCCTCAGCATTTGCCTGGTGTGAAAATGGGAAACCACGGGAAACCATCTTCAGAGCTGCGGACAGTGGGGTTCGAACCCACTATCTCCCGAATACTGGATACTGGCCGCACTTAAACGACTGCAGCTATCGAGCTCGGTAAAAAAAGAAAAAAGTTATTTGAGAACCGTGCTGCCTCGTTATAAATATACAAACTCGTCTTAAAATACCTGTCGTAGTCGTATTGTTTTAACAGCCCTTTTCAATGGTTTTATGAACATTTAATAAGGAGCGTGTTTATGGCATGCCGCAATTTTTGGTCAGAATTCATTCATTACGACATCATGCCGTCTGTTTGGTACAAATCTATCCGCGTAAAGCTTGGTACTGTGTCATAGAAGGCAATCTTATTTTTAATCATAGTTCTTCTATACAGAACGGTTATCTTGAGAGCTCATAGGTTAGTTTTGAAGGAGCATTTTTTGCCAAGCAGAGTGGCTATGTTATCCTTCGATAGGTGTTCCCAGGTAATGTCTAAGGCGTATGTCATAATGAGGTCTGTTTGCACGTAACTTAGCAGCTTATAAATTATTAGAAACGCTGTCCAATCTGTTGAATATAGTTGGAAGCTGCGAAAGTTTAGAGAATCAAAGAGGAAGTGTATACTCTCTGGTTTGACAGGTATTAAGGGAAGTTAGGACTGAATTTATAAAAAATAGAAAATATTGATAGAATTGAATGAAATTTGGTTTATGGTCTCCCAATGGTGAAAAAAGGCCATATACCAATTTTCAGAAAAATAGCAACAGAACTTTCTGAGAAATTAACACTTATACTTTAAAATTTTTAAAAATCGATAAGCATAAAAAATGCTCCAGCTGATTAGTTACTTCAAATATCACATTGAAAACTGGTGTACAGGCACTTCAAGGAATGGAAAAAATTTTAACAGAGAAGTCTGCATATGTAGTCCATGAATGTGAGGAAAAAATGTGTTTTTTTGTTTTTCTCAAATTATGCTAAAAATACCCCTTTGAAGGCTACTATCTTTTAAAGTATCAACATTATAAAAAATTCCTTCTGTTAATATCAAGACTATACAGGTGTTAACAACCCATGAAATTCTCATGGAATTTGAAACCAAATTGGTTCAGCTGGAACATTTTAAATACCTGAAAATGTATGTATGAAAAAAACACATTTCCGTAAGTAAAAGCTAGTGGATGGGGACTCAACCGGACATTTAAATGTCACGCTAGTACTTTAAAATGGCGGAACCCGAAAAATACCACCGCCAAATGATCCGCAGGAATCCGGCGTACAATAATATGCATAAATTGAAAAATCAATAATTTTTACTTTTTCCACCAAAAACTCAGTCCCAGCCTCCCTTAATCAAACATGACTGCACGCAATCACGTTACTAAAGAAGAAAACCATATCTAGGAGAATATGAAAGTGTTAGTCGCTTAGCAACCTGTTAATGTACTGCGGGTTAGGGTAAGCCTTCGCCTGCAATTAATTGATTTTAATGATTACTCAATGTTGGCTGAACTTAAAGACCTATCAAAGTCTCATGATTCACCGGCAAGCAACTCCGGAGAGAATAAATGAAAAATGAAACAAATCAATGCAGTAGAACGGCCGGATGGGTTTTTGGTAAACTCTTTTAATATACCATATAGATTTTGCATCGCTACGCGTGTTCTGTAGCGTGTTATTTGTTGTCTGGTTCTAAAATACACCAATAAAGACTGGCTGTATGTGCCATCTATATTACATGGGGCACATTCCCAATGTTAGTTTGCTTCATTGGGCATTTTGCGCACAGTCACAAGCGGCTCAAGGCCGACGTGTATACTAATAGGAAGCACTTCAAAATAAATTAATTGCTAGATATTGAATGAGAACCTGTCTTGAGATGTTTTGTCGGTTTTATTTTCGGCTTTGCAAAGGCGTCAACTGTCTTAATGTCGTGGTGTTACTCAACATGGACAATGTAACCAATTACAAGTGGATACCCTGGCTTTGTGCGATATATTAATACACAATGTCATAAAAACGACGTGTAATAGCCTATGATAAAACACCAGCCAAAAACATGTTTACGTTATGTTTAGTACGAAAGAAACGGGAGTGAAAGGATCTGAAATACCACGTTTGAAAGGTAGGGAAAAATAATTTATTCTATGAATTAGAGCACTCATAGTGTATTAGTGGGAGATCACTGACGTTACACTTTCATTATTATTATTATTATTATTATTATTATTATTATTATTATTATTATTATTATTATTATTATTAATTATTAATTATTAATCATCATATATGTCTACCCCTTAGTCCCGCTTGTTGATACGGGGTCGAGGATGAGGTGTGATCAAACATTTATGACCTATTTTTACGGCCGGATGCCCTTCCTGACGCCAACATCAGTTCAGCAACCAATGAAGATGAAAAGTATGATGGTGAATGAAATTGGATACGGAGGTGGAAGGAATTGTCCGTGGCCTATGAATAGGAACTGTCCCGGCATTTGCCTGGGAGTGAAAATGGGAAAATACAGAAAACCATTCTCAGGAAAGCCGGCCGGTGGAGTTCGGACTCACGCACCTCCCGAATACAGAGCTTGGCTCCATAGCCGTAGCGCGTTAACACGCGCTGCTACTCCACTCACTAAAGTAATAATAATAATAATAATAATAATAATAATAATAATAATAATAATAATAATAATAATAATGCCAAGCGAGTTGGCCGTGCGGTTAGGGGCGCGCAGCTGTGAGCTTGTATTCGGGAGATAGTGCTTAGAATTCCCCTGTCGGCAGCCCTGAAGATGGTTTTCCGTGGTTTCCCATTTTCATACCAGGAAAATGCTGGGGCTGTACCTCAGTAAAGGCCATAAGATCTATCTCTGTCGGTGCGACGTAAAGCAAATTGTAAATACTACTACTACTACTACTACTACTACTACTACTACTAATAATAATAATAATAATAATAACACCGGGCGAGTTGGCCGCGCGCGTAGAGGCGCGCGGCTGTGAGATTGCATCCGGGAGATAGTAGGTTCGAATCCCACTATCGGCAGCCCTGAAGATGGTTTTCCGTGGTTTCCCATTTTCACACCAGGCAAATGCTGGGGCTGTGCCTTAATTAAGGCCACGGCCGCTTCCTTCCAACTCCTAGGCCTTTCCTATCCCATCGTCGCCATAAGACCTATCTGTGTCGGTGCGACGTAAAGCCCCTAGCAAAAAAAAAATAATAATAATAATAACAACTGGAGGATCCGTGCTGCTCGACAGTATTCCTTATAAATAGGTCAGATATTAATACACCTGTCGCATTCCTATTGTTTTGCTCGCCCTTTTCAATAGTTTCATGAACAATTAATACCGGTAATGCAGTTTAAAACACTTCTTTCCATACAATATTCTCTGTGTTTCGACCATTCGACCGTATCTGGATCTTAACATTTTCAAATGATCTTGCCCGAGATAGTACAATATACAATTGGTCGTGGTTGAATACTGGTTCGGGTAACTAGAATACCCACTTTCCCAAGAGTTTGTCCCTGCGCTTTATTAATCGGCATACAGAAGGCTAGTCGACTTGATACCTTCCCGTATGTGCGTGCGTCGACTTTTTCTCTTAGCAGCATGCAAGTTATTAGGAACGTTCTGCCATCTGTTCAGTATATTCGGAAGCTGGGGAAGGTCAGATAAACAAAAGAGATTCTAGCAGAGAATTGTATTCCTCCATCATTAGAGAGAGTGTATATTTTCTGCCTTCACAGGTAGTAATCAAGCTTGGCTGCATGAAATTACATTACTAAGGATGGAAATCACACATATCAGATTATTAATTAAAGTTCTAGTCGCCTAGTAACATGCTAAGTACAGAATGTATTGCGGGCAGGGTAAGCTTTTGCCTGCAATTATTGGAGTGACCATTTAATGATTTTGCTTTATGATTACTAAACGTTGGCTGAACTTACAGACCTATCAGCGTCTCATGATATCCGCCAGGTCATTTCGGAGAGAATAAAACAGAAATGAAGCAAATCGGTCCAGTAGAACGTATGGACGGATTTTCCAAAGCTGCTTTTAGTAAACTCTCTTAGTATACAGAATGTACCAAAACTCGACAGCAAAAATTTAGGAATGGATTGATCACATAGAAAGAAGAAAAACGCTTACGACAACATGGGTCCGAAACATATACTTACAGATTTACTCAAACTTTGTGACAAAAATTAATTTTAATAATATTTACATGTCCTCATGCAATCATTCAATCGTCTCATCGACAGAGGCTCGCCATTAACATCTGGGCAGGCATTATTGGTGATTCCTTGTTGGGACTCTACGTTCTTCCCAATAGGCTTACTGGACAGAACTACACGAATTTCTTGCGTAGTGCATTGCCTGATTACTTGGAAGACATGCCACTTGCATCCCGTCGACAAATGTTTTTCATGCATGATGGTTCTCCCGCACATTTCGGTCTGCTGCCCGCAGGTACCTCAATACCCATTTTCCTGAGTGCTGGATAGGTAGAGGAGGACCGATTGCTTGGCCACCACCACGCTCTCCTGACTTGAACCCCCTGGACTTTTATCTGTGGGGACACGTGAAGTCTCTCGTGTATGCGACTCCTAATTCCTAATGAAGCAAGTTTATGTGAGTGTATTGTGACGACCTTTCAGGCAGTACGCACTACACCAGTTATTTTTGATCGCGTGCTTAACTTCATGCGACGACGAGCGGAGGCTTGTATTCAAGCTGAAGGTCGTCACTTTGAGCATTTCCTCCGATACATGCTCAAAGTGTTTCAGCTGCCGTTACAGACGTACGGTGTAAATGTACAAATGTTTGAATAAATCTGTAAGTATACGTCTCCGGACCCATGTTGTCATAAACTTTTTTCTTCTCTCTATGTGAGAAATCCATTCCTAAATATTTGCCGTCGAGTTTTGGTACACCATGTATAGACAATAATAATAATAATAATAATAATAATCATTTTATGACCAGTTACAGAGTAGCACACATGCCATTTGACAATATTTAGCTTGCCTGCGTGCCAAATTTGACGATTCTTTTTCCTCTACTAGATGGCAGAGGAGCGAGAACACTGTCGAGGTATATTTCAAGTATATTCTGTTAATAATTACTTGTTTTACTCTTCAGGTATTTTCTAGTATTTATTAATCTTGTATTAGTTTGGACAGACCTGTTACGGGGTTACCCGTGGACCAGCAGAGGTGAAATAAGGTGCCGGGATGAATAGTTCTAAATACTAAGTCACAGTTAATTTAAAATTTTAACAAAGGTTGTATTTTCGAAAAACAACAAGACTTTAACAACTTTTCACTTAGTGAGATAACAATGACATATCAGGTACCATGACAAAGTTTAGACAAAGCAAGAAAACCCAAACTTTAGTGACTGTTTAGTAACCAGGGCTTCCAGCCCCTCGCTTTACATTTCCTGAGGTCTCAGCTCAACTTTACAAAATATTACAATTTTACACAAGGACAGAAATCCCCTAATATGTGGAGCGCTGGCTCCCAACTCACAATATCAATCCTTCAAAAGGCATTCAGTAATCTTACTTTGAAAAGAGCTAACAGGCTCTCAGTTTTCAAGCCAATTCAAGTCAACACCAAAAATATCTTACACCTTTTTGGCCTTCCATGGCCCAGCTTATAAACTGAAACAGGGATATCTCGTACCCAACCTATAGGGCCTTCGTGTAAAAGAAATAACAGCTAAATAAATGGCTCGAATACAAAATGAAAGGAGGCGAATACTTGCTCTCCTAGATGAGAATTCTAAGGACACTAGGCCGATGAAACAGGGGCTATTCCCAAACTATGGAGGTGACTCGTATAAGAAAAAAATTTAAGACATTACGGAAAGGAAGAAAACCAGTTAGAAACGTAGTCACCTCAAAGCAATATGAAGGGGGAGCTCGAGAGGGTACCTCACTCTCTATCCCCGATTTACAGTTAAAGGTAGATAAAATATTACATTACATTATTACATTAGCCGGCAGAACTTACATTTTAGAGAAGTTGGTTACATAGTTAAGGTTTCGGACCTTTCCCTCAGGTTAAACTGCGGAGCTAGCAAAGAAATAAAGATAATTGGCCATTATCTTGCTGAAGAACTGCTGCCAGATGAAACAGGCGCCTCCCGCCCCCTGCTTGACACACACACTAAGTTAGATGACGATCAAAATGGCCAAGAGACGTGAAAATCCGCAGTTTATAAACCCTCGGGGAAGGTTCGAGACCTTTCATGAATAATCAAGAGACACCCACAGAATGTTATTGGTTACATTCAAAAGTTACACTCAACGTCGAAGAAGAAATACGGGATTGGTTGAGAATTAATTACAGAAATTCTTGATTGGTTGGATTCAAAACCGGCGGAAATAAAAGATAAATATTGCCAACTCAAAAATAAATGAAAACCAATTAGTAAAAAAACTTATGAATACAAAACTTCTTCAAAAACCTTCTTTCACTTCGCACCAGGGTGCATGATCATAGTTTTCTAGCAGTGACTTCTATGAGAGAATATCCAAACTTCTTGATGAACGGAAAACAAAAACAAGTTGAAATTCACACAGAACTGGAAACTTCACAATAACAAAATTACGCCAAATTTTAGTGATGCCATCTTCAGAGAAAATTTATAAGTTGGTCCAGTTTCAAGTTCACGTTTCTCCTGGAGTTCTTTAAGGCGCAAGATTTAAATGTGCGGCATAGAGGTGTACCTCCCGGTACAAGACCGAAAAACATAAACATTATATAATAACAGTAATAACGCTCATTGACTAATTGGCATTGTCCTTCTGAGGTCCAAGTTGGTGCATTTAATCCCGAGTCCGGTGATATTTAAAGGTGATCAAATACTTCAGCTTCGTGTCGGTAGCTTTACCAGCACATCAAAGAACTCACAAACCAAACCAAACCAAACCCCATGGCACTACAGCCCTGACGGGCCTTGGCCTACCAAGCGACCGCTGTTCAGCCCGAAGGCCTGCAGATTACGAGGTGTCGTGTGATCAGCACGACGAATCCTCTCGGCCGGTATTCTTGGCTTTCTAGGCCGCTATCTCACAGTCAGATAGCTCCTCAATTCTAATCACGTAGGCTGAGTGGACCTCGAACCAGCCCTCAGATCCAGGAAAATATCCCTGACCTGGCCGGGAATCGAACCCGGGGCCTCCGGGTAAGAGACAGACACGCTACCTCTACACCGCGGGGACAAAGAACTCACACACGATAAAAAAATGGCACATCAGTTCTCTGAAATCTCTAAAAATGTAGTTAGTGAGATGTATAACCTATATAATAATAATAATAATAATAATAATAATAATAATAATAATAATAATAATAATAATAATAATAATAATAATGTTTTGTTGTTGTTTGTTAGGTCATCATCCCGACGCGTCGGCTGGTTGTATCCTTAGATGGCACCACCAAAGGTTATGCGATTATATGAAAGCCGCAAAAGCCGATGGAGACGCCAAAATGAGGCGTACTAGGCAGGATGAGGAGTGAGGTAGTTCGCCATCTAGTTCATTCCAGGTACTCTCCTGCTACTGTTTCCATCTGTTTGTACTAACAACTATTCTTGTTAATTGCACACTTATTACTTCCAACTTATGCATAAGGTATCCTGAGTCCACCCAACTTCGACAAGTGTGTAGCTACGTTGGGTATGAAAACAAATCGATGTAAAGATTTTGTCTAAGAGCTCTCCTCTTTTTTACAGAATGCCGTTGATCGCAACTGCGAACTCTCTTCGTTAGCTTTGCTGTATCTAGATTAGATTTCTCTAAAAATACTACTATCCTGGAAGGATACACATCCTCAGTACTTGAAATAATTCACCTGTTTCAGTTTTGTATCTCCAGCCTGACATTGAATACAGTACTTTAGGATTAATAATAATGTTATTACACGGCTGGAAAAATATCCAAACACCAAGAAGGGATTGTGCTAGAATTACGAACATTGGTAGGCGTGTTTATAAATTTGAAAGATGGCATTGATTCAAATTTCCCGCGAATCGCATTAGCGTGGCGCTAGTAGCGGCCCCATGACGTTGCGCACCAGGTTTGCTTTAAATACGGGCTGTACTGTGCGAGAGCGCGTTAGACCATACACTGGCCAGCCATGACCTCACGTAAGAACCGAACCCATATTTTCACAAATAATTAAAGCAAGCAGGGGAATTCACTCAAAACCGGTATCGGTTGACAGGCCACAAACATTGCGACTTTGCAACTCGCGTCTCAAAGTCGACGAAAGAACTCGGTGGCTAGTGGAAAACGTTAATTACCTGTGAGATTGGACGGAGTGACTGTGAGTGGGTCAAGAATGCCTTTACGACGACGACGAAGAGGCCAGTATCAGCAGCTCGCTGCGGTTGAACGAGGCCGTATAATAGGGCTACGTGCAGGTGGATTTTCTTCCGCGCTATTGCAGAACGACTTGGCAGGAATGTCTCCACTGTGAATGCGTGCTGGCAGCAGTGGTCACGAGAAGGTACGCTCGCAAGAAGACCGTGGCACCACCGAGAGGGAAGACTGCCGTATTCGGCGTATGGCTGTGGCGCAGTGGACTGCGTCTGCAGCAGCAATTCCAGCGGCAGTTGGCACCACAGTGACGCAAACGAACTGTTCGAAATCGGGTACTTGAAGGACAGCTCCGAGCCAGACGCCCTGCGGCTTACATTCCACTTACCCCAAACCACCGCTGTCTTTGACTTCAGTGGTGTCAAGCAAGAGCTCATTGGAGGATGCAGTGGAGGTCCATTGTGTTTTCCTATGGAAACTGGTTCTGGCTTGGTGGCAGTGATGGCCGTGTGTTGGTTAGAAGGAAGCAAGGTGAGCGCCTGCATTCCAACTGTCTTCGGCGTCGACACACTGTACCTACATCGGAGTTCTGGTCTGGGGAGCAATTTCCTATGACAGCAGGAGCACTCTCGTGGTTATAATGTGTACGTCCGCCTGGTGATTCGACCCGTTTTGCTGTCATTCATGAACAGCATTGCCGGGGGTGTTTTCCAACATGAAACGTGCTCCACAGAGTGTCGACATGTTACCGATTCTGGCTCACGATCGCCGATCTGTCCCCAATCGAGCATGTGTGGGACATCATTGGACGACAACTCCAGCGTCATTCACAACCGGCATTAACCGTCCTTGTATTGACCGACCAAGTGCAACAGGCATCGAACTCCATCTTACCTGTACGACTCTTTGCATGCATGAACGTTTGCATGCCTGCATTCAACAGTCAGGGAATTACACCGGTTATTAATGGACCAGCATGGCACATCTGGGATGGTTTTCATCGCGCGGAAATTACCTGTAGTCGTGTACCTTTGATCAATTAAACATGTTACCTCGACAGATACATCGCCAAAATTTCCATATTCTTTCCTTATTGCATAGTGTTTGGATATTTTTTCGGCCAGCGTATTTTTGCGTCCCTCTAACTAATTTTAACGGTTTCCGGAGATGCCGGGGTGCCGGAATTTTGTCCCGCAAACGTTCTTTTATGTGCCAATAATACTGACACGAGGCTAACGTAGTTGAGCACCTTCAAATACCACCGGCCGGAGCCAGGATCGAACCTGCCAAGTTGGGATCAGAAGGCCAGCGCCTCAACCGTGTCAACCACTCAGCCCGGCACTTTAGGATTCTTCCCAATTGACATCAAAGGTTAGTCTGGGAAATCGTAAATCTCATACTCGCCATATTTCTTTCTAAGCACAATGATATCAGCTTGCAGATTTTCAGCACAGCCAGCCATTTAGATACAATCATCGTCATCAGTACAGACCAAACCAAACATCTTACTAAATTTCCATACAGTCATGATATTACAGAAATTAGAAATGTGCATCTTTCAATAAAGTGGCATGATTGAAAATGAAAACCTACAACCTTTTTCCAGTCAATGACCGGGTCAGGGATGGAATGAATAAAGTCCCCATCTAGCGGTGAGGATAGGATTGTGCCGACTGCCGAAGCCTGTCGCACTCCTCTGGGGCAATGATTAATGGCTGAAAAATGAAATGAAATGATAGTGAAGAGTGTTGCTGGAATGAAAGATGACAGAGAAAACTGGAGTACCCGGAGAAAAACCTGTCCCGCCTCAGCTTTGTCCGGCATAAATCTCACATGGAGTGACCGCAACTTGAACCACGGGACCCAGCGGTGATAGGCCGACGCGCTGCCGTCTGAGCCACGGAGGCTACAAAATGGCATCATTGACGGTGTAATATTACAATTTAAATCCATGGTTTGCAATGTTCATCACAGTATCACAGTAAGGAGTGACAATTCGCACATGATCTATGCTTTACTTGAATTTATTTTACATCATTTTGTTGTGGGGCAGCTTCTAAACGGAGATGGTGAAATCACACTTGGTTCGTCCGTAAGTACATGGATTCGCTTTACCGTCAGGAGTGGTGGTGGTGAATGTTGCTTTAAGACGAAGTACAACTGGGCAACCATCCTCTATTAATACGAATGCAGAGGGAAAAGAATGGCAGGGGTCCGACACTTCGAAAAAAGAAGATATCGGCCAAAGAAAACCATTGGCAACGAAGGGCGTGAAAATGAAAAACTCCCTACGCATCGGAAACCTAATACCGTTGGGGTCGGAAAAGAACAAGACTTGATCAAGTGATGTCGGATAGGACAGGTTAATGTGAGAAGCCTGACACAAGTATGTGTGATCAAGGTACCCTTAGCTAAGTCCTGGCACTGCTTCCCCCGGGGCCCCTTTTAGTCGCCTCCTACAACAGGCAGGGGATACCGTGGATGTTATTCTAATGCCCCCATCCACAGGCACTTTCGTTCAGGAAGGCGAAATAAAATTTAAAGACAAGAGTTCTCCAATTATGGAGGCGCATAGCTCTGGAAAAATGAATACAGATTAATTCGTCGGGCCAAGGCGACCGGCTATACAGCTAACCACTCTACCCCACTATGTGCCAACTTTATGAAGGGTGGAAGCTTGTACCTTTCGTTCGTGAAGGGAGATGGCATGTACGGACTCTTTGGCATGTAAACTGCAGTGTTAATTCAGTTCACTTTTAAAATGAAAAAATAATAATAATAAGAACTTAATTTTAGGAGATCATTAATGTTCGTATTTCATTATAATATTATGTTCTTAAGGTCTATGCAAGGGCTATGGGTCTAATTATGAGATGCGTAGTTGTCGCAATGTTGCCCTATAAAGGAAGGTTAACTTACAGTGAATTTGACACGGGGGAAAATGTGGAAAAATCAAAATTATTTTTTAGTAATAGAATTCAGACCCGTCGAAAAAGAGGATATCTTCAATGGAATTGGAGGAGCCATTAAAGGAGAGAAATGAAACACTC
Organism: Anabrus simplex; assembly: GCF_040414725.1. Classification (NCBI taxonomy): domain Eukaryota; kingdom Metazoa; phylum Arthropoda; class Insecta; order Orthoptera; family Tettigoniidae; genus Anabrus; species Anabrus simplex. The sequence continues at coordinate 195,070,934 of NC_090271.1, read as the reverse complement.
GCTGGGCTTCACAAACCCAATATCGTCAAGATCGGTTGAGATCAAGAGTTGAATAAAGCAAATTGCGTAGGAAAGGTTAAAGTGGAAGCAATGTTATATGTAGCTAAGTGCCCGTTGTGGCCACACCGATGACTTGAGACCCTTATGTTGAGTAAATTTACTGTATTGGAAGACTTCAAGGGCCAAAGATTTGTTGGCTCTGGTGGTAGCTGTTGTTTTGAACGCCAAAACGAAATTATCGGACACAGAGTGCAAAGTGCAGAGCTGACAACGTCTCTTAAACCAAAAGTCAATTAACTTTTCTGCCTTTGTATCCCTTAACCACTAGTCAACACAAAATCAATCAAATATTAACTATTCATATACAAGGACAAAATTATAGGTACTACGAGTAAAATAATATTGCCAAATAATGTTAAGGGTGGCATACTTCAACACAGTTACTTGAGTCAATGACTGGCCTCTGTCCGTCTTCTTGGCTGAGTGGCCAGTGGTGAAGAGTGACTTTAAGTAATGTACTCAGTGCTTGCGTGATAGTTTATTTATATGTTGTTAAAATTACAGCAAACCATGTTTAAAGCTCCTAAAATGAAAAAAGGAATCTGCAGTAGGGGAAGATGGAGTCCTGGCGTCCTCATCAAAGAGGCCTCGTACTGTTGAGGACTTTACTTATTTTGCACCTTCATTTTTGGAATACGAAAAGTATGGTTCGCACAAGCAAGAGGAAACCGTGACCACCACCGAAGAGACTCCCAGTGAATTGGTGGAAACAAGATCCGGCAGGAAGGTTCGTAAGCCTCTAAAACTGAACCTCTGATTGTGTTGTGTGTTATCATTGAACTGGCCACCGTTAAGTTAGGTGAGAGGAGATGTAGAAATAAGCCTAAGACCTGAATAATATCGTTTATTTTGAACTGTGTATGTGTAAAATTCCTTTGGAGTGAGTGCTTTGTTGTTGTTCTCAATATGTCTTCAATGTGTGTGTGTGTTAAAATAAATGCGTTCGATTATTGAGGAATTGTATCCGTGTTTTATCGTTTTGGAAGTGCATTCCCAACGTTTGGGTTCGATTCCTGCCTGAGTCGTTGTATTTTATACATAAACGATTTATTTCCTAGCCTTGGAGACTGGATATTTTCGGTGTGCTCCCAACATTCCTGTAACACTCTCTCTCCCCTCCACCAGAATATCCACAATTTCCCATACATGACTGCTGACGCCGCCCACCCTCATAGGAGGATCTGCCTTATAATGCCTGCATCTGGCTGTAACGGCCACTTAACATTTAAAAAGGTATGCATCCGACTGATGAAAAGTGGTTTTCAAGAGACAATATTTCTTCATAGGTTTATCAACTTAAAGTCGGCTTGCCTCCCACCCGGATATCTCGGGTTCATTCCCGGCCATGTCAAAGATGTTTACCCAGAATCTGACAGGGTTCGAGGTCTACTCAGCCTACATGATTACAATTGAGGAGCTATCCGACGTAACAGGGCGACCCCGGTCTAGCAAAGCCAAGAATAACGGCATAGAAGATTCGTCGCACTGACCATGCTTCACCTCGTAATCTACAGACCTGGCTGAGCAGCGGTCGCTTGGTAGGTCAAGGCCCATCAGGGCTGTAAAGCCATGGGTTTGCTTTTATATCAGCTTAAAATCACTATTATGAGGAAAATAATGATTAATATTTAGAACACTTCTGCTGATGACATACTTTAACGTTCATAAACACTACGTTCCAACAGCGATGCCAAGTTGGAGCACCGTATAGCGTGAGAAGTTAAGCAACATTGGGTGTGGTAAATACTTGGGTCAGAAACTCGAGTGTTGTCGGATAGAGCAGCCAATCCCAAACGGAGGTCCTCGGACCCCTGCGGGGCCGCGACGATAATCCAAGGGGTCCCCAATAATGATGTAAGTTGTAAGAATTTGAAGAGTGAAATTTTACTGTACACACACAATTCATAGACGAATATACTAAATTTAGTGATTATGTCTTCACTGTTGTATAACCTACATTCAGTGGACTATTATTATGTAGCTCTTAACTTGGCCGATAGATCGTACAAGTTAGCCGCAGCAAAAAGAAGGAATAATACAAGGAAGTGTAAGTGATGTAATTTTTTTTTTTTTTTTTTTGCTAGTTGCTTTACGTCGCACTGACACAGATAGGTCTTACTGCGACGATGGGACAGAAAAGGGCTAGGTGTGGGAAGGAAGCGGCCGTGGCCTTAATTAAGATACAGCCCCAGCATTTGCCTGGTGTGAAAATGGGAAACCACGGAAAACCATCTTCAGGGCTGCCGACAGTGGGGTTCGAACCCACTATCTCCCGAATACTGGATACTGGCCGTACTTAAGCGACTGCAGCTATCGAGCTTGCATTTCCGTTACATGCATTTGCTGATCATGCTTCTTTCGCCTTGTCCAACACTCGGAACCGTAAGTGAGGGCAGGCCTAACAACTGTCTTGTATATTTTGCCTCTGAGCTTTATAGGCATCCGCCTGTCACATAAGACGCCTGTCAGCAAATGCCATATGGTCCATCCAACGTTGATGCGATGTTGCACGTCATCATCAATCGTCGTATCAGTGGTAATAACCAAGCCCAGGTACTTGAATTTATTCGTCATTGCCGTTGGTTCACCCGCTAAGTAAATTGTATTCTGGCTTGGCGAAGTTACAGAATATAATCCGTCTATTATTTATGCTTATATTTTGCGTCCTAATGTGGTTTTCAAAAGCACTTCAAAGTTGTCTGTGGACATACTATAGGTCATATAAGAACAATTTGCTTTGTTGCTATACTGCTAACAATAAGAGTTGGTGTCTGACATTTCTTAGAGGGAGGTCCGTTTACTGCCTGCCGAGGAAGGGTAAAGGGAGTGGCTGTGTGGTTGCCATGGAAACGAGGGTGGGGCGACTGCGGTTGCCATAGAGATAAAACTTCAGGGCAGCTCGTCTTGCTGGGAGTTGCCAAACCTGTCACTGTCACTGATAAGAACCTGACTGTTTGTATAAGAGTGATCGCAAATGGGACGACACCGCCTGGCCAGGTAGTCTACAACAGATCACAGCGGTCAGAATGAAGGAGGGAACAAGTGAGCCGGAAGCGAGGGGTAAGAGCATGTAGAAAGGAATGCTGGGATGTGGCAACATCGTGAAATGGCACGTGCAGTGCTCCTCCCTCCAACCTTACCTGTCAGGCGCCAACTTTAGTTAAGTCTAGTATAGGTAGCAATATTATATAGTACTAACTAAAGTAGCCGTTCTTCGTACTGATTTATGAGAAAGGATTTAAGTAGCTAAACTAAGATGGCCCTTGTATATGTGTGTGTTAAAACATCCTCTTTTAGACAATGTTTAGAACCTTCTCATCGGGCACATAAATATATAAGTTATGCCCACTCGATACTCCATAAAATGAAATGGCGTATGACTTTTAGTGCCGGGAGTGTCCGAGGACAAGTTCGGCTCGCCAGATGCAGGTCTGTTGATTTGATTCCCGTAGGCGACCTGCGCGTCGTGATGAGGATGAAATGATGATTCAGACGACACATTCACCCAGCCCCCGTGTCAGAGAAATTAACCAATTATGGTTAAAAATCCCGTCCCTGCGGGAAATCGAACCCGGGACCCCTGTGACCAAAGGCCAGCACGCTAACCATTTAGCAATGGAGCTGGATGACACTCCAGAGACCGCTTCGTAAAGCTGGCCGTGACTAAAGCACTGGTTCTCTAAATGCAGCCCTACTACCTTCAGTGTCTGAGCTAGCGACTTGTTTATTGACAATGCAAATCCAATTTGAAAGGGACTGCAATCTCTTGAAGTTGAATGGCAAGTCTGATTGTATTAGTGGGATGCGCAAGATGGAAACAGGCTGGTCTTCGGCAAAATCTGTCAAAATAATGCCCTAAATAATATTGAGCCCGATGACTTTGACAACCAGTATGGTTCCATTACACAGTCTAGGTGCATCTAAATTGCAGGTCAACATGACAAGCGCGTCCATTTTGAGATGGAGTTTATGAGACTGAATCCCAAATATTGCCAACGTATTTAAAACTTCCGTTGGATAACTAACAGCCTGATCATCGTCCATAATGGTGTCAATGCTGAGAACAGCTCCATGATCTTTTTGTTGATGAAGTTCATGTGCTCATGTTTCAGAGCAAGTATTACCCGGTCACACAATCAGTCAGATGGTAGGTACCTGTGTCGAATATAAGAAAACACTAAGGACACGAGGTTATTTTTAGAAGTGACCAGGGTGCCAAAATTCGGAGGGAGTGCGTTTCTCTGCTGGTCGTCAGCAGAAAATTTTTCTTCGAGTATCTTAAAGAGGTTCGGCGAAAAACTGTCCTGAATCTGTGTCTTTGTGTAGACGCACTCTCATTTTCTTCATCACCATGAGTTTAACGATATGGTTGATCTCATTAGTAGGGGTACTTTTCTGTATGATTGGCAATGTCCATCTGAAGTCCCCGGTGAACAAAACTATCAAGCCTCACACCAACTATTGCAGTGTGCGAACAAGAGCCTCTTGAGGAGAGAGATGAAACGTGATGGAGGGGTTGACGAGAAGTAAGATATTATTGGACTGCTTGTTATCAAGAGTGTTCAAATCCGATTTTTAATTCTGACTTCAAGACAGGTGGAGCCGAGGGTACTGCTACTCTTAATATATTCCTCCAAGTTCTCATCTTCTTCTTCGTGGTCTCCGAATTTTATTGCGGTCAGCAGTTGATGTGGATTTGGTCTACTTTTAAATCTGGATGCCCTTTCCTGCGGCAACCCTATGTGAAATGATGTATTCACTATTTGGTGTTTGTGTGGTGGTTGGCACTATGGCGTGTTGTAAGTAGATTCAACTGTGCTATGGTCGAAATGTAGGCCTGGATAACGCGCATTCCATTTGTTGTCAGCTATTGGTTTTATGTCACACCGACTCAGGGAGTAGGGCAGGGAAAGCCGCGATTGTGGCCTTAATTAAGATACAGCCCCAGCATTTGCCTGGTATGGCAATGGAAAACTTAGAAAAAGCATCCTTAGGACTGCTGACAGTGTCGTTCGAACCACTATCTCCCGAACTCAAGCTAACAGCTACACGGCTCGAACCGCGCAGCTAACTCGCTCAGAATTCCTTGTCAGAAAACTGAAAAAATTAGAATCGACGTTTCTTCTTCTAGCGAGTTCCATGACCCTGAGATCCACTCAGTGTACACCAAAAATGAGTACCACGTTGAATCCTGGAGTCTAAGGAGTACTAAGCCAACCATTCTGTGCCACCTAGTGTTGGGCTTGCAGGTAGTGGAAGCATTTACCTTGAAGGGCTATCCTAGGCTATTGAAAGAAGGCTTTGGTTCATAACAATCGACCAAACAATTGTATGAACTAATAAAGTTTTTATTACGAGTTGCATTGCGTCGCACCGACACAGATAGGTCTTATGGCGACTATGGGACAGGAAAGGGCAAGGAGTGGGAAGGAAGCGGTCGTGGCCTTAATTAATGTACAGCCCCAGCATTCACCTAGTATCCGACTGGTTGGCTGAATGGTCAGCGTACTGGCCTTCGGTTCAGGGGGTCCCGGGTTCGATTCCCGGTCGGGTCGGGGATTTTAACCATCATTAGTTAATTCCAGTGGCTCGGGGGCTGGGTGTTTGTGCTGTCCCCAACATTCCTGCAACTCACACACCACACATAACACTATCCTCCACCACAATACCACGCAGTTCCCTACACATGGCAGATGCCGCCCACCCTCATCGGAAGGTCTGCCCTCCAAGGGCTGCACTCGGCTAGAAATAGCCACACGAACCCACTATCTCCCGAATACTGGATACTGGCCGCACTTAAGCGACTGCAGCTATCGAGCTCGGTAACTAATAAAGCGGAATAGCGTTGAATTTACAGGCGTTTACATACACAAGGATCAACAATGATTTGCAGAATTATGAATTATTTTGCGATATAATGATCTGTAACCTCCGAGTCCCATGATCCCAGCTGGTTCAGGTAAGATGGTGTTTATATTTTTGAAAGGAACACAACCAGAGTTCAGTTTCTCTTGTTCGAATAAATACAAATCAGTATTCAAAATATTCTCGCTATGGTACGTTAAGATATATCAAGCTAGATTCACATACGAGCGGCCAACGTTAGCAATAAAGACGCAGCAGACCGTGTAGAATGAAGACAAATGTTCAGAAGAGCCGATCCTGTTACACGAGATAACATTTACGCTAGACAAAGAAGAAAATCTCTATTCCTGGAAAGACACAGTATTCACAAACAATTTAATGAACTAATAAAGTAGAGTGGCGTGGAATTTATTGTATTCTATATTTATTGTTCTATATCAGTCTCATCCTTGGCTTTGACGCTGTTGAAGTTACTGAAGTATTAGTAATACCAAACTCTATGCAGTGAATCTCTGTTATGAATGGTGTGTAAATTTCTTTCATAGGTTCTGTTGGTGTGTGTTTCAGTGGACTTGACAGACTGGTATGTAATAGCAACATCTGACCCAGTGAAGAAAGCAACGGGAAACTACCCCACTCCTCGTTTCCTTAGCACGCTTCTTCAGTGAATCTTAGGCCATCTATGAAATCTGATGGTGGAGTGGCTGGGGATTCAACCAGCCTTTAAGCTCAGGACTAATCATGTCTTAGGGAAACTATCGAATAATTCCGTTATAGAATTCTATAGTGGAAATTTTAGCATAACGTTACATCTACACAACAATATTGTTTTTTTACAATTTTCTTTACGTCGTATGACACAGATAGGTCTTATGGCGATAATAATAATAATAATAATAATAATAATAATAATAATAATAATAATAATAATAACAATAATAATAATTGTTACGGAGATTTCCGCGGAGTACAGAGGAAAAGAAGTATGAGGGGTAAATGGCTGTACAAAGCATGAACCAAAGTTTAAGTTTTGATAACAGTATCTACTGACACATTTCTTTTCTTATTGGAAGATATTTTTGAAACCACAATTAACAAGAAATACAGGGAAGCTTAAAAGCTTGGTTAATTTATAATCAGGGGAGGACTCCTATTTCGTACCACGTCTGTTCGTGAAACTCAGAGTAGTGTGTTTATTGTTTCAAAAGGAAGTGCAACTAGGCAACCATCCTCTATGTAAAACTACTCAGAGAGAAAAATGGAAGGGACCCGACGATTCGATAAATGAAGGTATCGGCCACAAGAAAGACAAGGGCTACGAAGGGCATGAAATGAAAGACTCCCTAGGCCTCGAGATGTAAGTCAGGAGCCTGGCACAAGTAAGTTGAAGCAATGTAAGGACTCAGCTAAGAGCCCCGTGGTCGTAACCCACGTTCCAAAGTTAAGATCCCCTGGACCCCTTTTAGTCGCCTCTTACGGCAGGCAGGGGATACAATGGGTGCTATTCTACCACCCCCACCGACAGGGGGATGAAACTCGGACCCATAGGTCTTATAAATTTACAAAATTTAGGATAAAGGCAAGCCTTTACAATCCAAGTCCCCTAGCAGAGGGAAAATAGAAATTTACACAGTTCAAAAGGGAGCCGAAGCTTTTAGAACAAGGTAAGCTTGGATAGGTCTTGAACTCAGAACCACAACTTACATATGGGCCAGAAAATTACACTGACTGACAGAGCAAATGCAACACCAAGAAGGAGTGGTCAGAACTTTATGCCAATTGCAGGGTAGACTGACGTCACTGAGGTATGCTCATGATGTGAAATGCGCCGCTGTGCTGCGCACGTAGCGAACGATAAATGGGACACGGCGTTGGCGAATGGCCCACTTCGCACCGTGATTTCTCAGCCGACAGTCATTGTAGAACGTGTTGTCGTGTGCCACAAGACACGTGTATAGCTAAGAATGCCAGGCCGCCGTCAACGGAGGCATTTCCAGCAGACAGACGACTTTACGAGGGGTATGGTGATCGGGCTGAGAAGGGCAGGTTGGTCGCTTCGTCAAATCGCAGCCGATACCCATGGGGATGTGTCCACGGTGCAGCGCCTGTGGCGAAGATGGTTGGCGCAGGGACATGTGGCACGTGCGAGGGGTCCAGGCGCAGCCCGAGTGACGTCAGCACGCGAGGATCGGCGCATCCGCCGCCAAGCGGTGGCAGCCCCGCACGCCACGTCAACCGCCATTCTTCAGCATGTGCAAGACACCCTGGCTGTTCCAATATCGACCAGAACAATTTCCCGTCGATTGGTTGAAGGAGGCCTGCACTCCCGGCGTCCGCTCAGAAACTACCATTGACTCCACAGCATAGACGTGCACGCCTGGCATGGTGCCGGGCTAGAGCGACTTGGATGAGGGAATGGCGGAACGTCGTGTTCTCCGATGAGTCACGCTTCTGTTCTGTCAGTGATAGTCACCGCAGACGAGTGTGGCGTCGGCGTGGAGAAAGGTCAAATCCGGCAGTAACTGTGGAGCGCCCTACCGCTAGACAACGCGGCATCATGGTTTGGGGCGCTATTCCGTATGATTCCACGTCACCTCTAGTGCGTATTCAAGGCACGTTAAATGCCCACCGCTACGTGCAGCATGTGCTGCGGCCGGTGGCACTCCCGTACCTTCAGGGGCTGCCCAATGCTCTGTTTCAGAAGGATAATGCCCGCCCACACACTGCTCGTATCTCCCAACAGGCTCTACGAGGTGTACAGATGCTTCCGTGGCCAGCGTACTCTCCGGATCTCTCACCAATCGAACACGTGTGGGATCTCATTGGACGCCGTTTGCAAACTCTGCCCCAGCCTCGTACGGACGACCAACTGTGGCAAATGGTTGACAGAAAATGGAGAACCATCCCTCAGGACACCATCCGCACTCTTATTGACTCTGTACCTCGACGCGTTTCTGCGTGCATCGCCGCTCGCGGTGGTCCTACATCCTACTGAGTCGATGCCGTGCGCATTGTGTAACCTGCATATCGGTTTGAAATAAACATCAATTATTCTTCCGTGCCGACTCTGTTTTTCCCCCAACTTTCATTCCTTTCGAACCACTCCTCCTTGGTGTTGCATTGTCACTGTCAGTCAGTGTACATTAATGTTTAGCGTCAAACCTCTAATACTTGAAGCAGAATATTATTCCTGCTTTAAAAGCTTAAGCAGCTGTTACACTCGCTATCCTTATATAATAGGCGAGCTACATTCGCAGGAAGTATCGACAAATCCAGAAAGTTTTACAGGAGCAAAAGCCCGTATTAAAAGGCCATGAAAAGAGATGAAGGTAGACTAGAAAGGCCGAGAGCAAAATAATAACAGTTTTTGGCTGAAAACTCTCAAGCACTCCTAGGTAAAAGAAAAGAAAGCACACAACAGGGCATAAGGACCAAAGACGCAGTGGATAAGCTATGCTATTTGGTGACTAAAAAAACGAAATTAAAGTGCAAAAGGGGGATAGATAAATTTAGAAAAATCGAATCAGTCATCAGAAAACCAAGTGAAGAAAGGGAACGAGAGTACACACTCGTCCGTCCTTACATTTTACAAAATCCCCATTAGGGGTGATTAAATTGATTCCGAAGACTGACGAAAAACCTATATTTTAGATTTAAATAAGAAGATAATCCTACATTAAATTAATGTCTAAGTGAGCGCAGGTCGACCTAGCCGTTACATGCTAAAGGGGAAAGCTGGAATCTTCCCTTTATTACACCGTCGCAGGAGAAATATATACATACATATTTTTTGAACCAAATAGGCCTTTAGCTAATTACTAGCTTACAAACTAGATTCGTACTTTCAGCTTGTGTAGTTGAAAATATTAATTATACACTATGTTGACAGCCCTTCAGTAGGATGGGCTGTCTGCTTTGTGTGCACACGCAAAGATGCACGCGACGCCACTGGTTGGTAGCCACATGGCCTCTAGCTAGGTCCATCAATGATTCCACTACTTGTGCCAGTCTCCTTCGTTTCATCTTTCCAGTCTGTCTTCCCATGGTCAAATATTGTTCCCTTCCGATGTCAAGAGAGTTTGTCACTTTCACGTCTGTCGTGGCCCCCTTTCATTTACCGATATCTTCTTGGAATGTTGCTCAACGGTGTCGGGCGTTCTTGAATTCAATAAGAAACCTGACACTCTTTCCTTTTCACTAAAAGTCGGTATTGGCTTTAATGTTCTATTAAGCAGTTCGCGGGCTGAGTGGCTCAGACGGTTGAGCCGCTGGCCTTCTGGCCACAACTTGGCAGGTTCGATCCTGGCTCAGTCCGGTGGTATTTGAAGGTGCTCAAATACGTCAGCCTCGTAGATTTACTAACACGTAAAATAACTCCTGCGGGACAAAATTCCGGCACCTCGGCGTCTCCGAAAACTGTAAAAGTAATTAGTGGGACGTTAAGCAAATAGCATTATTATTATGAAGCTGTTCGAAGAGAGTTATTTATGTGAGTGCCAGAAAACATATTCCTGAGTTTCGACCTCACGATCTGAAGAAGAGCTGCTCACAGATATAAGTACTGCTGACCATGGAAGAAGAATGTGATCGGATTGCTGGAAATTAGTTTTCCTCAACGTACTTAGAGCAAAACTCCAGAAGTTCCACATCATTACATTTCCCCTTAAATCACTATTGCACAGCAGTTCAATAACTTGTGTTTGCATGTTGCTGGGAGTGTCCTCTACGTTGATACTAAGTGGTGTAGAGGACAGCTTCAGTAGGTTTCATTAAATCTAAAATCCTGGAACCTGTTGCTGAAATCAGATTTTAGAATCGACAGTGCTTCACTGTATTTACTGTATCATTGTCATGTACTTCACATCGGGACAATGTAGAGAAATGTGTAAATTCTCCTCTAGTGAACTGAACCTCCCACAAGCAAGTTTAGTTTGAAATGTTTTCACTTGGTCAAAAAGGTTATGTGACATAGCTTTCTTGCCTCGCAGTCGAATATTCAAATCGTTGAGGTGCAATGAAATAACAGTGATGTATCCAAAATCTGTCACCTATTTACAATTTTAGAACTGACAAGCAGCCTTTCCTTTATTTGCTATAAATATTCCGAACACTTCTTTCAGATCAAAAAGTATTTTCAGAACTCTTCCCCTACTGAGCCAGCGCACACATGTGTAATACAAAATGTCTCCATATTATACTTCCATATCGTTAAGGAACGTTCGGAATTCCCTCTGGTTCAAACCTGATAAAAGTTACAATTTGGAAGGTACAATTTCTGTACGTATATCCTATTGGTGGAGAATGTAATGATCTGTATCAATTGTTTATTGTCAAACTTGATAGCATTTTTTCCTTTTTAATTAGCGCAACGGCACCGTATTGTTTTGCCCTGGCATTGCAGGGGCACCATCAGTAAAAACACCAGCGAGATTGTCCAGTTTTAGTTCAAATCGATTAGTTGAAGTCAAAACGTTAATGATATCACTGTGCTCTGAGGATGATTTATTTGGTAATATTGGTAATATTGGTAATATTAGACTTACTGTCGGTTCCTCTGACAAGAATAGCTAAGTTAGCTCTATCTTCCATATCAGTTCTCTCATCAAGCAATCTATAAAAAGCAGAATGTCTGTCCGTCTGTCTGTTCCTTATCATCATCATCATCATCATCATCATCATCTGTTTACCCTCCAGGTTCGGTTTTTCCCTCGGACTTAGCGAGGGATCCCACCTCTACCGCCTCAAGGGCAGTGTCCTGGAGCTTCAGGCTCTTGGTCGGGGGATACAACTGGGGAGTATGACCAGTACTTCGCCCAGGCGGCCTCACCTGCTATGCTGAACAGGGGCCTTGTGGAGGGATGGGAAGATTGGAAGGGATAGGCAAGGAAGAGGGAAGGAAGCGTCCGTGGCCTAAAGTTAGGTACGATCCCGGCATTCGCCTGGAGGAGAAGTGGGAAACCACGGAAAACCACTTCCAGGATGGCTGAGGTGGGAATCGAACCCACCTCTACTCAGTTGACCTCCCGATGCTGAGTGGACCCCGTTCCAGCTCTCGTATCACTTTTCAAATTTCGTGGCAGAACCGGGAATCGAACCCAGGCCTCCGGGAGTGGCAGCTAATCACGCTAACCACTACACCACAGAGGCGGACTCTGTTGCTTATACGAACCCATACCGTTCCACCAATCTCAGCCAAACTGTGTATACATACCTTATAAGATCTTGTGGGTAACCCCGTCTACAAGAGTTTTTTAATAGCCATCTCCATTCCTTAGATTTAGACCCTTTGGCACACTAACATAGGCTAATATAGGCGAAATATCGAATTTGTCGTACGAGGACGAGACAAAGCTCATTTTAAGTCTCATGACGTGAAGAATAAAACTCCGTAAGGCCCGAAAACATATTTAAATACCCTAAAACCAACCGTTATTGAGATATTAGCACCACAGTACCCCTGTTCTAAGTATCGGACGAAGAAATTACAGGCCGTAACCATGGCAGCGTCAGCTCAAGGATTCTAGAGTGGAATACAGGCCTGGTGTTCGAAGTAGGCTCGTGCGTGAATATAGGCTAGGCCAAGAAGAGATTCTGCTACACATATACGTTACTGTCTAGAAAAAAAAACACTGTGGAGGTTAGCCACACCTAGGGGTAGAGGTGGAGAGGGGGTTGCATATAAAATAATCGAAAATAATGTCGAGTCCATAGTTCTCGGGGTCGCTGAGATGAACAGTGACACTCGCATGTCGTTTAATTCTAAGTTCAGCCCCATCGGCACGGGGGTGAGAAGATGTGAAAAGAAAATGCCCCAAATGACAGAGTTTACGGATTCATGTGTATATTTTCCAGTATAGTCTCAGCCAAACATGGTATACATATGACTTACTACCTGCAAAAACAACTGTGGAGCAAGATACCCCTAGCACCCTAGGAGGAGGGGGTGAAATCTAAAGAAATACCGAAAACGACCGTTAGTAGTGTCGAATCCATAGTTTTCGGGGTCACCGATGTGAACAGTGTGTTCCTTAAGTTATCTCTCACAACATGATAATGGCTGCGAGTACCAGTATGAAACAGTGAATTGCCGACGAATGTCGAGTGTTCCAAGTAAAATGGATAGACTCGTAGTGTTTCTGTTTATATTCCGTTTAATTTACAACAAAGAAAAAAATATAATCACCAAAGACATTACGAAACTAAGCACGCCTAGAAGATGGACGCAATCGAAGGACAACTGTGATTAAATTAAGTGGCCAATTTCAAGAAAAGTGCAAAAACGACGACAATTTTATTTTACACCTCAACCCCGCACATTTAAAAGAAACGCCTTAAAGAACGCTATCTCTCATACAAATCTTGAAACAGCTACGACACGAAGTTGGGACATTGACCATTGTGTTATTGTGAAGTTGCCTAAACTGTCTGTATTTATTGGTTTTGTTGTGGTTTACGTCAAGAAGTTTGAACTTTTTCTCATAGATTTCGTTACAAAAACTGAGATAATGATTTAAAGAAATTGTGTGTCATTATGTTTTCTCAACTAAATTAACTTTCACTTTCTTTCATTCTGTTATTTCAAGATTTGCAACACTTCTTTCTCATTCCAGTTTTCGAATCTGGCCAATCACTAATTTTCTGTAAATATTTTTCAGCCAATCACTGGCTTCTTGTAGGTTTTTGGTTTACCCAATAAAAATGAGAGGGTGTGTCCGGATTTAGCCCAGAACCCTCTCGAACCGTCCTCTCGGGTATATAAGCTGCGGCCTCTTCAGGCTACCTTGTATTTTGATCGCCGTATTTCTGAGAGGGTGCGTGTTAAGTCAGGAGAAGGGGCGCCTCATTTTGGCCTGGCAGTTCAACAGCCAAGGTAATGGCCACCAGTCATATCTCTCTGTAGCTACCCCCACAGACTTACACGAGGGGAAGGTTCTAATTTCGAACTATGTAACCTCCGGTTTTCTAAAATGTAAACCTCCTTTCGGCTAATGTAAAAATTTCATAAAAATCTTAATTGTAAATCGGGGATAGAGAGTGCTTTGCCCTCTCGAGTTGCCCTTCACTTTATCTTGAGGTGACTACGATTTGTAACCGGTTTTCTCCTGTAAATTTCCAAGTAACTTGTTCATTCTAGTCACCTAAGTAGTTTGGGATTAGCCTCTGTATCATCGGGCCGTGAGCCCAGTTAGGGTTTTACACTTAATTTTCTAGGAGCGCAGGTGTACGCCTCCATACACTTTGTGTTTGGGCCAGTAATTTAACCTGCTCTTCTTTCCACGAAGGCCCAATAGTTTGGGTATTAGATACCCCTGTGTACAAATTGTAAATGTTAGGTTGGGCCTAAAGAAGCCGGAAATTATTAGGTTTTGTGTAATGTCGCCTTGAGTAGGCTGTAAGAAATTGGGAGCGCTGTCTCCTTCGTTAAAGTTGGAGAGTATGTGAGCTCTTTTCTGAAATTGCTAAATTTTCTGTAACATTGAGAGGTGCCTCTGGGAGTCTGTAAATTTGTATCGGTTGGAGCAAGGTGCTCTGTTTTGGGAGATTTCTCTCCTTATCTATGTAAATCCTAATTGGCGATATTGTAGAGTTGGAAATTTGGAGGCTTAACGCCTGAAACTGTTAAATTCCGTATTCTTTGGGTTTTCCAATGCTTGTTTCAAGATTGTTATTGTACCTGACATTTTTTTCTTCACATAGTGAAGAAGCTTGTTGTTAAGTTTGCGATTTGAAAAGAAATATAACCTCCATTTTTTTAAAGTTTTTAGTTAATCTTTGATATAGCAAATAGACTCATTCCACTCAGCACCTTCTTTCACCTCTTTCTGCTCCACGTAAACACGGTAACAGTTTTAAAGACGAATTACATGTGAAAGTTAGTTTTATCATTTCTGAACAGATTGCTATAATGTCAAAGTGTTTTACTGACGGAGCTCCATCCTGTTGCAACCACACTGGCGAACGATCGTGCAAGAGCACATCCTCCAGCAGCAGCGGGAGTTCCTGACGCAGAAAGTGCAGGTAGTGTGGACCCATCCAATGACCCTCAAATAAATAAGGTCCAATCAGGTGATCCCTCAAGATTCCACACCGCATATTTCACTCCCATCGTACTTGATGGGTCGCCTGTCGTACCTAGTGAGGATTATCCGGACTCCAATAGTGCATGTTGTGGTGATTGACGTTCCCATTATTGTGGAAGCGCGATTCCTCCGAGAACAATATGTGCCATAAGAATGCTGCACCATTGTCCAGCCTGCTACCGGCAGAACTCCATTTGAGCTTCGAAATTTCGCCCATGGAGCTCTTGGTGTAGCTCAAGATGGTATGGGTGAAATTTATGTTCATACGGTATTCGCCAGAAGGACGGCCGTCTGGTGTTCACCTGTCGCGCAATCGCCCTTGTATTGATGAGTGGATTATTACGAGCTGCCTCCAGAACGGCCTCTTCTGTTTCAACCGATGTAACGGGCCTGTCACGAATTGGTGCTGGTTGGAAACCACGCCTGTTGTCTTTAGCCGTCTTTCAACACGGTGGAATGTCATAGCAGCCGAGTGTCGCCTGTCGCGATACGCTCCTGTACAGACTTAGTGCCTCGCACGCGTTTTTCCTTGCTTCCCCATAATTGAGGAGCATTTCAACTTATTACTCTGTGGAAAACTTGCCGAATGATAGCAGAGATTACATTCAGGTCTTAATCAGCGGAGTATGCACAAGATGAATAACAGCGTTGTTCTACTGTTTGAATGTGTCAAACGTGAGCCTTTATTTACGTACTAAATATCATATTGATACAAAAACATTTGGACGATGTAGGACTCGAACCGCCCATGCCACATTCCGTCGATTGCTGGGCTAACGCCTAAACATATCCGCTACGCTACACCGCTTTGAACATGCTGGGAATATGCCATAGTACGACAAGAGTAGAGTACATATACCATCCGGTTCGGTGTTTACGACATTAATTACTGCACTCTTACCTACTGTAGGTTTATGCAATGATTCCCCTCTACGTTACACCCGGTCACGAGGGGTGACACATTAACACAGTTACATGGTCAAAGAGAGTCGCTACATGATTTAAAGGCGTCAAAAGGCGTCATGTTTTCGCAATCGGACGATAGAACCTGTCGGAAGGGTTCAGAATCGTATGCAAAATGTGCTCACTGGACATTAGTATTATTCAGTACGCTTGCAGGGGAATAGCCACCTTATAACCATGTCGCACGTTAGTTGGGTTGCATAAAACTATTTACCGAGCTCGATAGCTGCAGTCACTTAAGTGCGACAAGTATCCAGTATTCGGGAGATAGTGGGTTCGAACCCCAATGTCGGCAGCCCTGGAGATGGTTTTCCGTGGTTTCCTATTTCCACACCAGACAAATGCTGCGGCTGTACTTTAATTAAGGCCATGGTCGCTTCATTCCCGATCCTATCACTTTCCTATGCCATCGTCGCCATAAGACCTTTTTGTGTCGGTGCGTCGTAAAGCAACTTGTGAAAAAAAGCGTAAACTACATTGAAAGGGGTGATATACCAGGTGGCTCACGGACACCGTACTTTCTACTTATAAATGTCCCGCATGCATAAGTGATGTGTGGGGTGTCTACCAACTGATTTTAACAGGGAAACTACTGCCAGCGGGCAGGTTACGTCAGAATATGAAGAGATAAGAAACAGAGTCACACTCGCAGCATGTTACTCAGCGTTGCCGGTCGAATGCACCCCTTGCATTAGTAAACATCGTTTTCGACCGCATAGCTCTAGGCTGGTGTATGCTACAGCCGCACTGTATTTGCTGTCTGCATATCGGCAGTAGCTAGTGTGATCAGCAGCGGTGAATAAACAGACATTATTTTAATCTGGACAAACTTGTATAAATAAATAAGTTATTAGATTTCCTTTTCTACACCTTTGGCGTGTCTACAAACAGTAGCGGCGATTAGGAGGTGCGGCGAGGAGGGACAGTCGCTCCCCACCCCCTCCAATTTGTGGAGTACACATTGCATTTTCATTCCACTTTAGCCAGCTGGAACTAGGAATTATTTTAAAAAGCTGTTTGTACAAACCCTGTTATCTTTTCTGCTAATTCCTTCGTTTATTTTCTTTAATTATTAACATAATTATTGACGGAAATAGGCACAAAATGCTGTTCGTCGCCGCTAACCAATTTGTATAGCACTACGGCAAGTATGATTAGCTGCCACCCCCGGAGGCCCCGGGTTCGATTCCCGGCTCTGCCACGAAATTTGAAAAGTGGTACGAGGGCTGGAACGGGGTCCACTCAGCCTCGGGAGGTCAACTGAGTAGAGGTGGGTTCGATTCCCACCTCAGCCATCCTGGAAGTTGTTTCCGTGGTTTCCCACTTCTCCTTCAGGTAAATGCCGGAATGGTACCTAACTTAAGGTTCACGGCCGCTTCCTTCCCTCTTTTTTGCCTGTCCCATCCAAACTTCCCATCCCTCCACAAAGCCCCTGTTCAGCATAGCAGGCGAGGCCGCCTGGGCGAGGTACTGGTCATTCTCCCCAGTTGTATCCCTGACCCAAAGTCTGCATCTCCAGGACACTGCCCTTGAGGCGGTAGAGGTGGGATCCCTCGCTGAGTCCGAGGGAAAAACCGACCCTGGAGGGTAAACAGATTACGAACGAACGAACATTCACCGGACTAAATTAGTTCATTTGTATTATGCTTTTTTATATGTAATTAATCAACCTCGTGGATTAGGCCTATTCGTAATAATAGTTTTTTTTAGATTTTGATTCAATGCTGTATAATAAAATTTTCACCAGGTCTCACAAACATACTTACGGGGCATTTACTTAATAAATAACATAACACAAAGAAATAACTTAGGAACGTTGGTATTAGCTCCTGTTGAAATACGATTACAACTGAATATATATAAATTTTTTTTACAATTGGCTTTACGTCGCACCGACATAGATAGGATTTATGGCGACGATGAGACAGAAAAGGGCTACGCGTGGAAAGGAAGCGACCGTGGCCTTAAATAAGGTATAGCCCCAGCACTTGCCTGGTGTGAAAATGGGAAACCACGGACAACCAACTTCAGGGCTGCTGACAGTGGGATTCGAAATTCTTATCTCCTGAGTGCAATCTCAGAGCTGCATGCCCGTAACCCCACCGCCACCTCGCCCGGTATAATCACATAGAAGTACGGCATGATTATGCAATTCAAAATAATTTAGTATTTGAATACTCACTAAGAAACTACACTGTCGGCAGCTCTGAAAATCGTTTTCCGTGGTTTCCCATTTTCACACCAGGCAAATGCTGGGGCTGTACCTTAACTAAGGCCACGGCCGCTTCCTTCCCACTCCTAGCCCTTTCCTGTCCCATCGTCGCCGTAAGACCTATCTGTGTCGGTGCGACGTAAAACAACTAGCAAACTAAGAAACTAACAGACACTAAAGAAACTGCCAGATTGATGAATGCGCGCGACAGGTGGGTGAATTATAACTCAGTGGCCACGAACTCGGCAAGCAATTTATACCCCTTCCACCCTTCCTCACAGCACAGGCAAAGTCTCCATTACTTGCCGTAGTCATCATCATCATCATCATCATCATCATCTGTTTACCCTCCAGGTTCGGCTTTTTCCTCGGACTCAGCGAGGGATCCCACCTCTACCGCCTCAAGGGCAGTGTCCTGGGGATGCAGACTTTGGGTCAGGGATACAACTGGGGAGAATGACGAGTACCTCGCCCAGGTGGCCTCGCCTGCTATGCTGAACAGGGGCCTTGTGGAGGGATGGGAAGTTTGGATGGGACAGGCAAGGAAGAGGGAAGGAAGTGGCCGTGGCCTTAAGTTAGGTACCAAACCAAACCAAACCAAACCCCATGGCACTACAGCCCTTGAAGGGCCTTGGCCTACCAAGCGACCGCTGCTCAGCCCGAAGGCCTGCATATTACGAGGTGTCGTGTGGTCAGCACGACGAATCCTCTCGGCCGTTATTCTTGGCTGTCTAGACCGGTAAGTTAGGTACCATCCCGGCATTTACCTGGAGGAGAAGTGGGAAACCACGGAAAACCACTTCCAGGATGGCTGAGGTGGGAATCGAACCCACCTCTACTCAGTTGACCTCCCGAGGCTGAGTGGACCCCGTTCCAGCCCTCGTACCACTTTTCAAATTTCGTGGCAGAGCCGGGAATCGAACCCGGACCTCCGGGGGTGGCAGCTAATCATACTTACCGTAGTGCTATACAAATTGGTTAGCGGCGACGAACAGCATTTTGTGCCTATTTCCGTCAATAATTATGTTAATAATTAAAGAAAATAAACGAAGGAATTAGCAGAAAAGATAACAGGGTTTGTACAAACAGCTTTTTAAAATAATTCCTAGTTCCAGCTGGCTAAAGTAGAATGAAAATGTAATGTGTACTCCACAAAGTGGTGGAGGGGGGGAGCGACTGTCCCTCCTCGCCGCACCTCCTAATCGCCGCTACTGTTTGTAGACACGCCAAAGGTGTAGAAAAGGAAATCTAATAACTTATTTATTTATACAAGTGAGGACATTCCACTCGATAGAAGAGTTGCATGTATGAAACAAAAACTAATACTGTTCGGTGAAGTACGTATGTAGAAGGCATACGTCTGTTTGGAGCTTCTGTTGCATTCCGACCAGATTGTCCAGATTAAAATAATGTCTGTGTACTCACCGCTGCTGATCACACTAGCTACTGCCGATATATAGACAGCAAATGCAGTGCGGCTGTAGCATACACCAGCCTAGAGCTATGCGGTCGAAAACGATGTTTACTAATGCAAGGGGTGCATTCGACCGGCAACGCTGAGTAACATACTGCGAGTGTGACTCTGTTTCTTATCTCTTCATATTCTGACGTAACCTGCCCGCTGGCAGTAGTTCCCCTGTTAAAATCAGTTGGTAGACACCCCACACATCACTTATGCATGCGGGACATTTATAAGTAGAAAGTACGGCGTCCGTGAGCCACCTGGTATAACATTTGTTTAGGAGTTTGCATTTTGATTCAAATTGTAAATAGGCTCTAAATTAGGACCCCTGTTATAATGATGAAACGTTATTTACTTCCACGTGTTTTTAAAACAACAGTATACAGAGATACTCTTTGAAGCGCAATAAAGCACTCGACAGTGTTCCACAACCTATTTGTAAAAGACTCAAATGTAGATATTAAAGTATGCAATCATGATAGGCTCTCATACTGCTCATCACACAGTTGTTCCAAGTTTCGCTGCTCATATCTTCTGAAAAATTTTCGTTGGAAAACAAGCACCTTCTTGGTCAGAAGTTTCCTTTGTAGACTTCCATGACTTATCGCATGAGCTGTTTGAAACACGTGATAGAAAGTCATCACTGTACGTTTCACCTGCAGATGAAGGAACATATCTCAGTTACCTTCGTGCATCCCTTCCCATTTAGAAGGTGTGAGACGCTAGGGAGAAAATTTATACAACCCTGACCTCTGTGTCACATACAGTCCATTACGGACCTTAGCCTCCCAAATGGATTTCAAAAAATCTTCAAAAAGCTGGCAGCCTCTGGTGGGTTTGAAACTGCGATCTCGGGTTACTGAGACTACGCTATAAATGGAACTAGTCAATAATTACAATACACAGCGTTTAGCTTTTATTTTCCACTAGAACTGGTCGCAGACCACTGCTCCAAGTCCTTGACGTATTCGTAAGAACTTCAATTAGTCTCTTATCTCAGTATGTGCCAGGGGCGAAGAGAACTTGAGTTTCATGAGTATGAAGGACACAGAAAGGTTTCCGTAATCTTCTTCTTAATCTGTTTACCCACCAGGGTCGGTTTTTCCCTCGGACTCAGCCAGGGATCCCACCCCTACCGCCTCAAGGGCAGTGTTCTGGAGATTCCGACTTTGGGTCGGAGGATACAACTGGGGAGAATGACCAGTACCTCGCCCAGGCGGCCTCACCTGCTATGCTGAACAGGGACCTGGCGGAGGAATGGCTAGTTTGGATGGGACAGGCAAGGAAGAGGGAAGGAAGCGGCCGTGGCCTTAAGTTAGGTACCATCCTGGCATTTGCCTGGAGGAGAAGTGGGAAACCACGGAAAACCACTTCTAGGATGGCTGAGATGGGAATCGAACCCACCTCTACTCAGTTGATCTCCCGAGGCTGAGTGGACCCCGTTCCAGCCCTCGTACCACTTTTCAAATTTCGTGGCAGAGCCGGGAATCGAACCCGGACCTCTGGGGGTGGCAGCTAATCACACTAACCACTACACCACAGAGGCGGACTGAGGTTTCCGTAATACGCCTCTATTCTCTTTCGTGCTTGAGATCATCTTCTTTAACGTAGACTACAAGAAATTATTAGATTCCGCAGCCACCTACGGACGATCAACTGGCATTCCAAAGAACACCACTTTGTTGGGAATAATGCCCTATGAGTTTCGCATTCTCGGGAATCTTAAGTAAAATTAATGTGGTGTAACAAATAAAAATGAACGATAGAACAAGTTTTATAGTGAAGAAATATTCTATTCTTCCTCTACATGAGAACGACTCCTGTGAAAAACCATGGGGCAACAACCCCAAAAGGCCATGGCCTACCAAGCGACCGTTGCACAGCCCGAAGGCCTGCAGATTACGAAGTGTCTTGTGGTCAGCACGACGGATCCTCTCGGCCGTTATTCTTGGCTTTCTAGACCGGGGTCGCTATCTCACCGTCAGATAGCTCCTCAATTGTAATCACGTAGGCTGAGTGGACCTTGAACCAGCCCTCAGATGTAGGTAAAAATCCCTAACCTGGCCGGGAATCGAACCCGAGGCCTCAGAGTAAGAGGCAAGCACTCCACCCCTACACCGCGGAGCCGGCGAATAATTCTTATGCCTTTACAAAATTAATATAATAATAATAATAATAATAATAATAATAATAATAATAATAATAACAATAATAATAATAATAATAATAATAATAATAATAATTGTACCGGGATGTACACCTCTACGCCGCACATATAAATCTTGCGGCTAAAAGAACTCCTCTACAGGAGAAACAGTGAACTTGGAAGCTAGACCTACTTAAACTTTTCTCAGAAGATGTCACTACTGTAATTCAACGTAATTTTGTTATTGTAAAGTTTCCAGTACTGTGTGAATTTCAACTTGTTTTGTTTTCCGTTCATCAAGAAGTTTGGACATTTTCTCATAGATGTCACTGCTAGAAAACTATGATCATGCACCCTGGTGCGAAGTGAAGGAATTTTTTTGAAGAAGTTTTGTATTCGTAAGTTTTTTTACTAATTGATGTTCATTTATTTTTGGGTTAGCAATATGTATATTTTCTTTCCGTCAGTTTAAAATCCAGCCTACACCTAATTTTGTAATTAATTTCCAACCGATCCTGTATTTCTTCTTCGATTCTGAGGGCCACTTTTAAATTTGACCAATAAAATTCTGTGGGTGTGTCTTGATTATTCATGAAAGGTCTCGAACTTTCCCCAAAGGTTTATAAACTGCGGATTTTCACCTCTTGGCCATTTGATCAACATCTAACTAAGTGTGTGTGTCAAGCAGGAGGCGGGAGGTGCCTCTTTCATCAGGCAGCAGTACTCCGACAAGGTATGGCCACTTAACATCTTCACTTCTTGCTAGCAGTTTAACCCGAGGGAAAGATTCGAAACTTTAACTATGTAACCAACTTCTTTAAAATGTAAATCTCTTTTCGGCTCATGTAAAAATTTCATAAATCTTTAACTGTAAATCGGGGATAGAGAGTGATGCACCTCGAGCTCCCCTTCATGTTGGTTTGAGGTGACTATGTTTTGGCAACTGGTTTTCTTCCTTTCCGTAGTGTCTTAAATTTCTTTCTTATACGAGTCACCTCCATAGTTTGGGAATAGCTCCTGTTTCATCGGCCTAGTGTCCCTTAGGTTTTAAGAAATCTGCTCTAGGAGTGCAAGTACTCGCCTCCATTCTATTTGTGTGTAGGGCCATTTACTTAACCATTATTCGTGTTCCATGAAGGCCCACTAGGTTGGGTACAAGATGCCCCTGTTTCATTTTTTATAAGTTGTGCCTTGGTGACAAGTAATTGTAAGTTTTCTGATATTGCCTTGAATAGGCTCGAAAAACTGAGAGCGTGTCAGCTCTTTTCAAGTGTTGTAAAAGTGCCTCTGGGAGGCCTGATATTGTAATTTTCGGGAGCAAGTGCTCCAGGTATTAGGGGATTTCTGCCCTTTTGTAAATTTGTACTCTTGGTAAAAATTGAGCTGGGAACTTAAAAATTGTAACACTAGGGGCTTGTAGCCCAAGAATGTTAAAGTTCTGGAATCTTGGATCTTTCTAAGTCTTGTTTCTAAATTGCTATGTCATTGTTATCGCACTAAGTGAAAAGTTGTTAAAGTTTTGTTGTTTTTCGAAAATATAACCTTTGTTAAAATTTTAAATTAACTTTGACTTTGTAGTTAGACCCATTCATCCCGGCACCTTCTTTCACCTCTGCTGATTCACGGGTACCCCCGTAACAATAATAATAATAATCTTCCACCTCTTTCCTTATACCTGGTGGGTCGCGGGTACGAACTGTGTCGCACATGCGGATCTGGTCCTGTTTTACGGCTGGATGACCTGTCTGACGCTAACACTATATGGAGGGATGTAATAACTATTGCGTGTTTCTGTGGTGGTTGGAAGTGTGTTGTCTGAATATGAAGAGGGGAATGTTGATACAGACACATACACCCAGTCCCCGAGCCAAAAGAATTAATCAAAAATGATTCAAATCCCCGATCCGCCCGGGAATCAAACCGGGGACCCTCTGAACAGAAAGACAGTACGCTGACAATTTAGCCAAGGAGTCGGATAATAATAATAATAATAATAATAATAATAATAATAATCATCATCATCATCATCATCATCATGCCTGATGGGGTTCGTATATTCATGAAGAACAGTGCATATTGATATAATGTAAAATGGATTACTTCTTACCTAGTGAAGGGTCTATGCAGCACGCTCCAGCCACCTTTCTCCTCATCTACGCACCCTGGCGAAGATCAGCGATTCTAGAAAACGACAATGGGTCAAAGCAGTATCACAAAACAATATGAGACAAATAAAATATTCTATTGGAATTCATAGCCCCTATGGCTCACTAATGGTATTAACTTATGTGTCGGGATCACGTCAGCAAGTTTTAGCGTAGAACACGACCCACGTGATAGGTATTGTCAAAAAAAGAGTACCTAGTAAGTTTGGGCTTGAAATTTTATTTCTTACCCTCTTCATCATCACCAATGTGATATGGCTGATCAGTATGCACAGTCATGAGTTCCAAACCATTTCCTAGCACTGGGGATCAAGTAGCGCGAAACTCTCTTCACGACATATCTGTCTAACTTTGAGATGCTCCTGATAAGCCTTCTGAAGGTGATTTTGGACTTTTAGAAATTATGACAAACTGCTTTATCACGAATGCGTTTTCGATCATTTTAAAGCCATTTTTGTCCCTATGGTGTGAATTTTGCAAAATAAAGAATATTTTCGCGCTTATTCGCAACGCAGTTTTCTCAAATGTTCCGCTATTTAATAAATGACACCTCACGCGCTACCTCGCCGGATTACAGAGCTACACTAACTGTTAACCGCGTGGCACGGAAAATTTAGTACCTCAAGATGGCGCCACAATTGCAACACTCATAGTTTGTGGGTACAAAGAGATATCAGACAATGCCATTATACTTATTTTCTAGAAACTTTTTTTTTAAAACTTTCATGTTTTAACGTGAAAACATCTTTCTTTTAGGTCCTGCGCTGAGCGTGTTCTAGCGCTGAAACGCCCGTCCCAAAATGAGACGCTATTTCTTTTAAAATTTTCTTTACGTCGCACTGGCACACACAGGTCTCATGGTGACGATGTGATAGGAAAGGGCTAGGAGCGGGAAGGAAGCGGCCGTGGCCTTCATTAAAGTACAGCCCCAGCATTTGCCTGGTGTGAAAATGTGAAAAAGAGAAAGCCATCATCAGGGCTGCCGACAGTGGGATTCGAACCCACTATCTCCGTAATACAAGCTGACAGCTACGTGCCCCAAACCACGCTGCCAATTGCTCGCTATTTTGCAACGCTCATAACTCCGTATCTATTAATGAAATTGTAATTATATCATACCGTTGCAAAGAAGAACTCTTAAAATACAATCTTTGTGATGTCACTTGTCAAAACAAGATGATCGCCAAATAAGGCACCATTTTGTCGGTACCGCTCTCAAGGGCAACTGTTATAACTTCGGAACAGCCAGTACGATTTTAAAAAGCAAATTTTGTTTTGGATTCCAATATAATTCTTTCTTTCTTTCTTTCTTAATCTGCTTACCCTCCAGGGTTGGCTTTTCCCTCGGACTCAGCGAGGGATCCCACCTCTACCACCTCAAGGGCAGTGTCCTGGAGCGTGAGACATTGGGTCAGGGATACAACTGGGGAGGATGACCACTACCTCGCTCAGGCGGCCTCACCTGCTATACTGAACAGGGGTCTTGGTGGGGGATAGGATGATTGGAAGGGATAGACAAGGAAGAGGGAAGGAAGCGGCCGTGGCCTTAAGTTAGGTACCATCCCGAAATTTGCCCGGAGGAGAAGTGAGAAACCACGGAAAATCACTTCCAGGATAGCTGAGGTGGGAATCGAACCCACCTCTACTCAGTTGACTTCCCGAGGCTGAGTGGACCCCGTTCCAGCCCTCATACCACTTTTCAAATTTCGTGGTAGAGCCGGGAATCGAACCCGGGCCTCTGGGGGTGGCAGCTAATCACACTAACTACTACACCACAGAGCGGACATTTCCAATATAATACCCTACAAAACGAGCTGAAAATTATTTCAGGTAGTGAAGCCGTAAGTGCTTTGTTTGGTGCATGACATTATATGGGACAGTGACGTGCACATTGAGAAGAGAAAATGAAAGAAGGTTAGAAGCGTTTGAGGTGTG
This sequence comes from Anabrus simplex, assembly GCF_040414725.1. Lineage (NCBI taxonomy): Eukaryota > Metazoa > Arthropoda > Insecta > Orthoptera > Tettigoniidae > Anabrus > Anabrus simplex. The sequence continues at coordinate 195,045,046 of NC_090271.1, read as the reverse complement.
GATGTAGAGGGCAATTGAGATAATAAGCTGGATGGAAAGAGTGAGAAATGAACAAGTACTGGAAAGAGTTGGCGAGAAGAGAAAATGGCTGCAAGTTATAAGAAAAAGGAAGAAGAAGTGGATGGGACACTTACTAAGACGGGAGTGTTTGTTACCGGAAGAACTGGAAGGATTAGTTCGCGGAAGGCAACTAACAGGAAGGGATGGTACAAGATCATGGATGGCATCAAAGATGGAGGAACCTACAAGGACCTGAAGGGGATGGCAGAGGATATTAGAACATGGAGAGCTGCCGTATGAAAACCTGCCTGTGGGCAGAACACATGATGATGATACCGGCTCAAGGTACGGTTTCGAAAATGTAAAAGTGTTCTACTTAAAAACTGCCAGAGTTTCAGTAATAACCCATGCATTCTGAATTTGATGAATGATTATCATATTTTGTTACTGTACTCCTTGTCTCCATCAGAGCTTGCAGTTGATGGAGGAAGAATTTAAAATAAAATAAAAATATAGAGTCGGCGAATCATAAGACGCGATTACAACCCAGGATATTCGCGCTGGGAGTAGAGTAGCTAATGTTTTTTTTTTTTTTTTGCTATTTGCTTTACGTCGCACCGACACAGATATGTCTTATGGCGACGATGGGACAGGAAAGGGCTAGGACTGGGAAGGAAGCGGCCGTGGCCTTAATTAAGGTACAGCCTCAGCATTTGCCTGGTGTGAAAATGGGAAACCACGGAAAACCATCTTCAGGGCTGCCGACAGTGGGATTCGAACCTACTATCTCCCGAATACTGGATACTGGCCGTACTTAAGCGACTGAAGCTATCGAGCTCGGTAGTAGCTAATGTACTTTATCAGCTCGCCCCACTTAATAACTTACTAATTACTTTGACACTTACTGAAAATATCACTGTTCCATGGCTGCACCGCAATAACAATACTTCCGTTATTCACTGCCCAATCAACTTAAGAGCAACTAACATAAGTCACACAATGCCAGTAGTGGTGATTGTAGTTTTCAGGTAAAGAATACATCCTCAATATCAACTACTGTGATATAACAAGAGCTCTATAATATTAATCTAGCACGAATGTGGATCTCGAGTTGTATATATTTTGACAAATGAAGACTCCCCGGAATAAGGATGTAACCAACTAAATTTTTAAAAGCGAGAAATCAGTGGAAATAGGGTGTATTATCATGCCTCTATGCCGTCGTATCATCTCATGTCTTACATTTGAACTTCAAGCTGGCTTAAAGCCCGCAGAACTTTGTCCTCCGTGGTGTAAGGATGGAACATCAGTTAAGGTGTTGGGACATCACCAGGTGTAACAGATAATTTAAATACAGATCATACACGAAATCACATCTATATTTTGAAATGTTTTCTTGACATTTTTACTATTGTTGTTATTTTTATTATTAACTAATATTATTTGTTATCATTTTTGGTTCAAGTGCATGTCCAAGATTTCTCTACTGTTATATACAAATGTAATACGTACTTGCAGATTATTTTCCATTATATCACTTTCAGTTCATACATTATTTTTAAAACGTCCAGTTATAACAATGAAATATTGTTTCTAACAGATTAACTCATTTGCACACTTGCATATTCAATTGGTTCAACTAGTGTATATCATGAAATAAACCACAAAAATAATTTTCCTCTCTCCTGAAAAATTACTGATATGTTGGTGACATCCTTTTTGCGGGGAGGTCTTCAATTTAGCGAATATCTACTACATTAAATAGGCCTAAGTAAATAAAAACGCGTAAACGAAAAACAAGTCAAATACACAGCTATTCATAACCTATACAGAGAACAAACTTAAAGGACGGAAGTATACTGTTTTATTTTTGCCTTTAAACCATTTGGACCGCAGTCTCCCAATATGTCGGTTGTCGGCTTCATCAGAATAATACAGATATGACCCGGTGATTGTGCAGTAAGTGTTGACATCTATTGTTGAAGATGTTTGACTGTGTTATTGTGATGAAGTTATACAAAAAAGTGCACGAAGGTCTGATGAAATGAAAGTGATGAAACGAAAGGGATAAAATAGTAGCATTAGGCAGCTGTTGATTGGTTGAAGTTACGGATATTCTCATGCCGGATTGGTCGTTGGACCCATGAGTTCAATATTCATCGAGATTTCTAAGCTCATCAATGGAAGAGTGCATTTATATGTTTCTGAACGACTTTAAATGGTAATATTCTCTACAAACTGCCCTAAATTCTGCGTGGTATTTTCCTAATATAATAGTAGGCCTACTTCGGAAGTTTAATAAATAATAATGTTGTTTGTTTCACGTTCCTATTACTAATTTTACGGTTTTCGGAGACGCTTATGGAAGTTTGTAAGCGTGTGTATTAGACAAATCTGTATTAACAAGTTATCCTACTCCGTACAGGTCATGAAGGCCACTGGAAGAGTGGAAGGTAAAGGCTTCCAATATTCGTAACCTCGACATTTACAAGGGAAATGTTTGAATGAGACCAGACCGATTGTAATAAAATTAACAAAATATCATCTGCTTACGGGCCAAGAAGACCTTTAGTGGAGTGGAATTTAAAAGCTTCCACCATCTGTAACCTCGGCAATAAGTGATCAGCTCTCTACTGAATAACATTTGTCTTTATATTTTTTCTTTTCCAATTTGCTTTAAGGATAGGTCTTATGGCGACGATGGGATAGGAAAAGTCTAGGAGTGAGTAGGAAACTGCCGTGGCCTTAATTAGCCTGGTGTGAATATGGGAAACCACAGAAAAGCATCTCCAAGGTTGCGGGCAGTGGGGCTCAAACCCACTACCTTCCAAATGCAAGATTACAGTTGGGCGAACCTAATCGCACGGCCGCTTACTCGGTATCACCTTTGTCCCTAGGAATTAAACTGATATTCAGTTGTGGTGCAGACTGATTGTAACTCGGGGCCATATGTCTCTCCAGAAGTTGATATGTTTTTTTCTAAAGTTTACGGCTTCCCGATGGGGAATCAAACCCATGCCCTTCAGGGTTAACCTATCATGTCTTCGATGCCTCAGACAAGCAGCCCCTAACATTAAAAAAACCTTAGCTATCTCCCTTTTCTATTCATATATCTTGTATTCGGTGACCAAGCCGAGTGGTCGCGCGTGTTAACGCATTCGAGAGACAAATGGGTTCAAACCCCACCGTCATCCGTTCTGAGAACAGTTTTCTGCTGTTTCCCATTTTCAAATCCAGACAAATGCTAGGACTAATGGAAAATAAAAATTCCACAGTTCGAATCCTTTGGACAAGCAACTGAACATTGAAAATGTTCCTTCAAGAAATGTGAAAAAGGGAAATTTTAGGATATGAAGTAGAAATAAACCAATCTTTTGTCAGATGTATTTGAGTTTCTTTCCTCTCAAACGATTTAGCTTGCTTCACGAACTCCTCACTCTCGATATCCTTCTAAAGATAAAGTTTCACCATTATCACCAGAATATCCTCTTTTCAGATCTCTTGTCATGCATAAGTTCTACATGGATTATTAGGAGGATCATATTGACAAGCCAGACCTCCTCCTCCTCCCTTCATCCAAGTTCCCGACAACACCAAGAGAGACATCCTGGAAGGAGCGAATCAACGTTGACATCTCCCCGATTAGTATGAAGACTGTGAACGTTAAAGGAGGCGATCGTCAACACTTCTTCTTGCTTCGCCCGTTTGATGAACACATCGCATCGATCGTAAAGAACAGCACATTAATATTATCATTTAGACTTTCACGGCATAAGCCCAAAAATATACCTCATGAATAACACCACATTGAGTTTTTCCACCTTTCTAAGTTATTATTTGACCGGACGAGTTGGCCGTGCGGTTAGTGGGGCGCGGCTGTGATTTGCATCCGGGAGATAGTGGGTTCGAACCCCACTGTCGGCAGCCCTGAAGATGTTTTTCCGTGGCTTCCCATTTTCACACCAGAAAAATGCTGGGGCTGTACCTTAATTAAGGCCACGGCCGCTTCCTTCCCTCTCCTAGGCCTTTCCTATCCCGTCGTCGCCATAAGACCTATATGTGTCGATGCAACGTAAAGCAAATTGTAAAAAAAAAAAAAAAAAAAAAATGTTATTATTTGCAACCAAACAACGTTTACGTATTGGCGGCATAATGATGTTCGACATAATCACGTGATTCATTGTTAGATAACATAACCTCAAACCGGTGACTCATTGGTTGACTAACTGTATCACTAGTGACGCTATTGTCATATCATATATGACCCACTTCAAATCGACCTGGAGACCTTAGTTTTGCGAAATTAAAAAATCTGGCACACAAACATTTTTAAGCACAGGATCACTCTATTTATTGAAATATTTAAAATAAAAATAGGATAATAATCGTGGAACAAGTTTATTTTTATAAATTGCCCTTTTTACAGGTTTTTCGTGAATATTTGGATCGGATATAATTTCCAAAATGTTCTTTCTCCATTTGATAGGGCACTCCAAAACACGCGTTTTGACACCTTCACCATTTCACTACCTTCAATACTTTAATCACAACTGAGTGAAATAACATAACTTTGCGTTTTTGCTATAGTGGGGCCTTATACTGTGTGATCTAAGAAACATTTTAAATGTTAAAATGAAACTGAGTAAGGAAGGATGCTCCTTGCTTTCGTATCTATTAAAACTCTTCGTTAAGAATGGAGTTACAAGTTGCAAATCAAAATCACCTGGACCCAAGATAAAGTACGGAACTGCTATGTTGTCCTCTATATATGATTTACAGGTGATATTTACAATATTTAGTTTGCTGGTGATAAACAAAGAGACGGTCCCTCTGGATTTTCGTGACAACGTCGTTCTACGCAAATCTGACCTCGGCTGAAATAAAAGACACGCTAGATCATTTACAAGTAGCCGATGATAACTACATAGAGAGACGTATGACATCGTAATGAGCAACTGTTACGTCAATAATAACTGGAATACATAAAAAAAAAAAACCGCTTATCTAACTTTACCTTTGCGTACTTTATGTTAATGACGTTATTTATTAGGAGCTAATTTTTTCTAATTTTTCAATATATTTTTTTGCAAATGTTCCATGTTCATAGTTGCTGATTCACAAAGCGTAGGGCCTACTTGGTTTCACTATTTTATCTTCTTATTATTTTTTCTCCTACCGCTTTTCTCGCACCTGTAGCGTCGCGGGTGCGAACTGTGTGGTATATGTGGATTTGGCTCTGTTTTATGGCCGGGTGCCCTTTCTGACGCTAACCGTATGCAGAGGAATATAACCACTATTGTGTGTTTCTATGGTGGTTGGTAGTGTGGTGTGCTTCTGAATATGAAGAGGATAGTGTTGGGACAAACATAAACACCCAGTCCCCGAACATTTTTATTCGCTATAATGTCACGTATATTTTTTAAGCCTGTCTGCGAATACTTTTAATCGACCGACGCGTTCAGACGCTGCGACGCTCCAAGGTGTAGGCCTATTGAGTGCGTGTAATCTAGCGCTCAAGGCATGAGGCCCCCGCAGGGAGAGGTTTTACCATCGCGCTAAATTTTGCCTGGTAGTCGTAACGTTAACTTTCCGTGCATGCTGGTGAGTAAGACGTCATTTACAATAATGCTTTCGATAATTACGTTTGTTTAAACCTGCCATCCATTATCTTCAAGTAATCGAAATTGTCAGGTTAAAGATCGACAGACAACCTGAAGATAAGCTGCTATTCTATTGGAACTCTGCTGTGTCTTCAATAATTCAAAAAGATTTCTTGTTTGTGCAATGCTAACTAACCAGGCCACTTTAATCGCAGTGTCATACACCACCAAGTAACAGTACCACATTGCTTATCGTGACCGCTACACTGGCAAACACTACAGATAGTCCCAGAATAGTCGAAAGACAACATATATAAGCAAATACGACAGTAGTTTCAACAGAGATTTCAAGTACAAAATTTCCCAATCATGGATGTTATTCCCAGTCAAAGTCAAATAACAGAACACATCCTGGCATAACATACTGGAATGCTGCCGGTAAATTTCCGTACATATGTTTAGTGAGGACACCACTCCTTTTGCACTTCCTGATACGAAACTTGAGGTTGAATCCGCATAAAACGTTGTGTACCTTGTCCCATGTTAATAAAACATCTCAGACTCATATGGCATAAATTCTTCCAACACACACTTTTCAGTGAATCTGTGCACTTTATAAAGTTATGAGAGTGGCAAGCGGTGTCTGGATTAATTTGTAGGGAATTTTATCATTTAAATTCATTGTATGTATGTATGTATGTATGTCCGACTCGTTGGCTGAATGGTCAGCGTACTGGCCTTCGGTTCAGAGGGTCCCGGGTTCGATTCCCGGCCGGGTCGGGGATTTTAACCTTAATTGGTTAATTCCAGTGGCCCGGGGGCTGGGTGTTTGTGCTGTCCGCAACATCCCTGCAACTCACACACCACACATAACACTATCCGCCACCACAATAGCACGCAGTTACCTACACATGGCAGATGCCGCCCACCCTCATCGGAGGGTCTGCCTTACAAGGGCTGCACCCGGCTATAAATAGCCACACGAAATTATTATTATTATTATTATTATTATTATTATTATTATTATTATTATTATTGTATGTATGTATGCATATATGTATGTATGTTCAGTTCTCTGCCCGAAGGCTGGTTGGACCCTCAACAGCTCCATTATTAGCTGTCATAGATGGCCTAAGTATGACTGAAGAGGCGTATTAGGGAAAGGAGGAGCGTGGTAGTTTACCGTTGCTTTCCTCACTGAGCCACAAGTTTCTATTACATATCAGTCTGCCAAGCTCATTTAAATACATGCACCAACAGACCCTATGAGCAAATATTCACACCATTCATTGCAGGGACTGGCTGTATAAGGAATGACATTACTAGCATCGCTCATACCTGTCACTTTCTTTTCGTCAAAGCCAAGGATAAGATAGAGTCGGATCAATGAAAGTAACAAAATTGTTGTAGCCCATACCAGAAGACATAGTGCACTGTAAACACTAGGTCCCGCTAGCAGACAGACAGACCGCGCGTCTCAACGGATATGTGGGCGGAGCCCAGATCCTTTGAGCGAATTTAGTCCATCGACCTTACGGTCTTGAGTGCTGCTTTCGACAAATAGGATATGGGCAGAATGGTTGTAGGGGATGGTGGTACCTTGTGAGATATCGAGCTGGTCAGAATATGACCTGCACCCCGAGGTGTGAAAAATGGCCTTGGGTCACTATGATGGGCCCAAGGGAGTCGTAATTTTCCGTTAAGGGATATGTGATGTTGATTTCATGATAGCTCGAGGCAGTGGTGGGTGAAGTAAGGATAGGACATTGGGTCACCCATCCAGGTGATGACCAAGTCCAATGTTGCTTAACTATCGTAGACCAGTGGAGTAATGGACATTCAGAAAAAGAAGGGAGGATAGTGAAGAGGATGAGCTGGCAGGGCAAATGCCGGGAGAGTGGATTTCTTGACGGTTTATTTCTTGGGGGGATTAGTGGATAATGAGTTGTTTATCTGGCATGGCAGGAGGTAAAGGGTGACTTGGGGGGATAACAGGTTCGGTATTAGTCCGAGAAGAGAGGACGAGTCTATACTGAGGGGAAATTTACTGGTAGGAGGTGGGATGTTGAGATTTAGGAGTAGGGGAGGTTGACTGCGTGAGTTGAGGTGCTTGGCATTCTTGTAATGGGCTCTAATTGCCTGTTCAATTATAAGAATCTTCCAGCTGACTTTGATTTGCCCCGTAAGACATGGGTAGCCCTCAACAGAGTCCGTACTAACCACGGGAGATGTGTATCGATGATGTTTACATGGGGTATGAGATCGTCTCCAGCCTGTGACTGTGGTGCCGTTAAGCAGACTATCGACCATATTGTCACCGAATGCAATGAAAGGGCATTTGCTGTATCCAGCCAGGACTTTGTGGTGGCTTCTGCTGAGGCCATACATTGGCTTGAGAATTTAGATCTAACTCTTTGAACCCTTCTGCTTGCATGATTGTTTTCAATGTTATATTGTATATATCTTGTAATTTTGTATTTAATAGTTTGTGCTTACTGTTCATGTATATTTAATCTTTGTATTGTTTTGTGTACGTTACCATACGCTAATAATAATAATAATAATAATAATAATAATAATAATAATAATAATAATAATAATAATAATTGCATGTTTGATGGATGGGCAGCCGGGAAACGAAGCGGCGTGGCTACCGTCGCAGTTGGCGCACTTCGCTGGTTCCTAGGTACCGTACAGTTGGAGTGGCGATGGGGACCACCACACCTCTTGCAGCGGGTGACATCCTTGCAGGTGGCAGCAGTGTGGTTCAACTTTAGGCAATTGTAGCATTGGATTACAAGTGAGGGGTGTGGGTGGGTGCGGGATCGAGGCTGAGTGAGTGTCTTGGAGGTGGGGGGGGGGGAGGTTTGGATGCAGGTTTTTTTTACTCCTGCTCTTAGATTTGGTCTTGGTCTGAGAGGCACAGTTTGAGGTGTTAGGAATAGGTTAGTCGGTTTCTGGACTTGAGTCGACTTGAGGGGTTGGGGGTTTGACTTGTGCAAGAGTGGACTAGGTGGGTGGTGATGGGACGGTAGGGGGGCATATAAATGAAGCCTCTTACTGGCAAAGTTCATATAAACCTGACTATTTAGCTCGTGAATAAGTGACCAATCTGCTGTAAGAATATCAGGAATTTCAACCAATCACAACTGCCTATCACAACAGTTTTATTGTTTTATCACTTCCATTCTATCGCACCTGAGTGCTCCTATGTTCATGTAAATTCATCAGAATACGTCGGCGGATGCAGAGTGAGTCTCAGCCACGGCTGATCCGTAGTCCGACGGGTCTGCACGCTGACCGGCCAACGGAGCAGAGGAGAGGTGACCACGGCTGTACCGTGGCTCTGCATTCGGGAGACGGAAAGAGTCTGTTCCCCACCGTCGGCTGTTCTGAGAATGGTTTCTCGCGGTTTTCCATTCTCCTCCACTAAGGTGAATGTCGGGACAGTTCCTAGTATAGGCCACGGCCTCCGACCCTCTCACCTTCACCACACATCTACTACTCCGACACAAATCTCCTGGCCTGAGAAACGGCGTCACCGTCCAGGAGGGCCGCCTCCCACGTTAGGGGAGGGATGAAAATATTTAGTAGTTATAGTAGTAGTAGTAGTAGTAGTAGTATTCATCAGAACAGCGCAATGAAACATCTTTATAGCGTACATTTGACCACAGAGCGCACAATCAACAGGACGTAACTCTGTTACTCTGACGAAGCGGATAGCCGACATATTGGCAGACTGCGTCCCAAAGAATTTAAAATTAAAAAATATAACAATATATGTCCGTAGTGAATATTCTATTCTCTGAATAGGTTATCAACAACAGCTCAACAATCAGGTGTCACTAAAGAGGCGTGCTAGGGAAATGAGCCAGAAGTTGCTATTACATATCAGTCTGCTAAGACCACTGAAATGTAAGCACCAACCGAATTTGTGAGCTACGCTTTCACACCATTCATAACAAGAACTGTCTCCGATAGGAATGGCGTTACTAGGATTGCATAAAGCCCAGTCACTTTCATGTTGACGATACCAAGCGTTTTTCATTTGGTGCTACGAGCATGCAAATTGAGCTTTGCAAGTCTGGAAAGTTTATTTCTTTGTTGAGTCATCTTGTTTTACTTCATTCCTGAAGAGTCGTGTAGGCCTACACATGAGGAGTGTCTGTTCAGAAGGTGTTATTTCCAACTTAAGAAAATTGTGGTTAATGCGCAAGAAACATAAAATAAAGGGGACATGGAACATACACATGATCGGATTTCGCACAACATTTACGGAATTACACCTTCCTGGTCTGGATTGCTTATCTAGGGCCCGGATTTTTATGCAGTAACCGCTTAGATTGCAAACTAATTTGGTTAGTAGGAAGTGTCGGCCACCCGCTGTTCCATAATGTAGCAAGAGTAACATAAATTATAGGGGTTTTGATGGGCCGTACCCCTATTGTTTATGCAAACCCTGTAGCATAGTCGCTGTGAAGGTAGACTATACTTGTTACTCGCTTCAGGAAGTTTGCATTCTAACCTATTACTGCATAAACATCCGGGCCGTCATGACAATCGATAATATTCAACTACAGTAATACATGTGGACGAAATACTGGCTCTTTTAAAGTAGAAATAGTACCTTTTGAATAGACACTCCACAAATTAGGAAACACCAATATTACGCTCTGTATCCAACATATGGCTTTTCAACACTACAGGCTCTTATGACTGTTGTTTGTTTAATACACAGACCATTAGTGCATGTAGACGAATATTCGCCTGGTACCTACCAATATTATTGTAACCTACTTGTGGACTGAAATCAATCCACACTGTTGTATTATTTAATTTCCTCCTTTATGCAGACGAGATGGAGCTGGATTCATACAATACAGAAGATCTACAAGCATCTTTACTAGGACTAGACTAATGCGTGAAAAATATAGTCTCACTATCAATTTAGAGAACACCGTCCAACTGAACATTAGAGAAGCAAGAAAAATGTTGCCGAGGGATATTCTCAATCTGAATGACGAGCCCTAACAACTGTCAACAGTTTCAAATATCGAGGGATCATCTTCCAAACTACGACAAAGTCAATCATCAATCAATCAATACTGATCTGCATTTAGGGCTGTCGCCCAGGTGGAAGATTCCCTATCTGTTGTTTCCCTAGCCTTTCCTTAAGTGATTCCAAAGAAATTGGAAATTTATTGAACATCCCTCTTGGTAAGTTATTCCAATCCCTAACTCCCCTTCCTATAAATGAATATTTGGCCCAATTTGTCATCTAGAATTCCAACTTTATCTTCAAACTTATTCGTCTACTAATGTCATTCCACGCCATCTCTCCACTGACAGCTTGGAACATACTGTACCACTTAGTTGAACAGCTCGTCTTCTTTCTCCTAGTACTTCCCAGCCCAAACATTGCTACATTTTTGTAACGCTACTCTTTTGTCGGAAATTTTTCAATTTGCAATTTTTTCCATAAAGAATCTGTCAGCCCTATCTCCAACAGCAATGATGCTTTTTGTATTCATTATCTCTATCATAGTAACGGACTGGAGCTGCTTTGGGAGAGTGGGACCCATGTGAAAGAAGGTTCAAGAAAGTAGGCTAAAATTGTATGGACATGTGCAGAGAAGAGGGGAGGGCTACGTGTGGAAAAGAATTGGAAACCTGGAAACTGAAGGGTCAAGGAAGAGAGGAAGCCCAAAAATGAGATGGAAAGACAAGATAGAAGGGGATCTAAGAGAAAAAGGTTGGAAGAGGGAAGAAGCATTGGATTGACATTTATGGAAGAGAAGAATCCACCAAAGCAATGTCGTCCTACGTGATGTGAGAAAAGGCCGAGGTAAAGAAGAATAAGAAGAATAATCTTTTGTCGGAAACCACCCAGAACAAAGCGAGCTGCTTTTCTTGGGATTTTTTCCAGTTCTTGAATCAAGTATTCCTGGTGAGGGTCCCATACACTGGAACCATACTCTAGTTGGGATCTTATCAGAGACTTATATGCCCTCTTCCTTACATCCTTATTACAACCCATAACACCCTCATATAGTTTAGATGCCATATTCAAGAAAAAACAGCTGCAGCTATGAGAGCAATTTTCTCCATAAAGAATCTGTCAGTCCTATCTCCAACAGCAATGATGCTTTTTGTCTTCACTAGCCCTATCATAGTAACTTACGGACTGGAGCTGGTTTGGGAAGCTACAACTCAAGGATTTTGAGAAAATCAAAAGTAGGCCCTCTAAGGTGTTATCAAAACGTTTCCGTTTGAGGGCGCTGCTGCAGCGGACATGCAACGTAGCGCGACTCCGATGTGGGTATACAAGCATGGATATGTAGACAAAGGGATTCATGTGGCAGTCGTGTCGTGGTGTGTGCGTTAAATGTGGTCGTGTGAACTATGGTGACGTTATTACCAAATGTGTCCAAACAGGACCAACGTGCTGTTATTCGGTTCATGGCTGCCGAAAAACTAACACCAATGGAGACATGTTCTATTCATAGACCACAGCCGACCCCTCCTTTCCCATTTTCATTCACCATCATCCATCTTCATTAGCACCTCATCTGAGGTTGGTATCTGGAAGGGCACCCGGCCATAAAAGAAACTTGCCAGATAAATTCATCTCACTCCTTCGGAGAACGAGGACTGTGTATGGGGCAGCACGACTGCCGAAATCCACCGCTGTGGAATAGTGCACCAAGTTCCACACGGGACGCGTTTCGACACGAGACGCCGGTCGATCTGAGAGGCCAGCTTCATCCATTACAGACAACGGCGGATGAAGCGATTAGGGCAGACCAGCGCATAACCATTTGTGCGCTAGCAATGGATCTCGACATCAGGGTCAGGGTCGACGCTTCCTGTCAGACGAGGACGTGCAGCAGGCGGTTACGGACTTCTTCACGGAGCAGGACACGGTGACTTACCACACGGGGAACTTCAACCTGGTGTGTCGGTGGGATGAGCGCCTCAGTGCTCACGAGGATTTTGCGTGAATGGCATCCTGATTCAGGACTGTACGGACGTTGAACGGAAACTTTTTGATCGCCCCTTATATAAAAGCTCGCTTTCAGAAAATAATGAAAATGAAAACCTACAACCTGTTTTCCAGTCATTGACCGGGTCAGGGATGGAATGAATGAAGCAGATATAGGCTAGTAGTACGATGGGGTCGCCACTCCCAAAGTGATTTATAAATGACTGATAGATGCTATGAAATGAGAATGGAGAGTGTTGCTGGAATGAAAGATGAGAGGGAAAACCGGAGTATCCGGAGAAAAACCTGTCCCGCCTCCGCTTTGTCCAGCACAAATCTCACATGGAGTGACCGGGATTTGAACCACGGTATCCAGCGGTGAGAGGCCGACGCGCTGCCGTCTGAGCCACGGAGGCTCTCACAAAATAATATGCTCTGAAATTTGGGAAAAGAGCGCCATCAAGGATGATTTACGAACTCGCTGAGGAGCCATTCTACACTGAAGACCTCAGAATACGATTGTTCTTGCCATCTTCAGAGTAGTATAACACGCATCTGAACAGAAGAGAGGCTAAGAGTAGAGAGAGAGAAATAAATTTCTACGCTACAAGCGTTATGACTGAAAGAAAATGGCGGAAGGAAAATCAAGAACTAAGGCACGTAGTGACACAATTCGCCATACACGGTTTCCACCTCAAGATATGTATTGAACCCGTTCTATACCATGTTACTAGACATATCGGGAATCCTAGTAGGTTAAATGTGCCGTTTTCTGCATCAATTTGTGAAATATTTGGTTGTGAATAGAATTTTATACCCTGTCCGGGATACGAAGGACGCTGAATGAGTTCGGAGGATGGAGCCCTAATTACGCTTAAGGAGAGAGACAGAAGCTTTGGATACAGCGTGACCTTGGAAATACCCTCTCTATCATGCAAGAGAGATGACGATATGATTCGAGGCTTAGGATGCCGCTTGTGTCAGAAGGCGTGGCTAATTCACAGGGTTTCAACCTAAGAACAGTATATTACCATCACTTCTCTGCCTATTTCCTGGATACCAAGCCACATGCCGCCAGCAGAGTCAGAGGGTAGTAGGGAAATAAAATACCACCGTGAAAAAAGAACTGGTCCCTTGCCAGGGTTACGGCGAAGACTGGTAAATGACCAGAAGCCAGAAAACATCTTGAGGCAACCTCTAGGGCTAACAACCGTAGTTGTAAAAGGATGGGTACCCGTCTAAAGCAAAGTCAAGTCGAAAAGCATGATGGCACAACATTTCAAGAAACATACCCTAGGGGGTAAATCTTCGGATAAATCCCTCGTCGTGAACGCCACGGCGCACGAGTCTCTTTCGGATTCTGGGGGAGACTCGACATAATGCAAGAGACGAGTCGGAGCGTCTCGGTGTACCCCGAAGAGTCCAAAACTCAGGCCAAAATCTAAAACATTTCTAGCAACTTTCAACATAAATTCACTTACACAAACTGGCAAGCTGAAAACCCTCACCAAAGCTCTTCACGAAAATCAGATATCCATAATGGCCCTACAGGAAACAAGGTATCCAGATGAAGAGATTTTTGAATCCGAAGGCTATCGATTTTTCAAGAGCAAAGCGCAAAGAGGAATCCTCAATGGAGCTGTGATGTTTGGAACCGCGTTTGCTGTTAGAACCAAGATCCTTAAATCGGTTGCAAATTTCGAACCTGTGAATGACAGATTGTCTATACTCACAATTAAATGCGCGAACAAAACCTACGCCCTAGTTAACGCACATGCTCCTACAAACGATAAGAACAAGTCTGACCCAGACGAAGTTGATAATTTCTGGGACCTACTGGATGAAAAATTAAACGAAATCCCCAAACACCATGTCAGGCTTCTTTTGGGTGACTTCAATGCCCAACTAGGTCGTGAACAGAAGTACAAGAAAGTTATAGGAAATTACCCTGCTCACAAACGAAACAATCCCAATGGCAAAAGGCTGGTGACCATTTGCGAAAATCACAACCTGCAGGTCATGTCGACACACTTTCATCATCTACCCAGAAAGCAAATGACTTGGCGTTCTCCCGTCCAAACTCTCGGAGAGTTCCAAATTGATCATGTTGCAATCTCCAGGAGAAACAACCCTGAGATTATGAATGTCAAGGTAAAGAAAGGCATCAATGTGGCCTCAGATCACTATATGTCTCTTATCAAATTCAAACCAATTCCCGCAAACACAAGGAAGACAACCAAACAGATCACACGCTTCGACAATGATAAACTCCGGCAAAGGGTCGAGGAGTTCCAGGAGAAGGCTAGACCAAATGACTGTGACTTTAACAACGCCAAAAGTCTCCTTGTTGAGGCCGCCAAAGACGTTGCAGATATCAAGAGAAGCAAAAAGCATGCCTGGTGGAATGGTACCTGCAAATCAGTCCTCCAAGAAAGACTCAATGCGTGGAAACAGTACTACTCTACCAAATCAGAAAATGATTGGGAAACCTACAAACCCCAACGTGCCCAAGCAGCTAGGGTGTTCAGAACTGAGAAACGTAAATACGAAAAATCTCTCATTGAAAAGATAGAACAAAACTTTAGGAAGAATGAAAGCAGAGAGTACTACAGGGCCTTCAAACGCAAACTCACTGGCTATAAACCACCATCTCTATGCTTTGAGCGAAAGGACGGCACACTGGCGACGTCAAATGAAGAAAATTGCAGCATTCTGGCAGACTACTTCAAGAATTTACTTAATTGCTCTAAACCGCAAAGCCCCATTGAGACCAACGAACCCTTACTCAGGTACCCAGATTCCAGACCACCCGACAGAGATGAAATCAAGCACCACATTGCCCGTCTCAAAAATAACAAAGCGCCGGGGGAAGACTCAGTAGTAGCAGAACTATGGAAATATGCCCCAGAGGAATCACTTGATATCTTGCAAAAGCAAATAGAAGAAATTTGGAACAAGGAGACCCTACCCGAAGATTGGAAAATAGCTTTGATCCATCCATTACACAAAAAAGGCAGCATGAAGAACATCAACAACTACAGAGGAATATCTTTGCTACCCGTGACTTACAAAATTCTATCACTTGCCATCCTGGAGCGTTTGGAAGCACAAGTCGAACATCAAATAGGTGAATACCAAGGAGGGTTCAGAAAAGGTCGCTCAACAGCCGAACAGATCCAAAATCTCAAAACGATAATCAGATATTGTACACTAAGGTCCAATCAGTATGTGTCTGTCTTTGTGGACTTTAAGAAAGCGTACGACTCCATTGACCGGGAAGTCCTGCTAAACATCTTAAATGAATTTGGAGTTGATTTGAAACTGCCGGCTTTAATCAGAGCCACCCTGACCGATACAAAATCCAAGGTGAAGTTCCACCGATGTCTCTCCCATTCCTTTGTCATCAAAGCAGGAGTCCGACAAGGTGATGGGCTATCCCCGATACTCTTCAACTGTGTTGTTGAAAAGATCATCAGAACATGGCGGGTGAGATTACAGGAAACCAACTACAGTGCATTGAGAATAGGAACCAAATCCAAGGGGATCGCAACAGACTGCTTAGCATTTGCCGATTATATTGCTGTTCTCTCAAACGACATAGAAACCGCTAGAGCTCAAGTTGAAATTTTAAAGGAAATTGCCGAACAAACTGGTTTGCAGATATCGTTTGAGAAAACAGAAGTAATGACTAACATCAAAGAGGCTCCACCAAAACTCCATACGAAATACGGAGACATCACCCGAGTAGACAAATTCAAATACCTGGGTGAGATAATCATGAAAAATGGACTGGACAAAGAAGCACTTCAGGAGCGAGTACGCAAACTGGAAATAGCCTACCAAACATCCCGCACAATCTACAACAAATATGCCTTTCCCATAACACCAAGATACGTCACAATGAAACAGTTCTGAAGCCAGTAGTTCTATATGCAGCCGAAACCCTGTCTCTAAATGCCAACAAAGAACTCCTTGAAGAACTGAGAAAAAAGAACGCAAAATTGTGAGAGGAATCTTGGGATGAAAGTACAGAAATGGAATCCATCAAAAGAGATCCAACGAGGAAGTCTATAGCAAAATAAAATTACCGACTCAATCAGAAAAAGACGGGCACGATCTGAAAAGAATGGACGGAAGAAAGTTAACTAAAAAAATCTTTCATTTTTTTTCAAACCCCAAAACCACTATTCCCTGGTTTAGAAATACCAAAGAAGACCTGCAAATCTCTTCCGCAAGAAAATATTGAGGAACGGGCTAAACCGAGACGAGCAACCGAAGAGAAGACACGGTGTCCCTTGGACAGAGGAGCGCAAGCAGGCCCATTCACAAAGAATGAGGGAAATTTGGGCTCTAAAGAAGGCCATGTACAGTGTCAAATGCAACAAGACTTAACGTGGTCCTTGATGGCCCCAGCGAATTATACATATATATATAATAAATAATGATAATTTGCCACAAGCCCACGAATATTACATAAGAAGGATCAATAAACTTCACCTTTTTTGCAGTACCCAATGAGGTAAAAATGTAGTTTATTTCTCGACGCAGTTTTAATGATGCCACTTAGGACAGTACTGCAGTGATAAATACCAGATGGCCGTTGGGAGTTTCTTAATTAAAAGCTGGGAGTCCTCATCACCTCCACCACGCGCGCCTAAAATCCCAAAAGATGCATTTGTAATTACTCTGAAACATATAATCCGATTAGAATGAAAATAGTTTAGTAGATAGAGTGTGTAAATGGCTACAAATTGAGTATTCATTCGACTTTCGAAGATGACTAGTAACGAAGCGAATACATAAAAGTGGGAGGGGCGCACCCTTTCCATAGCGAACACTAGCCGGCTATATAAAGCGTTTTATCTTGCACATTTCAGCTTATTCTTTGTCATGGTTCGTGCGATTCACGTCAAAGTGCATATTAAGTGCTTCTTTGTGCACATATCTACAGTCATAGTGTGATAGGTGTGTGTGGTATCGACAGTATTATGTGTGATCAGTACTCTTCTTGTGATAGAATGAGAACAAGAATTTATCACAAGTGATATTCTAGAATTCTAGATGGTTCATGTTTGTGGGTTACTGTAGTCACGTCCTAGTTCGTGAACCATGGGCAATGGCTGAGTGGCCTTGTAAGTGGTCCTGAGAATCGAGATACCAGTTGCTATGGAATGGGAGTGGGCATATCGGACATATTCTGAGTCGTGCCCCTCCTTGTGCTCAGGTAGCTAGGACTATACAATTCACCGGTGGTCCATAACCCGTTAGAGGTGAGATCCTCACTTGGACTATGTGCAAGTAGGGTAGCATCCTAATTCATGAATTTACCGAGCTCAGAACATTTTTTTTTTTTTGCTACGGGCTTTACATCGCACCGACACAGATAGGTCTTACGGCGACGATGGGATAGGAAGGGCCTAGGGGTTGGAAGGAAGCAGCCGTGGCCTTAATTAAGGTACAGCCCCAGCATTTGCCTGGTGTGAAAATGGGAAACCACGGAAAACCATCTTCAGGGCTGCCGACAGTGGGATTCGAACCCACGATCTCCCGGATGCAAGCTCACAGCCGCACGCCTCTACGCGCACGGCCAACTCGCCCGGTCAGAACATTTTAAGCAAGTCTCGGACCTTTGGGAGTAATGGAGTCCCACTCCCATTTGACAGGCGAGGGACTCCATGGAAACAACTTGGCGAACGAAATGGAATTCGATGGGGAGCTATCAATATTAATGGGGCTTATGGAAGAAAGAAGGTACAACTGGCTGAGTCAGCAAGGAGGATGCATCTGGATGTGCTAGGAGTAATTGATATTGGGTTAAGGGGAGATAATGAGGAAGAGATAGGAGATTATAAAATGTACTTGACGGGTGTTAGAAAGGGAAGGGCAGAGTCTGGGGTAGGGCTCTTTATCAGGAATACCATTGCACGCAACATAGTTTCTGTTAGGCACGTAAATGAGCGAATGATGTGGGTAGATTTGTCAGTTGGAGGAATTAGGACTAGTATTGTCTCCGTGTATTCACCATGTGAGGGTGCAGATGAGGATGAAGTTGACAAGTTTTATGAAGCATTGAGTGACATCGTGGTCAGGGTCAACAGCAAGGATAGAATAGTGCTAATGGGCGATTTCAATGCGAGAGTTGGAAATAGAACTGAAGGGTACGAAAGGGTGATTGGTAAATGTGGAGAAGATATGGAAGCTAATGGGAATGGGAAGCGTTTGTTGGACTTCTGTGCTAGTATGGGTTTAGCTGTTACGAATACATTCTTCAAGCATAATCCTATTCACCGCTACACATGGGAGGCTAGGGGTACCAGATCCATTATAGACTATATCTTAACAAACTTCAAATTCAGGAAATCTGTTAGGAATGTACGAGTTTTTCGCGGATTTTTCGATGATACAGACCACTATCTGATCTGTAGTGAACTAAGTATCTCTAGGCCTAGGGTAGAGAAAGTGAAATCTGTCTGCAAACGAATAAGGGTGGAAAATCTCCAGGACAAGGTAATTAGGCAGAAGTACATGGATGTGATTAGTGAGAAGTTTCGAACAGTAGACAGTAAGCAGGTTCAGGATATAGAAAGTGAATGGGTGGCATACAGGGATGCTGTAAAAGAAACAGCAAGGGAATGCCTAGGAACAACTGTGTGTAAAGATGGGAAAAGGCGAACATCTTGGTGGAATGATGAAGTGAGAGCAGCCTGTAAACGTAAAAAAGAAGGCTTATCAGAAATGGCTCCAAACAAGGGCCGAGGCAGACAGAGATTTGTACGTAGATGAAAGAAACAGAGCGATACAAATAGTTGTTGAATCCAAAAAGAAGTCATGGGAAGATTTTCGTAATAACATGGAAAGGCTAGGTCAAGCAGCAGGGAAACCTTTCTGGACAGTAATAAAGAATCTTAGGAAGGGAGGGAAAATGGAAATGGACAGTGTTTTGAGTAATTCAGGTGAACTCATAACAGATCCGAGGAAATCACTGGAGAGGTGGAGGGAATATTTTGAACATCTTCTCAATGTAAAAGGAAATCATCCTGGTCGTGTTGCAAACAGCCATGCTCATGGGGAGGAGGAAAATGATGTTGGTGAAATTATGCTTGAGGAAGTGGAAAGGATGGTAAGAAAACTCCATTGTCATAAGGCAGCAGGAATACATGAAATTAGACCTGAAATGGTGAAATATAGTGTGAAGGCAGGGATAAAATTGCTTCATAGAGTAGTAAAATTAGCGTGGAGTGTTGGTAAGGTACCTTCAGATTGGACAAAAGCAGTAATTGCACCTATCTATAAGCAAGGGAACAGGAAGGATTGCAACA
Organism: Anabrus simplex; assembly: GCF_040414725.1. NCBI lineage: Eukaryota > Metazoa > Arthropoda > Insecta > Orthoptera > Tettigoniidae > Anabrus > Anabrus simplex. Next base: position 195,025,145 of record NC_090271.1, on the reverse strand, counting down.
ATTATCGAGGTATCTCATTGATTAGTATACCAGGCAAAGTATTCACTGGCATCTTGGAAGGGAGGGTGCGATCAGCGGTTGAGAGGAAGTTGGATGAAAACCAGTGTGGTTTCAGACCACAGAGAGGCTGTCAGGATCAGATTTTCAGTATGCGCCAGGTAATTGAAAAATACTACGAGAGGAATAGACAGTTGTGTTTATGTTTCGTAGATCTAGAGAAAGCATATGACAGGCAACTAAGGGAAAAGATGCTGGGGGACTATGGAATTAAAGGTAGATTATTAAAATCAATCAAAGGCATTTATGTTGACAATTGGGCTTCGGTGAGAATTGACAGTAGAATGAGTTCTTGGTTCAGGGTACTTACAGGGGTTAGACAAGGCTGTAATCTTTCACCTTTGCTGTTCGTAGTTCACATGGATCATCTGCTGACAGGTATAAAAAGGCAGGGAGGGATTCACTTGGGTGGAAATGTAGTAAGCAGTTTGGCCTATGCTGACGACTTGGTCTTAATGGCTGATTGTGCTGAAAGCCTGCAGTCTAATATCTTGGACCTTGAAAATAAGTGTAATGAGTATGAAAATTAGCCTCTCGAAGACTAAATTGATGTCAGTAGGTAAGAAATTCAACAGAATTGAATGTCAGATTGGTGATACAAAGCTAGAACATGTCGATAATTTCAAGTATTTAGGTTGTGTGTTCTCCCAGGGTGGTAATATAGTAGGTGAGATTGAATCAAGGTGCAGTAAAGCTAATTCAGTGAGCTCGCAGTTGCGATCAGCAGTATTCTGTAAGAAGGAAGTCAGCTCCCAGATGAAACTATCTTTACATCGGTCTGTTTACAGACCAACTTTGCTTTACGGGAGCGAAAGCTGGGTGGACTCAGGATATCTTATTCATAAGTTAGAAGTAACAGACATGAAAGTAGCAAGAATGATTGCTGGTACAAACAGGTGGGAACAATGGCAGGAGGGTGCTCGGAATGAGGATATAAAGGCTAATTTAGGAATGAACTCGATGGATGAAGCTGTACGCATAAACCGGCTTCGGTGGTGGGGTCATGTGAGGGGAGTGGAGGAGGATAGGTTACCTAGGAGAATAATGGACTCTGCTTTGAAGGGTAAGAGAAGTAGAGGGAGACCAAGACGACGATGGTTAGGCGCGGTTTCAAACGATTTAAAGATAAGAGGTATAGAACTAAATGAGGCCACAACACTAGTTGCAAATCGAGGATTGTGGCGACGTTTAGTAAATTCTCAGAGGCTTGCAGACTGAACGCTGGAAGGCATAACAGTCTAATAATGATAATGTATGTACGTATGTATGATATTCTAGACAGTTTAAGCAAAGTATCTTAATTTACAGACCGGATCACGCTAGGTGTGCTCGTGTCCGACTCGTTGGCTGAACGGTCAGCGTACTGGCCTTCGGTTCAGAGGGTCCCGGGTTCGATTCCCGGTCGGGTCGGGGATTTTAATCGCTTCTGATTAATTCTTCTGGCTCGGGGACTGGGTGTATATGTCCGTCCCAACACTCTCCTCATCATATTCAGACAACACACTACACTACCAACCACCACAGACACACGCAATAGTGCTTACATCCCTCCATGGAGGGTTGGCGTCAGGAAGGGCATCCGGCCGTAAAACAGGGCCAAATCGACAGGTGGGGGGAAAAGCGGCAGGAAAAGAAGAAGATCAGGCTAGGTGTGCTCGTCAGCGTGTAGTTGATACTGTGATTAATGAGAACAAAATATCATGGTTCTGTAGTGAGCTCGTGTGAAGCTATTAGAGGCTATAAACACTATCAGATAGCTTATTCATATTAGCCAGGGACGAGTGAGTTGAACAATGACGCTCAGTTTGTGGAATGGATAGATTATCAAGTATCGCTTCCTGTAATGAACGGGGCGTGAGTAGTGATCTTCAGGAATATTAATCGCTATTCGTGGTAGTCCATCTCGAGCCTATGAGTGGTCACCACCATTATCGTACTTATTTAGAAGTCAGATAAACAGTACTTCGAATACCTCGACTTGCATTTGTGTTCACATGTATGCGACTGCCCCTTGAACCCAGTACCACATATCTATAACATCACAATTAGCAAATACGTTTCTTCTTCTTCTTCTTCTTCCCCTTCTTCTTAATCTGTTTACCCTCCAGGGTTAGTTTTTGCCTCCGATTCAGTGAGGGATCCCACCTCTACCGCCTCAAGGGCAGTGTCCTGGAGTTTGAGATATTGGGTCGGGGATACAACTGGGGAGTATGACCAGTACCTCGCCCAGGCGGCCTCACCTGCTATGCTGAACAGGGGCCTTGCGGGGGGATGGGACGGCTGTAAGGGATAGACAAGGAAGAGGGAAGGAAGCGGCCGTGGCCTTAAGTTAGGTACCATCCCAGCATTTGCCTGGAGGAGAAGTGGGAAACCACGGAAAACCACTTCCAGGATGGCTGAGGTGGAAATCGAACCCACCTCTACTCAGTTGACCTCCGAAGGCTGAGTGGACCCCGTTCCAGCCCTCGTACCACTTTTAAATTTTCGTGGCAGAGCCAGGAATCGAACCAGGGCCTCCGGGGGTGGCAGCCAATCACACTAACCACTACACCACAGAGGCGGACAAATACATTTCTTCCCTTACTAAAAATGAATGCAGAATGGTAGTCAGCCCTCTGTAGTATAGGCTTAGCCTCTGCAACTTCGGGCCATAAGCCCACTTAAAGAGATTTTAAGTGTTTTTCCAAAAGGGAGTGCAAGTGTTTCGCCTCCTAGACTCTTGTCCATGGCCGAACTTCTTAAATATTTCACTTTTGTACATTAGGGCCATTCAGAATGGGCAGTCATTCCCCTGTCTAAATTGCCATTATTTATAGACGAGTGTGTAGCAGACCGTCGAGCAGAAATGCTATTTATTGCTTTTTTTTTTTTTTGCTTTACGTCACACCGACACAGACAGGTCTTATGGCGACGGTGGGACAGGAAAGCCCTAGGAATGGGAAGGAAACGACCGTGGCCTTAATTCAGGTACAGCCTCAGCATTTGCCTTGTGTGAAAATGGGAAACCACGGAAAACCATCTCCAGGGCTGCTGACAGTGGGGTTCGAACCCACTATCTCCCGGATGTGAGCTCACAGCTGCGCGCTCCTAACTGCACGGCCAACTCGCCCGGTAAGCAGAAATGACAGTAAACACAGTTTTTGTTGTAAGAAGCTTGTGCCTCTGAGAGGCTGGATTGTAGTAAACTTTGGAGCCCAGTCTCCTAGAATGTAAGCGAATGGAGCAAATATGCTCTAGTAAAATAGTGTACCGCCACCTCTGTGGTGTAGTGGTCAGCGTGATTAGCTGCCACCCCCGGAGGCCCGAGTTCGATTCCCGGCTCTGCCACAAAATTTGAAAAGTGGTATGAGGGCTGGAATGGGGTCCACTCAGCCTCGGGAGGTCAACTGAGTAGAGGTGGGTTCGATTCCCACCTCAGCCATCCTGGAAGTGTTTTCCGTGGTTTCCCACTTCTTCTCCAGGCGAATGCCGGGATGGTACCTAACATAAGGCCACGGCCGCATCTTTCCCTCTTCCTTGTTATATCCCTTCCAATCTTCCCATCCCTCCATAAGGCCCCTGTTCAGCATAGCAGGTGAGGCCGCCTGGGCGAGGTACTGGTCATTCTCCCCAGTTGTATACCCGACTAAGAGTCTGAAGCTCCAGGACACTGCCCTTGAGGCGGTAGAGGTGGGATCCCTCGCTGTGTCCGAGGGAAAAAAAGCCGACCCTGGAGGGTAAACAGATGATGATGATGATGATGATGATGATGATGAAAATAGTGTACCTTTAGAGCTACAATGCTCATTCCTCGTAAATTATTGTGTAGATAATCTTCTGTACTGCACCTGATTTTTGACTTTAAGTCATGGTTATTGTGGGAGCTGACGTGCTCATCTTTATATTATTGTTGTTTATTCAGATTTTCTAACTACCAAATATTTTTTTAAAAAAGGAAAGAAATACAATTTTAAAATTTAGTGCTTTAACTTATGCTCTGATCTTTTCACTGTCCACCCATTCATCCCCAGCACACTCGTACACCTCTCTGGTCCACAATATTTCGGTAACAATAATAATGAAAAATGAAATGGTGTATGGCTTTTAGTGCCGGGAGGTGTCCGAGGACTTCAGCTAGCCAGGTGCAGGTCTTTTGATTTGACGCCCGTAGGTGATTTTCACGTCGTGATGAGGATGAAATGATGATGAAGACGACACATACACCCAGTCCCTGTGCTAGCGGAATAAACCAACGATGGTGAAAATTCCCGACCCAGCCGGGAATCGAACCTGGGACCCCTCTGACCAAAGGCTAGCACGCTAACAATTTAGCCATGGAGACGGACAATATTAATAATAATAATAATAATAATAATAATAATAATAATAATAATAATAATAATAATAATTTCGTGAATTGTGAATGTGTCCTCTAAGACGACAAATTGGTGAAAAATAGGTAATATCTTCGGAATTCTCCGAATTTCATCATCATCATCATCTGTTTACCCTCCAGGTTCGGTTTTTCCCTCGGACTTAGCGAGGGATCCCACCTTTACCGCCTCAAGGGCAGTGTCCTGGAGCTTCAGACGCTTGGTCGGGGGATACAACTAGGGAGTATGACCAGTACCTCGCCCAGGCGGCCTCACCTGCTAAGCTGAACAGGGGCCTTGTGGAGGGATTGGAAGATTGGAAGGGATTGGCAAGGAAGAGGGAAGGAAGCGGCGTGGCCTTAAGTTAGGAACCATCCCGGCATTCGCCTGGAGGAGAAGTGGGAAACCACGGAAAACTACTTCCAGGATGGCTGAGGTGGGAATCGAACCCACCTCTACTCAGTTGACCTCCCGAGGCTGAGTGGACCCCGTTCCAGCCCTCGTACCACTTTTCAAATTTTCGTGGCAGAGCCGGGAATCGAACCCGGGCCTCCGGGGATGGCAGCTAATCACGCTAACCACTACACCACAGAGGCGGACCATTCTCCGAATTTACCCGACATAATTCCTTGTGGAAATGTACATCGGACGTCTTTATACACAATTCACTTCAGTTTTATTTATTTGTTTATCGTATGGCTTATACAGACAAAATCAATAATATATACGAGGCATATATATATTTACAGATGAGATACAAAGAAATTTGTGCTTCACAATTGAATATCAAGTTTTTCAATCCAGCGTACAGCATCTGGAGTTACCAGCAGGAAGTCATCTTCATCAGCGCGATAGACTCGAATCTTACATTCCCTGACGATATGATGAACAGTCTGGTGTGGAGCTCGCAGTTACAGTCTGGATTAAGTAGAATTTTCCACTCTGCACTGACCATGTCCTGTTCTGATTCTATTCAGGGCAGTCCAGGTCTTGCGTGGTAGTGGGATCTGCTTGGAAATCTGGCACCTGAGAAGAAGGTATGCAGGCGCACATCTGTTGCTTCTTCCCATTTACCTTTCCACTCATTAAGAGATTAAAATCCTTAGCATGCATGTCAGCAGCATCAGCGTGATTAACTTCAGTATCTACACTGAAGGTCGCATGAAATACAGCCTGGCTGGCAATACCCTGAGACATTACTGACAACTTGTTGAATCAATGCCAAATCGCGCAGTAGTCATACAAAGGTCAAAAGAAGGAACTTTATAGCGTAAATGCAGAGACTGGTGAAATGAACACTAACAGGGAACCCATCCCACATCGAAGTTGGAAAATATCACATTGTTGTTCATAACGACGAAAACAGCACACAGCTTCTAGTTCGTAAGGCAAGAGGAAGGTGATCATCGTCAGAGTACCTTAATTGAAGCGTGCGCAGGCGGGCTGAGTGGTTCAGACGGTTGAGGCGCTGGCCTTCTGACCCCAACATGGCAGGTTCGGTCCTGGCTCAGTCCGGTGGTATTTGAAGGTGCTCAAATACGTCAGCCTCGTGTCGGTAGATTTACTGGCACGTAAAAGAACTCCTGCGGGACTAAATTCCGGCACCTCGGCGTCTCCGAAAACCGTAAAAGAGTAGTTAGTGGGACGTAAAACAAATAGCATTCTTATTACTATTATTATTATTATTATTATTATTATTATTATTATTATTATTATTATTATTATTATTATTATTATTATTATTGAAGCGTGCGCCCGAATAAGGGTCTATGTTACATATTTACCCATGTTGATTATTTGGACCGAGCTCGATAGCTGCAGTCGTTTAAGTGCGGCCAGTATCCAGTATTCGGGAGATAGTAGGTTCGAACCCCACTGTCGGCAGCCCTGATAATGGTTTTCCGTGGTTTCCCATTTTCACACCAGGCGAATGCTGGGGCTGTACCTTAATTAAGGCCACGGCTGCTTCCTTCCCACTCCTAGCCCTTTCCTGTCCCATCGTCGCCTTAAGACCTATCTGTGTCGGTGCGACGCAAAAAAAAAAAAAAAAAAAAAAAAAAGATTATTTGGCGGAGTAAGGTCTGTGGACAGGATTTCCACAAGTTATGTTAGAGAATTAGCTTGTGCGGAATAAGGGTCTGCGTGCACACTTGCCTACAGCCAGGTAAACTGAAGCTCTCCGACCTCTTGAAGCTCCTAACTCGAAACATGCCGGGTGTAACATAGATCCTTATTCGGCCGCAGTCTGGCTCCACGGCTAAGTGGTTAGCGTGCTGGCCTGTGGTCACAGGGGGCCCGGGTTCGATTCCCGGCAGGGTCGGGAATTTTAACCATCAGTGGTTAATTTCGCTGGCACGGGGGCTGGGTGTAAGTGTTGTCTTCATCGTCATTTCATCCTCATCACGCCGCGCAGGTCGCCTACGGGTGTCAAATCAAAAGGCCTGCACCTGGCGAGGAGAAAATGTCCTCGGACACTCCCGGCACTAAAAGCAATACGCTATTATTATTATTATTCGGCCGCAAGCTTCAATTATGGTACAGCCCCAGCATATGCATGATGTGAAAATGGAAAACCACGGAAACCCATTTTCAGGGCTGCCGACAAAGGAATTCAAACCCACTATCTCCCGAATGCAAGCTCACAGCTGCGCAAGCGCGCCCCTAACGCACAGCCAGCTCGGTCGGTAGACTATATAGACTTCACGCCTTTAACGATCATGGCCACTAGGCGAGCTGTACAGACAAAATTGTAATTTATATTTATATATATTTCTTTTTTAGAGAAATGTCAAATATTAACTTGTGAATATTCGTTTGATAAAATATTTGTGGTACCATATAATCAATATCATTTCAGTTAATAAATATGTACGTTTATACACAAGTTCTCCCTTCCCCAATACTACGAACATTATCTATTTTAAAAAGTGTACAATAAGAATTTTATTATCACAGACTAACCGTAGTTCTGTTTTGTCAAATCTACTAAACGCGAATGAACATAATTATTTTCAATTTTTCTTACGATACAAATTAAACGTAAGAACTTTCATTCATATATATTCGAAGGTGTTGGTGTTGTTTTTGTGCTGTAGAGACACTGGCGCAGTACGTTTGCCATGCTTGCTGCATCTCTCTCGTAGTAGCCAGCATCCTTAACAGGCTTGTATTAGTTGCTGCATTTCCTCCATGGAGAACTTGGTGCACACTTGACAGCCGTCAGAAATTTTAGACCTGTAATGGTTTAAGTCCCGTTCTTAGCACTTTTCAGAGAACCCATCGTGCAGATTATTAGGGATGTGCAAGAAGTCACCCTGACACGTTCGACTGTATCGTGTGATGTTCGCAATAATGTGCCGGACAGTATCTTTTATATAGGCATCTTTTTACAAGTGTTTTAACGTCGCACCGACTCAGTCAGCTCTTTTGGCCACAATGGGACAGCCATAATTGAAGTACTTCCAGAGCATTTGCCCGCTCTGAAAATAGGAAACCACGGAAAAATTTCCAGCTGCTGGCGATGGCATTCCAGCCCACTATCTCCCGATCGCAAGCTCACAGCTACGTGTGTCCAAACAACTTAGCCATTTTGTTTGGTACTCAGACATTTCGCCCTCTAGAACTGCAAATACCATCACCGAATGTTGATGTGAAATGCAGAATCTTATCCAGACTGTTACTGAGCTGCAGCTTCTGAATTACACATAGTAAGCTGCAGAGCACAAAATGTCTGATGCACTGAAATTCCCATGTATAACCTGAATTCGAATAGTGATACTGTTAGGCTATAAGGGTGATGAAACAATAATCTGGACGTACAGTACTCGCTTTAACAGCTACTCAGAGTTGTCTGTTAAACGTTCTTCGTTCGGGTTGAAACGTGTTGGTTTTCCATGTACCTTGTGTACAGGTTGTCAAACTTTCAAACGTATATTCTTTATCAAGGTGATTGATTAAGCTCTGCTTGAGATGAGGTAATCAGCACTCTGACAACTAAAGGCGGGTCATCGAGATCGATTTTACCTACCTCCGGAGAGACTGATTTCCTCGAATAGAGAAGAATGTCGCAGATAATAAGAAAAAAGCCAAAGAAGAAGAAATCTACTGACACGGGAGACTTTTAAATGTCAACTTACAATGCTACAATTCGATCCTTCAATCTTAAGTGTGAGTGGTTAACCAATCCTCCAGTAGGCACAGCCATTCTGTATTATTATTATTATTATTATTATTATTATTATTATTATTATTATTATTATTATTATTATTATTAATATTATTATTTCTGCGTCCGTCGCGTAATGGTTAGCACAATTAACTGCCATCCTCAAAGGCCAGTGTTCGATTCCCGGTCCTGCCAGAGATTTAAGAATGGCAGGAGGGCTGGTATGTGGTTAAAATGGTACATGCAGCTCATCCCCCTCCCCCACTGGGGGTGTGTCTGAAAAGAGCTGCACCACCTCGGGACGAGGACAAGAATTATTATTATTATTATTATTATTATTATTATTATTATTATTATTATTATTATTATTATTATTATTATTATTATTATTATTATTTATCGGATTTTGTTAACGCCACACTAACGTCTAAAGGTTTTCAAAGACAGTGGACAGGTAGCCCCAGTAGCATTAAATTAGGTATGCCACGGCATCTTCCTGGTGTGAGGATCGGAGACCACGGAAAATCTACCTTTACACTTGCCGACGCCGAGGTGCGGACCTGTTAACATGGAGGTTATCGTCAGAGTTCACAAAGTGAACTTTTTTTTTTTTTTTTTTTTTTTTGCTATTTGCTTTACGTCGCACCGACGCAGATATGTCTTATGGCGACGATGGGATAGGAAAGGCCTAGGAATTGGAAGGAAGCGGCCGTGGCCTTAATTAAGGTACACACCGGGCGAGTTGGCCGTGCGCGTAGAGGCGCGCGGCTGTGAGCTTGCATCCGGGAGATAGTAGGTTAGAATCCCACTATCAGCAGCCCTAAAGATGGTTTTCCGTGGTTTCCCATTGTCACACCAGGCAAATGCTGTGGCTGTACCTTAATTAAGGCCACGGCCGCTTCCTTCCAACTCCTAGGCCTTTCCCATCCCATCGTCGCCATAAGACCTATCTGTGTCGGTGCGACGTAAAGCCCCTAGCAAAAAAAAATTAAGGTACAGCCCCTGCATTTTCCTGGTGTGAAAATGGGAAACGACGGAAAACTATCTGCAGGGCTGCCGACAGTGGGGCTCGAACCCACTATCTCCCGATTACTGGATACTGGACGCACTTAAGCGACTGCAGCTATCGAGCTCGGTACAAAGTGAACAAAGTAGACTTCTAATTTCCGTCAGGAACGTTATAGTCATGTGTCATTGTCATCGGCTTCATAACAAGGCAGTTCGTACTACGGTCAATGCGTGTACACTTTTTAAAATTCAAAGTCACGACGCTGTGGTTCTGATTCTACGTAAAACACGAACTTCCGTAGTTATGTAAAGTCATGTAAAACTACAAAGCATGCTTTCTTCAACTTCACCATGTTCAATGACTGAAAAACGAGGCACGGCTGTGATTGCAAAAAGTAATTCTTATTTTGGTTTCCTAACCTTTTCCCCAATTACCAATGTACGGTCAACACTAATGTGGATTAAGCTCAGTTTTTCGGCCGAATGCCCTTCCTATGTGGAGAGATGTATTCACTGTCACTTATTTTTGTAGGGCTTGGTAGTATTTTCTTTATTTTTATTTTATCCTCGGCCTGTTTCCAGTCATTCGACCGGGTCAGGAAGGGAATGAATGAAGCTCCTCTAGCAGCGAGGATAGTAATTGTGCCGGCTGCCGAAACCTGTCGCACTCCTCTGGAGCAATGATTAATAGGGCTCGGATGTTTAAGACCTAAAAGTAGCCCAAATAAGCAAGCAAATATGACCTCAAATGTGACGAAATATGACGCAAAAATGACAGAATATGGCCCGAAAATGATTAATCTAAATATGGTCATTTTAAAATACATTCTCAACCGAAACGGCAATTCCTTTGATACACATTATTATTTATTCTTACTTTCACATTGATTTTCTGAATATACATGTTTAGCAGTTATTCGCAGCCGATGTCCTCGATTCGCTTATCAAGCTTTTGTGAATACATACCTATAAAGTACTAATTTTGCTAAGATTATCAGATCAAACGACATTTTGAAAGTCAGAACATGTTTGCACCTTGCATTGTTGGTTTACAATACGAGAAAACTAGAAAGTAATCTATTTTTTTAAAAAAAATTTGGAACTTTTAAGCCCAGATTTCATTAATATTATTCAAATGCGTTAAAGTTTAAATAGAGTACCACGAAACGAATTAAGTAGATGTCTTTCAATACATTACGGTAGGGCAGCACGGCCTACAGCGTAAACTCTCATACGTTTTTCATTCTTCTCCGCAGCTGGGATGGAAGTGTATGACAAGATTCATGTTTTGTGAACACTTGTTCGCATTCGGTATGTTGAAGGTGATTTTGAACAGCTACAGCTGTCGTCAAAGCGCCGAAATATGACAAAATATGACGTTTCTACGAAAATAGCACAAATTTGACCTTATTACAAAAAATAGCCAAAATATGCATTTATATGACAATTTATATGACATTATATGACAATTTGACATTTATATGACAATTTATATGACGTTATATGAAAATATATTTATATGACCAAAATCCAATCAGACAAGAAAGTAGTGACAAAGAAAAAAATATGACTTTTCCTAAACATCCTAGCCCTAATGATTAATGACTGACACATGAAATGAGATAATATTGGACATGGTCCCTGGATTGAAAGGTAATGTGAAGTAAACTCGTGTCCTCCCTCCGAAGTAGTGCAGCTATTTTCAGACACACCCCCAATGGAGGTGAGATGCATGTGCCATTTCAACCACAAACCAGTCCTACTGCAATTCTTAAATTTCTGGCAGTAATGGGAATCGAACCCGAGCCTTCGAAAACGGCATCTAAGGGTGCTAACTGTTACGGTACGGTGGCGGACGGAATGAAATGTGACAGGGTTAAACCAGAATACCCGGAGAAAAAATCATGTCCCGCCTCTGCTTTGTCCAGCACAAATCTCACATGGAGTGACCGGAACTTGAACTGCGGAACCCAACAGTGAGAGGTCGACGCGCTGCCACCTGAACCTCGGAGGAGGTAGTGTTTTCTGTTAGCATTTAATACTGCGTACGAGAACTTAGTGTCGTGTGGCGCTTTGAACGATATCAACAACATTGTGCTTTCCTGATAATAATGTTATTTGTTTTACGTCCCACTAACTACTTTAACGGTCTTCGGAGACGCCGAGGTGTCGGAATTTAGTCCCGCAGGAGTTCTTTTACGTGCCAGTAAATCTACCGACACGAGGCTATCGTATTTGAGCACCTTCAAATACCACCGGACTGAGCCAGGATCGAACCTGCCAAGTTGGGGTTAGAAGGCCAGCGCCTTAACCGTCTGAGCCACTCAGCCCGGCTGTGCTTTCCCGACCTCGAAGTTGATAGATTCCTTTGGTTAGCTCAATTCCACTACACTTTTGCTCAGTAGCGTAGCCAAGATCAACCGATTGGGGATGGAGGGTATAGTTACAAAATGATGATAGAACATAAGGAAGGTGCATGTGTTGTGCATGCATGGACGAGTGCCATTATCAGGTCACTGATACAAGTAAATTACGTTGATATTCAAATTGCAGGACTGGTACACTACAAAACCTTACATTAAAATACAGAACAAGACAAATATGATCAAAATAACTAGTTTTACGTCGAATGGTATGTTCAGATTACAGTCTAGAATCCAACTTTCGAGGCTTCTTAGAAAACAGATTCAAGAGATCTGTTGGTTTTACAATTTTGTCTCTGTGAATGTTCAAAAGAGCCAACACCTTGAGTCCAGTTTCACTTGTCAGATTCTGTTTATTTTCTTTTGTAAAAATTTCATGGGGGAGGGGCCCTAACTCCCAGTAACCCCCCTCGTTGGCTACACCCCTGCTTTTGATACAAGGAAATAATCTAGCACTCATTTCTGTTGTAGGCTGAATGAACTTCAGTGTCGTGTGTCTCTCCAGATGTGGACAACTCGTTCATAAATTTCTCAGCTTCCGGGAGGAGACAATGAAAATATTTCCTTCTAAGTAAACAAAACATCATCTCGCTCGTCTGGGACCTTCACAGAGGGCAATCTGTAGTTGTGTCGCTCAAAGAGAGTAAAACAAGTCTGACACCTACAAGAAAAGTTGTGACATAAGGATGTCCTCTCTCACCAAACCTCTTTAAGGCCTTGGCAAAACATCATGATGACAGAAGCATTGGCAGATTTATAAAAAGAGATTGTTGTAAACGTACGAGTAAATTAAAAAATGATCACGGTAATATAATTCCTTGATGAGCAAGCAGTTCTTGTTGGAAACCCATCCTCGCTCAAAGTAATCATGCTTTGGATTCTTGCGATTGTGGAGAATTACTGCATATAGGATGGAGATCAATGCTTGAAAAACTGAGTGCATGGTGATTGCACATTCATATCTGGAGCTTCAGTCAGAGTATGGAACAAGTAAAGACATTAACTTCTTTTTGGCTGAAATGTCACTGATTATGGTAAATGCGCTACACAGAGCGAGTTGGCTACGTGGTTTGCCTCATGTAGCTCTGAGCTTGCATTCGGGAAATAGTAGGTTCGAACCTCACTGCCGGTAGCTCTGAAGATGGTTTTCCGTAGTTTCCTATTTTCATGTCAGGCAACTACTGAGGCTGTCTTAATTAAGACTACGGTGGCTTCCTCCCCTACCCACACTTTCCACCCCGGGTGAGACGGCTACGCAGTTTGGGTCACGTAGTTGTGAGCTTGTATTCGTGGGATAGTGGGTTAGATGGTATTCCACGGTTTCCCACTTTCACATCGGGCAATTGCTTGTGCTGTGCTCTGTCCTGTCCTATTCCATCATCGCCATAAGACCTGTCAGTGTCGGTGTGACGTAAAACAAATTGCAAAATGCACTAGAGAAATTGTGTGCCGCATTGTACTAGCCAAAGTTGTAGCTACAGTATATACAAAAATGCATATTATTAATCACCAGTGAATTCAATCTCCACACACGAATGGGATTATTACACAGATTTGGACGGACTTGCACTGTATCCCTCTGTGAACTGGACACTACACAAAGCAGAAATAGACCACCTCGAAGAAATGAAATGTGGTGGTTCCGTGGGATGATGCACATTTCATGGAAGAATGAGACTGATAATTCAACTGTGCTTGAGATGATAAATATGAATTAGGATTTGCAGCCGTCAGAAGAAAACAGCGGAGACCAGAAGGGGAGGGGAACAAATAATGAGGGTGGTGCTGAGGCTCTGGTCATCGGGGCCTCCATTGTTAGGCATATAGGGGAAATGTGTGGAAGAATGGAAACCGGGGTATAGTGTTACCTAGGAACTGGGTTAAGGCAGATGTTGACGAAAGTAGAACAGAAGGATGAGTGTAAGGAGAAGGCGGTAGTTTTTTTCACGTTGGTACCAACACAGTTGGGTATGTGTGGAACCTGGTTAATTTCTTTTTTTGCTAGTGGTTTTACGTCGCACCGACACAGATAGGTCTTATGGCGACGATGGGATAGGAAAGGCCTAGGAGTTGGAAGGAAGCGGCCGTGGCCTTAATTAAGGTACAGCCCCAGCATTTGCCGGCTGTGAAAATGGGAAACCAAGGAAAACCATCTTCAGGGCTACCGACAGTGGGATTCGAACCCACTATCTCCCGGATGCAAGCTCACAGCCGCGCACCTCTAACCGCACGGCCAACTCGCCCGGTGAACCTGGTTAATGCAGCACGGGACAAGTTTAAGGAAGGGAGATTGTCATTAGGAAAATACTGTGTAGGAAGAATACTGACATTTTTCAACAATGAAAATTGGTACCAAAATATCATATTTTAGACCTAATTATAACTGTTACTGTTTCTTCCGCAAAACGATCATTTTCGAAACTCAAACTTATAACCACCTATGAAATGGTATGGTCCGCCTCTGTGGTGTAGTGGTTAGCGTGATTAGCTGCCACCCCCGGAGGCCCGGGTTCGATTCCCGGCTCTGCCACGAAATTTGAAAAGTGGTACGAGGGCTGGAACGGGGTCCACTCAGCCTCGGGAGGTCAACTGAGTAGAGGTGGGTTCGATTCCCACCTCAGCCATCCTGGAAGTAGTTTTCCGTGGTTTCCCACTTCTCCTCCAGGCGAATGCCGGGATGGTACCTAACTTAAGGCCACGGCCGCTTCCTTCCCTCTTCCTTGCCTATCCCTTCCAATCTTCCAATCCCTCCACAAGGGCCCTGTTCAGCATAGCAGGTGAGGCCGCCTGGGTGAGGGTACCGGTCATACTCCCCAGTTGTATCCCCCGACCAAGAGTCTGAAGCTCCAGGACACTGCCCTTGAGGCGGTAGAGGTGGGATCCCTCGCAAAGTCCGAGGGAAAAACCGAACCTGGAGCGTAAACAGATGATGATGATGATGATGATGATGAAATGGTATGGCAAGGACAGAGTCAGTGAAGTCAGCCACCTCAGCATCAAATATGACATTCGCTGATGTAATTGAAACCATCAGTGCCTTTGCATCCTAGAAAGCAGACCGCAGACTCCAATGTCAAGGTTAAAAATTGTAATTAAAAAAAAGAAGCCTGAACAGTAGTGCCGACTTTATGGAGCAAGTTGTTTTCTAACAACCCCCCGCCCAAGCAAAAAAAAAAAAAAAAAAAAAAAAAAAAATGATGTTAGAGGTTAGAGTGTAATTTTGCTCCCCAACAATTCTCTTTCTGGATGTTAAGTTTCTTTACACTTAAACGTGCCGATATACATATGGTGACTGCTAAGGCGTTACATCTGGAGAAGGTAGCAGATGATTTTATACCAAGAAGTGAGATTATAAAGTGGACATTCCTTCAGAGAACTACTTTTGAAATGGAGACTGTTAAGGCGGTACATCTCTGGGTAGAGCTTTTCACATTTCGTATCATGATATGAACAATATACAGTAATAGGGCATGTATTCAGAAAATGTATTTGTGAAGAAAGTTCTACTTTTTCTGTTTACTTGTAGTTATTTTTGATAACTCCGTACATAAGACACTTTCTTAATCTGTTTTCCCTCCAGGGTTGGTTTTCCCTCGGACTCAGCGAGGGATCCCACCTCTACCGCCTCAAGGGCAGTGTCCTGGAGCTTCAGACTCTTGGTCGGGGGATACAACTGGGGAGGATGACCACTACCTCGCCCAGGCGGCCTCACCTGCTATGCTGAACAGGGGCCTTGGTGGGGGATGGGAAGATTGGAAGGGATAGACAAAGACGAGGGAAGGAAGCGGCCGTGATCTTAACTTAGGTACCATTCCGGCATTTGCCTGGAGGAGAAGTGGGAAACCACGGAAAGCCACTTCCAAAATGGCTGAGATGGGAATCGAACCCACCTCTACTCATTTGACCTCCAGAGCCTGAGTGGACTCCGTTCCAACCTTCATACCACTTTTCAAATTTCGTGGCAGAGCCGGGAATTGAACCCCGGCCTCCGGGGGTGGCAGCTAATCACACTAACCACCACACTACAGAGGCGGACACATAAGACATTCCATCAAAATATTTATTTAATAATCAAGTTATATTTGTGTTTATTTGTGTTTATTTGTGAATATTATTGAAAACTTTGAAAACTTTGTACGTAAGATTAATTCAGAAAATGCTTCGAGAAACAAGCTATGTTATTGTTCTGTTTTACTGCTTGATTGTGAATATTGTTTATATATATAGGAACATTGGCATTAATGGTTGCTCGTCATTCCATACGCCCTTTTTCATGTTAATCATGCCCCCTACCCCCCCCCCCAATAATTACCCAAAATCAGCACGCCTGAGACAAAAACATTATTTATGTTGTATTTTATTCTCTGCGAAATATTTACTTTTTAAAAGTCTATTGGTACATTAAGATATTTTGTAATCTTACTGTAAATATTTTGTAATTGAAAATGCATATAGACTGGGTTAAAATTATATTTGTTTGTATCTGCTGTAGTTAAATTTATATGTGTTATTGACAGATTTTATAGGGGCTTCCTGGCCGAGGCGGTAAAGGCGTGCTTGGTTCACCTGGAAGGACGTGAGTTCGAATCCCCGTCAGGAAGTCGTAAAATTTAAGAC
The DNA here is from genome assembly GCF_040414725.1 of Anabrus simplex. Taxonomy (NCBI): domain Eukaryota; kingdom Metazoa; phylum Arthropoda; class Insecta; order Orthoptera; family Tettigoniidae; genus Anabrus; species Anabrus simplex. The sequence continues at coordinate 195,008,523 of NC_090271.1, read as the reverse complement.
ACGAGATTTCCACTTCCGGAGGTGCACATGGCCCTGAGGTTCACTCAGCCTACACCAAAAATGAGTACCAGGTTCATTCCTGGGGACAAAGGCGGGCGGGCGTAGACCTAACCACTTTACTCCATCAAGTGCCGAGGTTGCGGATAGTGGAAGCCTTCATGGCCTGTATGGAGATGACTTTGCTTTGGGTTTTTTATTGATGGACAGTTTGTTTCAGGGGCCCGATTTTGCTTTCTGCGTGCGGACTCGTATTATATTCATTACGTCTCTGTCGTGGAGACATGTGATACACCACTCAGAATTTATAAAAAAAAAAGTAGCAGGTTTCATTGAAGGAAAGACACCATGGACAGTCGAGATACAGCGTCATGAAACAAATGTGGATGACATACGAGCGAACAGCTATCCAGCAATGAAGACGACTGCGTAAAACTACTAAACATGGCGGAACATCATTGCAACAGACCAGTCTCATGACTGATCCCTGATGATCATGATTATGATGACGTAAATGTACACGTTTCTACTGACAAATCCTATTTCGTAGTTTTTATAGGCCACGACCTGCAACTATTTACAATGACTTGGCTGAAAGTTACAAAACAAGTCACCTAAACAGATAGTACCCTAGTTATGAATACGATTAATGAAATTCACCACTAATTATAGCCCATGTCCTTGGGGGCAATTTCCATTATTACTGCTGAGTTAGATCTGGCCCCCGGTCATGTAAATGACGCACACCGATCAATCTAACGTGCCCACAGTACAAGGTCGAAAGGTGAGTGACGGGCGATTGTTGTAAAAAAGAACTTGTTTTCGCAATCACCGATTTTAGCACAGCCTCATGACCACCTGCTTGATTCTCAGCTTTTGATTTATTCTCTACGATATCAGCAGTGAAACTGATAAGGTACGGCTTATTTATTTTCTAATTTTATGTTCTTGTCCATCAAGACCTGTTTGTTTCAATCATATTATCTTGATAGGTTAGCAATAAAATATCGGTCATGGTCAAAGGCTCACTGGAATAAACCTATCTCATATTGTAATCATGTTTAGTCTATAAACATTGTTGTTGTTATCGTTATAAGACCCTCGTTGGATTGGAAGTAGAGGGTCTCAACCAAGGTACAGTAGATGAATTTTTTTCAGAGTGGTGAAAAATCGTGACACTGCATGTTATAATTGTTGGCTTGCTAACGATCTTGGCCTGTCCGCGACAAACTTGGATCCACCATAAAAACTGTCCAGCAGAGCTCCGCGTAAGTATTAGATGGCAGCACAATCGAAATGTCAAGTTGGAACAGAGGCTACAAATAGCACCACTTCAGGATGTGCCTACCTTCCTGTTCAGAGTCTAAATGATGTTTATTATTATTATTATTATTATTATTATTATTATTATTATTATTATTATTATTATTTGTAGGTGTGATTAGCTCAGTAGATTAGATGTTTACCCTCCTCCAAAATAGGCAGGATTCGAATCCTGGTGCGTCGGCGGTTGCAGGGTGGGTCTCGGCCTACAACTGGCCATGGCTGGTCCGTGGTCCGACAGCTCTGCATTCCGACCGGCCAACCGAGCAGAGGAAGGGTGCCACGGCTCTGCCGTGGCTCTAAGTCTCTGTATTCGTTAGACGGAGTAGGGCTGGTCCCCGCCGTACGCTGTCCTAAGCATGGTTTTCCGTGATTGTCCATTCTCCTGCACTTAGACGAATGCCAGGACAGTTCCTAGTATAGAGCACGGCCCCCAGCCCCCTCGTCTACACCACATATCTCCATTACCATCACAAATCTCCTGGCCTGAGAGACGGCGTCGTCATCTAAGAGGCCCGCGTCCCCCTTCAGGAGAGAAATGGAAACATTTTAGTTGTAGTAGAATCCTGGTGGATCCTGAACACTAGGCAAAACATGCCCAAGGGACAGATTACATACACCCACATTTCGATCTGAAAAATGAATTGATGTCAGGCAGGGCATCTGGTCTTTCCACGTAGCGAAAACTCAATAACTGTGAAAATCCAAACAGAGTTTTAGTATGTATTGTGTTGGTTGCTTCAGACCATAGAGAGTATTGCTTTATTAACCCTGATCCTTTCCTGATCTCAGACTCTTGATGTATCCGACGCTGATAGAACGTGCATTTTAGCATATCGTCAGAATTTTGGATGTATGTAATCTGTCATTTCGACCTATTCTGCATTGTGTTCCGCTCGTCATCCAGCGTCTGCAGCTTTTCAACCAATTTTCGCTTTGCACCACGTGACCAATCGCCTCACAAGTGCTCAAGCTCATTTTACAGTTCAAATTGCGCTTCAGGACAACTTTGAATTCAAGCTTCTGTCTTCCTACATTCCTCCCTTCCTGTTGAAGTCGCATGTTTTATAGCGTTAACCTCTATCACGAAATCAAACCGACATAACCACTGCTCTATTGACGAGAACGACATTGTATGTCCACAAGCAAGTACTCGACCAAGCTGGTGTCTTTCACATGCAGAGTGGAGGGAATCATCTCTCTCTCTCAGTTACGCGTCTTTTGTACGTGTTGTGACTGTTAGATGTGCATTTGAGAATCAGATGTGGAGGAATTGGGAACATTCTACAAGTGAAGTGCAGAATGATGTTCTCGAACGCTGTAACATGAGCTTGAGGAAATATTCGAAATGATAAGCAACACACGGGTATGTTTGGCCTTGAGTTGCTCCAAGTCTGTGTGTGTCCCGGCTTCTATTTATTCACCTTTACTAACCACTGTTCCATTTTTAAAATATTAAAGTTGCTGTCCTTAATGTTACTATACTTGCTTGCCTTTCTTTCTTTCTTTCTTTCTTAATACAACGTGACAATGTCGCTGGTGCTGGTGTGAAGCAGCGGCTTGGTGCGAACAGGCTGTTGACTCGTCACTCGAAATGAAAAGCGAGTCAGTGATTAATGCTTCAAACGTCAAGGCTATACCCCTCCGTAGTACTTCGAACTCTAACTTCTTCTTTTTTTCAGACCTTAATCCTACTGAAGTAAGGTCGGTCTTCCGGGTTGCTCCCCTCCAGCATTGTCTACACTCGACCTCCTCAGAATTGGCCTTGAGTTGCTCCAAGTCCGTGTGTGTCCCGGCTTCCATTTTTTTTACCTTTACTAACCACTGTTCCGTTCTTTTGAAATATTAAAATTACTATTCTTAATATTACTATACTTGCTTGTCCTTATCTCTTATTTCATTTATCCTCCAGGGTTGGTTTTTCCTCGGATTCTGCGAGGTGTCCCACCTCTACCACCTCAAGGGCAGTGTCCTGGAGTTTGGAGGGCCAGGTGGCCTCACCTGCTATACGGACCAAGAGCCTTGTGGGGGATGGGAAGATCGGAAGGGATAGACAGGGAAGAGGGAACAAAGCGGCCGTGGCCCTAACTTAGGTACCATCCCGGCAATTGCCTCAAGGAGAAGTGGGAAGCCGTGGAAAACCACTTCCAGGATCGCTGAGGAGGGAACCCAACCCCTCTCGACTCAGTTGACCTCCCAAGGCTGAATGGACCCCGTTCCAGCCCTCGTACCACTTTTCAAATTTCGTTGCAGAGCCGGGAATCGAACCGGGGCCTCTGGGGGTGGCAGATAATCACAGTAACTAGTAGACCACAGATGCGGACTATATATACTTGCTTGTATTGGAGAAAATATCATTGCACTGAGAGGGAAACCATGACGTTGAATAAATCTGTTGTGTTCAAATTTCCTGATGACATTTCGATAGTAGCAGACTCTGAGAAGGAATTAAATAGAATGTTGACTGTTCTGTGTGATACATTGAAACATTAAAAACTTAAAATCAATAGTAAGGAAACCAGTATTTCAGTTGTGAGCAAAGGGAAGTTAATACACAAGAACCTCGTTTACCCGGTCCTCATTAATCCGTATCTCCTGTTTATCCGGATCAAAAACAAAATAATTTTTACTTGAACAGCATTTCTTTTCCTGCGTCGACTCTTCTTGAATGTTTTTTTCCCCGCCGAGGATAGTTAAGTAATTCGGCCACGGTCTTTCAAAGGTACCGTCTCGGCGTTCGCCTGGAATTGAGAATGGGGAACCGTGGTAAACCAGTCTCAGGACGGCTGAGGTGGGATTCGAACTCACGCTCTTCTGAATGCAACGCATTATTAATTCACGATGGTGAATTCGAAAATGAAACCCGCGCTCCATCAGAAGAAATGACTCCTGGAGGTGCAACAATGCAGCCGGACAAACTGATGACCTATTTAGAATCATTGACTGAAACGACACCGGCAGAACTGTTGTTAGTAAAACGTCTTCGTGATCGTGCTGCGCGATAAAGCTATACAAATGTTAAAGAGAAAAAAACTCACACATTATTTTAGTGCATAAAACAGAGTTGTAAATGTACGAAAAGTGTTCTTATATTTTCTGTACAATTGACAAAAGGTATTATTGTACAACTTATGATAATCTATATATATAAAGTAGCTTGTCCTGACTGACTGACTGACTGACTGACTGACTGACTGACTGATTGATTCATCATCGCCGAGCCAAAACTACTGGACATAAAGAAATGAAATTTTGGGGATATATTCATATTAAGATGTAGGTGCTCGCTAAGAGAGGATTTTTTGATATTCCGTCGCTAAGAGGGTGAAAAGGGGGGTGAAATTTTAAAATGAGTGTATCTATATCTCAAAACTTTAAAAGTTTACAGATGTGAAAATTGGTATTTAGAATCTTCCTTAAAATAAGGAAACACGTATTTTTTTGTTTTCAGAAAATCCCAATAGGAGGGGTGAAAAAGGGTGAAAAAGTGGTTGAATGCCTTTAATCAGGATACCGGTACATATATCGGAGAAACTGAAGATATTACAGACCTCAAAATTGGTACTTTTGATCTCTTTCAAAAATAAAGAAACACATATTTTTTTGTTTTTGGAAAATCCAATTAATGCGAGGGTGAAAAGGGGGTGAATTTCTAAAATGAGTGCATCTATATCTCAAAAGTTTTAAAGTTTAGAGATGTAAAAATGGGTAGTTAGAATCTTCATTAATATTAAAGGAACACGTATTTTTTTGTTTTCGGAAAATCCCAATAAGAGGGGAGAAAAGGGGTGAAAAAGGGGTAGAATGCCTTTAAAGAGAATAGAAACTGAATAGAAACTGAAGATATTACAGACCTGAAAACTGGTGTTTGGGATCTCCTTTAAAAATAAAGAAACGCGTATTTTTTGTTTTTAGAAAATCCAATTAATGGTGGGGGGTAAAAGGGGGATGATTTTTTAATATGAGTGTATCTATACCTCAAAACTTTTAAAGTTTATAGATGTAAACATTGGTATTTAGAATGTCCTTTAAAAATAAAGAAACACGTATTTTTTGTTTTGGAAAATCCAATTAATCGGAGGGTGAAAAGGGGGTGAATTTTTAAAATGAGTGAATCTATATCTCCAAACTTATAAAGTTTGCAGATGTAAAAATTGGTATTTAGAATCTTCATTAAAAATAAAGAAACACGTATTTTTTTGGTCTCGGAAAATCGCAATAGGAGGAGTGAAAAGGGGTGAAAAAGCTGTTGAATGCCTTTAATGAGGCTACTTATATCTCAGAAACTGAAGATATTACAGACCTGAAAATTGGTGCTTGGGATCTCTTTTAAAAATAAAGAAACACGTATTTTTTGTTTTTGGAAAATCCAATTAATGGGGGGTGAAAAGGGGGTGATTTTTTAAAATGAGTGTATCTATATCTCAAAACTTTGTAGTTTATAGACGTAAAAATTGGTATTTAGAATCTCCTTTAAAAATAAAGAAACACGTATTCTTTTGTTTTCGGAAAATCCCAATAGGAAGGGTGTAATAGGGTGAGTAATGGGTTGAATGCCTTTAATGAGGCTACTTATATTTCAGAACCTGAAGATATTACAGACCTGAAAATTTGTATTTGGGATCTACTTTAAAAGTAAAGAAACATGTATTTTTTTCATTTTTGGAAAATCCAAATATTGGGGGGTGAAAAGGGGGGTGAATTTTTTAAAATGAGTGTGTCTACATCTTAAAACTTTAAAATTTACAGATGTAAAATTGGTACTTAGAATCTCCTCTAAAAATAAAGGAACACGTATTTTTTTTTTGTTTCCTTAAATCCCAATAGGAGGGGTTTAAAAGGGTGAAAAATGGGTTGAATGCCTTTAATAAGGATACATATATCTCAGAAACGAAAAATATTACAGAACTGAAAATTTGTATATGGGATCTCCTTTAAAAATAAAGAAACACGTATTTTTTAGTTTTTGGAAAATCCAATTAATGGCGGTTTAACAGGAGTGACAAAATGGGGTGAATTTTTTGAAAGACTATATCTACAGAATATCTTGGAAACGTAAAATGTTACAGACGTAAGAAGTGGGTGTTTGGAATCTCCTGTAAATGTAAAGAAACATAGGTGATTTGTTTTGGGAAACTCCACTTAAGGGGACTCAAAAAGGGTGAAATTTTAAAATGAGAATTTTTACAGTATATCTCAAGAAACTTAACATGTTACAGAAGTGAAAAATGGTATTTTTTTATCTCTATTAAACATAAAGAAAGGTGTATTTTTAGTTTTCGGAAATACCACTTGGGTGGAGCGGGGGGGGGGGGGTAAAAGTGACTGAAAATGGTGTTGAATTCTTTTAATTAGGCTACTGATATCTCAAATATGAAGATGATACAGACGTGAAATTTGATATTTGGAATCTGCTTTAAAAGTAAAGAAACACGTATTGTCGGAAAATCCAATGAAGGGGGGGGGTGTGAAAGAATTGGAAAATTAATTGAAATTCACTTGGGGAGGAGGGGAGTAGTATGAAATGAAGTGCAAAAATTAAATTATTTTTATGCGGATACTTATATCTCAAAGCTGAAGGTAATAGACGTGAACATTGGTGTTTGGAATCTCCCTTAAACATACAGAAACAAGCCTTCTTTTAATTTTTCTTGGGGTGGGGGAAGTGGCGGTAAATAAACTTAACGGCGGTGGGGTGTAGAAGGAGGTGAGACCAATTGATTTTACTGCTATTAATGTACTTATAAGGATCCTCTGTTGCTCAGGCGCAAGCGTGCCGGCCTCTCACAGCTGGGTTCCGTGGTTCAAATCCCGTTCACTCCATGTGTCATTCGTGCTGGACAAAACGGAGGCGGGACAGGTTTTCTTCCGGATACTCCGGTTTTCCCTGTCATCAGCCATTCCAGCAACACATAATAATAATAATAATAATAATAATAATAATAATAATAATAATGTTCCGGACCATCGTCAAATCTGCGGACCGCGCTGGAAACGGCTCCTGGACGGGTAATGACTAAGAATGCATCCCAGCCGCGGGTTCAGTGCCGCCAAGGCACCCAATATGACACCACGCCGGATCTCCTAAAGGATTTTATCCATATAAAAAATGATTATAGGAAAAGATGGCACAGATTTACGGACCCAACTGACCGGGAGGAATACCTGAGCCTAACCCGGGAAGTACGAAATCGATTGCTGAAAAGGAAGATTGAAAAATGGGAGGAAACGTGCCGTAATCTAATAGAAAACGAGTCAGATCGGGAATTATGGTGGATTCTCGCAGAAAACGAGTCAGATCGCTAATTTCGGAGGATTATATATCTAAAACAATAAGCATTCAATTACAAATTTTAGTATAATACCGTAGCGAAGCACGGGTATCTTGCTAGTAGATTATATAGCAAGTACTGTATTTGTTTTTTAGTTTTCCGGATTATCCTGATTTTCGATAATCTGGACCAGTTCCGGTCCAACTTAATCCGGATAAACGAGGTACTTTTGTACAAACATAAGAATACGAAATTGCAAAATATAACAAGTGCAACATTATCACTGAAGACAATAGATGCATAAAGGAAATCAAGAGAAGAATAGCTGTTGGTAAGCAGGCTTTTCAAAATAAAAGAATTCTTTTAACAAATACCCATATAGGTTTAGAAACAAGGAAGGCTTTTGTAAAATCCTTCGTCTGGAGTGTACTACACCGGGCGAGTTGGCAGTGCGGTTAGGGACGCGCAGCTGTGAGCTTGCATCCGGGAGATCGTGGGTTCGAACTTCACTGTCGGCAACCCTGAAGATTGTTTTCCATGGTTTCCCATTTTACACCAGGCAAATGCTGGGTTGTACCTTAATTAAGGCCATGGCCGCTTCCTTCCCACTCCTAGACCTTTCCTATCCCATCGTCGCTATAGGACCTATCTGTGTTGGTGCGACGTAAAACAAATTGTATTGGAGTGTTCTACTTTACGGTTGTGAGGGGTGCGCTACTGCAAAAAAAAAAAAGCAAAAGGAAAGAGATTCGTTGGAAGCAACTAAAATGGGGATTTGGAGGACGAGGACATGCTAGACTGAAAAATAAAAGACGAATCGAGATGTTCTAAAGGACGTTAATGAACAACGAAGACTGATAAAGAATATGAAAAGAAGTAAGATAAAACTTGTAGGTTACATCCTGAGACATAATGACTTCATAGTAAACGTCTTTAAAGGAAAAATACTGGGAAAGAAAGGGACAGGAAGGCCAAGGAAGACATACTTCGAGGATGTGAGAAACTCGATGGGAGACTGCAGGGAAGTGAAGAGGAACAGCAGGATTGACAGGAGAATGGTTGCAGCGACAATGCTTAGCCTTTAGTGTATGTTATAATGTTGTTCAAATTTCGAATTTCGAAACATCCTTACCTACTTGTTTTCCTTAGTTACATGCCAACTGAAAATAAATTGGTTTACATAAAAGCTCCCACCTGTTTATTATACAGTATTGGAATTTCATAATTAACATACATGTTTCTTTTAGTGAAGGTTTTATCAATATATAGAATATAGAGTAAAATCAACCGGCGTCTTAGTTTAGTGCCTAAAAATGATTAAAAAATACGTTCTTGTTATTTTCAAAACGATGTTGTAAATACTTAACAAAGATGAAAAACCTACAACCTGTTTTCCAGTCAATAACCGGGTCAGGGATGGAATGAAAGAACCCCCATCTGGCGGCGAGGATGGGAATTGTGCCGCCTGCCGAAGACTGTCGCACTCCTCTGGGGCAATGATTAATGACAGACAGATGAAATGAAATGATAGTGAGAAGTATTGCTGGAATGAAAGATGACAGGGAAAACCGGAGTACCCGGAGAAAAATCTGTCCCGCCTCCACTTTGTCCAGCACAAATCTCACATGGACTGACCGAGATTTGAACCACGGACCCCTGCGGTGAGAGTCCGGCGCGGTGCCGCCTGAGCCACGGAGGCTCTTATTTATTTTTCTATTCCTCGAAATTGGGTTACACGAAATTCTCGATTTCTCGAAGCAACCATTTCCTCTCTTGAAACAAAAAATACTCTGTACCTCGAATTATGTGCAACATTAAACTTTGCAATACGGCATTTATGGTTTGTGAGGAAGAGTAATCAAGTAAAGAAATGGTTACAGTGACGCCATACGCTAAATAAATAAATAAATAAATAAATAAATAAATAAATAAATAAATAAATAAATAAATAAATAAATAAATAAATAATCTGACGGAAACCGCAAAACTAAAACTTCTAGTGATCGGAAACTCGGCGAAGCCTTGCAGTTTATTGGGCATGAATTAATTAGCGGTCACGTACAAATGCAACCCCCGAAGTCGCGGATGACAAAGCTCCATTTACGAATCTCGGCTGCGTTCTAATGACGAGAAGTTCCAACGTGAAGGGAGGAAAGGTTATACGTAACAAAGAGAAGAGACTAACGGAGGTATGTTTCTTGTTTCACTAGCCTACTGTATGTACTGTATACTGTCTTCTAAAAAGTTACTATAATAAGTGTTATGATTAAAGTGATGTCTAAAATAGAGTTTGTTTGTATATTTTTAAGTACCGTACTGTTAAAAATAATGTATTTAGTATAAACTTGGTTTTAATGGCAGATTGTGCTGAAAGCATGCAGTCTAATATCTTGGAACTTGATTTTATTATTTTTTTTGCTAGGGGCTTTACGTCGCGCCGACACAGATAGGTCTTATGGCGACGATGGGATAGGAAAGGCCTAGGAGTTGGAAGGAAGCGGCCGTGTCCTTAATTAAGGTACAGCCCCAGAATTTGCCTGGTGTGAAAATGGGAAACCACGGAACACCATTTTCAGGGCTGCCGATAGTGGGATTCGAACCTACTATCTCCCGGATACAAGCTCACAGCCGCGCGCCTCTACGCGCACGGCCAACTCGCCCGGTGGAACTTGAAAATAGATGCAATGAGTATGGTATGAAAATTAGCCTCTCGAAGACTAAATTGATGTCAGTAGGTAAGAAATTCAACAGAACTGAATGTCAGATTGGTGATACACAGCTAGAACAGGTCGATAATTTGAAGTATTTAGGTTGTGTGTTCTCCCACGATGGTAATATAGTACGTGAGATTGAATCAAGGTGTAGTAAAGCTAAAGCAGTGAGCTCGCAGTTGCGATCAGCAGTATTCTGTAAGAAGGAAGTCAGCTCCCAGACGAAACTATCTTTACATCGGTCTGTTTTCAAACCAACTTTGCTTTACGGGAGCGAAAGCTGGGTGGACTCAGGATATCTTATTCACAAGTTAGAAGTAACAGACATGAAAGTAGCAAGAATGATTGCTGGTACAAACCGGTGGGAACAATGGCAGGAGGTTACTCGGAATGAGGATATAAAGGCTAATTTAGGAATGAACTCGATGGATGAAGCTATACGCATAAACCGGCTTCGGTGGTGGGGTCATGTGAGGCGAATGGAGGAGGATAGGTTACCTAGGAGAATAATGGACTCTGCTATGGAGGGTAAGAGAAGTAGGGGTAGACCAAGGCGACGATGGTTAGACTCAGTTTCTAACGATTTAAAGATAAGAGGTATAGAACTAAATGAGGCCACAACACTAGTTGTAAATCGAGGATTGTGGCGGCGTTTAGTAAATTCACAGAGGCTTACAGACTGAACGCTGAAAGGCATAACAGTCTATAATGATAATGTATGTATGTGTTTAGTATAAACCTGTAGATATATATGATTCAATTATGTGCTAAAAATGCTCAAAAACCGTATTCTCTAATGTCTCGACATTTCGATAACTCGAAATAAAATTTAGCTCCGGAGGTGATTGGATATATCGAGGTTCCACTGTACTTATCTGAATTTCTTCTAAAGTACCCTAACCATTCCAATCGTTTATAGACCTATCACCTTTCAAAGTTAGGGGCACTTATTCCTATCTTACACTTAACCACTAGTGTTAATAATACACTGTGTGTATCCAACTGTTGTCCTGTTTCTCTCTTCTTTTTTTATTTTTATTTTTAGAAGTTGCTTTACGTCGCACCGACACAGATAGGTCTTATGGCGACGATGGGACGGGAAAGAGTTAGGGATAGAAAGGAAGCAGCCGTGGCCCTAATTAAGGTACAGCCCCAGCATTTGCCTGGTGTGAAAATGGGAAACCACGGAAAAGCATCTTCTGGGCTGCCAGCAGTGGGGTTCGAACCCACTATCTTCCGAATACTCTACAGGATTGAGGATGAAGTGACATGAATCTTCGTAACGAGATTTTACGGCCGGATGCCCTTCCTGATGTCAACCTCATCAGATGAGATAACAAGATGAAATGAATGAGGTAATATGTGACAGCAGGCAGGTAGAGGGTGAAAGTCGGTGCCGGCACACAGCCTGCTCCAGTCGAAAAGCGCAAAGGGTCCGCTCAAGGCTTTACATCCGCATCCGACCGATGAATCCCCATAAATAGCATTATATGACCTCACTCGTTATAAACACAAGCTTTTGGCACGCAATCTAGTGATTAAAAATTATATATCACCACCTTTCCTACCTTACCGGCCAACATTCTGAAGGTGAAATTTGTTTCAACCAACGGCACTCGAATCGGATAACCTTGGTCTCATACAATATCGATTTAACGCCTTAATGATCATGGCCACAAGACGGGTTATAGTAATACACTAGTAACATAAAAATCTGAACCTAGGAAGAAGATATGAAAGATTAAAGGTGACATTAGCGTGATTAGCTGCCACTCCCGGAGGCCCGAGTTCGATTCCCGGCTCTGCCACAAAATTTGAAAAGTGATACGAGGGCTGGAACGAGGTCCACTCAGCCTCGGGAGGTCAACTGAGTAGAGGTGGGTTCGATTCCCACCTCAACCATCCTTGAAGTGGTTTTCCGTGGTTTCCCACTTCTCCGCCAGGTAAATGCCGGGATGGTACCTAACTTAAGGCCACGGCCGCTTCCTTCCCTCTTCCTTGTCTATCCGTTCCAATCATCCCATCTCCCATCGAGGCCCCTGTTCAGCAGAGCAGGTGAGGCCGCCTTGGCGAGATACTGGTCATCCTCCCCAGTTGTATCCCGGACCCAATGTCTGAAGCTCGAGGACACTGCCCTTGAGGCGGTAGAGGTGGGATCGCTCGCTGAGTCCGAGGGAAAATCCAACCCTGGAGAGTAAACAGATTAAGTAAGTAAGTAAGTATGTAAGTAAGTAAGTAAGTAAGTAAGTAAGTAAAGGTGACCAATATGATCACGGTCCCTTGGTATTCTCCTTATTATTATTATTATTATTATTATTATTATTATTATTATTATTATTATTATTATTATTGGGCTTTTTCCAATTTACTGGAGTCGGCACTTGAAGAGGATTTGGCCAGGTTTTACGAACAGATGTCCTTCCTTACACCAACCCTATCTGGAGGGATTTATCACGTGTTACTGTGGTGGCTGGTAGTACAGTATGGTGTGTTGTGTGTAGATGAAGAGAAGTGTATTAAGACGATCATAAACACTTAACCCCGAAACAGAAAAACCAACCAAATGAAGTTAAAATCCACGGCGACGCCGGGAATCGAAGCTGGGGCCCTCTGACTCGAAAACCAGTACGCTGCCCACTCAGTCAAGAAACCAGATGATAATAATAATAATAATAATAATAATAATAATAATAATAATAATAATAATAATATCATTGCTTTAACATCCAGTTGTTACAGATTTTAAGAAACGCGACTGTGTTAGAATTGTATCCCACAGGATTTCTAAAACGTACCGAAAGTAAATGAGAAGGACATTTCGCATTTAAAAAAACCGTTCTCTTGGGAACGGAGGGCAATGACTGGCGTAACGCGTTACGGTAATCGTACAGTAATAAAATGAAAGTGTGAAAAGAGAGAAAGAATCACTTATAATGAGGTATCAGGAAGATGAATATAAGATTAAGGTCGTAAATGAGAATGAATTCCTCACAAATGATAAAATTTAACAAACTGAACGTTCTAAAGGGCTTAGTAACATTTTTTCATAAGAGAAATAGTTCTATGTAGGGGAAAACATTAAGAAATTTAGAGCAAACAGTATATCATTGACCTGATACTAAATGTATTTTTGAGGTAACAATCTTCCCCCAGTTTTTAGTTATCTGAAACTAGGAGAAGAGAATATTCTACTTCTGTACTAATACAGTTAGAACAAGTCCACTTACACGCCTACACCACTTGTAAACTTCAGACAGAATATTGTAAGTAGCTCCATTAGATTTACTCGATAGGATCACTTCATCTTAAGACCTCAATCCCTAAAATCCTGTTATTATTATTATTATTATTATTATTATTATTATTATTATTATTATTATTATTATTATTATTATTATTATCAGTACGTGTTTAACGTCGCCCTAACCTATCGAAGGTTTTTGGCGACGAAAGGATAGGGAAGTGCTAGGATTGGCTACAATAATAATAACCCGAGCGGGTCGCAATGTTTCCAGGAAGTACGAGTGTGGACCCTCGTTTTCCTTATTCATTTTGTGTTACTTTGACGAAGATTTTCAACGTTTAATTTTCTTCCTATTGCTTTTCGAACTTTAACTTCAACTTTCCGGTCTTACTCACTATGTTGTTTGACATCTTCCATGTCACCGGGCCTTCTGCCTCATTATGTTTCATTGTAGTCATGTCAAGGAATTGCTTGAGTAGGTTCAGCATCCCATTCTGTTTGGCGTTGGCCTTTCTTTTGAAAATTTTGTTTCTTCGTGGCTGTTTAGGATGAGCTTCTGCTCCTGTTTATTTATTTCTAGATCCTTCTGATCCAAATGTTGTTCTGTTGCTTCGCTGTTAAACAAGGGCAGCGAGCGTTAAGATGTAAAAGCTGGTAAGCTTTTGAGATTCAACATTTCCCCCTGGGCATATGTTAAAGGAGGTACATTGATGTGGGTGATAGGCCCTTATGACCTGGAAGGTTGGGAGTTCGATCTTCTCAAACAGTGTAATTTAAATTAGACTGTGTCAAATGGTTGTGTTGTATACCAACGAGTTGCCTAATAAGGCTAGTGAATTGGGAGTTCTTTCTCCCCAGTTATTTACGAAGCTCTAAAGCTTGATTTAGTAAACGTTTGTTATTTTATTATTTATTCCCGTTGTTGATGATTGTTATTGTTGTTTGAAAAGAGAGAAACAGAAAAGAAGGAACAAAATTTCCTTTTCGATTATCTTCAACAGCTCTACCGATATGCATAGTTTCATTAAAATCGGTATGTGTGACAATTACGAAGGTTTACTTACAGGGGTGTAAGCGTTGCATTCTCCATTCCATTCCTTCGACTAGGAAGAATCAGAAGTTGAAAGAACAAGTTCGGTTCATTCACCTCCATAATCGAAGTGGACAGAGGATGACGTCACGCCTCCCTTGCCCAGCAGCTCCGCCAATCTGATGTGAACAACCTACAAGTCGGACGTTGCCATTTGCATGTTAATGCATTTTTTAATGTCCCTTCAATTGCCATAGGTTGTAAAGAGACATTGGGATACCACAGTTTTTCCTATACGAAGCCTTTAACGTACTTGAAGCCAAAACACAGAATTGTCTCACGAAAAAGACATATATTAGATGAATCTTATAGTAATACTACGTAACCCTACAATACGCAGCCTGATTGTATTTCTTGCCATACTTTCCGTGAGCGGTTCAAATGTAATATTTGAAAAAAAATTCCGACTCGTTGGCTGAATGGTCAGCGTACTGGCCTTCAGTTCAGAGGGTCCCCGGTTCGATTCCCGGCCGGGACGGGGATTTTGAACTTAATTGGTTAATTCCATTGGCTCGGAGGCAGGGTTTGTATGGGGTACTCAGCATTTAGGTAGGGCCCTCATCTTCACAGACCTGCAGGTCGCCTGATAGGCCGTCTACGAGGAAAAGACCCGCGCCAGGCCTCTCCGGAGGCCATACGCCATTTATTTATTTAATTCCAAAATTCAGCACTTGAATCCAAGAGATCCTTAATTCGCTGAGTCTCCTGCAGGCCAGAAGATATCTGGATGCTCTAGATGTCTCCTGATTTGCACTCGTCGTCAGTACCGCTTGCTACTGGAAGGAGCACTCCACATCTAGAGGTTCGTCCAGCACCTCGAAACGCCGGTCCCAAGTGTGTTAGGGTTCTCCAGATGGTGTAAGGGAGATCTCCTTCTCTTTCTCACTTCCGTGTCAGAGATTTTTAGTTTATCCCTCCAGCCATCGAGAGGGGTTCTCCAGATGGCATAGGAGAGATCTCCTCCCCTTCCTTAACTTCCATATCTGGGATATTCAGTTCATTCATACGCCCATTGAGACTACCAGTTTCTTGGGATCTTTCGACAGCTTCGGATCTAGTGGCCGTGGCCGTAATTAAGGTACAGCCCCAGCATTTGCATGGTGAGAAAATGGGAAACCACGGAAATCCATCTTCAGGACTGCCGACAGTGGGGTTCGAACCCATTATCTCCCGAATACTGGCTACTGGCCGCACTTAAGGGACTGCAGCTATCGAGCTAGGTACTATATAAATGGACAGGTACGATTTCAGTATGTGGTTTTCATTGTCATGTATTTACTGTATATCATCTACATTAAATCTAATCGCCACAACAACTGATTACTCTCTTATGATTAATTTATATTCTACTTCTTGTCCGCTTCACCCACTTCTGTGTGCGATAGATCAATCAATGGTTAGTGAGCCGTGTTTTCCTGTCCTCGCAGTACTTTTTCATCCTTTCAGGCCTTCCCTTCCTCTCTTCTTCAGAAATTCTGTATAGTCGTTTGCGCTTCACCCTGTCCTGAAACCTTTGTGGGTGAGGTTAACATCTGAAAGTAACCAGAGGAACCCGACCCCTACAAAGCGTGTCCCCAGGTGGCGGATAGGGTGCCCCTACAGTATGCAGGGCTGGTTGGAATCCCCAATACAACCCGCGGACCAACGGGTAATCCAATTCTTGGGGGCTTTAAAATCCTGGGATACCCTCTCTCCAGGGGTCCAGACTGGGTTATGGGTAAAATTCTAACGGCAACTACGGCAGAGAAGATGATCTTCGGTACTCTGAAGTCAGATATATTTAGAAATGTATTATAAAAATTGGTGGAAGAGATTTGCTAGTGTTTGAGCTGTGTTTTGTAAATATATCACAATAAGTATTGTGTCATCATATATGACGAACTCTCTGATTGGTGGTTGTTCAGACACCCGGGAACCCCAGCATTATTGGCGTCACCGAAGCCTCCTCAGTAACCCTAGCTCAGGAGAGCGTCATTCGGTAGTAAAAATTTGAACAGTGCTGATGCACCAACTCTGTATCTCTGTAGTAAAAATTTGAACAGTGCGGATGCATTAACTCTGTATCTCTGTAGTAAAAATTTGAACAGTGCGGATGCATTAACTCTGTGACTCGTGATCGTGATTAACGTGGTGTTATTCCAGTAATAGTAACTGGTTCTCATTGATACTTCAAATTGTGCAGTCGCAATATTTACTGTACTTGAGTAAATGAAATAGTATAATTTTGGCAGAGTTTACTTTCAACTGATAAAGACGGTGTAGTGACCGCTGAGTAACAAGTGTAGTGGAAACTTGCTATTGTTTCACTCTTTCGCGACGGGCGCGTATTCGCGTGGAACTTCCGTACCGAACCGTGGGCTGCTTTTTAAACTGTATTTTTACCCTTTAAGTGAAGTGTGTAATATATATGTGAATCAGTGTGTTTAGCTGATCTGGTAAAGAGAAGGGTATTTCGGCTCGCAGCATTAAGCAGCGAAGAGATTATCAACTATAGTCTTCTGTGTTCCAGTGGATTATTTTCCAGCAAGATGATGGATACGCCTGCAGAGGAAGGAAGTTCATTTACACATGTTAATGATGTGATTAACATGGAGTAGATCCCTAAATCAGTGGGGATGTAAGCTGCTGTCCTGGTTTCCCGAGAGTCGTGTAAATACAGTAAGACGCATGTGATATTTATGGCATGATATGTAAGTTATGTTAAGGTACTAGGGCAGTGTAAATAGAATTTTAATTTTCACGTAAAGTAAGCCAGACAGCATGTGTTTGTTTAATTTTGTTACTATGATAGATTCGGATACGAGAATAATGCATGTTAAATTTATTTTCATTTTGCTTTATGAGTAGATGTTTGGGAAAATGAGGGATTGATAGGATTAGTTGTTGTTTATTTGTGTATATTACTTAACGTAGGATATTCCGAGTTTTCCTTATATATATGCTAGAAGGGCTAGATCGACAGGTTCATTTTTATATTACGTCAAACACGTATTAATTCATTTTATTTCGGTTATTCAGAGAGACAGGTATAGCTATTTTGCATGATGCATGGTTTTACAGAAGCTGCCAGAAGGAGCTGCAGAACGTCGTCGTTAAAATAAGATCTTTGAAGTTAAGTTGGATTTTGTTTGCCTGATGGTCTGCCAAGGACTCGAACTGCGTATCATTATGTGGAAAGGCCAGTGGGATTCATGAGGAATAATGAGATAATAATTGCATGCTGAATTATAATATATTGGTGCAGGCTGAGTGTATGCCTGACAAGATAAAGAGTATTGTGCAGATGTGTGTGCCTGCCTAGTGTCTTCTGAGTGTATATTGTAATCAGAATGGACAGTGTTAATTCCAGACTATTGAGTCTGATGTTGTTAAATGGCCCAAGCATGCTAAGAAGGAATGAATATACGTGAGTTTCCGTGTAGTTGATGAAAGGCGTTATCTCATGGCAAGCTGATTCCTGGCCTGTGTTTATCTGTATGTGCGAAGGAGACAGTATTTCCTTGTGGCGGCCTCGGGAGACAAAATCCAATCTTTAGCATAGTGGAGTTCAATATTTATTTCAGCTCGTAATCGACCCGGAAGTACATGACGGATGACCGCGCTGTTGAGCGCTCAAACGCAGCAGAAGGAGGCAATGTTGCCCATTGCTTTCTTCATGATATCAAGGATTATTTATATGTTTTTCCCTTACAGGATGATGTTTTACATTATTATTTGTGATTGTATACCTTGTCTCGTTGTTTTTAAAGGGAACAGCCCGAGTGCTGAAGTATTGTTGGTTTATCTAGTTCTGTCTAGATCTTTTGTAGTGAACCGGGATTCACATTAGAATCAGTGTAGTATTTAAGACTTTACTCGATATCCGATGTACATCTATGTTTAGTTTGATTATTTGAATTGCTGTAAATATAGTGTAGGATTTGCCCCTAGTATTTTGCATAAATTACATAGCGTCCATTGCGTCTTAATTATTTTCTTTTTGTAGTAACTTTTCTGTATAATATAACTTTTTATTTAATTGTAATTTCGACGACTCTCGGGATTAACTTAATTTAGAAACCGTATCGTTGGGATGTGATAGTGTGAAACTCCATACGGAAATACCACATGGCAGTGTTTGCGTACACTTGTTGCCATACAACATAAACATTGGACTATAAGAAGAAATTCAGTCTTGATTTATATAAATGTTCTTTGTTGAACTTGTTTTTTTTTATGTCAAATGATCATTCTATTAACGTTTCTAATTTCGACTTATTTCAATACTTTGAGTTCATTTTTTTACAAATTATTATTTTTGTTGATTTAATTATTTTCGTGTGATATGATCGGGGATATTTATTAATTAATCCATCTTACCCCCTATGATTGTTTCTCATTCGTGTTATACCTCCATTTCCTGTCATTGATTGCTATTTTAGTGTAAAACTTCGACTTTTTATCCTGACCCAATCGACAACCAACCCACTCTCTGCCCAACCCTGTGTTAGTCGGATGTTCATACAGGAATGGAGGCATCGTCCTAGCGGGTATTTACCCCTGGGTACGGTACAGTATGTTGTCTGAATATGAAGAGTTGAGTGTTTGGATAAACACAAACACCCAGTGCCAGGAGAATTGATCAGAAGCGAATCAATCACCGACGCAGTCGGGAATCGAACTCAGGATCGTCTGAACTGTCGCTGACCATTCAGTCAAGAGGTTGGACTTGCCCTCGTCTTTATATTAATTTATTATAATAGCGCACTCAAGTAACTCTGCAGTTTCTTTGCACCGATTTCATGCTTTACCTATCTCCAATGATACACTGTTGTAGCAGACGGCCGACATATTTGCAGACTGTGGCGCAGAGAGTTTAAATGCTAAAATTAAACAGTATACTTCGGTCCTGACAGTTTTGTTCTCTGTATAGATTATCAATACATGTGTATTTGATTTGTTTTAAATATTTTCTCAGTTTTATTATCATTAGTTATTCGCTGAATAGTCAAAATAAATATAACTCGAGCTTCAGACCAGATACACTCTCGTTATATTACTACAGACAATTTCTAAGGTATTTTTACAGTCTACTTTACGTCTTATGGCGACGATGGGCTAGGAAAGGCCTACGAGTGGAAAGGAAGCAACTGTGGCCTTAATTAATGTATAGCCTGTTTTGAAAATGGGAAACCACAGAAAACCATTTTGAGGGCTGCCGACAGTGCGGTTCGAACCCACTAACTCCCGAACGCAAACTGATAGCTACGTGACCCGAACCGCACTGTCCCTTGCTCGCTTTTCTAAGTCTTGGAGTGAGGGCACCGAAAGGAAGGAATACATTATCACAGAGATTTCTTGGCTAGTTAAGATACGTAGGTTATCTATAATTTTTCAATAAAATTCTACGTTGTTAGAACGAGTTTAAACTGTCGCAAAAATGACCCCAAACCATGCTTGCCACTGTTTGCAGCATGCTACTCCTCTCTGTTTCTGCATTTCCTTCAACTGAGCACAAACATCAGGGCGTTACCTGAAGACTGATGAGATAGAACAGCGGTTCTTAAAATTTGAGAGTCTGCGGCCCGATGAATACTTTATCTATGGGGTGACGGCCCGGTTCCAACATATTTACTCCTAAATACGTTTCCAACAAATATGTTATTTCCTTCAGTTTCGAGAACAGAGGATTCAACGCCTATTGTTGTTATCGGCTTCTAAGCAATTTTTATAACCGGTCAAAAACAGCGATATGTCATTTCCGGAATGTTGAAAAATGTCTATGACTGAAAAGTCGCGATCATTAAAAATAAGCGGCAAGGTTACCGATATTTGCTACACAGATGTTACGAGTTTAGAGATAACATGGGACCGCACTTGTCTAGACAGTCACGAACAGAACATTATTCTCCTAAGAATATATCCACTAATTTTTTTTTTTGGTTTGTTAGTTGCTTTACGTTGCACCGACACAGATAGGTCTGATGGCGACGATGGGATAGGAAAGGGCTACAAGTGGGAAGGAAGTGGCCGTGGCCTTAATTAAGGTACAGGCCCAGCATTTGCTTGGTGTGAAAATTGGGAAACACGGAAAACCATCTTCAGGGCCGCCGATAGTGGGGTTCGAACCTACTATCTCCCGAATACTGGATACTGGCCGCACTTAAGCGACTGCAGCTATCGAGCTCGGTATATCTAAAATATGTATTCGTGAAAAAAATGCTTAGAAAAGTAAAACGACAAATTCCAGGAAAATATCTCGCTACTCGGTAGCGGGCCGCGGCTCGGCGGTTGAGAAATACTGAGCTACAAGGAGAACGGGTGGCGGGCAGGTCATGGGCCGCAGAGACGGTATTCCCGGCCTGCCAGCAATAATTTAGTTTACGACTTAACTCACAACACTGGAATGACTCGTAAGAAAGTGTATGAAATATCCACTTGCTGGGAAAGACGGTGAGGACATCATTTAAGAGAAATTTGCGGGTGGTACGCAGTCTAAATGCCTTTGCTGGCGAGATGTAGTGTTTTCAGTGCACTGTGTCTTCTGGTATGGACTAGAGCAATTTTGTTACATTCATTGATTTGTCTCAGTCTTATTCTTGGCTTTGACAACATGAAAGTGACTGAGGTATGAGCGATGATAGTAATGCCATTCCTTATGCAGCCCGTCCCTGCTATGAATGGTGTGAAAGTGTTGCTCGTAGGGTCGGTTGGTGAATGCATTTCAATGGGCTTGGCAAACTCATATGCAATGGCAAGTTCTGGCTCAGTGAGGAAAGCAGTGGGAAACTACCTCACTCCTCATTTCCCTAGTACGCCTCTTCAGTGATGCCTAAGCCATCTATGATAGCTAATAGTGGATCTGTCGAGGACTGAACATACACATTCATGCAGTGTAAACGACAGTGTCATCTGTCAGCATTATACAGTATCTGATCAAAAGTATCCAGATAACCCTATACTCTAATAGAGAAAAACGAATGACGCATCGAACTGGTATAAAAGGAGGCGTGCGACTACAGAACGGCAGGAGGGGTAGGTCAAGTGAGCTTAGTGACTTTCAACGTGCGGTAATCATTGTTTACCACATAAGCTAGAAATCTGTAAGAGGTGAATATACCCAAATCGACTGTAAATGATGTAACTGTAAAGTGAAAACGTGAAAGTACAACGAGAGCACAACCACGATACGGTCGGCCACATATACTAACGTTCAGAGACCAATGAACATTAAAGTTGGTGGTGCGAGAAAATCGTCGGTTGTCTGTAGAAAGAATCACCGGGGAATTGCAAAGTGCTACGCAAAATACAGTCAGTCTCATGACTGTGCGTCGGGAATTAAAAGAATAGGGTTTCATGGTGGAGCAGCTGCCCATGAAATAAATACTGCATTTCTCCTCTTAACAAAAAGTGCCACCTGGCGTGCTGTAAAACGCAACACTGCTGGGCACTGGAACAATGCTATTTGCTTTACGTCGCACCGACACAGATAGGTCTTATGGCGACTTGGGGGACAGAAAAGGCCTAGGAATGGGAAAGAAGAGGCCTGGCCTTAATTAAGGTAGGCCCCTGCATTTGCCTGGTGTGAAAATGGGAGCCATTTTCAGGGCTGCCGACAGTGGGGTTCGAACCCACTATCTCCTGGATGCGAGCTCACCTGGAACAATGGAAACAGGTAATTTGGAGTGATGAATCACTCGATAGGTATTATGGCGACGATGGGACAGGAAAGGCCTAGGAATGGGAAGGGAGAGGCCGTGGCCTTAATTAAGGTACAGCCCCAGCATTTTCCTGCTGTGAAAATGGGAAACCGCGGAAAGCCATTTTCAGGGCTACCGACAGTGGGGTTCGAACCCACTATCTCCCGGATGCGAGCTCACCTGGAACAATGGAAACAGGTAATTTGGAGTAATGAATCACTTCATAACTTGTAGTAGTCTGATGGAAGGATTTAAGTATGGAGAATGCACCGGGAATCTATCTATCTATGTGAATGTTTAGTACCAACAATGAAGTTAGAAGGAGGTGGCACCATGGTGTGAGAATGTTTCTCATGGCGTGGACTCGGACGTCTTTTAGGATTGCATGGCAGTGAAAACCCAGAAGGATATTAAAATATTTTGAATGCTTTCGTGCTGCCTATCGTGGAAAAATAGTTCAGTAATGACGATTGTTTATACCAACATGATGATTCTCCAAGTCATAAAGCGAGCTCTGGAAGTCAGTGGTTTAAGGGGCCCACAGACGTGCAATATTATTGCGCAAAATGGATTTTACAATATATTGTTAGCTGGCCATAGAAGTAAAATATTATTGCACAACAATCGGGTTTGTGCAATAAATAGAATCGTGTGGAGATAATATTGATGGTTGTGCAATATAGTATATTGTGCAAAGCGGTCATAGACGCACAATATGCGTGGCAATATACAGTCACTCCATGCCGGTATTTTGTTTAGTGAACATGTTTATTAACACTGATCTTTGCTGCGTTTTGATCGCCGTGGACGTAAGTGCCAAAAAAGAAGCAGAAACGGAAAAGGGACATGGGCCAAACAGTGGTTTCTAGACAGAGAAAAGTACATTCATGAAAATATACTCAGGGAACTGAGAAAATGTGAGCCAAATTATTTTCTAAACTTTCTGCGCATGAAGAGTGAATTGTATGATGAACTCCTCGCTTTGGTTACTCCTCCGGGTATTTTTCGCGATATTTCTCAATAAGCACCTCGTACTGTTCACCTTTTCTTTAGCGCGATTACTGTAATCTTTGCTCTTAACGTCCCATAAAGCCGGAATGCCATGGTACACCTCGTTAAACTCCAAAATAAACTTTTCCTCCTCCTGTTTGCTATCACGATACGTTCTCCCCAACTCGTTGATACCAACTTGCGGGAGGACGGGATATTGCACAATATTGCCAACACACGGCACAGTATTTTGCGATTTGCACAATATATTTCAAACTTCTTTGATTTCGTACAATATATTGCACAACCCTTCAATATTAAATACACACTATCAATTATATTGGACAAACCCCAATATTGCCCAATAATATTGCACGCTGTCCGCCTCTGTGGTGTAGTGGTTAATGTGATTAGCTGCCACCCCCGGAGGCCCGGATTCGATTCCCGGCTCTGCCACGAAATTTGAAAAGTGGTACCAGGGCCGGAACGGAGTCCACTCAGCCTCGGGAGGTCAACTGAGTAGAGGTGCGTTTCATTCCCCACCTTAGCCATCCTCAAAGTGGTTTTCCGTGGTTTCCCACTTCTCCTCCGCAGCATTTCTTATAAATAGGTTAAATACGTGTCTTGATGTGTAGTTGCTCCATGCGCTGCCTGGGTTCTTCCTTTTTTTTATGTTTACTTTTAGTATTTGTATTACCTGTTAATTATATGTCAAGCGAATTGTTGTAGATTTGTTTATTGTGAAGGGGGCGATGCGGTAAATGCGTACTCATTTCGCCCGGAAGGACGTGGGTTCGAATCTCCGTCAGAAAGTCGTAAAATTTAAGAGACGAGATTTCCACTTCCGGAGATGCATATGGCCCTGAGATTCACTCAACCTACACCAAAATGAGTACCAGGTTAATTCCTGGGAGCAAAGGCGGCCGGTCTTAGAGCTAACCACTCAACGCCATCAAGTGCCGAGGTTACGGATAGTGGAAGCCTTTACCTTCCACCCCTCCAAGGGCCTTCATGGCCTGCAAGGAGATGTCTTTGCTTTGCTTTGCTTTGCTTTATTTATTGTGACGTTGATTGGTATTCTACGAAATATACTGTAGCTTGAACGTTATTGTTGTGTGTTTAATTTAAAGTTTTAGTTTAGGATTATTTTGTTTCACGCGGAATTTCGTCCTTGCAGCATCCATATTGTCTGGAAAGAAGTCGATCCTTTCAAATAAATAATACAAATAAGTGATAATTGTGGTCATTTAGTGATTTATTTTTAGGATGCCTCAAAGTTGACTGAACTTACAGAGCTATCAATACCTCATGATTCACCGGCAAGCAATTCCCGAGAGAATAAAACCAAAATGAAGTAAATCGGTTCAGTAGAACGGACGGACGGACGGAATGGATATAGCTATTTTTAGTAATAGTTTTTAATATATAGATATATCCGGCTCCATGGCTAAATGGTTAGCGTGCTGGTCTTTGGTCACAGGGGTCTCGGGATCGATTCCCAGCAGGGTCGGGAATTTTAACCTTAACTGCTGGCATGGGGGCTGGGTGTATGTGTCGTCTTCATCATCATTTCATCCTCATCACGACGCACAGGTCACCTACGGGAGTCGAATCAAAAGACCTGCATCTGGCGAGCCGAACATGTCCTCGGACACTCCCGGCACTAAAAGCCATACGCCATTTCATTTCATATATAGATATTATTCTAGACATGATACTGTACTGTATAGGCTTTTGGGCTTATGCCATGTCAAGGAAATAAGGTTATTTTCTATAAGTACGGGCCGTGAAAGCATCAATAGGAACATTAGATATTATTATACAAGTGAACTGGCC
Source organism: Anabrus simplex (assembly GCF_040414725.1). Taxonomy (NCBI): domain Eukaryota; kingdom Metazoa; phylum Arthropoda; class Insecta; order Orthoptera; family Tettigoniidae; genus Anabrus; species Anabrus simplex. The sequence goes on along the minus strand of NC_090271.1, from coordinate 194,983,381 downwards.
CGCCCAGTGTCCCAACCCAAACCCCATTGGACACCGCCTATGGTATGAGTTAGAACGGCAACTTCGGTCCAGACTCCACCGTCCGACATCAACAGGCTCTCTAGTTACGGCTTTTCGTGAAGATTGGGATGTAGTTCCTATGAAAACGTTCCGACACCTCGTGGAAAATATCCTTGGGGCTGTGATAAGCGCAAAAGGTGGACCAATATCATATAATATCGACTATTAGAGAGCATATTACCAGCAACCTCTATCTTTAGTGTGAAGTAGGTGTACAGAAACTTTTCATCGGATCGTGTGAGTCACATTTACCGCTTCTTATATTTAACACTTTCGGCTGTAAGAAATGTATTGGCCAAGTTATAAACAGCTGTAAAGCTTGGAACTGGAACAGTAGGGAATTCACATTGAAACAGACAGATTCTGTTCTGATATACAAATGACTAATGAACAGCAGTCGTTAACGAATAGAATAATTGGGGTTATTATAACCCACTTAAGTTTTCCCAGAAGACTTTAAAAAACACCAAGAAACTCACGTGCGTTTGTTGTAGACTCTAATGAAGAATCTTTATTCCTCATAACACTATTTAAAATCGCAAGGCTGCCTTTCATAAAAGATGTTGACCAAGGCCAAGGTACTCTCCTACTGGGGTGTCGCTACGGGATTATTTCATACTAGCTATCGTAGCAGTCGTCGACATTTGCAGGAAAAATATATTCACAACCCTTTCATGAGTAATATTATCTAGTGGAGATGAATGGCAGCAGAAGAGACTGTATAATAATCGCGAACATCTCCGTGATTATTCCTCGTGCAGTAAATAAATAATCGGATGGCCTCAACTACCGTGTGCAGGAATTTGGATATGACTCTATTTAGTTTGTCTTTGCGTCAATTTCGATGTTTTAGTTTACTCTACCAGATGGCAGAGAATTGGTTCTTCGTTGAGTGATCTTTGGCACAGTTTTAATTGGTTTTGTGAGGTAAGCAGCAATTGTGTGACCAGACATCTTTTACATGCCGAAGTGCTAACGATATGGAGTGGGGAATGGACTTTTTTTCCTTTAAAAAATCCAACTACTGGGATCCGGAGGCCGACACTCAATACCACTGATCCTCTGAGGGAGATTTCTTGCACGGTAAAACACACGAAACAAAAAACCTCTCGCAACTTTCATTATTTGCAGTTTCTTGTTACAAGTAATATTACCGGAGAAATTTACCATTTCCTGCTTTGGCCTGCTACGTTACTATATACTAATAAAATATATATTATAGGCGTCTAGTGCACAGCATATGTTTCGGGCGGTAGATAGTTTGGCGTGCGCGGCCAATGAAAAGCCTCTCTTTCACCGCACTGGTCTCCTCGTGCCAATAATCGTATTCCCTAACTAATCTTAAGTTACATGAATTCAAAGCTAACCACGCTACCCCATCACGTGCCGAGGTTAACAATGGTGGAAGCCTTTACCTTCCACTCCTCCAAAGGCCTTCATGGCATGTACGGAGGTGACTTTGCTTTGCTTTGCTTTGCTTGCTTATTTCACCCATATATAGCAATTACAGTATCTGTCATTTAATGGCCTCTTTCGCAGTAGGTTGTCCCATTCATACAAACTATTAATTTTATCTTGAATACCGACAATAATGCAATCCTGGGATTGGAAAATGTCAGCAGTAGATAGCACAACGAGGAACGCCCCAAAATAACCAAAAATTGCAAAGAACACAGCAGAACGAACAAAATCCCTCTAAGGATTTGAGTCAAGAGGAGAGGATAATTTTCTTTGTTGAACGTAGTTTCCAATTTTTACCAGAAAAAAATTGGAAGAGAGAAGATACATTCCTACTCGTTGTTCTGAAAACAAAATCTAGTAGTAAAAATTAAGGGACCAGAAATCTGCCCTCCAAGGAAATCTCGTTTCCTTCAAAATCAAGTACTTCCTCAATTAACAGTATTTGTGCTTATGTATGCAGGTCCATCACCAGTGCTGTCAAGTCAACTCTTGGCGTTACAAAGTATGGATTTTCGTTTATAGATAAGCAGAGATGATCTGCAATATTATTTACAGCAGAAGAAAGAGGTACACAAAATGGCTGGCAGAGAGAAATCCGAGAGGAGCATATCAATGCACGACGAAAATCGAAGAAAGCTGTAGACACAGCAAAAGCTGCTCACATCAGAATTTATGTGAGCAATTGGGCTCAAGGGATGGATTTTTAAACTTGCTAGAGAACGCAAGAGAGCAGTCCAAGACTCAGACCATTACATGTGTGTGAAAATGAAGGAGGGTGACTATTGCATAAACATGAAAAGCTGGCGTGAGCATTTGATCTCGAATGTTGAATCCTCACATTCTCCAATTCCTGAAGGTCACTCAATTGCTCGATCAATTCTAGCTGTCAGTACACACCAGACTGCAGAAGGTCTGGTCAACTGCAGACTGGGCAACTAGTCTCATAATCCCAATTTTAAGAACAAAAGTGATCCATCTGTGTGCTCTAATTATCGTGGAATCCGCCTCTTGTCAGGTCAAACTTGAACATTTTCGAATGGATTCTCGATAAATGATTGCGTGATGTTATTCAACTCAGCCAAAATGAGTGTGACTTCATGAAAGAATCTGGAACCACTGATGCGATTTTATAGCTCGTCAACTCATTGAGAAGCAGTGTAAAAAAGGAGAGCACTTTCACATTTCCTTTCTTGATTGAGAAAACTTTCGGTCGCACCCCACACCGTTTAATCTCGCATGTATTGCAAGATCATGGAGTTCCCGATCAAATAATTAATTGGATTCAAATGTTGTATGTTAATACGAATAGTAGAATACGATGCGCCGCTGGTATATCACACAGCTTTCCAGTCAAAGTTGATGTTCATCAAGGTTTAACCTTGTCACCTCTACTCTTCATTTGTGTAATGAATGTCATCACTAGAGACCTTCAGCGAATAGTTCCATGGAACTTATACGGAAGATGTCATGCTTGCCAGCACCTCCAGAGGTGATCTGCAACAACACGTCCGAGCCTGGAATGATGCCCTCAGCAGATTTTGCTTAATATCAAGGAGACGGAATATCTAACAAAGCCAGAGTGACGATGATACTAAAGTCAATGGTGAATATCTACAAAGATCGATAACTTCCGTTGCTTAGGATCTCATTTATGTTGTAACGCCAATATTAACGCATAATTACGAGTAAGGATGAATGCTAGATTAATGCGATTGAGGGAAGCAACGGGAGTGCTCTATGGTAAGAGAATGCTGGTATGCCTGAAGCCGAAAATATACCATACTATTGTTCGCCCAGTCGCTGTCTATAAAGCTGAGTGTTGGCCAGTTACGAGATGAGTAGAGCACCAACTTCCGGTAATGGAGTTATATTTGTTGCGTTGGTCGATGGAAATCTCTCGTCTTGACCACATTACAAGCGACGTTATTCGGTGGCAGACAGGCATCGCCCCAATAAATGAGAAAATGCGTGAAAGACATCTCCATTGGTATCGCCATATCATACGCGCAGAACCTAACACCGTCGCCAATACTGCCCACCACCTTTAAGTCACTGGAACTCGACCAATTGGAAAACCAAAACAACGATGGCAGGATGCCGTCAACGCCGGCACGAGAGCTTTCGACCTAAGCTCAATGCTGTTTTCGATTGTAGGAAATGGCATTCCTTGATTTGTCAAGCGGAGGATAAACGATTAAACGACGAAGAATTGCCACAGTATTGTGAATTTTGAAACCCTCTCACTTAAACTATGTATACCGAGCTCGATAGCTGCAGTCGCTTAAGTGCGGCCAGTATCTAGTATTCGGGAGATAATGGGTTCGAACCCCACTGTCGGCAGCCCTGAAGATGGTTTTCCGTGGTTTCCCACTTTTACGCCAGACAAATGCTAGTACTGTACCTTATTAAGGCCACGGCCGATTCCTTCCCACTCCTAGCCCTTTCCTATCATATCGTCGCCATAAGACCTATCTGTGTCGGTGCGACGTTAAACAACTATGTATATGTATATCTACCCCTAGTCCTGTTTCCTGATACGGGATCAGGGATGAGGTGAGATCAAATTACATGCCATGTTTTCATGGTCGGATGCCCATCCTGACACCGTCATTTGTGGAGCTAAATGAAAATGAAATGAATGATATTGCATGGAATTAAATATGAAAATGGAATGAATCGTCTGCGCTCTGTGAATATGATCTGTTCTGGAAGTGAAAATGGGAAAGCAAAGAAAACAATTCACAGGACAGCAAACAGTGGGGTTCGAACCCATTCGTCTCCCGAATTCATAGCTAAGTTCCGTAGCCGTAGCGCGGCCACTTCGCCCGGTCCTCTCATTTATTCTGTATTAAACCATTGTCCCACTTCCTTGCGGGGTCGGGTGTTATTCTCAATTATAAGTGGTGGTGATTATTGTTTAAGGAGTAACTACAACTGGAATATCATCCTGAATGAACATTAATCATTGATTCTATGTTAATTAAATGACACCCATTTGCTAGGACAGTATTTGAAGAATATGTCACTTCTAAAATATTTCACGTTTTTCACCAGGAGTGGCAAAGTGGTATTTACTTTGTTGGCAACAAAAATAATTTAAACTTAATGCATTGTCATCCATTAAAATTCTCTCTCAAATCAGCTAATTGTTTCTTAAAGGATTAATAAATAAGTGATTTACGAATAATTTATTGGTCATATGTTTCAAATTTTGTGTCATTTATTAACCATTTTAGGTCATAATGCATTTTTATTTTGCATTTTCTTGCTATTTTTTGGTCATTAAATGCCTTGCCTTACCGGACGAGTTGGCCGTGCGGTTAGGAGCGCCCAGCTGTGAGCTCGCATCCGGGAAATAGTGGGTTCGAAACCCACTGTTGGCAGCCCTGAAGATGGTTTTCCGTGGTTTTCCATTTTCACACCAGGCAACTGCTGGGGATGTACCTTAATTAAGGCCACGGCAGCTTCCTTCCCATTCCTAGGCCTTTCCTGTCCCATCGTCCCCATTAAGACCTACCAATGTCCGTGCGACATAAAGCAAATAGAAAAAAAATACTTTGCCCTATTAATCAGAGAAATACGAAGGAGTTCTGACACTTTGAAAGTATGAAGGAAGTGAAGGACCAAGAACGGCGTAAAAATGAAAGACTCCCTAGGCCTCGCAACCTAATTCCATCGGGGTCGGAAGAAAACACGAGTCGACCACGGGCAGTCAGACAGAAAATATAAAACAGAGGAACCGGACACAAATAAGTGTAAGTAATGCCAGACTCAACGAGGGGAACCGTGGTTATCACCCAAGGCTTCCAAGTTGAGAGCCCCAGTCCCCCTTACAGTCACCTCTTTCCTTACGACAGGTAGGGAATACCGTGAATGTATTCCGCTGCACCCTCGCCCCAACACAGGGCGATCAAATATAGTTGTTTCAGAGATTTTATATTATAATACTATGGGGAATGTGGCGGGGAGGGGGATTGCATTGGATTTGCAGAACTAACAAAGGGAACACCATTTGGAAAAAAATCGGACTACTGCCCTTATACTATTCAACAAATAATAATTATAATCGTAAGGCCTCAGCTAATGTGCGTAGGAATTTTGATTTGACGCCATCCTGGCTGCCTGCGGGTCAATTCCGAAGTTCCATTTTACTCTGCCAGATGACAGAGTAAACCAGATCTTATCTGGGCTGAAACTACTCATCAGTAACCAGTTGTCGTCAACCCCCGCAGCAACTCTTTAATCGATCAGAAGCCAACATCATGAAGTTGACACATTCCAACACCTGTAACTCCTACCGACCTCAGCCAGAATTGAATCCATTACCTTGGGAACAGAAGGAGAAGAATGATTAACCAACTGAGCCACTGAGTCGACAAGTGTCAAGAGATTTTTCATACGATCTTCTAACAAAGTGCCTCATCTTAAAATGTGAATTTCCTCTAATTTCTAAATTTTTATTTATTCTCCAAGACAGATATCAGCTTACAAGTAGTAAGTAACCACGAGGGTCCTGAAACAAAAACATTGCTGAGTATCAGTATGGAGAGTTTACTAATAGAATTGACTCCCTATCACATGAGGTACAAATAGTGATGTTTTTCTTTTACAAGTGGCTTTACGTCGCACCGACACAGATAGGTCTTAAGGCGAAGATCGGACAGGAATGGCCTAGAAGTGGGAAGAAAACAGCCTTGGTCTTAATTAAGGTACAGCCCCAGCAAAATGAAATGGCGTATGGCTTTTAGTGCCGGGAGTGTCCGAGGACAAGTAGGCGACCTGCGCGTCATGATGAGGATGAAATGATGATGAAGACGACATACCCTACACCCAGCCCTCGTGCCAGAGAAACTAACCAATGATGGTTAAAATTTCCGTCCCTACCGGGAATCGAACCCGGGACCCCTGTGACCAAAGGCCAGCACGCTAACCATTTAGCCATAAAGCCGGACACAGCCCCTGCATTTTTCTGGTGTGAAAATGGGAAACCACGGAAAATCATCTTCAGGGCTGCCGACAGTGGGTTCGAAACCCACTATCTCCCGAATACTGGATACTGGCCGCACTTAAGCGATTGCAGCTCTCGAGCTCGGCGGTGAATAATAATAATGTTTAATGCATGTCGTTTACACAAGTTAAAGAAAATCCGGGGCTTTCCATATGTTTCCAGGTCAACAGCAGCACAGCACACCTACTGCCAAACAGTAGTCCTGTAACACAACAGTTCGTCAATCTAACGTGGTAGCGATCAGAGAAGAACGGTAGATAGGGTTCATAGATGGACCTCTTCTCCTGGTCGACTTCAGATGCATGATGTTGATCCGTTTCAAAGCAAATTCTTGTGTCTAATACAACAGCTTTTTTCGGTGCGCCGGTTTACTGCGGCAATGTCAGGTCGTCTAAAATATCCCCTAAAGAATTCGCAGAGTACTTCTTCATGGGTTTCCGTTGTTTACGTTAGATAGAGCTGAGGCAAATCGTGAACGCGCCCAAAACATGTTACTTGTAGAAGTCCTTTACCTCCGAAAGAAACATTACATATGTGAGGTGTGAATATGACGCCAGTATGATGTAGGAAAACCCGTGTTATGAAACAGCATCCATTAGTGTCCACTCTTAATGAATAGCACTGCATGTCAGATGTATTTTAATTTACACAAGGCCAATTATAAAGAAGTCTTTATCATCGTACCAAAAGAAAAGAGAAAAAAAAGAAAACCTTGACTGCGAAACCCGTTCCTGGTGATAGGCTTTCATGTCCACTAATGATGATGTTTCATTGTACATTTGTATTAATGTCTGTATGAGGTTTGTTAAATAATATACATCTCTAGAAGGAAAACTTCTTCTAATGGCGGCTACAAAACTTAGTGGATGCAGGTTACATTAAAGGAAGAGTTTGGTTTACTAATTATACAGGAAACCTATTGCGTACCTAACATAGTGGTTCAACGCGCAAGTAAATTCGAACCATGGTGTTCCCTGCGTGATGGTACTATTTACAAGTAGTCTCATGGTTCTAATTGTCCCCCATAAGTCCAACCCCTCGTCCACGTCGTGGGGGATGGGCAACGGTACGAAGTAGGGGATAGCCTGTAAGGGTGAAGTACAGCGGGGACCTTGTGTGCCCCAGGACCGCTACGGTAGCTGTGAAGGCCTTACAGGAACCCTGAAAAGTAACGGCTAACGGGGCTCTGGTGAAGTCCTTAACGGCAACTGAGGCGGAGAAGGAGACCTTTGGTACGGCAAAGTTGGCGGAGGAGGTAACCCTTCCTCTTGGGGTAAAATAAAGAGGAAAACCACTGCCTTGTGGTGAAGAGGGATCTTCAAAGGCTAAGGGAGACTACCCCAACAGAAAACAGCAGGCTTGGAGGCGTAGGTGGCAGCCCCACCACCAAGCTCGGGTGCTGTGGGCCAATAACTCGCACAACCTTAAATTACCTTATTACAGAAACATCAACAATGAGAAACCGGACGGATCCGAACAACAGGATCAGATGGAGATGCTTTGTTGATGCCCTATGTTCCACAAGGAACAACAGGAATTAAGTCAAGTAAGTCAAGTCATGGTTCTAATTGGATCATCCCTTGGTCGCATGACGTCAACTGTTCTGCATCTCTAAAGAATCTACAAGATCCTATTAACATTGATATATACTTCAATTATGTTAACTTGTATTATATATTTTCGCGACTGAAGCATTTGCAGGCTTGTTCTTTAAGCTATTCACCGAGTTTCGTCGGCAATTAAAAGCACAGTGCCTTATATTGCGTATGATGCGCTGATCTTCAGGAGCTAGCATCTTACTTTATTTAAGCGATTTGTCTTAGACTTCTACACAATTTTGGGACTTCAAATTTATTAAATCGTGTTGTGACTTCGCGCCTGGCAGTGTTTGCAGGCTTGTTCAATAAACTGTTCACCTCTTCTCGTAAAAATTTTAATGCACAGTGCCGGACATTGCGTGTGCTGTGCTACTCTTCAGGGACTTGCACCTTGCCACATATAAGTGACTGATCTTCGACTTCACTAAACATATGCATGTACTTCCGTCTAATTTCCTCGTCCTGGAGTTTTTCTACCCTTATTCGTTTGCAGACAGATTTCACTTTATCTACCCTAGACCTAGAGATACTTAGTTCACTACAGATCAGATAGTGATCTGTATCATCGAAAAATTTCCGGAAAACTCGTACATTCCTGACGAATTTCCTGAATTCGAAGTCGGTTAAGATATAGTCTATTATGGATATGGTACCCCTAGCCTCCCATGTGTAGCGGTGAATAGCCTTATGTTTGAAGAATGTATTCGTAACTGCTAAACCCATACTAGCACAGAAGTCCAGCAAACGCTTCCCATTTCCATTAGCTTCCATATATTCCCCATATTTACCAATCACTCTTTCGTATATTTCATTTCTATTTCCAACTCTCGCATTGAAATCGCCCATTAGCACTATTCTGTCCTTGCTGTTGACCCTGACCACGATGTCACTCAATGTTTCATAAAACTTATCAACTTCATCCTCAACTGCACCTTTACATGGTGAATGCACTGAGACGATTCTCATCCTAATTCTTCCAATTTCCAAAACCTATTCACATCATTCGCTCGTTTACGTGCCTAACAGAAACTATATTGCGTGCAATAGTTTTCCTGATGAACAGTCTTACCCCATGCTCTGCCCTTCCCTTTTTAACACCCATCAAGTACACTTATAAAGTCCTATCTCTTCCTTGTTATCTCGCCTACCCGAATATCTCTTACTCCTAGCACATCCAGATGCATCCTCTTTGCTGACTCAGCCAGTTCTACTTTCTTCCTTCCATAAGCCCCATTAATATTGATAGCTCCCCATCGAATTCCATTTCGTTCGCCAAGTTGTTTCCAAGGAGCCCCTCGCCTGTCAAATAGGAGTGGGACTCCGTTACTCCCACAGGTCCTAAGCTTGCTTAAAATGTTCTGAGCTCGGTAAATTCTTGAAGCAGGATGCTACCCTACTTACACATAGTCTAAGTGAGGATCTCTCTTCTAACGGGTTATGGACCACCGGTGGATTGTATAGTCCTAGCCGCCTGAGCAAAAGGAGGGCCATGACTCAGAATATGTCCGAGATACCCACTCCCATTCCATAGCATCTGGTATCCCAAATCTCAGGACCACTTACTAGGCCACTCAGCCGTTGCCCAAGGTACACGAACTAGGACGTGACTACAGTAACCCACACCATGATCCATTCTTCACGTAAACAATAAAAAAATTGATGGACTTGTCCGTTTGATAGAGAACTTGGTACGAAACAATATTTCAGCTTAACAATGTCAAAAGATTCATCTGATTTCAAACGGGAAAATAACTTACAAAACAATATTTTTTTGATTGCTTGGACCAGTACGGCTCCACACAAACCAATATTGTTGACAGCAGGTTTAACATACAAAATACGTAAAAAAAACTAACGTATTTAATCATCTTTCCAAAAGGTTTTTGTACACACTGAGGATACCTGATTTCCAACAATTATTGGAGCTAATTTTTTAAAAAAGTCTATAGACACAGAACGTAAATGTAAGTTACACTATTTTTTTTTTCATTTTTGTTCATTAGTATGTTCTGCAGAAACGATTAGCATTTCAGTCCCCTAGGTTGCCTTGTAGACGCTGGGTCCTCCGTGGGCACTGATATCTTGTTCCATGCGTGATGGCATCCACGCGTACAAGGCGCGAATGGTGTCCATGCTGTATTCACCTGGTTGCACAGTTCATCTTTGGTGGTTGGCACAGGGTCACAGCGCCGCACCCGTCGTTTCACCATATCCCACACATTTTCTATTGGAGACAAGTCCGGTGATCGGGCAGGTCAGGGCAACAGTCGGACATCCTGTGACAACAAGAAGACACGTGTTCGTGCAGCAACATGTTGTCGCGCATTGTACTGCTGAAATATGGCGTCTGGGGTGTCGTGCAGATAGGGTATGGCTATGGGTCACAGGATGTCATTCACGTAGGTCAAACTGGTCACAGTGCCCTGGACACGCACCAACTGCGATTTATGGTTTTACCCAATAGCACCCCTCACCATAAGGCCTTGAGTTGGCGCTGTATGTCTTGTGCGAATGTAGTCAATGTGATGCCACTTCCCCTGTCTGCGGCGAACCAAAATGCGGCCATCATCTTCAAATGAGCAGAACATGGATTCGTCCGAAAACACTATCTGTTGCCATTCCTGTCCCCAGTGACGTCGTTCCATACACCATTGCAACTAGCATGTTTATGCACATTAGTCAAAGCTAGGAGGAGAAGTGGACTACGCGCCGGTAACCTAGACCCTAATAAATGGCGACGGACTGTCACTCCTGATAGTGTACGATGTGGTACACTGTTCCACTGCTGCGCCAGGGCCGAAGAGGACGCAGATCTGTCCTGCAATGCCATTCGGATGAGCTGTCGATCTTCTCGGGAGGTGTTCTCTGGATGGTACGACCAGATCCAGTTCTACGTCCATCTGTGAACCATTCTGTACACACCCGTTGCACTGCCGACACACTTCATCCCACACGAGCAGCAATTTCCCCGATGGATGCATCACGTTCTCTCGTGCCAATAATGCGCCCTCTTTCAAACTCACTCATTTGACGGTACGGTTCTCGCATACGTCTGCGAGGCATCCTGCACGTCTACTCAAGTCACGCTGGTCTATTACCTTCGGTTTATAGCGACAACGAGAGCCTCAGGCACATTTTACCAGTCAGTGGTGGTGCGCCAAGATATCGATGTGGACCTTGAACGTGAGGGCTGACATGGTTCAAATGCTAACCATTTTTTCAAAACAGACTAATGCACATGTCCTGTGGATATGAACTTCCTATCTCTAGTCTTGAATGAAGGATTTCTGGTTTGTATGAACATGTGTGTACATTTTCGCTAATGATCCGTTCCAGATTCGCATAGGAGTAGATTTGTATTTCTGCTAATAGCCTGGTACTTGTCGACGACGTTAGATGTTTTTCCTTCCGGTGTATATACAGGGTGGTGGGAAACAACGTGAACCAGGTATATGAGCGTTTGAGCGTTGGCCACACTGATAGGTAATTTGAAAAAAAATTACGTCCATATCTCGCGTCGTTGTAATTTTATCAGATGTTGAAGTTAGCCAATCAGATCACTTCGCGGGCGAATTCAAATGGGCTTTACGAGGCGGTGTTTCTAAATCTGCTCATGGCTTGAGCCGAGAAATGAGCATCAAACACTAACACACCGTGGGTTTCAGCCAATGCCACCGTAGAGTGCTCGCTATGGGACGAGCCTATCATTAGGGAGATCCTTGTTCAAGTCCCTCCCCCTGAAGTAGTTTATTTTTTATTGGCGCTCTCAAGCCGGTCATAAGCCGTATGCAGATTTAGCAACACCGCCTCCTAAAACCCAATTGAATTCGCCCGCGAAGCGATGTGATTGGCTTACTCGAGCAGCTGATAAAATGACAACAGTGCAAGATATCAAATTATTCTTTTCCAATTATTCACCAGTATGGCCAACCCTCTAACGCTTATATACCCGGTTCACGTTGTTTCCGACCACCCTGTATGTACTCATTGCGGAGATTTTTCAAGCCCCTTTCGGCTGCCTGCCTGTTGACTCGCTCCTTTCTCCCCATGCGATATTTAAACCATTCCTGCCCTTTCACGGAAACGATCACTACTCCTAAAATAGCCGTGGAAATTACATACTGTACATATTTTTCTCAATAAAATGATTGAGGTGAATTAATAATTTATTTTGATAAGGATTGCGTGATTAATCACAAAATATGGTTTCAATTTTGAAGTTCTTTTAATTGCAAAGTAGGAAATAAAACGCTTATTGAAGGCTACCTTTTACAGACAGGTATACAATACACCATCCCGGACCATTTTTTTTTTTTTTTTTTTTTTTTTTTTTTTACATCTTTTAATGCTGAACAATTCGTCCACACATACTTGACGTCTATCTTGACGGTTTATGCAACGTAAGGTAAGAAAGCGCCTTGATGGCTATTTTTTCTCTGACTTCCTTCACTAAAATCGCCACTGCCCGGCTCCCTTTTGTAATAGATTCATGTTTTTTCCACCTCGATCTTTTCCGAGAAACGGTTAAAACCGCATCAAAATACGTTCACTGATTCCCGACATAAGCCCACACAAACACAGACCGACACAATCGAAGACTTTATACTGTGCATAGATAAGCACTTAGACATCTTACAAGAAGAGCTCTTAAGCAAGACTAGTTGAAAAAAGATTAAAAATAATAAAGTTCCTGTTGATGGATTAGTTCAAGGTATAGTATCAATGGCACAGCAATGATTGTGTGCGTTAACCTTAAAGCTGCCTCTTCGTTTTTGCAAATAATGACAGTTGGAGTAGTTAATGGTGCTGTCAGAAATAATGAGTTACTTAAATCTATATATATAAAAGCAAGTCGGGCTGGAGCGATGTATATATAAATATTTAAAAATGAAAAAAGACGTGAATTAATGAGGCACTTCCAGAAATCTCAGAAATTTGAAACTTGGTACGGAGGAAACTGATGACCCCAGGATCCCTAGAAAAATCGGAAATTCTCAAAATTCCCTGAAGGGGGCACGCTGGGGGGGCTCAAATTTTGGGCTCAGCATAAGAACACAGTCGTATAGTATATCGAAAACGATAACCTATAGGTTTCGTGGGCTTAAAAATTTTCGGGAATTTCCTCATTTTTATCCCCTATCCCCCCAAATCAAAATGGCGGCACAACCTGCCAGACGAGGTAGACAATTGAAATTTGGTGAAATTATAGCTTTTGGTCCCTAACCGACGGGAAAATTCCAAGATGTTCAAATTTTTCACTTTTTACCCCCCAAAGATATCGAAATATGGAGGCAATTTTAATGACTGTGCAGACATTCCTTTTGAGCTATTTTTTGGCTAAACGGTAAGTCGTATCACAAAACGGATGGCACAATGTCACTTCAATTCGGAGTGATCTACAACTTTGGTCCTGTGACATTTTGTCGTATCTCTCTCCCTTATACGTTAAATTTGGCCGTATTTCTGGATTGTTCGTAAATTTGGTGATTTTTACAAGTATATTTCATTGTTTGACACACTTATAAGAATGATAGGATCATCACGTTGTGTGCGCACATTGGCGCGATTGAGGGACATATGTGTACCAAATTTCATGATTCTAGCTTATACATAAGTAGGCAAAAAGTAATGTAAAATGTTAAAAATGCACCCAAATTTCACCCTATTCAAAATTTGATCTCAATTTACCCCCTTAATATGGGAGATACGAGGCAATGGTTTAGAAACAAACATGTAGAGCGATAAATGAGGCGTCTGATGGCGCAAACCGTTTCTTAATATCATAAACCGTTTAGGAGATATGAATCTCGAAGTGGAAGTCTGCACTTTTCAACGTGCTCATGCTTATCCGTCATCTATATATATAAAAGCAAGTCGGGCTGGAGCGATGTATATATAAATATTTAAAAATGAAAAAAGACGTGAATTAATGAGGCACTTCCAGAAATCTCAGAAATTTGAAACTTGGTACGGAGGAAACTGTTGACCCCAGGATCCCTAGAAAAATCGGAAATTCTCAAAATTCCCTGAAGGGGGCACGCTGGGGGGGCTCAAATTTTGGGCTCAGCATAAGAACACAGTCGTATAGTATATCCAAAACGATAAACTATAGGTTTCGTGGGCTTAAAAATTTTCGGGAATTTCCTCATTTTTATCCCCTATCCCCCCAAATCAAAATGGCGGCACAACCTGCCAGACGAGGTAGACAATTGGAATTTGGTGAAATTGTAGCATTTGTTCCCCAACCGACGGGAAAATTCCAAGATGTTCAAATTTTTCACTTTTTACCCACCAAAGATATCGAAATATGGAGGCAATTTTAATGACTGTGCAGACATTCTTTTGAGCTATTTTTTGGCTAAACGGTAAGTCGTATCACAAAACGGATGGCACAATGTCGCTTCAATTCGGAGTGATCTACAACTTTGGTCCTGTGACTTTTTGTCGTATCTCTCTCCCTTATACGTTAAATTTGGCCGTATTTCTGAATTGTTCGTAAATTTGGTGATTTTTACAAGTATATTTCATTGTTTGACACACTTATAAGAATGATAGGATCATCACGTTGTGTGCGCACATTGGCGCGATTAAGGGACATATGTGTACCAAATTGCATGATTCTAGCTTATACATAAGTAGGCAAAAAGTAATGTAAAATGTTAAAAATGCACCCAAATTTCACCCTATTCAAAATTTGATCTCAATTTACCCCCTTAATATGGGAGATACGAGGCAATGGTTTAGAAACAAACATGTAGAGCGATAAATGAGGCGTCTGATGGCGCAAACCGTTTCTTAATATCATAAACCGTTTAGGAGATATGAATCTCGAAGTGGAAGTCTGCACTTTTCAACGTGCTCATGCTTATCCGTCATCTATATATATAAAAGCAAGTCGGGCTGGAGCGATGTATATATAAATATTTAAAAATGAAAAAAGACGTGAATTAATTAGGCACTTCCAGAAATCTCAGAAATTTGAAACTTGGTACGGAGGAAACTGATGACCCCAGGATCCCTAGAAAAATCGGAAATTCTCAAAATTCCCTGAAGGGGCACGCTGGGGGGGCTCAAATTTTGGGCTCAGCATAAGAACACAGTCGTATAGTATATCCCAAACGATAACCTATAGGTTTCGTGGGCTTAAAAATTTTCGGGAATTTCCTCATTTTTATCCCCTATCCCCCCAAATCAAAATGGCGGCACAACCTGCCAGACGAGGTAGACAATTGAAATTTGGTGAAATTATAGCTTTCGGTCCCTAACCGACGGGAAAATTCCAAGATGTTCAAATTTTTCACTTTTTACCCCCAAAAGATATCGAAATATGGAGGCAATTTTAATGACTGTGCAGACATTCCTTTTGAGCTATTTTTTGGCTAAACGGTAAGTCGTATCACAAAACGGATGGCACAATGTCGCTTCAATTCGGAGTGATCTACAACTTTGGTCCTGTGACATTTTGTCGTATCTCTCTCCCTTATACGTTAAATTTGGCCGTATTTCTGGATTGTTCGTAAATTTGGTGATTTTTACAAGTATATTTCATTGTTTGACACACTTATAAGAATGATAGGATCATCATGTTGTGTGCGCACATTGGCGCGATTGAGGGACATATGTGTACCAAATTTCATGATTCTAGCTTATACATAAGTAGGCAAAAAGTAATGTAAAATGTTCAAAATGCACCCAAATGTCACCCTATTCAAAATTTGATCTCAATTTACCCCCTTAATATGGGAGATACGAGGCAATGGTTTAGAAGAAAACATGTAGATCGATAAATGAGGCGTCTGATGGCGCAAACCGTTTCTTAATATCATAAACCGTTTAGGAGATATGAATCTCGAAGTGGAAGTCTGCACTTTTCAACGTGCTCATGCTTATCCGTCATCTATATATATAAAAGCAAGTCGGGCTGGAGCGATGTATATATAAATATTTAAAAATGAAAAAAGACGTGAATTAATGAGGCACTTCCAGAAATCTCAGAAATTTGAAACTTGGTACGGAGGAAACTGTTGACCCCAGGATCCCTAGAAAAATCGGAAATTCTCAAAATTCCCTGAAGGGGGCACGCTGGGGGGGCTCAAATTTTGGGCTCAGCATAAGAACACAGTCGTATAGTATATCCCAAACGATAACCTATAGGTTTCGTGGGCTTAAAAATTTTCGGGAATTTCCTCATTTTTATCCCCTATCCCCCCAAATCAAAATGGCGGCACAACCTGCCAGACGAGGTAGACAATTGAAATTTGGTGAAATTATAGCTTTTGGTCCCTAACCGACGGGAAAATTCCAAGATGTTCAAATTTTTCACTTTTTACCCCCCAAAGATATCGAAATATGGAGGCAATTTTAATGACTGTGCAGACATTCCTATTGAGCTATTTTTTGGCTAAACGGTAAGTCGTATCACAAAACGGATGGCACAATGTCACTTCAATTCGGAGTGATCTACAACTTTGGTCCTGTGACATTTTGTCGTATCTCTCTCCCTTATACGTTAAATTTGGCCGTATTTCTGGATTGTTCGTACTTTTGGTGATTTTTACAAGTATATTTCATTGTTTGACACACTTATAAGAATGATAGGATCATCATGTTGTGTGCGCACATTGGCGCGATTGAGGGACATATGTGTACCAAATTTCATGATTCTAGCTTATACATAAGTAGGCAAAAAGTAATGTAAAATGTTAAAAATGCACCCAAATTTCACCCTATTCAAAATTTGATCTCAATTTACCCCCTTAATATGGGAGATACGAGGCAATGGTTTAGAAACAAACATGTAGAGCGATAAATGAGGCGTCTGATGGCGCAAACCGTTTCTTAATATCATAAACCGTTTAGGAGATATGAATCTCGAAGTGGAAGTCTGCACTTTTCAACGTGCTCATGCTTATCCGTCATCTATATATATAAAAGCAAGTCGGGCTGGAGCGATGTATATATAAATATTTAAAAATGAAAAAAGACGTGAATTAATGAGGCACTTCCAGAAATCTCAGAAATTTGAAACTTGGTACGGAGGAAACTGTTGACCCCAGGATCCCTAGAAAAATCGGAAATTCTCAAAATTCCCTGAAGGGGGCACGCTGGGGGGGCTCAAATTTTGGGCTCAGCATAAGAACACAGTCGTATAGTATATCCCAAACGATAACCTATAGGTTTCGTGGGCTTAAAAATTTTCGGGAATTTCCTCATTTTTATCCCCTATCCCCCCAAATCAAAATGGCGGCACAACCTGCCAGACGAGGTAGACAATTGAAATTTGGTGAAATTATAGCTTTTGGTCCCTAACCGACGGGAAAATTCCAAGATGTTCAAATTTTTCACTTTTTACCCCCCAAAGATATCGAAATATGGAGGCAATTTTAATGACTGTGCAGACATTCCTATTGAGCTATTTTTTGGCTAAACGGTAAGTCGTATCACAAAACGGATGGCACAATGTCACTTCAATTCGGAGTGATCTACAACTTTGGTCCTGTGACATTTTGTCGTATCTCTCTCCCTTATACGTTAAATTTGGCCGTATTTCTGGATTGTTCGTACTTTTGGTGATTTTTACAAGTATATTTCATTGTTTGACACACTTATAAGAATGATAGGATCATCATGTTGTGTGCGCACATTGGCGCGATTGAGGGACATATGTGTACCAAATTTCATGATTCTAGCTTATACATAAGTAGGCAAAAAGTAATGTAAAATGTTAAAAATGCACCCAAATTTCACCCTATTCAAAATTTGATCTCAATTTACCCCCTTAATATGGGAGATACGAGGCAATGGTTTAGAAACAAACATGTAGAGCGATAAATGAGGCGTCTGATGGCGCAAACCGTTTCTTAATATCATAAACCGTTTAGGAGATATGAATCTCGAAGTGGAAGTCTGCACTTTTCAACGTGCTCATGCTTATCCGTCATCTATATATATAAAAGCAAGTCGGGCTGGAGCGATGTATATATAAATATTTAAAAATGAAAAAAGACGTGAATTAATGAGGCACTTCCAGAAATCTCAGAAATTTGAAACTTTGTACGGAGGAAACTGATGACCCCAGGATCCCTAGAAAAATCGGAAATTCTCAAAATTCCCTGAAGGGGGCACGCTGGGGGGGCTCAAATTTTGGGCTCAGCATAAGAACACCGTCGTATAGTATATCCAAAACGATAACCTATAGGTTTCGTGGGCTTAAAAATTTTCGGGAATTTCCTCATTTTTATCCCCTATCCCCCCAAATCAAAATGGCGGCACAACCTGCCAGACGAGGTAGACAATTGAAATTTGGTGAAATTATAGCTTTTGGTCCCTAACCGACGGGAAAATTCCAAGATGTTCAAATTTTTCACTTTTTACCCCCCAAAGATATCGAAATATGGAGGCAATTTTAATGACTGTGCAGACATTCCTATTGAGCTATTTTTTGGCTAAACGGTAAGTCGTATCACAAAACGGATGGCACAATGTCACTTCAATTCGGAGTGATCTACAACTTTGTTCCTGTGACATTTTGTCGTATCTCTCTCCCTTATACGTTAAATTTGGCCGTATTTCTGGATTGTTCGTACTTTTGGTGATTTTTACAAGTATATTTCATTGTTTGACACACTTATAAGAATGATAGGATCATCATGTTGTGTGCGCACATTGGCGCGATTGAGGGACATATGTGTACCAAATTTCATGATTCTAGCTTATACATAAGTAGGCAAAAAGTAATGTAAAATGTTAAAAATGCACCCAAATTTCACCCTATTCAAAATTTGATCTCAATTTACCCCCTTAATATGGGAGATACGAGGCAATGGTTTAGAAACAAACATGTAGAGCGATAAATGAGGCGTCTGATGGCGCAAACCGTTTCTTAATATCATAAACCGTTTAGGAGATATGAATCTCGAAGTGGAAGTCTGCACTTTTCAACGTGCTCATGCTTATCCGTCATCTATATATATAAAAGCAAGTCGGGCTGGAGCGATGTATATATAAATATTTAAAAATGAAAAAAGACGTGAATTAATGAGGCACTTCCAGAAATCTCAGAAATTTGAAACTTGGTACGGAGGAAACTGTTGACCCCAGGATCCCTAGAAAAATCGGAAATTCTCAAAATTCCCTGAAGGGGGCACGCTGGGGGGGGCTCAAATTTTGGGCTCAGCATAAGAACACAGTCGTATAGTATATCCCAAACGATAACCTATAGGTTTCGTGGGCTTAAAAATTTTCGGGAATTTCCTCATTTTTATCCCCTATCCCCCCAAATCAAAATGGCGGCACAACCTGCCAGACGAGGTAGACAATTGAAATTTGGTGAAATTATAGCATTTGTTCCCTAACCGACGGGAAAATTCCAAGATGTTCAAATTTTTCACTTTTTACCCCCCAAAGATATCGAAATATGGAGGCAATTTTAATGACTGTGCAGACATTCCTTTTGAGCTATTTTTTGGCTAAACGGTAAGTCATATCACAAAACGGATGGCACAATGTCTCTTCAATTCGGAGTGATCTACAACTTTGGTCCTGTGACATTTTGTTGTATCTCTCTCCCTTATGCGTTAAATTTGGCCGTATTTCTGGATTGTTCGTAAATTTGGTGATTTTTACAAGTATATTTCATTGTTTGACACACTTATAAGAATGATAGGATCATCACGTTGTGTGCGCACATTGCCGCGATTGAGGGACATATGTGTACCAAATTTCATGATTCTAGCTTATACATAAGTAGGCAAAAAGTAATGTAAAATGTTAAAAATGCACACAAATTTCACCCTATTCAAAATTTGATCTCAATTTACCCCCTTAATATGGGAGATACGAGGCAATGGTTTAGAAACAAACATGTAGAGCGATAAATGAGGCGTCTGATGGCGCAAACCGTTTCTTAATATCATAAACCGTTTAGGAGATATGAATCTCGAAGTGGAAGTCTGCACTTTTCAACGTGCTCATGCTTATCCGACATCTATATATATAAAAGCAAGTCGGGCTGGAGCGATGTATATATAAATATTTAAAAATGAAAAAAGACGTGAATTAATGAGGCACTTCCAGAAATCTCAGAAATTTGAAACTTAGTACGGAGGAAACTGATGACCCCAGGATCCCTAGAAAAATCGGAAATTCTCAAAATTCCCTGAAGGGGGCACGCTGGGGGGGCTCAAATTTTGGGTTCAGCATAAGAACACAGTCGTATAGTATATCCAAAACGATAACCTATAGGTTTCGTGGGCTTAAAAATTTTCGGGAATTTCCTCATTTTTATCCCCCCAAATCAAAATGGCGGCACAACCTGCCAGACGAGGTAGACAATTGAAATTTGGTGAAATTGTAGCATTTGTTCCCTAACCGACGGGAAAATTCCAAGATGTTCAAATTTTTCACTTTTTACCCCCCAAAGATATCGAAATATGGAGGCAATTTTAATGACTGTGCAGACATTCTTTTGAGCTATTTTTTGGCTAAACGGTAAGTCGTATCACAAAACGGATGGCACAATGTCACTTCAATTCGGAGTGATCTACAACTTTGGTCCTGTGACATTTTGTCGTATCTCTCTCCCTTATACGTTAAATTTGGCCGTATTTCTGGATTGTTCGTAAATTTGGTGATTTTTACAAGTATATTTCATTGTTTGACACACTTATAAGAATGATAGGATCATCACGTTGTGTGCGCACATTGGCGCGATTGAGGGACATATGTGTACCAAATTTCATGATTCTACCTTATACATAAGTAGGCAAAAAGTAATGTAAAATGTTCAAAATGCACCCAAATGTCACCCTATTCAAAATTTGATCTCAATTTACCCCCTTAATATGGGAGATACGAGGCAATGGTTTAGAAGCAAACATGTAGATCGATAAATGAGGCGTCTGATGGCGCAAACCGTTTCTTAATATCATAAACCGTTTAGGAGATATGAATCTCGAAGTGGAAGTCTGCACTTTTCAACGTCCTCATGCTTATCCGTCATCTATATATATAAAAGCAAGTCGGGCTGGAGCGATGTATATATAAATATTTAAAAATGAAAAAAGACGTGAATTAATGAGGCACTTCCAGAAATCTCAGAAATTTGAAACTTGGTACGGAGGAAACTGATGACCCCAGGATCCCTAGAAAAATCGGAAATTCTCAAAATTCCCTGAAGGGGGCACGCTGGGGGGGCTCAAATTTTGGGCTCAGCATAAGAACACAGTCGTATAGTATATCGAAAACGATAACCTATAGGTTTCGTGGGCTTAAAAATTTTCGGGAATTTCCTCATTTTTATCCCCTATCCCCCCAAATCAAAATGGCGGCACAACCTGCCAGACGAGGTAGACAATTGAAATTTGGTGAAATTATAGCTTTTGGTCCCTAACCGACGGGAAAATTCCAAGATGTTCAAATTTTTCACTTTTTACCCCCCAAAGATATCGAAATATGGAGGCAATTTTAATGACTGTGCAGACATCCCTTTTGAGCTATTTTTTGGCTAAACGGTAAGTCGTATCACAAAACGGATGGCACAATGTCACTTCAATTCGGAGTGATCTACAACTTTGGTCCTGTGACATTTTGTCGTATCTCTCTCCCTTATACGTTAAATTTGGCCGTATTTCTGGATTGTTCGTACTTTTGGTGATTTTTACAAGTATATTTCATTGTTTGACACACTTATAAGAATGATAGGATCATCATGTTGTGTGCGCACATTGGCGCGATTGAGGGACATATGTGTACCAAATTTCATGATTCTAGCTTATACATAAGTAGGCAAAAAGTAATGTAAAATGTTAAAAATGCACCCAAATTTCACCCTATTCAAAATTTGATCTCAATTTACCCCCTTAATATGGGAGATACGAGGCAATGGTTTAGAAGAAAACATGTAGAGCGATAAATGAGGCGTCTGATGGCGCAAACCGTTTCTTAATATCATAAACCGTTTAGGAGATATGAATCTCGAAGTGGAAGGCTGCACTTTTCAACGTGCTCATGCTTATCCGTCATCTATATATATAAAAGCAAGTCGGGCTGGAGCGATGTATATATAAATATTTAAAAATGAAAAAAGACGTGAATTAATGAGGCACTTCCAGAAATCTCAGAAATTTGAAACTTGGTACGGAGGAAACTGTTGACCCCAGGATCCCTAGAAAAATCGGAAATTCTCAAAATTCCCTGAAGGGGGCACGCTGGGGGGGCTCAAATTTTGGGCTCAGCATAAGAACACAGTCGTATAGTATATCCCAAACGATAACCTATAGGTTTCGTGGGCTTAAAAATTTTCGGGAATTTCCTCATTTTTATCCCCTATCCCCCCAAATCAAAATGGCGGCACAACCTGCCAGACGAGGTAGACAATTGAAATTTGGTGAAATTATAGCTTTTGGTCCCTAACCGACGGGAAAATTCCAAGATGTTCAAATTTTTCACTTTTTACCCCCCAAAGATATCGAAATATGGAGGCAATTTTAATGACTGTGCAGACATTCCTATTGAGCTATTTTTTGGCTAAACGGTAAGTCGTATCA
The DNA here is from genome assembly GCF_040414725.1 of Anabrus simplex. Classification (NCBI taxonomy): domain Eukaryota; kingdom Metazoa; phylum Arthropoda; class Insecta; order Orthoptera; family Tettigoniidae; genus Anabrus; species Anabrus simplex. The sequence continues at coordinate 194,960,708 of NC_090271.1, read as the reverse complement.
CAAAACGGATGGCACAATGTCACTTCAATTCGGAGTGATCTACAACTTTGGTCCTGTGACATTTTGTCGTATCTCTCTCCCTTATACGTTAAATTTGGCCGTATTTCTGGATTGTTCGTACTTTTGGTGATTTTTACAAGTATATTTCATTGTTTGACACACTTATAAGAATGATAGGATCATCATGTTGTGTGCGCACATTGGCGCGATTGAGGGACATATGTGTACCAAATTTCATGATTCTAGCTTATACATAAGTAGGCAAAAAGTAATGTAAAATGTTAAAAATGCACCCAAATTTCACCCTATTCAAAATTTGATCTCAATTTACCCCCTTAATATGGGAGATACGAGGCAATGGTTTAGAAACAAACATGTAGAGCAATAAATGAGGCGTCTGATGGCGCAAACCGTTTCTTAATATCATAAACCGTTTAGGAGATATGAATCTCGAAGTGGAAGTCTGCACTTTTCAACGTGCTCATGCTTATCCGTCATCTATATATATAAAAGCAAGTCGGGCTGGAGCGATGTATATATAAATATTTAAAAATGAAAAAAGACGTGAATTAATGAGGCACTTCCAGAAATCTCAGAAATTTGAAACTTGGTACGGAGGAAACTGTTGACCCCAGGATCCCTAGAAAAATCGGAAATTCTCAAAATTCCCTGAAGGGGGCACGCTGGGGGGGCTCAAATTTTGGGCTCAGCATAAGAACACAGTCGTATAGTATATCCCAAACGATAACCTATAGGTTTCGTGGGCTTAAAAATTTTCGGGAATTTCCTCATTTTTATCCCCTATCCCCCCAAATCAAAATGGCGGCACAACCTGCCAGACGAGGTAGACAATTGAAATTTGGTGAAATTATAGCTTTTGGTCCCTAACCGACGGGAAAATTCCAAGATGTTCAAATTTTTCACTTTTTACCCCCCAAAGATATCGAAATATGGAGGCAATTTTAATGACTGTGCAGACATTCCTATTGAGCTATTTTTTGGCTAAACGGTAAGTCGTATCACAAAACGGATGGCACAATGTCACTTCAATTCGGAGTGATCTACAACTTTGGTCCTGTGACATTTTGTCGTATCTCTCTCCCTTATACGTTAAATTTGGCCGTATTTCTGGATTGTTCGTACTTTTGGTGATTTTTACAAGTATATTTCATTGTTTGACACACTTATAAGAATGATAGGATCATCATGTTGTGTGCGCACATTGGCGCGATTGAGGGACATATGTGTACCAAATTTCATGATTCTAGCTTATACATAAGTAGGCAAAAAGTAATGTAAAATGTTAAAAAAACACCCAAATTTCACCCTATTCAAAATTTGATCTCAATTTACCCCCTTAATATGGGAGATACGAGGCAATGGTTTAGAAACAAACATGTAGAGCGATAAATGAGGCGTCTGATGGCGCAAACCGTTTCTTAATATCATAAACCGTTTAGGAGATATGAATCTCGAAGTGGAAGTCTGCACTTTTCAACGTGCTCATGCTTATCCGTCATCTATATATATAAAAGCAAGTCGGGCTGGAGCGATGTATATATAAATATTTAAAAATGAAAAAAGACGTGAATTAATGAGGCACTTCCAGAAATCTCAGAAATTTGAAACTTTGTACGGAGGAAACTGATGACCCCAGGATCCCTAGAAAAATCGGAAATTCTCAAAATTCCCTGAAGGGGGCACGCTGGGGGGGGCTCAAATTTTGGGCTCAGCATAAGAACACAGTCGTATAGTATATCCAAAACGATAACCTATAGGTTTCGTGGGCTTAAAAATTTTCGGGAATTTCCTCATTTTTATCCCCTATCCCCCCAAATCAAAATGGCGGCACAACCTGCCAGACGAGGTAGACAATTGAAATTTGGTGAAATTATAGCATTTGTTCCCTAACCGACGGGAAAATTCCAAGATGTTCAAATTTTTCACTTTTTACCCCCCAAAGATATCGAAATATGGAGGCAATTTTAATGACTGTGCAGACATTCCTTTTGAGCTATTTTTTGGCTAAACGGTAAGTCATATCACAAAACGGATGGCACAATGTCTCTTCAATTCGGAGTGATCTACAACTTTGGTCCTGTGACATTTTGTTGTATCTCTCTCCCTTATGCGTTAAATTTGGCCGTATTTCTGGATTGTTCGTAAATTTGGTGATTTTTACAAGTATATTTCATTGTTTGACACACTTATAAGAATGATAGGATCATCACGTTGTGTGCGCACATTGCCGCGATTGAGGGACATATGTGTACCAAATTTCATGATTCTAGCTTATACATAAGTAGGCAAAAAGTAATGTAAAATGTTAAAAATGCACACAAATTTCACCCTATTCAAAATTTGATCTCAATTTACCCCCTTAATATGGGAGATACGAGGCAATGGTTTAGAAACAAACATGTAGAGCGATAAATGAGGCGTCTGATGGCGCAAACCGTTTCTTAATATCATAAACCGTATAGGAGATATGAATCTCGAAGTGGAAGTCTGCACTTTTCAACGTGCTCATGCTTATCCGACATCTATATATATAAAAGCAAGTCGGGCTGGAGCGATGTATATATAAATATTTAAAAATGAAAAAAGACGTGAATTAATGAGGCACTTCCAGAAATCTCAGAAATTTGAAACTTAGTACGGAGGAAACTGATGACCCCAGGATCCCTAGAAAAATCGGAAATTCTCAAAATTCCCTGAAGGGGGCACGCTGGGGGGGCTCAAATTTTGGGTTCAGCATAAGAACACAGTCGTATAGTATATCCAAAACGATAACCTATAGGTTTCGTGGGCTTAAAAATTTTCGGGAATTTCCTCATTTTTATCCCACCAAATCAAAATGGCGGCACAACCTGCCAGACGAGGTAGACAATTGAAATTTGGTGAAATTGTAGCATTTGTTCCCTAACCGACGGGAAAATTCCAAGATGTTCAAATTTTTCACTTTTTACCCCCCAAAGATATCGAAATATGGAGGCAATTTTAATGACTGTGCAGACATTCTTTTGAGCTATTTTTTGGCTAAACGGTAAGTCGTATCACAAAACGGATGGCACAATGTCACTTCAATTCGGAGTGATCTACAACTTTGGTCCTGTGACATTTTGTCGTATCTCTCTCCCTTATACGTTAAATTTGGCCGTATTTCTGGATTGTTCGTAAATTTGGTGATTTTTACAAGTATATTTCATTGTTTGACACACTTATAAGAATGATAGGATCATCACGTTGTGTGCGCACATTGGCGCGATTGAGGGACATATGTGTACCAAATTTCATGATTCTAGCTTATACATAAGTAGGCAAAAAGTAATGTAAAATGTTCAAAATGCACCCAAATGTCACCCTATTCAAAATTTGATCTCAATTTACCCCCTTAATATGGGAGATACGAGGCAATGGTTTAGAAGAAAACATGTAGATCGATAAATGAGGCGTCTGATGGCGCAAACCGTTTCTTAATATCATAAACCGTTTAGGAGATATGAATCTCGAAGTGGAAGTCTGCACTTTTCAACGTGCTCATGCTTATCCGTCATCTATATATATAAAAGCAAGTCGGGCTGGAGCGATGTATATATAAATATTTAAAAATGAAAAAAGACGTGAATTAATGAGGCACTTCCAGAAATCTCAGAAATTTGAAACTTGGTACGGAGGAAACTGATGACCCCAGGATCCCTAGAAAAATCGGAAATTCTCAAAATTCCCTGAAGGGGGCACGCTGGGGGGAGCTCAAATTTTGGGCTCAGCATAAGAACACAGTCGTATAGTATATCCCAAACGATAACCTATAGGTTTCGTGGGCTTAAAAATTTTCGGGAATTTCCTCATTTTTATCCCCTATCCCCCCAAATCAAAATGGCGGCACAACCTGCCAGACGAGGTAGACAATTGAAATTTGGTGAAATTGTAGCATTTGTTCCCTAACCGACGGGAAAATTCCAAGATGTTCAAATTTTTCAAATTTTTACCCCCCAAGGATATGGATATATGGAGGCAATTTTAATGACTGTGCAGACATTCTTTTGAGCTATTTTTTGGCTAAACGGTAAGTCGTATCACAAAACGGATGGCACAATGTCTCTTCAATTCGGAGTGATCTACAACTTTGGTCCTGTGACATTTTGTCGTATCTCTCTCCCTTATACGTTAAATTTGGCCGTATTTCTGGATTGTTCGTAAATTTGGTGATTTTTACAAGTATATTTCATTGTTTGACACACTTATAAGAATGATAGGATCATCATGTTGTGTGCGCACATTGGCGCGATTGAGGGACATATGTGTACCAAATTTCATGATTCTAGCTTATACATAAGTAGGCAAAAAGTAATGTAAAATGTTAAAAATGCACACAAATTTCACCCTATTCAAAATTTGATCTCAATTTACCCCCTTAGTATGGGAGATACGAGGCAATGGTTTAGAAGAAAACATGTAGAGCGATAAATGAGGCGTCTGATGGCGCAAACCGTTTCTTAATATCATAAACCGTTTAGGAGATATGAATCTCGAAGTGGAAGTCTGCACTTTTCAACGTCCTCATGCTTATCCGTCATCTATATATATAAAAGCAAGTCGGGCTGGAGCGATGTATATATAAATATTTAAAAATGAAAAAAGACGTGAATTAATGAGGCACTTCCAGAAATCTCAGAAATTTGAAACTTGGTACGGAGGAAACTGTTGACCCCAGGATCCCTAGAAAAATCGGAAATTCTCAAAATTCCCTGAAGGGGGCACGCTGGGGGGGCTCAAATTTTGGGCTCAGCATAAGAACACAGTCGTATAGTATATCCCAAACGATAACCTATAGGTTTCGTGGGCTTAAAAAGTTTCGGGAATTTCCTCATTTTTATCCCCTATCCCCCCAAATCAAAATGGCGGCACAACCTGCCAGACGAGGTAGACAAATGAAATTTGGTGAAATTATAGCTTTTGGTCCCTAACCGACGGGAAAATTCCAAGATGTTCAAATTTTTCACTTTTTACCCCCCAAAGATATCGAAATATGGAGGCAATTTTAATGACTGTGCAGACATTCCTTTTGAGCTATTTTTTGGCTAAACGGTAAGTCGTATCACAAAACGGATGGCACAATGTCACTTCAATTCGGAGTGATCTACAACTTTGGTCCTGTGACATTTTGTCGTATCTCTCTCCCTTATACGTTAAATTTGGCCGTATTTCTGGATTGTTCGTAAATTTGGTGATTTTTACAAGTATATTTCATTGTTTGACACACTTATAAGAATGATAGGATCATCACGTTGTGTGCGCACATTGGCGCGATTGAGGGACATATGTGTACCAAATTTCATGATTCTAGCTTATACATAAGTAGGCAAAAAGTAATGTAAAATGTTAAAAATGCACCCAAATTTCACCCTATTCAAAATTTGATCTCAATTTACCCCCTTAATATGGGAGATACGAGGCAATGGTTTAGAAACAAACATGTAGAGCGATAAATGAGGCGTCTGATGGCGCAAACCGTTTCTTAATATCATAAACCGTTTAGGAGATATGAATCTCGAAGTGGAAGTCTGCACTTTTCAACGTGCTCATGCTTATCCGTCATCTATATATATAAAAGCAAGTCGGGCTGGAGCGATGTATATATAAATATTTAAAAATGAAAAAAGACGTGAATTAATGAGGCACTTCCAGAAATCTCAGAAATTTGAAACTTGGTACGGAGGAAACTGTTGACCCCAGGATCCCTAGAAAAATCGGAAATTCTCAAAATTCCCTGAAGGGGGCACGCTGGGGGGGGCTCAAATTTTGGGCTCAGCATAAGAACACAGTCGTATAGTATATCCAAAACGATAACCTATAGGTTTCGTGGGCTTAAAAATTTTCGGGAATTTCCTCATTTTTATCCCCTATCCCCCCAAATCAAAATGGCGGCACAACCTGCCAGACGAGGTAGACAATTGGAATTTGGTGAAATTGTAGCATTTGTTCCCTATCCGACGGGAAAATTCCAAGATGTTCAAATTTTTCACTTTTTACCCACCAAAGATATCGAAATATGGAGGCAATTTTAATGACTGTGCAGACATTCTTTTGAGCTATTTTTTGGCTAAACGGTAAGTCGTATCACAAAACGGATGGCACAATGTCTCTTCAATTCGGAGTGATCTACAACTTTGGTCCTGTGACTTTTTGTCGTATCTCTCTCCCTTATACGTTAAATTTGGCCGTATTTCTGGATTGTTCGTAAATTTGGTGATTTTTACAAGTATATTTCATTGTTTGACACACTTATAAGAATGATAGGATCATCACGTTGTGTGCGCACATTGGCGCGATTAAGGGACATATGTGTACCAAATTGCATTATTCTAGCTTATACATAAGTAGGCAAAAAGTAATGTAAAATGTTAAAAATGCACCCAAATTTCACCCTATTCAAAATTTGAACTCAATTTACCCCCTTAGTATGGGAGATACGAGGAAGTGGTTTAGAAACCAACATGTAGAGCGATAAATGAGGCGTCTGATGGCGCAAACCGTTTCTTAATATCATAAACCGTTTAGGAGATATGAATCTCGAAGTGGAAGTCTGCACTTTTCAACGTGCTCATGCTTATCCGTCATCTATATAAATAAAATCGTAACGACCGTGTATCTGTACATTGATTATTTTGGCGAAATTTCCGTACAGTTATCCGTTTCAGGTGTAATTATGACCATCTGCATCATTTTTTGCTTTGGTGTCCGTTTGTCTGTTTGTTTGTCTGTTTGTCTGTCCTTCTATAACTTGAAAACTACTGGATATATTTCCACCAGACTTCATATTTAGAATCCACCTGTCGTTGGGTAGGTTTTAGCGCAAAAAAAAAAATCGTAACGACCGTGTGTTTGTACATTGATTATTTTGGCGAAATTTCCGTACAGTTATCCGTTTCAGGTGTAATAATGACCATCTGCATCATTTTAACTTTGGTGTCTGTTTGTCTGTTTGTCTGTTTGTCTGTTTGTCTGTTTGTTTGTCTGTTTGTCTGTTTGTCTGTCCTTCTATAACTTGAAAACTACTAAATATATATTTCCACCAAACTTCATATTTAGAATCCTCCTCTCCTTGGGTAGGTTTTAGCGCAAATATCGTTTCTAAATCCCTGAACTGAGTGGGGATTTTTACGAAACCGAAACCGTGCTTTTGCACTCCCTCAAAGTATACACAACCGAACTTAATGGAAATCAACCTGCCTTAATGAAAATGAATTTCTAAACCTTTTTTTCTCATGTGCATCATTTCGATAACAGGATTTAGTAAGGGAGATATCATTAACGGACCGTTTTTCGGTACAAATCCCAGCGGACGTAACGCAAGAGCGGGTGCGTGTAAAGCGTACTTCTTACAACTTGAAAACTAACAAGATATTTGAACCAAATTTTATATATAGCATCCATCTGTCCAATGGTAGGTTTCCTTGGTGTCTGTTAGTTAGTTAGTTAGTTAGTTAGTTAGTTAGTTAGTTAGTTAGTTAGTTAGTTAGTTAGTTAGTTAGTTAGTTAGTCAGTTAGTTAGTTAGTTAGTTAGTTAGTTAGTTAGTTTGTTTGTTGGTCTGTTTGTCTTTCTCTAACTTGAAAACTACTGGATATATTTCCACCAAACTTCATATTTATAATCCACCTGTCCTTTGGGGAGGTTTTAGGGCAAATATTGTTTCTAAATCCCTGAACTAATTGGGGTTTTATACGAAACCGAAACCGTGATTTTGCACTCCCTCAAAATACACACAACCAAACTTTATGGAAATCTACCTGCCTTAATGGAAATTAATTTCTAAACCTTTTCTTCTCATGTGCATCATTTCAATCACTTACAGGAAAGATAGTATGATCAAACTCTACACGAACATTGGCCCACCCAGTACCCATATGTGAGCCAAATGCTATGTCACATAATTATCCGAAAAGTAATGCAATGTAAGATATTCTTACACAAATTTCAACCTATTCAACGTTTTTGATTCAATCTGACCCATGAATAGATTAGATGCGTGAAAATATCATAGGACCAGCCATTTAGATCGCTAAATACTGCGCCTTACGGTACAATCCTTTGTCGATATGACGTGCCGTTTAGCAGCAGTTAATCTGTAAATGAAGGTCTGCAATATTGCAAACATTCATATACTTTCGTATGTCCATCTGTATATATATTCATTGATGTCGATTTGTAGCGATCGAGAAAGGATGTGTCTGCTATTGTAATCAGTACTCCCTACACCGACTTTGACTGCTGGCAGTAGGAATGGGGTCCTTCTCCAACTCCTGTGTAACTGGCATTAGTAAGGAGGGCCTAGGATTTTAATGAATAATTCACTTTTCGATTTGTCTTGCAGAAGGCAAGGGATCATGCAGTTTTGTTCGAAAGTCCCCTACTCTATTGTGTTTGGCTCTAGGCCAGGGTGCCCGCCATTATAAACAAATGTTCCAATCTAAAATTTGACTAGCATTAGGCATAGTGGCCTGCTATTTTCATGGAAACTCACTAATTCTGTGTGACTGGCAGTAAGCTGGCTAGCAGCAGTAAAAAGGGACTGTCATTATAATGATAACTGCACAACTCAATTTTGACTGGTGGTAGGGAAGTTGCCTGGTATTATAATAAAAACTCCTCAACTGTAACCTGTCTGAAAGTAGGAAATGGGTCTGCCATTGTAACTAAAACTCCCCAAATCGATTGTGACCGCGCAGTAGGCATTGGGGCCTGCAATTATAATGTAAACTTGCCAACTCGATTGTGAATGCCAGTAGGCAAGTGAGCCTGGCGTTATCATCACAACTCCGCAACCCTCACTTTACATTGGAAACAACGTATGTGGACCTCCCCATGCTATTTCTCGGATAAGGCTAAGAGACATGCAATCTCATTTGCTGCACGCACAGTATTTACGTCGATATCCGTATACAATGTAGAATACCGTAGCGAAGCACGGGTACATTTGCTAGTATTACATAATAACGACCCAAGCGTACAATAAAGGTATGTTGCATATAGAGGAATTCAAAACGGTGACCGAAGGACGGGACACTAATGTACTGCGTGTCATGTGCACATACAAATCATTCAACAGGCACACATCCTATTAGACACTACAGAACTCAAACTGTAGACCATATCTTAGCTCTTACATTCCTCCGTAATAAGAAATATGCTGTAAGTTAATCCATATCGAGAACATGCTAGTGTGTCGTAATCTATCAATCCCAAAACACCCAAAACAATCAATTACATCTTACCTGCTGTTTTAACTATTCAGAGGGAATGTAGCTCAACTGGCAGTACCGGCACGTGTACTGCGATAATGTTAACGAACATTTCGTGACGGTACTCATTCCGGTACATCGGAATGATGTTACTGTTTGATTGTTTGTTGTGTGTCAACAGTAGAGTGTTTGTAACTCCATTAAAAAAGATACAGATCCTGTCTTTTACCTGGAGACCCTCAGTTCCATTCCTTTCCGGTCCCAATATTTTAATTCTGGACTACCGAGCTGGATAGCTGCAGTCGCTTAAGTGCGGCCAGTATCCAGTATTCTGGAGATAGTGGGTTCGAACCCCACTGTCGGCAGTCCTGAAGATGGTTTTCCGTGGTTTCCCATTTTCACACCAGGCAAATGTACCTTAATTAAGGCCACGGCCGCTTCCTTCCCATTCCTAGCCCTTTCCTGACCCATCGTCGCCATAAGACCTATCTGTGTCGGTGCGACGTAAAGCAACTTGTAAATTTAATTCTGGACTAAGGCTGGAACGTGATACACTCACCGTCATGAGACCAACTGGCAAACTGTCTGACAGGAAAGAAGTGAACCTAACCAATACGACTGATGACATCATCGTGGTCACGACATGGCACTCCAATGTCTGCAGACAACCTGGCTGGACAGTTGTTGTCTTGGCAGGCAAGACAAGGTTGTATAAATTTGCATACGATAATGAAGATGTAGTTAAACTATCTCCAATTCTTTAATTGAGAATTTCGGTTTATTTGTGGTACATATTGAACCCTTTAAGGCCCTTCGAAGGATACCTACCTTCCTTACCTATCAGCAATCGGCATGAGACCTTTCTCTTGGGACGCTTACAAGTTCTTTGTCACTTGCTTAAGTAAGAGATGGGTTTCAGTAATTTCAAACTAATATCTACAATGAGTGAACTCGATTTAAACGTGTAGGTTTATTGACCATTTGAAGTGACGTCTGAAAACTTGTAACATTTCACAACAGGTGATCAACGAAATCCTGCCTGTCCCTTAGAAACAAACGAATAATAACAACGATTATGAGAGACGCTGGTTTTGGACACCTTAAATCAATTGCCTGAGGGGCATCCTTAGTAGAAACTACCGTCTTAATTTGAATAAAATAAAGAAAATCTGGAGATCCCTAAGATCGGCTTCCATGTGATACTGCATATACCACCATAATGATTCGTGATAGTCCTACCCCCCGTAATACGAGTTCTGGACTTTTGGTATAAATACGGCTGTCCAATCGGTATGTGCCACACAGTGGTTGTACGGCATGGACCTTTAATTGAATCGCTATGACCTGCGACTGTGTCATGGACCGACATCTAACTCCGTGATTTGCGTTAAAGTAATTGTGGATGATGGCCGCAATAAGAATGATGCTATAATGGCAGATGGCCCTAATCTAAGTCACTGAGGTTGATGACCCCATGACCATCCAAATTTCTAGGCTGAAGGCTGAACACAATTATATAAAGTAGTTGATGACCAAGGCTTCCGCGTTAGTAAATCCCCCAGCACATCTGGTGCTCAACAAATCAAAATCAAAAATAACAACAGCAAACTCTCACAACACTTGTGGCAGTAAAGTCCCTTGCTATCGGACATGTCCCCTTAATCATTACGTTAATAAGTTGAATTTTCCCAGCAAATAAAACTAAGATTTCCAGAATACATTTTCAAGTTAATCACTTGGATTTAAGCTAATTCTCAAAATACGGTTTTACTGAATTTAATACATTAATAAATGAAGTAATCTCATAATCCTAATTACCAACAAATTTATCTATCTCGGACGAAGTGGTTTCTTTAACCTCCCTAAATCTTTCAATAAAATTTTCGTTATCACTTGGACATGTTTAGCAGAAATATTCCTTTAAAAGAAAATATTCATCTATGTTCATTTGCACAGCTTTCTTGTTTCGCAACTGTAATACGAAGGACATGGTCATAACTGTCGGTACCATTTGTTTATTTCATTACGTCACTCAACAAGTTTACATTATAACACTAACCTTAAATCCTATAAATTGCATAAATTACACGAAATGCAAAATAAAACAACCCATGTCAATCTCTTATAACGTCTACGGTTATCCCATGGACAAATTCGGGTACCTCCTTCCGATATGATTTCATGCTGATAGGACTCAAGTGTCGTAATGCACCTCACCCAAACTGTAGGATGGATGGACTACTGATCACCATGTGCCCCACAGGCATGACCTCATACCACACGAACCTACACTTGTGCCTTGGAAACCAACAACACGTCGCACATCACGAACTCTATGGATTGACAAGATATCGTGACATTGAAATAAAATAATCGCAGGATCTAGGACAATCCTCAACAACACGAAGCAACATTACTATAGATTCTCACATTTTTACACACATGAAAATTCACTTCCGTCGCATATATAATGAATCTAAAGTTCTCTACCAAACGATTCTCTTCTTAAGCAATGAAATCTATTTCCAAACATTTATTATAAATAACAAAATCTCGGTTACAATTCATACATACATACATACATACATACATACATACATACATACATACATACATACATACATTATCATTATAGACTGTTATGACTTTCAGCGTTCAGTCTGCAAGCCTCTGTGAATCTACTAAACGTCTCCACAATCTTCGATTCGCAACTAGTGTTGTGGCCTCATTTAGTTCTATACCTCTTATCTGCAAATCGTTAGAAACAGAATCTAACCATTGTCGTCTTGGTCTCCCTCTACTTCTCTTACCTTCCATAGCAGAATCCATTATTCTCCTAGGTAACCTATCCTCCTCCATTCGCCTCACATGACCCCACCATCGAAGCCGGTTTATGCGTACAGCTTCATCCATCGAGTTCATTCCTAAATGAGCCTTTATCTCCTCATTCCGAGTACCCTCCTGCCATTTTTCCCACCTGTTTGTACCAGCAATCATTCTCGCTACTTTCATGTCTGTTGCTTCTAACTTATGAATAAGATATTCTGAGTCCACCCAGCTTTCGCTCCCGTAATGCAAAGTTGGTCTGAAAACAGACCGATGTAAAGATAGTTTCGTCTGGGAGCTGACTTCCTTCTTACAGAATACTGCTGATCGCAACTGCGAGCTCACTGCATTAGGTTTACTACACCTTGATTCAATCTCACTTACTATATTACCATCCTGGGAGAACACACGACCTAAATACTTGAAATTCTCGACATTTTCTAGCTTTGTATCACCAATCCGACATTCAGTTCTGTTGAATTTCTTACCTACTGACATCAATTTAGTCTTCGAGAGGCTAATTTTCATACCATACTCATTCCACCTATTTTCAAGTTCCAAGATATTAGACTGCAGGCTTTCGGCACAATCTGCCATTAAGACCAAGTCGTCAGCATAGGCCAAACTGCTTACTACATTTCCACCTAACTGAATCCCTCCCTGCCATTTTATACCTTACAGCAGATGATCCATGTAAACTACGAACAGCAAAGGTGAAAGATTACAACTTTGTCTAACCCCTGTAAGTACCCTGAACCAAGAACTCATTCTACCATCAATTCTCACTGAAGCCCAATTGCCAACATAAATGCATTTGATTGATTTTAATAATCTACATTTAATTCCATAGTCCCCCAGTATAGTGAACATCTTTTCCCTCTGTACCCTGTCATATGCTTTCTCTAGATCTACGAAACATAAACACAACTGCCTATTCCTCTCGTAGCATTTTTCAATTACCTGGCGCATACTGAAAATCTGATCCTGACAGCCTCTGTGTAGTCTGAAACCACACTGGTTTTCATCCAACTTCCTCTCAACGACTGATCGCACCCTCCCTTCCAGTATGCCAGTGAATACTTTGCCTGGTATACTAATCAATGAGATACCTCGATAGTTGTTGCAATCCTTCCTGTTCCCTTGCTTATAGATAGGTGCAATTACCGCTTTTGTCAAATCTGAAGGTACCTTACCAACAATCCACGCTAATTTTACTACTCTATGAAGCTATTTCATCCCTGCCTTCCCACTATACTTCACCATTTCTGGTCTAATTTCATCTATTCCTGCTGCCTTATGACAATGGAGTTTATTTACCATTCTTTCCACTTCCTCAAGCATAATTTCACCAACATCATTTTCCTCCTCCCCATGAGCTTGGCTGTTTGAAACACCACCAGGATGATTTCCTTTTACATTGAGAAGATGTTCAAAATATTCCCTCCACCTCACCAGTGATTCCCTGGGATCTATTATGAGTTCACCTGAATTACTCAAAACACTGTTCATTTCATTTCCTTTTTCCCTCCCTTCCTAAGATTCTTTATTACTGTCCAGAAAGGTTTCCCTGCTGCTTGACCTAGGTTAATTCTTCTGACAAATGAACTGGCTCGCTCGCCAAAACAGATGGTCTCTCTACCTGGAAGGAAGACCCTTATCGTTACCTCTATGAAAGTAAACACGTTATCTCTTCTAACTGTATCAAAATTAAATATCGCTTCGTTGACAACTCGCGTGAAAGACACTACTTAAGCAATACAAAATATGCGAAAAGATTTTATTTAAAACGTCACTTGTAATGTTCCTAGCCACCACGTCCTATGGTTTCACGTGGGATCCTATCTATGGAATGACCCTATTCCCATACCATTAAATTACACAAATAAATCCTCGGGCTTCCTACAATTAAAAATCCCAGCAACAAATATCACTTCAACACTACAGGAATGTGCCGTCTCTAGTCAGAAATAGAAATGTAACTAGGGCTCCTCATCACCTGACGCGCTGGAATTAAATGGTGCCTCATGTAAGGAATTTAGGACTCTGGCTCCTTATGACTCTCATTCTCACGCAACAGAAATTACGTCACCCACACGTGTAGAATGTGCAGGGATATATTTGTGAAATGAGATGGTGACATAATGAAATAAATAAACGCACTTTACAAAGGGTAGCTTACATAATTGGAAGTCGTACGTGGCCTTGCATCGTTACAGGCCCACCAGCCTCTTTCAGTCTCTTATCTAGCCATCCCTACAGGTAGCTGCTTTACAAAACATACTTTTCCTTTCATCAGGATTCCTATCTTGGGTGTAATGTTTATATTGATTATTTTATATCATTCATCTGAAAATAATGGCATATAAAATGTAAATGCCTTTCACAAGGTTTTTCCTTGCACGGACTGAACACGCTCAAAGGTCATGGGTTCAATATATAATTAATTTAGAGCTCAAACTGCTCAGTAATAATCACTCTCTATTTTTCAATGTCTAGTAAAATGTGTAGCTTATCGTCTCCTTTAAAAGTTATTCAGAGAATCATCAGCAGAAACATCTAGAAGAGCACTCACTCATTCCTTTCATTATCAGGTAAGTAATCATAACAAGAACGAGATCTCCAAGAGATTTCAAACCTTCCCCCCACCCTAGAGAATACTTCGTCACAGTTCAATCAATCAATCAATCAATCAATCAATCAATCAATCAATCAATCAATCAATCAATCAATCAATCAATCAATCAATCAATCAATCAATCAATCAATCAATCAATCAATCAATCAATCAATCAATCAATCAATCAATCACCACTGATCTGATCTGCATTTAGGGCTGTTGTCCAGTTGGCAGATTCCCTATCAGATGTGCACCTAGTGTTTTCTTCAATGATTCAAAGAATTTGGCGATTTACTGAACATCTCCTTTGGTAATCCCCAATTCCTCTTCCTATACATGAATATTTGCTCCAATTAGTCCTCTTGAATTCCAACTTGATCTTCGCATTACCATCTTTCCTGCTTTTAAAAACTCCATTAAAACTTACTCGTTGATTACTGACATTCCACGCCATCTCTCTGCTGACAGCTCGGAACATACCACGTAGTCGAGCAGCTCGTATCCTTACTCCTAAGTCTCCCCAGACAAAAGTTGGCAACATTTTAATATTTCATTATGTTACGATGGTGTTCTACGATTTATCTGGTTCTAATATCTACCACTATCCACTAGAATATTGGACAAGACTCGCATGGTGAATTTTACTGCATGTCTCTATCCTGTATGTAAGCAGTACATCTCCTTGAAGAACGTCTGTGAAATCGACGATCTAATTCTCATCGAGTAGCTTTTCCCTGCGGACATAGCTGGATTATCTCAGCACTACAGGGTTGTCTAAAAAGATGTTACCACTTACATGGTACCACACGATCTCGCATCTTTCTTCTTTCGTTGTAACCGGGCGAGTTGGCCTTGCGGTTAGGAGCGTGCAGCTGTGAGCTCGTATCCGGGAGATAGTGGGTTCGAACCCCACTGTCGGCATTCCGTGGTTTCCCATTTTCACACCAGGAAAATGCTGGGGCTGTACCTTAATTAAGGCCACGGCTGCTTCCTTCCCATTCCTAGACCTTTCCTGTCCCATTGTCGCCATAAGACCTATCTGTGTCGGTGCGACGTAAAGCAAATAGCAAATAGCTTTCGTTGTAGGCGAAATACGGCCACCCGACTAGCTTTAGAAGAGAAAAGGAAGGTAGCAGCTTAGATGGAAGTGTTTGAAAGCTGATAAAAGTTGCCGTGTACGAGCTGCAGAGGTGTTATTACAGATGGTGCACATAGACCATACTGTTGTGTTCTCTATGTCGGATGAAGCCACATTCCATGTCTGCGGCAACGTGTATAAGCACAATCGGGCCATTTGGAGTACAGACAATCCCCATGAAACAAGAGAGCACAGTCGATCCTCTCCGAAAGTTAACGTATGGAGCAGTATTTCAAAGTTTGGAGTTCTTGGTCCATATTTTTTTTAATGATCAGACTGTAATGTGATGTGCTTACCTAGATGTATGTTGCGCCAGTATGTTGTTGACGAACTTCCCCTCCGGATCTTAACATAAGGTTACTTCTAGCAAGATGGTGCACCACCATATTTTTCCTTAACGTTTCGAGATTTCCTGGATGAAACATTTGGTGAATGCTGGATTGGAAGAGGTGGACCTCTGGCTTGGCCAACACGGTCACCACATTTAACTCCATGTGATGTCTGGCTATTGGGAATGGTGAAAGAACGCATGTAAGCTACAAGATCTATTTTTAATTTTTTTTATTTGTCTTTAATAGTGGCGAAGTTAGGACTCATGGTTCTCTCTTAAACTTAACCACGTCATCGTAAAGAATTTTTTGGAGAATATCAAATGTTTCAAAATAAACTAATTTGTAATAGAAATTCAAAATAAATGCAACATAATAATTATACCAATGTGTACTGACATTAATGACCTTAAAGAATGCATAACAACAGTTATCCGCTCTATACCTACGGCAATGTGTGAACGAGCTATGGACTGTAGGGTACAAAGACTTTACACATGCATTCAGAACAAAAGGTGTACAGGTTTAAGGAGTGTACTAGCTTCATTTGGAACTGGGTGCATAGTGTGTTATTGTGTTATTCACATAAAAGTCAATCCCATATAAGTGGTAACATCTTTTTGGACAACCCTGTATATCTTCACCTACTGCTTGTGAGATGTCAAATAAATGTATTACAACAGTGATATGGCTATGGAACATCTCTTTCGCCTGTCATGATTGATTTCTTTAAGGGACGATTCGAGAACAATGTGTCAAACAAATTATTTAAGTAAAAAATAAAGGACTCCGACTTCTTGGCTAAATGGACAGTGTACTGGCCTTCGATTCAGAGGGCAACTGGTTTGGTTCCCAGCGTATTGTTAATTCCTCTGGATAAGGGAAGTTATATTTGTGCGTTAATACACATCTATCCATTTTCGCACTTCACACCACCCTGCCAACCACACGTTATAGTTTAATACATCCCTCCACATAGGGTTGCCGTCAGGTAGGACATCCGAGCATGAAATATGGCCAGTGTACATGTAGGAAAGGCGGTGGAAGATTTATTATTATTATTAGTAGTAGTAGTAGTAGTAGGCTAGTAGTAGTAGTATTATATATTTAAATCACTAGACTGATTTTTGGACCGCAAGTTTGAGAGAATGGCTGAACCCATTTACATTGTAAAGCATTCTGCCGAAAACTCTTGGCCTGTAGACTTCCAGCTTGTCTACAAAAGTGTAATATTTTCTTACCGGCGTACATATTTAAATTATTAAAGAAAAATATAGCTTTCTGATTGGTCAAAGCACTCGCTAGTCTTCAAGGCCACCTGCTGCCGACCATGTGCGTCACGGGAATTCTAAAGCGCGCACACGCATGCATGATGTGCATTCCGCTGTTCACCATGTTGTTCTTATACCTTAAACCGAAAATACATCAAGAAAGTCTCATCTGTTGACCTGAAAGGGGACACGAGTAGAAGTATGAAGAAAATTAACGTTTCCCTTAGGCATAACGTATATCCGAGCCTTGTTCACTATGTAGCGTCCTGTATTAGGAGTGGGTGAAGAAATGTTACAAATTAGTATTTTTTATTTCGGATTCACTTAGATATCATGAAATATGAGAAGAAGAATATTGAATTTATTCGCAGAAATACCATTGGTCAACAGCGTCAGCCACAACTGTGTAAAATTCAAACGAAGTATAATAGATCTTGTTCCGGATATCTTAGTTCATTTGCACTTTATCTTATTATTATTGGTAAGTTACTTATTGACACAATTGAACCATTTTGGGGGTTACAGATGGTGTAGCCTACTAAGTTCCTCCGATCATCGGTGCAACTCAGGATCATTCGACTGGATAGCCGAACCCGGAAATAACTAGGTAAGTGTGGACCTATACCAAAACCCAGCACGACAAGATAGTCCGATACAAAAATATCAGAATAATGAATAACTACGAGTAATGATGAGGCCTTATCTTCGCTGCAGATTATTCACGCATTAAATGTGTTTCTCCGGTAAAATGTATATAGTAGCTAATCAGAATTGTCTTTAGAACCCTGTATCACAACGACGATGTTACTAATGAATACAATATTATTACAACACTACTGATGAACAAAGATTGTCTACGAACTTCATAACAAGGCAAGGTACGGGATCTTAAGAACTCCTAGAGGAATGGAAAATACAGGCTTATTCAGTGCTTTCTTTTCTTTTCTTTCTTCTTAGGAAAAGGTGGCGGTACTCACCCACACTTCTTCATAAACTGTATCTCACACTTTGTTCATATCTCCAGTTGTACCGACTTCTTATTTTCTAAAGGTAGGTACTGATTTTACTTATGTTCCAGTATGAACATATTTTCACTTCAATCTATTTTTATAGTCCTAAACTTGTAAAATATTGGCTCACCTTACAACCTAACATTTCATTTTCCGCTTAAAGCAAATCGTTTTTCTAGAAGAAATAATTTTCCTGAGTTAATGTCCAACAATCGGGCCCATTATGGTCAGAATTGTTCCCCTCAGGAACTTCAGTAAATCGGTCGGTATTTGCGATGTTTTCTTCAAATTCACTTGATTTACAGTTCACAGATTCAGGAGATACTTCAAAGGAATCGTCATGATTTCTTTTATTGGGCACAAACTAATTAGTTATTTTATTCATTTCACTTCTCTAACTTGTGAACCATGTGCACCCCTTGTTCCTACTACATAACTATGAACTCGCTTGCTTTGGCAGCACAAAATAAGTATTTATGCTTTTCAAGTTATTTAAAAACAACGAACGAAATTAAATGTAAACATACATTAACTCCAGATTACCTATGACAGTTAGCTCTTTACTATTATAGTTGTTTGCCGCTACGTTGGTATTAACGGCACTTAGTGCAATATGGATAACGTTAGATTGTCATTGAACAAGAACAGTTTGTTAGCAGAAGGATGGGAAAACAATCCCCTCCTCTATTGCATTCCAGTGGCCAAAAATGTAGAAGGAAAAGAAAGTGCAAGACGAAGATTATTTTTTTATTTAACATCGAATAGACTACGCTAAGTGGTAATAATAATTTCGTGTGGCTATTTCCAGCCGAGTGCAGCCCTTGTAAGGCAGACCCTCCCATGAGGGTGGGCGGCATTTGCCATGTGGGATAACTGCGTGTAATTGTGGTGGAGGATAGTGTTATGTGTGGTGTGTGAGTTGCAGGGATGTTGGGGACAGCATAAAAACCCAGCCCCCGGGCCATTGGAATTAACCAATGAAGGTTAAAATCCCCGACCCGCCGGGAATCGAACCCGGGACCCTCTGAATCGAAGGCCAGTACGCTGAGCATTCAGCCAACGAGTCGGACGCTAAGTGGTTAATAGGACAAGATAATTTTGAACGGCAGTTTACAGAAACATCAATCATATGCTCGTACGCATTATACACTGTCATGGGATAGTCACCTAATAGCGTGTGGGGCCTCCTCTGACCCTGCGAACTGCAGTGAGACGCCGTGGAAGTGAGTCGACAAGTCCTCGGTAGTCCTCTGGACGCAGCTGACACCAAATCGTTTGCAGAGCGACCCCATAGAACCCATGTTCCTACGGATTGTCCACTGGGAGACGTTTCTAGCACGGCCTGTGTTGAATTGCCCGTCTCTCACTATTGACAATCCGTCTCAGATGTCGCCAGTCACGGTCATCGAGGGTGGCTGGACGGCCGGTCGTTCGTCTGTTGTGGACGGTGACACCCGCATTCAACCATTCATGATACACCCTGGACACGGTTGATCGTGTGAAGCCGAATTCCCGCACCACTTCCGAAATCGCACTTCCCATCCGTCGGGCACCGACCACCATACCCCGTTCGAACGGTGTCAGCTCACGATGACGTTCCATGTTACTTCTGTCACATGCACAGCCACTGCTCACAAGGTCTCCTATACAACTGCCGCTGGCACAGGGGACGTGTGGTGCGCAGACAACACACCTGCGCATCAGTGCTCCGCTATCCCATGACATTTGCTCATTCAGTGTATATACAGTATTAAAACGTGACGATTTGGGCAGATAAGCTTGATTTGAAGCCATAAGCCAACAGTTCATAAGAAATGTGATAGAAATATTCCGAATAATATTCAATTTATTTTTTATTTCTTTCGAGAAAAATGTGCCGGTAATGCGTACCGTTGTGTACTGTTACAAAGGAAAACACTGGGCTTGTTGTATTAACCCGCCATCGGTATCGTTGTTAGGTAGCCCCTAACAAAAACATTCCTTATTAAGAAAAGTTTTTTGGTTTAAGACTCACACTTTTCAAACTCCAGGTATTCTCAAATGAGTATATGAGTCACATGTTTTCCTTCGTTACGCGATGATTCACGCACACGTGTCACGTGGAGGAGTGGGGGAAGTGCGTTCTGTCTGGCGTGTTAGTCCGCGCCTCGCTACGATACCGATCGCGTCACAGGCACTGTTAGGCGCATTCTAGCCTCGATACCTTTGGCGTTACAGTTTTTGCGCATTCCGTGCTGGTGTAATGTTTTAGTAAATAGTATCACGGTGAAATTATAATGGTAATAGGCCTAGTGAATCTCTTATTTTGAGCTGAATTGAAGAATTTTGCCCTGGAAATCGTAAAGCCACATCTGTTGAGACGTGCTTTAGTCGATGTTCTGTCAATTGGTCTCAGAAATTCCATCAAAAATATCTTTGGACAAGAACTTCCCACCAGAAATGCGACACCATCAGCCCCAGGTAATTATTGCTAACAGTTCTCCCTTCTCCATTTTTACAAGTATCTAATTGAACACTTTGTAAAACTCGTTTATAATCATTACCAAAGAAAGCTATGGTGTTTACTGTATATATTTTCAGACGTTCCCGGGCGGAAACCAAGATGTGCCTACTCCCAGTTCGATAAAAACGATTTACGTCAGCTCGCTGTGATGCGTGCAAACGCTCAATGTGCAAAGAGCACACTGGACTAACGAAAGTAGTATGCAGTGAATGTTTTTCGCAAGAAGTTGAAAGAAATGGGTGAACAGGACAATGATACAAAATAATGAGGATTACAAATCATGATAAAATTTGTTTTGTACTGTAATATGTATTTGTAATGCCAAGGATTTTTGTTACTTTCGATAATATTTAGTAATAGTTATGTAGGTGTATATAAATGGTTAACATAAAACCAGTCTGATAAAACAAAATTATAATTACCTTCTAAAGGAACGAAAACAGTGTACGAGTCGAAACTGTAGTAGTAAATATTTAGGTAATAAACATTTGTGGATATATACAAATACGTAAGTATATATATATATACTAAATAACCAAATACTAGTGTAATTTATTCAAAATGCCGAGAAGAGCCCGTATAAGAACTAAAATCATATGCCAAGCCGATGTTAGGGAGCCCCTATACACGCTACCTCTCGCGTAAGTGCGGACAACGATACCGATGGCGGGTTAATAATGTCAACACTAAAAGTGAACTGTTTGTTTTAGACCAACAGATTTCAATGCCATGGGTGA
This sequence comes from Anabrus simplex, assembly GCF_040414725.1. Taxonomy (NCBI): domain Eukaryota; kingdom Metazoa; phylum Arthropoda; class Insecta; order Orthoptera; family Tettigoniidae; genus Anabrus; species Anabrus simplex. The sequence goes on along the minus strand of NC_090271.1, from coordinate 194,939,031 downwards.
ATCCTAAAGTAAAAGTAATAATAATCATTTTGTCATTAAAAAATCAACGGTAAGGTTATAATTGTTGGAAAGTTACTGGGTGGTTCGATGCAGTTAACTAGTAGTTATTTCTGGGGTCGCTGCAGCCACCCAGGCTCATTTTAGTTTCGTCCGCGTATTTAAGGCCGGATGTCCTTCCTGACGCCACGTGATTTTTAGATGAAAATTTCAACCCAGAATCGACTGGGATTCGAATCTTTGCCCTCCAAGTGGGAAGACAGCAACTAAGCCATAGACCTAATCACGTTCTCACTAGAATGACCTGTTGTATGCATTGTATAAATATACCGATAGCTCTATCTTAAGGTTCATAAAACACTTTATACTGAAAATGGGATTTTGACAAAACGAAAAGAACTTTACACTCTACAAGCACGGTACATGAACACATCAAATTAAGGTTTTAATATTTCTCTTTCATAATATAAGCCAAAATATTATGTAAATGTCCGCCTCTGTGGTGTAGTGATTAGTGTGATTAGTTGCCACCCCCGAAGGCCCAGGTTCGATTCTCGGCTCTGCAACGAAATTCAAAAAGTGGTATGAGGGCTGGACCAGACTCCACTCAGCCTCCGGAGGTCAACTGAGTAGACATTGGTTCGATTCCCACCACAACCATCCTCGAAGTAGTTTTCCGTGGTTTTCCACTTCCCTCCAGGTAAGTGCCAGGATGGTACCTATCTTAAGGCCACGGTCTCTTCCTTCCTTCTTCCTTGTCTATCCCTTCCGATCTTTCCATCCCCCACAGGGCCCCTGTTCAGTATAGCAGGTGAGGCTGCCTGGATGAGGTACTGGTCCTCCTTCCCATTTGTAACCCTTGATCCAGGACACTGCCCTTGAGGCGGTAGAGGTGGATCCCTTGCTGAGTCCGAGGGAAAATCAACCCTCGGCGGTAAACAGATTAAGAAAGAAAGAAAGAAAGAAAGAAATACTATGTACATAATATGAAATCTTGGCCATCTGTATATGCTGCTGATGATGATGCTTGTTGTTTTAAGGGGCCGAAACATCGAAGCTCGTCGGCCCCGCCTTCTGTATAAATGTGTGTGCTATTAATATAATATTTTATTAGCACAAACGAGGATACCGACGGATACCTGTGCAGAATCACTCATATATTCATGCTGTAGGCAGCCTATGTGACAACCGCAGCGTTCAGCGATGATCTTAATTGATCATCTTACCGAGTTTCATTGCAATCTATATCTTCGGTACACCTCGTTCCATTCAAACTGTAGGAAGAAAATATATCTTAAAATGTAAATTTTTCTACGGCAGAAGGTCTGTTATCGTTAATTTAATTCCTCATTCTACCAAGAATCACTGCAATCGGCCTGCTCTAATTCAAGCAGTTCCGTATAAGTGAGATACGGTGGTTAGCTCTATACTCGATCACCTTTAACCCCATTAATTGAACTCGTACTTATTTCGTGTGCAGGCTGAGTGAACATCACTGATTGTACAGAGGACACGTATCCAGGTAGAACTTAGTGGCAGTTCTCCAGAATTTTAGACATTGGCATTTGATGGAGGTTCAGCGAAGCTGAGGAAGTTGGGATGGGATATGCTATCCAATCCCAGACCTCTCCTCGACATCCTGTTAGCTATCAACACTGAAGTTAGTCAGTTCGCTAGTTAGTAGAGTACTCTGGATGAACTTCCCTTACTGAATTTCATTTTCTTGTTGCTAAGTTATACCGAGCTGAGGAGGGGCTAGTCTTCGTAAAGGTCACCGAAACCAGCAAGGGTAAATCCCTGCTTATACGGATATAAGTAAATACTGCACTACACTAACGAACAAGACGCTACATTTATTAGAGCTGTGTAAATTACGGAAAGAGACAGTACAAATGTCAGATTTCAACGAAATACGCAATTCTAACAGAACAATGCCATATATGCGTCGCAGAAGTTGCACAAAGTGTACAGTAGTTTGAAAGCAAATGGCCAAAGTCAAGCATGGGAAACAAATGATGCAATCTCAAAAGTCTACTCAGAATAAATAAAACACTCGTTTCATTCCTCACACGACTCTCTAACGGTGATACCAACTCAGACAAAAATATTCATTGCATTTTGTCCGTAAGAAAATAAATTGGTGGTCTTTTTGTTCCTTTTTTTTACACTTTGCTTTACGTCACACCGACAGGTCTTATGGCGATGATGGGAAAGGAAAAGGAAGCGACCATGATCTTAATTAAGGTACAGTCCTAGCCTGGTGTGAAAATGAGAATCCATGGAAAACCGTCTTCAGTGTTGCCACCAGTGGGGCTCGAAATTATTGGAATTAAAGATACAGATTAAGAGACGTGAAACTTGCACAGTAACTGTTAAATATGAACGATGATAGAAATTTCCTTCTCTACGGTGACAATAGCGACGTCTGAACATGATATTAGCGCTCGTCAATGTAAAAAAACCTTTGTCTTGTTAATATCTCCTTCCTTCTGTGCTGACAGCACATTCAAAATTCTAGTAAGCACTTCGGAAAAATCTTCACCATGCACTCCGAACTGGAAAGATTCCGGAAATACATTTGTAGTGAACAAAAATAGAAAGACCAAATGTAGATTATTTGAGTTATGAAGAAGTACATTGGTTGGAATCCAGGGTCTGATATTGAGGATTTTAAAGTGCCTGCCATTTATAAAATCGAAATTATTATTGACATAAATGTGTGTTATGGCTGGGGGTCATCTGAAAATTTGAGTCGCGAAATTAGCGATCAATTAATGGGTGACGCGTTGTTACCTAGCAACCGTACAGGCTGTGATGTGATGGTCATGAATGAGAGACACATAGAAGACTCTTTTATCAAAGAGGCCTCATCTTGCAGTATTCTAGAGAACTGGTCATTTCATTCGTGCTAGTGTCATTGGCCCTGAGTAAGTTTCTTCCTTTCAATGCTCTGAATCTTACACTTGTCGACTCAAAATTCCACACAGAACTTTATAATTATCAATTTAAGTTTCATTTGTTGAAAGATATACTTACGATCATTTCATTTTCCCAAACGGAAATTTGACACCTTATTTTTTATCGTACATTTCAAATGTTTGTGTCTTACATCGTTTTATCATGATTTACGCAAATATAAGAGTCGAAAGTAGCATCAATTCCGATTTATTTTGGTCGGTCGGTCGTTCGGTCGGTCGGTCGGTCGGTGGGTGGGTGGGTGGGTGGGTACTGCTCGTGCGTCAGGCTGTATTATTTGATTAGTACACAGTGGCACAGCAATACGAAGGAAGTCAAAACAAAGAATGTCAAAAGAGTTCTACTGAAAAATCTGTAGGTACCTGTCATTAACGTTGTGAAATATATAATTTCTGTTCTTTTATGTCTGACACATTTTCAACGTACGAGAAGTAGCTTAATAACGGAGATATTCAAGATTATTACATATTTTACAAACCTCAAAATATATCTGCAAATATTAGTTCTATCAAAACACTGTACGTAAAATTTTTGTAGAAACCTTAATTCCCAATATTTCATATCTGATACATTCTTACCGTACGAGGTATGATAAGGGGGATATTCACAAAATGATATGTTTATTGCTGTGCCCGTTAACAGCGAGTATCGCTAATATGCGAATCTCGTTCAGGCGTTATTATTTTCTTTTTTTTTTTTTCAATTTGGTTTACGTCGCACCGACACAGACCGGACTTACGACGACGATGGTATAGGAAAGGGCTAGGAGTGGGAAGGGGGCGACTGCGGCCTTATTATGGTACAGTCCCAACATGTCTCTGGTGTGAAAAGGGCAAACCATAGAAAACCATCTTCAGGGCTACCGACAATGGGGTTCGAGCCCACTATCTCCCGAATGCACGCTGACAGCTACGTGATCCAAACCAGAAAGCCACTTGCTCGGTTCAGTCGGTATAGTAAAGAGTTAACCGACGACGGTGATGGTTGTCGTCGTAATTGCTTTCATGTGGCAAAAAACTGCGTGCTTCAACAACCGGTATTGATCATGAAAGTAATGAAGATCACTGTCGAAATTAGAGGAAAACATGAAGGCATGATCACACGGAAAATGACTCTGTAAGAAATCATTTTTAAAAATATTTCAGTCAACAAGGGTGGGATCTAATTATATTCTACTAACCCTTTCATTGTAACTCCTTCAATAACCAGACAGTGACGGGAAGTACATCCAGTTCAGTATGTAAAATCGGTGTTCCCGGCAATAAAGATATTTGGCTGTAATAATAACTTCAATCAGTGCCCGTGGGTAAAAGTTTTGGAATTTAGCGTTGCGCTTGAGTACATGGAAACAGAAGAAATTAGGCCTCACATTAGAATGTGTTCTTTGATAGCATGTTTATTACAATTTAAGATCTATGATGAATCTTCTCCATTACACCGGTAAGGTATTTGAAGGTCAGTTTAGTTGGCCAACACTCTGCGAGGAGAAGCCAAATTCCACGGTCATAGAAAAAAACCTCAACCTCGGACAGATGATGGAAATGGGAACGGAAATTACTTCTTTTTCGTTGGCCTACGTTCATAAACTAGCGCATAATAGCCACAAAACGCTTAAATGTAAATACACTGACTGACAGAGCAAATGCAAGACCAAGAAGGAGTGGTCAGAACTTTATGCCAATTGCAGGGTAGACTGACGTCACTGAGGTATGCTCATGATGTGAAATGCGCCGCTGTGCTGCGCACGTAGCGAACGATAAATGGGACACGGCGTTGGCGAATGGCCCACTTCGTACCGTGATTTCTCAGCCGACAGTCATTGTAGAACGTGTTGTCGTGTGCCACAGGGCACGTGTATAGCTAAGAATGCCCGCCGCCGTCAACGGAGGCATTTCCAGCAGACAGACGACTTTACGAGGGGTATGGTGATCGGGCTGAGAAGGGCAGGTTGGTCGCTTCGTCAAATCGCAGCCGATACCCATAGGGATGTGTCCACGGTGCAGCGCCTGTGGCGAAGATGGTTGGCGCAGGGACATGTGGCACGTGCGAGGGGTCCAGGCGCAGCCCGAGTGACGTCAGCACGCGAGGATCGGCGCATCCGCCGCCAAGCGGTGGCAGCCCCGCACGCCACGTCAACCGCCATTCTTCAGCATGTGCAAGACACCCTGGCTGTTCCAATATCGACCAGAACAATTTCCCGTCGATTGGTTGAAGGAGGCCTGCACTCCCGGCGTCCGCTCAGAAGACTACCATTGACTCCACAGCATAGACGTGCACGCCTGGCATGGTGCCGGGCTAGAGCGACTTGTATGAGGGAATGGCGGAACGTCGTGTTCTCCGATGAGTCACGCTTCTGTTCTGTCAGTGATAGTCACCGCAGACGAGTGTGGCGTCGGCGTTCCGGCAGTAACTGTGGAGCGCCCTACCGCTAGACAACGCGGCATCATGGTTTGGAGCGCTATTGCGTATGATTCCACGTCACCTCTAGTGCGTATTCAAGGCACGTTAAATGCCCACCGCTACGTGCAGCATGTGCTGCGGCCGGTGGCACTCCCGTACCTTCAGGGGCTGCCCAATGCTCTGTTTCAGCAGGATAATGCCCGCCCACACACTGCTCGCATCTCCCAACAGGCTCTACGAGGTGTACAGATGCTTCCGTGGCCAGCGTACTCTCCGGATCTCTCACCAATCGAACACGTGTGGGATCTCATTGGACGCCGTCTGCAAACTCTGCCCCAGCCTCGTACGGACGACCAACTGTGGCAAATGGTTGACAGAGAATGGAGAACCATCCCTCAGGACACCATCCGCACTCTTATTGACTCTGTACCTCGACGTGTTTCTGCGTGCATCGCCGCTCGCGGTGGTCCTACATCCTACTGAGTCGATGCCGTGCGCATTGTGTAACCTGCATATCGGTTTGAAATAAACATCAATTATTCGTCCGTGCCGTCTCTGTTTTTTCCCCAACTTTCATCCCTTTCGAACCACTCCTTCTTGGTGTTGCATTTGCTCTGTCAGTCAGTGTATAATACACGACAAGTAATGAAATCTACAGAAAAAAATGTTTAAATAATTTTAAGAATTGAGAATAATAGGAGAAGAGCGTTAGTGAATCTTCTAAAATCGAAAAGTATATACGGAGGACGAATAGAGACTACCTCCATGAGGGATTCCTTGGAAATGACATTTTATCGTCTAAAGAGTCTTAAATGAAGAATCATTTAACTCCAGGTTACACTGACAACTGTGGCATTAGTAATTAACATATTAAAATTAATTCAGCGATAAGGTAGCATTGCCTTTGGTTTTTTCAAGCACGTGTCATAACACGATCAGCGAGTCACTGAATCTCGTTGTGTAAGATACTATTCTCCATGTAGTAAGTGTCATGCCGGGCAATTGTCACTCCGTGCAAACTTGTAGCTTAACAAGACTGCAGATATCATGATAATAGCCTCAGGATGTTAAGCCTTGAGCATACCCATTGCAATTGTTCAACAGGCATAGGTTATGCGCTGAAACCGGATATCGCCCTCTCCTACTTGATTACCTTCAAAAGACACAGTAGTGCAACTGCAGACTTGCAGATCCCCGGCAATTTTTTAATGTAAAGCCCCCCACCACCAACCACCACTTTTAATTTCTCTCACATCCATCATAATTTTAGAATATGCGCTAATTATTCTTATACACTGATTATTTGAAATACACAACTTTAACTACAAGTTATACGTGAATTACTTTTGCAGCAGATACATGAATTATTCTCTACACATTGATAATATATTTTGATTATTTCATTGTACTTACGTCCCTTATTTACTTAAAAAATGAAGGAGTGGGCAACAACTACTAAACTCTTTGGAATTGTTCACAATGTTTGCATATCCACCCGATGAACTCAATCACAGTTTTCAGTGTGATCTTGAGCAGTTTAGTATATATTTCATTTGCTTATCATTTATACACAATATACTTCAAATGTATGGGTATGAACAGTACTTGTTTCCTTTTAATGCTCTATAAATTTATGAAGGTGTTGGGAGAAATAGCGCGGCCACCGATCTAGGGGTAGCATGTTTGCCTCTTTCCCGGAGGCCCCGTGCTCAATTCTCGGCCAAGAGAGGGATTTTTACCTGGATCTGAGGGCTGATTTTAGGTCCACTCAGCTTACATGATAAAATTGTGGTGCTATCTTACGGTGACATAGTGACTCCGGTTCAGGAAGCAAAGAATAATGACCAAGACGATTCGTATCACTGACCATACATCACCTCACAATATGCAGGCCTTTGAGCTGGGCAGCGGTCACTTGGTAGTCGAAGGACCATTAGGGCTGTCGTGCCATGGGATAAGTTGGTTAGTTAAGACTATTGTTATTCTATACATGTTCAAGGTGGTGATGATTATTGTTTAAGGGGAAGTAATAAGAAATAATATTAAATGATCATAGTGCTACTGGTTTTACGTCTCAGTTCTTACTGTTACGAGCTTCGGAGGAGCTGAAGTTTTGTCTCGCAGGAGTTCTTTTACATGGCGGTAAATCTAACGACACGAAGCTGACCTACCTGGGCACCTTCAAGTACCACCGGACTGAGCCAGGATCGAACCAGCCAACTTTGTCTCTGAAAGCGAGTGCCTTAACCGTCTGAACCACTCAGTCCGGTAGAAAGAGATTTGGTTGGGATAAAATCATTTCCAGAGAAATCCAATATTCCAGTAAATGATAATGGAACAAGTAAATGTAAACCTCTGTATGTCCATCTTAACCTTTACAATTAAAAATGAAATGTATGTTGTTGTTGTTTGAACCATTAGTCCATAGACTGGTTCGATGCAGCCCTCCATACCATCCTTTCTACGTAACCCCTGCCTCCTACATCTACTATATGCTTGTCATATTCATACCTTGGTATACTCCTACCGTTCTCACTTCCCTCAAAAACCAACTGCACAAGTTTTGGGTGTCTTAAGATGTGCCCTATCATTATATCTCCTTTTATGGTCACGGGGCCAACGTGTTTCGAATAGAAATTCCTGGTGGCACACAAGATGTTTTAATTTAAGAACAAGAGGATATACATAATTATATTTTAGGAATAAGATGCCACAAGCAATCTGCTGAAAAAAGTGGGTAAAGATATCTGAAAATTAGCAGTTTTTACCTCAGAAGAATATGTGAATATTATAACTAGAGACAGGCAAAAGGTAAAATTTGGTATTGTAAACGAGAACTGTCCAAACAGCGCTCCCGAGGAAGCAGTGCGCCAGCCGCGCGCTATATACCACGCTGGCGCTCAAGAGTTGCGCGGGTTAGTCTAACTCTCCCCGTTCCTCCCTTGCTTACCCCGTATATTTACTCAATGTTTGCTGCTAATCCTTTTTTACAAGTTGCACTAGGGTCGCTCTATTACTACTACTACTACTACTACTACTACTACTACTACTACTACTACTACTACTACTACTACTACTAATACTACTATTACTGCTACCAAATGTTTTCATTCCACCCCTGAAGGGGGAGGCGGGCCTCCCAGACGGTGACCCCGTCTGTCAGGCTAGGAGATTTGTATCGGAGAGGGAGATGTGTGGTGAAGGTGAGAGGATTGGCGACCGTGGCCTATACTAGGAACTGTCCCGGCATTCGTCTTCGTGCAGGAGAATGGAAAACCACGGAAGACCATTCTCAAGACAGCCGACGGTGGCGATCATCCTCTGCCCGTAAAGAGGCGTAGAGGCACGGTGAAGCCAAGGCCACCCCTCCTCTGCTCGGTTGGCCGCTCGGAGGGCAGAGCTGTAGGACCATGGACCTGCCGTAGCCACTTGTGGGCCGAGACCCACTCTGCATTCGCCGACCTTAATGCTTGCGATAGGCTGAAACTTCTACGGTTGATGGTTGCATTTCAACTACGGCGAGTCAAAATAAAACGAGGAGTGGAAAGTCGTCAATCTTCAAACAGGAGTGAATGTGACTTAAAATTACACAGCGGACACGCGAATAATGTGTCTTATTTGGCCTTGTCATTTCAAATTTAAGGAAACATACTTTGGAACGCCATTATAATAGAAAACACAGGGAAATAATTCGACATTTAAGAAAGGAGTTTTCCTTCCGGTTTACTGACGTTTCAGGGCTCAAACTCATCTCTGTCAGCTGAAGACGGTCGGCATACCTTGCAGTTGTAGCTCGTATTACAAGTACAATACCAGATTGAAAGGTATGTTCAGCACCTCTCCTACTCTGTTGGAGTTTCATGGTAAATTCTCTGAAGAAGCGTATCCGAGATACCATATGGAGGTGGCAAAAGTGCTCTGCACAGTTCTACTTACATCTGTGAAAGACCTCTCTTGGCTTTGAAGCTCCTCAAGCCTACGTTGCGAACATCTCTTAGAGATTTCAAGGATGCTTGTTCCCCATACAGAAAGATTTGTAAAAAGGGAAACATAGACACTAAATTATAGTACACAACACTCCAGAGCAAGGCTTCTCAGGGTGCATGCACTACGCACGATGCAAAAGACGACTTCGCTTGTTTGATCAGAGTGCAGGCATCGACTCCTCGATTTGGGGCAATAGCGCTGTCTCTTTCCCCACGCCTGTCACGCTCGCTCCCCCTGTCTCCTTCTTCCTCACTTGCTCCGTAGCGCTTCAAATCCGAGTCGAGTTGAGCCGAGTTGAGCTGAATTGAGCCGAGCTTAGCCGAGTAGCCCAGAGACGAAGCGCTGGTCCTAGCCGAGCCGAGTGGGACCGATGCGCTGTGCACAGGAACTCTGCGCCGCAGTTTGCACACGTGAGATTTTGGGAGTTTGAAAGGCCCTGCTCTAGAGTATGTAGGATGGTCGGAAACAACGTAAACCGGGTACATAAGTGTTAGAGGGTTGGTCATGCTGACGAATAATTTGAAAGAAATAATTCTATATCTCACACCGTTGTCATTTTATCAGCTGCTCAATTTAGCCAATCAGATCGCTTCGCGGGCGAATTGAAATGGGCTTTGCGAAGCGGTGTTGCTAAATCTGTGCGTGGTTTAAGACCGGCATGAGAGCACCAGTCGAAGAATGAAACTTCGCCAGGGGAGGGGATTTGAATACAGACCTCCGAGCTGACAGAGTCACGCCAAATCAAGGAGGCTACCGTGACACTGGCTGAAAGCAACGGTGCGTTTATGTTTGATGCTGACTTCTCGGCATGGCTCTCAAGCCTTTTTTAAGTCACGTACAGATTTAGCAACACTGTCACGCAAAGCCCATTTCAATTCCCCCGCGAAGCGATCTGATTGGCTAATTTCAGCAGCTGATAAAACGACAATGGCGCGGGCTATCGAATTATTTCTTGGAAATTATTTATCAGCATGGTCAACCCTCTAACACTTATACACCCCGTTCACGTTGTTTCCGACCACCGTGTATACGTAAACCAACACTAAATGTATGTCCCCGCTAAACAAATACTATTATTAAAATGTCAATGCACCCATTGTCGGCAGCCCTAAAGATGGTTTTTCCGTGGCTTCCCATTTTCACACCATGCAAATGCTGGGGCTGTACCTTAATTAAAACCACGAACACTTCCTTCCCACTCCTATACTTTCCTATTCCATCGTCGCCTATCTGTGTCGGTGCGACTTAAATCCAGTTCTATAAGAAAATGCCAATGTGTGTGTACATTGCGTGTAACTTAAAGCTCAGATATTAAGTGCACAACTCGAGAAAAGCAAAGGAAATACATTTGTAATTGTGAGACTCCCGCTAACTGCGTTCGAATGCCGCGCTGTGCGGTCGTTCTTCCCACCACTGTATGTTCAGTCATCATCCCTAAGGCTGGTTGGATCCTCAACAGCTCCGCCATCAGCTGTCATAGATGGCCTAAGTATCACTGAAGAGGCGTACTAGGGCAATGAGGAGTCAGATAGTTTCCCGTTGCTTTCCTCGCTGAGCTAGACGTTGCTATTACATATCAGTCTGCCAAGCCCACTGAAAGGCATTCACCAACCGACCTAATGAGCAACGTTTTCACACCATTCACAGCAGGGACTGGCTGCATAAGGAATGGCATTACTAGCATCTCTCATACCTCAATCACTTTCATATTGTCAAAGCCAAGGATAAGAAAGAGACATATCAATGAAAGTAACAAAATTGCTCTAGCCTATACCAGAAGACATAGTGCACTGAAAATACTAGGTCCCGCCACTATAGGCCTACTAACCGTGGTGCCAGCTGAGCGCAAGCGACCTCGACACACTGGCGCACTCGAGTAGCGCGCCCAACATGCAATTTATGAAGAGGCCTGTTCTAAACCATGGCTGCTAGTGCTATGAGAACAAAGATTTCTTACGGTTTATAGTGTATAAATCAAATCGTACGAAAAACTATTCAGATTTCATATTGAAAAACTCCTCATAGCGACGAGCATAGAAATTGTGCCGGCTACTGTAGCCTGCCGCACTCCTCTGGGGCAATGATTAATAACTGACAGATGAAATGAAATTATATTGGAGAGTGTTACTGGAATGAAAGATGACAGGAAAAACCGGAGTACCTGGAGGAAATCCTGTCCGACCTCCACTTTGTTTAGCACAAATCTCACATGGAGAGACCAGAATTTGAACCACGGAAGCCAGCGGTGAGGGCTCTAAAAGATAGAAATATTATATTCATATTTTGCACAATTTCTAGATAGCGCATTGAAATAGTTTTCCAGGAAACATGTCTGAAAAACCTAAGCCACTCTTTCAAACCGCAGTCTGGAAACACTGGCTGACTTTCTTTTTTCCACCCACTGCAAGCGGTCCAGAGCACCGGTGCCGTTGACTACAAACTAAGTATAGGCACAGAGATACTCTGATCAGGACGTAACGTGACGACATTAGTTTGCTGCTTCGTGATCTGTGGTGATCTGGTGAAGCAGAGTAACTCGGTGTCAAGTCCAGCTTAAGTACCCAGTGATGTATTTTGTTCTCTCAAAGTAAGGTTTTCTTGTTTATTGTATTTCATTTGGTATCTTATTATTAAATATGGTAAAAATAAAATCTAGAGATCCTTATTATGTAAATAATTTTGTAAACATATTATAGACGGTGTAGGGACAAAGCTATTTTAGCTCAAAAATTTGTATTTCGTATTTTGAACATTTTTTTTTAACTTTCCTGTTTTAGCAAAATTATCTACATATTGTGCTTGCTTCTATAAACAACAACACTGGCCGGAATTCTAAGATCACCAGAAATAAGTGCCCTTACTCATAGTTCGTTTCCAAAGGTACTCCACAATGGTGAGTCATTCCCAGTTCGCTCTCGCTATATTGTATCTAACCGAGCTCGATAGCTGCAGTCGCTTAAGTGCGTCCAGTATCCAGTAATCGGGAGATAGTGGGTTCGAGCCCCACTGCCGGCAGCCCTGAAGATGGTTTTCCGTGGTTTCCGATTTTCACACCAGGCAAATGCCGGGGCTGTACCTTAATTAAGGCCACGGCCGCTTCCTTCCAATTCCTAGGCCTTTCCTATCCTATCGTCGCCATAAGACATATCTGTGTCGGTGCGGCGTAAAGCAAATAGCAAAAAAAAAAAAAAATCTAAATGAGCAACGTGGTACATTTCATGACAGAAAGCATAGATAACCCTCAAATTAAACCTAATTCTACTGCAGGTCTATAGAAGTGACTTGAAACGTTGTATAAATCTGTACCATGACCTTAGTGTAACAGCTGCAAGTCCGCCTGCGAAAGGGGGAATTGTCTCCTGTGAAAATGCCTTTGTATCTCTTCAAGAGAATGTAGCCATTAGGATGAATATCACACAGTGGCAACCTTCAGTTCTGTACGCATGAAGTACGTAAACAGAACTATAAAGCTATATAGCTGCATAGCTAAGAGAAAAAATATCACGAAGCGTCAACCTTCAATTCTGTACGTACTAGGACCAAAACTACAAAGAATAAGAATTACATTTTTGAGCTCCATCGACGTCAGTATGGCAAGGAGAGTCCCCACACTGTTCACTTGAACAAGACCAACTACAGTACTCAAACCACAATACAGAAAAAACATGACTTCCGTACCCGGCGAAAGCTGACATGGAGACGAATAACCTAATAATAGTCGTGAGAACTTTGTAGTACGAAAATGTTAATCGGTGATTTTCAAAAACTTAATATTTGATACATAAAAGAGAAATGATAATTGCGCATGCACTTTATCTAGAAAAGCAAGAGGGATAGATCAGATTTTAAGAACATTACACCAAACACCAAGTAACAAAGAGCTAACAAACTTCACTTTATTTAAAACATGGGTGAGGACTAAAGAAAGAAAAAATACACAAAACCAACCAACTAACCAAACAGAAGAATCACTTATTCTATTATAACACTATGGAAGCATGTCCATTAGTTCACCATGCATCCACGGACACAGATAGGTCTTGTTGTAGCGACGATGGGATAAGAAAGCGATAGGAGTGGGATGGAAGCGGCCGTGGACTGAATTAAGCTAGCCTACGTTTGCCTGGTGTAAAAATTGGAAACCACGGAAAACTATCTTCAGGCCTGCCGATAGTAGGGTTCAAACCCACTATCTCCCGAATGCGTAATGACAGCTAAATGATTCAAATCGCACAGTCACTTGCTCAGTATATTGAAGTTGACCAAATCTAGTACTGCCGTGGTCGATTCTATTAAAACGTTGGAAGGCTGAGACTGGCAACATGTTCATCAGTCATACGCTTGCCACAGTGTCAGGCGGTAACAAGAAGTGAATTTTCAGTCTCCAAGTGTTATCGTTTATTTCACAACATTATTTACCTTCTATTGTGCTTTCTTATGCTTGGCACATTTAAACGAAGTTTATAGTAGCATTTATATTGCCTCCTCCGCACTTTTTTTTACAAGCTGCTTTACGTCACACCGACACAGATAGGTCTTATGGCGACGATGGGATAGGGAAGAGACAGAAGTGGGAAGGAAGTGGCCGTGACCTTAATTAAGGTAGAGCTCCAGCATTTGCCTGGTGTGAAAATGGGGAAACACGGAAAACCACCTTCAAGGCTGCCGACAGTGGAGTTAGAACCCACTATTTCCCGAATGCAAGCTCACAGCTGAGCGCCCCTAACCGCATGGCCATCTCACTCGGTATATGTATATAATGAGTGGCCAAAGGTCATGGGAGAACAATGAATGTGATGTTAATAACGATTTGCTCCTCTGTGAATTCTGAAAACGGTAGCATTACGGCGAGGTTTTGACTCTACAAGGCGTTTGAAACGTTTTGGAGGGATCTGGACCCACGCATGTTGCACTGCTACCCACAATTGGTCTTATGTAGTTGGTGTGGGGTTCATGGATCGTACACCAGCATCGACAACATCCCATACATGTTCTACTAGATTAAGTTCGGGGGATCTGGAGGGCCAATCCATGGTTGTAACTTCACTGGAGTGCTCCTCCAATTACCCGCGTGCCACCATAGAGCGGTGACCTGTTGAAACATGGCATCTCCATCAGGGTACTCTAGGGCCGGAGAGGGATGAAGATGGTCTGAAAGAATGTCAACATAACGTACACCTGTCAACGCTCCCTACAGACGAACAATTGGGCCTAATTGCGACCATGAGAGCGCCGCCCAGACCAGAAATCAGTCACCTCCCACCTGAACACAACCTTGTTGACACGCAGGATACATAACTTCGTGGGGCATACGCCACACTCTCACGCAACCATCAGCTCGATCCAACTGGATACGGCATTCATCGGACCATACCACATGCCGCCTCTGTTCCATGGTCCTTTGACGATATTCGCGGGCCCATGCACGTCGTTGAGCTCGGTGTCAAGGTTTTAGCAAAGGGACACGAGTTGGTCGTCGGCTGGTGAAACCTACGCGGTGCAGTTGCCTCCTTACAGTTCTGTTAGAAATGGGTTCCTGGCTCCCAACATTCAAATGGGCGGCGATCTGACTCACAGTAGCTCGTGGAGTGTCCAGTATGGTTCTGCGGAGGCGACGCGACATTCGTTCATTAAACACCTGTGGTCTTCCCGTATGGCGGTTTACGCGGGTGCTAACATTCTCTCTGCGACATTGAAGATCCACCCTCGACACTGTTAATCTCGGAAACCCGAATTCGCGCGTAATCTCCGCAATGCTATGACCCGTGCACCGATGATCGTCCCGCGTTCAAAGTCGGTTAACTCGCGATGTGTTGCCATCTTTACGACACTGGTGTATGTGAAATACTGCTCAGCTACGCCACAGCTAGCCACAACGCTCAGGGGTCATACACGGCACATTTTCTACTGGGACACCCCTTCTCGTGGCTTTTGGCCATTCAGTGTATATTGCCTTTACAGGTGAGTTTAAATTGTAGTTTAAATTGTGAGTTTAAATCTTGGTGTAACTTAATTTATTGCTGACATTGTTAGCTGTGTCTTAAGTGCATTAATTTCAAATAATGTTTAGTGGAGACGTATTTAAAATATAAAGATCAAAAAGTATTAGTTGTTGTCTCTAAAACAATGTTGTTTGGTGATACAGGTTTTCCAAGTGATGTTTGCCTATGTATGTCCAACCCTTGTCACGTTTCTCTACGGCGCGGCTTCGGGTATGAAGTGAGATTAATCTGTGTGGAGTGGAAATTAGTGAAAAAATACAGGTTGCGCACAAATGATCGGAGCTGTTTCTTAAAATTCCTGTTTGTTTATTATTTGTTGTAATATTACAAAATTATATAGACAGACAGAAAAAGTCACGAAGTATTTTATGAGCCTACAAGTGCTTGATATGCGCTCCATGAGTGACTCTACACACACCAACGCTATACTCAAGTTCGTTCCACACCCGTCGTATCATGTCGTTGTCAATTTGACCAAAGACGTTGATGATGCGGGACCGCAGTTCTGTTATATCAGCCGGTAATGTTGACGTAAAAACTGCGTCTTTCACACAACCCCCAAACGAAGAAGTCGCAAGGGGTGAGGTCAGGAGAATGTGGCGGCCATGACACGTTTGTGACTCTCCCAACCTCAATGTTTCTTGTGCCATCTCGAAATTTAAAGTTTATGGTCCCTTCTTCTTCGCTGAAAAATCCATTACAGGGCACATCTACCTGGATATGCTGGAGAATTGGCTCATGTCACATTTGGAGACCGATAGCATGAACTTCATCTACCAACAGGATGGTGCTCCATATCATTTCCATGTTGATATTCGTTACTTTCTGAATAACAGACTTCCAGAAAGATGGATCGGTCGTATCGGGAATAAAGATCACAACCTCAGGTTATGGCCTCCACGCGCTCCTGACCTCAACTCTTGCGACTTCTTCGTATGGGGTTATGTGAAAGACGCAGTTTTTATGCCACCATTACCGGCTGATCTAACACAGAACTGCGGGCCCGCATCATCAACGCCGTTGGTTAAAATGACAACGACATGCTACGTCGGGTGTGGAACGAACTTGAGTATAGAGTTGATGTGTGTAGAGTCACTCATGGAGCACATATCGAGCACTTGTAGGCTCATAAAAAATTTTATGAGTTTTTCTGTCGTCGATATAATTTTGTAATGTTACAACAAATAATAAACAAACAGGAATCTTTTTGAAACCGCTCCAATCATTTTTGCGCACCCTGTACTTTCAGTTATTGTGAATGTTTTGTTAAATAATAATTCAAAGGCATGAATGATGCTGTTGATGTCAGCAAACTTATGTATGTGAAGAGAAAGTTACAGACTGATCATCAAGGTAACAAGGACTTTTACCTGATGTTTATTAAAGGATTCCAGTGACAAGAGAGAATGTAAAATTTTGATTAATAACTTTCAGTTTAAAACCGTAGCGAAGCACGGCTATTTTGCTAGTATAGCTAAGAGACAGAATATCACGAACGGTTATATATCGTTGAATTACTACATGCAGCCGATGTGTGATGAGCCAGACTCCGGATGTTTAGGCAGTAATAGGTTAGAATACAAACTAATTTGTTTATTAGGAAGTGTCGACTAGCTCGTTCTTCTTTTATGTAGCAAGAGTGACATAAGTTCTAGGGTTCTGATAGGCCGTATCCCTAAGGTTTATATAAGACTCAAAACTACGACTCGGAATTTGAAGACCTATGAATTGGCTAGAAAAGACCTAAAAATATATTTAAAAAAAGGATCTAAAACCTGGCAAAAAAGGACTTAAAAAATGCCATCCAAGTTCATTAATTTTTTGTAATTTCATATTTAATGAAGGTTTTTTTTCTGTTGCTGTACGTCGCACCGACACAGATAGGTCTTATGGTGACGATGGGACAGGAAATACCTAGTAGTAGGAAGGAAGCGGCCGTGGACTTAACTAAGGTACAGCCCCAGCATTTGCCTGGTGTGAAAATGTGAAACCACGGAAAACTATCTTCAAGACTACCGACAGTGGGGTTCGAACCCATCATCTCCCGGATGCAAGTTCACAGCTGCGGACCCTAACCGCACGGCCAACTCGCCCGGTAAATGAAGGTTTATAATGTGCAAAAATGCAAAATTCTGATTGTAGAAGACATAATACCAAGCTTTACATCAAGAACTTCGGGATAAAAAGGCGAATATATGGATAGATATTTACCAAACAGACGGCATGATGGCGTCAGAATGGATGAATTCTGACTACGAACTGCGGCATACCATAACGCGCTTTTCATTACTCATAAAACCGTTGAAAAGGGCAGGCAAAACAATATGACTACGGTGGGCACATCAAGACGAGTTATCTGACCTATTTATAACGAATGCTGCGGAGGTCTCTAAGTTAAGCCAACTTCGAGTAATCATAAAATCAAATCATTAAATGATCACTCCAATAATTGCAAGCGAAGACTTACCCTAACCCGCAATACATTCTGCACTTAGCAGGTTGCTAAGCGACTAACACTTCCTTTAATATTCTGATGAAATCGGGTGGGTAGATTTTTATAATGAGTAATTTTATGGAATTAATTTAATTAGAAAGCCGCACTAAGGTTGAATCGACCTTGATGGACGGATTGTCGCTATGCGACAACGACTTACGCTGTATCATTACAGTCCGGTAAGAATGCTATCCTATATATATAAAGCCACAAGGCTAACTGACTGACTGACTCACTCACTCACTCACTCGCTGACATTAATGTTCACCCACTTCCAGATGAGGTAGGAACTTGAAATTCAGCGATCTGATAGCTATTAGGCTGTAACCCCAGGAAAAATTCCAAAAAGTTCATTTTTTTCTTACTTAGCCCCCCTCCACCCAATCAAATTATCGGTCTCAAATTTCGGGTTATACCCTTCCATATGAGGTAGGAACTTGAAAGTGGGCAATCTGATAGCTATTAGCCTGTAACCCCACGAAAAATTCCAAGAATCGCAAAATTTTCATATTTAACCCCCACCCACCAAATCAAAATATCGGACTCAAGTTTGTGTGATTTTCATCCTTAGTAATTTCATTACATGTAGCCATGACTATATTTGTTACCCGCTTTTTTTTTTTGCTTTACGTTGCACCGACACAGATAGGTCTTATGGCGACGATGGGACTGGAAAGGGCTAGGAGTGGGAAGGAAGCGGCCGTGGCCTTAATTAAGGTGCAGCCCCAGCATTTGCCTGGTGTGAAAATGGAAAACCACGGAAAACCATTTTCGGGGCTGCCGACAGTGGGGTTCGAACCTACTATCTCCCGAATACTGAATACTGGCCGCTTTTAAGCGACTGCAGCTATCGAGCTCAGTGTTACCCGCTTCAATAAATTTGCATTCTAACCTCTTACTGCCTACAATTCTGGACTCTAGTAGTGATGACTTTGGGGGTTTATAGGCCTACACTGTAAACATGTTATGTATCACATAACCCTCCACGATTGGAGCTACTCACATCGTATATTAATACACTGACTAATTTTATTGTTCGACATTAGCAATATATGAAGCAGAAACAACATAAGTTACTTATTACGGTATGTGTGTGTAAAATATTATTTCCGTAATATCACTGTTCCTTGTTCACTTTACAGTCGTGTGTCTAAATATGAGTAAGTGTACCGTTCTACTATTTAACAACCAATCTTCGTAACTTGAGAGCAGTAAACTATGAAAAGAAACCTTCGAATTTTTTCTTTATTTTGCTGAAGACGTTTTTGTTGGATAAATATTATTTCCGTGTTCCTCACTCCTTCAATAGCTGCATGGCTCTTATCACATCATTTTTCACGATCATTTACGCGTTTTTCATAGAATGCTGATGGTAACAACTTCACTTATGTTCATAATGAAACAGAAACAATGATTTTCCCTTCTTTTGCTAATCATATATACGTTTGTTCATTAAGTTAGAAGTGACAGGCATGAACGTAGCAAGTGGTGGTGGTGTTGGTGGTGATTATTGTTTTAAGAGGAAGTACAATCAGGCAACAATCCTCTATTTAACACTAATCACAGAGAAAGAATGGAAGAGATCCGACACTTCCAAAAATGAAGGTATCGGCCAAAGGAAGACAAGGGCTAAGAAGGGCGTGAAAATAAAAGACCCCCTAGGCCACGAGTGCTCTAATATCGCCAGGGTCTGAAGAGAACAAGAATTGACCAAGGAAGGTCGGATAGGATGGATGAAATTGAGGTGCCTGGCACAAGTAAGTGCAAACAATGCCGGGACTAGATAAGGGCCCCGTGGTCACCAACCCATGCTCCCAAGTTGAGAGCCTTTAGGGCCCCTTTTAGTCGCCTCTTACGATAGGCAGTGGATACCGTGGGTGTTATTCCACCACCCATACCCACAGGGGAAAGTAACAAAAATGACTGCAGGTACAAACAGATGGGAACAATCGCAGGAGGGTGTTTAGAATGAGGAGATAAAGGCTGAGTTAGAAAAGAACTCAATGGATGAAGCGGTACGCATAAACCGACTTCGGTGGTGAGTTCATGTGAGGTTATTGAGGAGGATAGGTTACTTAGGGTAATAATGGACTCGGTCATGAATGGTAAGAGAAGTAGAGGACGCCAAGACTCAGTTTCTAAAGACTTGAAGTTAAGAGGTGTGGAACTAAACGAGGCCAAGGAGTTAGTTACAAATGGAGGATTATGAATGCATTTTGTAACTTCAGAGAGATCTGCAGACTGAATGCTGAAAGGCATAACAGTCTATAATGAAGATGTGTATATAATGATTCAATTCCCAGCTTCGGGAGCTATACGGGATAACTGGGCCTATTCTCATGTTGTATATCTTAGAGTTCGCTATAGAAAAACTTATAGCTCTAATTTTAATAAAACGAAAATTTAAAATGAATTATTCGTATTATTTGCATATTTAATAAGCACCTTCCACAAAACTTTTGAAAATAAGATAGTTGTGTGTTCATGCGTTTAATAATTAAAATAAGTCAATGTACTTTTGAAAAAACACAGAGTGAGAGCACGTTATTCTGGCCTCTACACTCCAAACTACAAGTTCGGTTTACCGTCCAGTGAGTTTCTCAACAAATATTCTCGAAAAACTCTAATCAACTTTGCAAGAAAAAATTATTCAATGACGAGTAAGTAAAACGTATAAAACAACAAGATAATCTAGTTTTGCAATATTCTGGTAGTAATTTAGGAGTCATAAAGCATTAAGTGTTTCAACTTTCATATATTTTACAACTATCGTAAATCACAAATGGTGAGTAATCACGTAATTAGTTTTTTCGAGTTTCTGATCAAATACAGTATCGAGAGGAAAGAAATATTATGCATTGAAGGTCAGCTTGTCCACTAGGAAAACGTGTCTTGGGCGTTTGTATAGCGTACTGTATATTTATCGTTGTCCTCCGTCCAAATGGCGTAAGAAATATGCACGTACCAGTATTATTATCAGCAAAGCAATTTTCTCTGTTCAAATGGTCTGATTGCTCTCGTGTTTAACTTAGAAGTAACAACTCACATTTAACAACGTGTATAATCATCATCATCATCATCATCATCTGTTTACCCTCCAGGGTCGGCTTTTCTCTCGGACACAGCGAGGGATCCCACCTCTACCGCCTCAAGGGCAGTGTCCTGGAGCTTCAGACTCTTGGTCGGGGATACAACTGGGGAGAATGACCAGTACCTCGCCCAGGCGGCCTCACCTGCTATGCTGAACAGGGGCCTTGTGGAGGGATGGGACGATTGGAAGGGATAGGCAAGGAAGAGGGAAGGAAGCGGCCGTGGCCTTATGTTAGGTACCATCCCGGCATTCGCCTGGAGGAGAAGTGGGAAACCACGGAAAACCACTTCCAGGATGGCTGAGGTGGGAATCGAACCCACCTCTACTCAGTTGACCTCCCGAGGCTGAGTGGACCCCGTTCCAGCCCTCATACCACTTTTCAAATTTCGTGGCAGAGCCGGGAATCGAACCCGGGCCTCCGGGGGTGGCAGCTAATCACGCTAACCACTACACCACAGAGGCGGACGTGTATAATCAACCTAACATTATTTTCGCCTGAAGCGTAGTCATCAGGTCAGTTGAATATCAGGACTGATGTGTATTTTTTATTACTTGTGAAAATAAAAAACCTGGAAAACACTGAAAATTTGGTAAGTGTACAGGGAATATTCCGAGAGAAGCAGCGAGTTCCGTAGGGTCTTTCAGGAAGGAATATCTTATTAGGTTGGATTGATGCTCCTGTCGAGGAGATTTAGAACAGGTGTTCACTATCATTTTGATGTAGAATATGTCTTTGAAAAATTACTATGAGCTACGTTGTTTTTTTGCGGTGTAAGCTGTGTATGTCCGTAACACAATAAATATGCATTTCCGACCTTACAATCGGTTGTGGACCCACTATCATCTGTGTCAGTTTGACCCAAAAGGTTTGAGGCACTCTGTATATTGTCTAGAAATTATTTCAATTTGAAAACTTCATTGTTTTTGTAACACTCACTGGTCCAAATACAGTTGCGAAACTATCCGCATATTCTACGTTTGCCTATTGGCAGAATAACCAACTGAATTAATTTAAAGTCGCTAAATGCTAAATTGCCGGCCTTGCGGTATAGGGGTAGTGTGCCAGGTCAGCGATTTTTACCTGGATCTTAGGACTGGTTCGAGGTCCACTCAGCCTGTGTAGTTACAATTCAGGAACTCTCTGACGGAGGCCCTGGTCTAGAAAGACAAGAATAACGGCCGAGAGTATTCGTCAGGCCGACTACACGACACCTCATAATCTGCAGGCCTTCGGACTAAACAGGGGTCGCTTGATAGGCCATGGCCCTCCGGGGCTCTTGTGCCATGGGACTTGGTTTGGTTTTAAATCATTACAATGGATGAATACCAACACTATTATTCTGGTTCGCACAACAAAGTTTGAACTGAGAAAAGAACCTAGTTGCGAGTACCAGGTTGAGGACGCCTGCTTTTGAGTAGAGTACACTAAGTTTTCTAGGTGACTAGAGAAGGTATGGACAAAAAGAGGTGGGTGGACTGTAACCGTACAACAGGGTTCCAACTTCATTCAGCATTCATTATAATTATTATCGTTAATCGACCCGATTCATTAGATTTTATATTCTGATTTTCAACATTTAGATTGTAGTATTAATTACATATCACGCATCTCATTGTCATCTAATCATTCGATAAGGGAATTCGTTTGTAATCATTATGAATGTAAATAAGTGAGATTTGTTGATTTGAAAACAAAGCCATATTGAGGCAATGGCTGCTTCCTTCCTACCCCATCGTCACCGAAAACTTATCTCAGCGCAACATTAAATTACTAGAAATAATCACATTTACGAGGCTGCCAGATTTCACTCCCCCTAACAGCAGAAGTGCTACTAGGCAACATATATGTCATATATTTCATTTTCCATTCGTCATGGTATGAATTGTCCCGTATACCCAGTTTGAATCAACGTGATCTAACTGGAAAAATGTCCTCCTCCGTGAAGAGTAAGTCCTTGTCGTCCCATTTGGTTTCAAGGTAGACAGGATCCGCTGCTGTTTACAAGTGAATATATATTTTGTTCACAGAGATAGGTGAACAAATGTTGTGGGGAAAGTGGCATGACATTTAGTATGTGCGCCAGATTATCATTATGACTCTCTAGCAACTCTATCACACATCGGCAGAAATGCTCAATAAGATTGCAGGAATAATGGAAGAAACTCACTATGAAAAAGAAGGTAAATATACCTACGAAAAATACAATATGGTGACAAAAATCCAAGTACTCATAGAGATTTATCTGTCCCTTGACACTCTTACATACGAGGAACGTTCACAAAGATATTCATATTAGATTGAATAAAACAGGAAATTCATCTGCATTAATTTTCGCTGCCCATACATCTTTATATATAAAAATTCAGCCTGCGTATGTTTGTGATCGCAAAACTCTAAAAGTATTCGGTCGATTGACTTGAAATTTTGACACAACGTTGCGTTTGGATACGAGCATGTTTAGGAACTAGTTTGAATGAAATCGGGGGGGGGGGGGGGTAGATTTTTATAATGAGTAATTTTATGGAATTAATTTAATTAGAAAGCCGCACTAAGGTTGAATCGACCTTGATGGACGGATTGTCGCTATGCGACAACGACGTACGCTATATCATCACAGTCCGGTAAGAATCCTATCCTATCTATATATAAAGCCAGAAGGCTAACTGACTCACTCACTCACTCACTCACTCACTCACTCACTGACATTAATGTTCACTCACTTCCAGATGAGGTAGGAACTCGAAATTCAGCGATCTGATAGCTATTAGGCTGTAACCCCTGGAAAAATTTCAAAAAATTCTATTTTTTCTTATTTAGTCCCCCCCCCCAACCCAATCAAATTATCGGACTCAAATTTCGGGTTACACCCTTCCAGATGAGGTAGGAACTTGAAAATCGGCAGTCTGATAGCTATTAGGCTGTAACTCCACGAAAAAATCCCAAGAATCACAAAATTTTCATATTTAACCCCCACCCACCGAATAAAATATCGGATTCAAATTTCGGGTTAGACCATTCCAGATGAGCTAGTAATTTGAAATTTGGCAGTATTATAGCTATTATCCTATAACCTAAGGAAAAGTTCCAAAAAATTCAATTTTTTAAATTTCTGCCCCCCCCCATCCCTCCAAACAAAATGGCGGACGCCATGATGCAGTGTCCTACAAAATTAAAATTTGGCAATGCACTAGCTTCAAGCCTGTAACCGACGTAGAAATTGCAACAAGTTCAAGTTTTAAATATTTTACGCACTAAAAAAAAATCGAAATTTGAAGCCAAATTTAATGGCGGTGCAGACTTTCGCTTCGAATTATCTTGTGGCTGAAGGGCAATCGCTATCAATAAACGGATGCACTTTCGATTCCTAAAATGAAGAGCTCTACAACTTTGGTCCTATGACTTTTTGTCGTATCTCAACCCCTTCTGCCTTAGATTGAGCTTCATTTCCCCTGTTTTGGTCAATTTTGTTAAATTTACATAAATTTTGTTACTGATTCACACACTCATAAGACAGATAGATGCACTAAATTCAGCACGCTCCCTGGCACGACCATTGGTCATATATAGACTGACTTCCACTATTCTAACTGTCTTGAATGTGTGGGAAACTGAAGGAATATGTAGCAACACTAATCTAGTTTCAGCATAATGTATGCCTCTTAATCGATTTATGGCGAAGCTCATGGAGATACGGAAAAACCTCAAATAAACAAAACTGTAGGTAGTTTCATCGTCGTCCAGCCTGCCAAGTTTCAAGACTGTAGCTGTCTGCTAAGTTGGCAAAATCATTTTTCAACTTGTGAAAAGCGGATGAAATTTGACATGGTTCGAAATGTTCTCCTCTTTATTTGGTATAAATAGGCGAGATACGAGAAAATTCCTAAGACAGTAATATAGGCGACTAAAAGGGTCGTCTGATGGCGCAATCCGTACTTTGATACGACGTACCATTTTGCCGCAATAAATTTCCAAATGAAAGTCTGCACTATTTAGCATGCACATTGCCTGGCTCTATATTATATATATAAAACCGTTTGGCTCACTGGCTGACATAAATGTTTACCCACTTTAACATGAGCTAGAAACTTGAAATTTTGCAATATTATAGCTATTAGGCTGTATTGTGGAAAAGTTCCAGAAGTTGATTTTTTGTTATTTTTACTTCCCTTCCCTTGAACTAATTTGTGGACGAAATGTTGCAGTGCGCCAGAAAATTAAAATTTGGCTCAGTTACATCTCTTGGCCTGCAACCGACGGAGAAATTCGAAAGAGTTGCATTGTTTAACGTTTTTACCACCAGAAATTATCGAAATCTGGAAGCAATTTACATGATGGTGCTAACTAGCGTTTCGAGGTTTTTGGTGGCTAAACTGTAAGTCGTACCGCCAAATTGACAATACGTTCGGATCCCATAATGAAGAGATCTACAACTTTGATCCCGGGAATTTTAGACGTATGTTGATCCTTTATGCCATAGATAGACCTGCATTTTTCATATTTAACGTCAATTTTTTACATTTTTCTATTTAATTTTACTGTTTTACACACTTATAAGACCGATAGAATCATGAAATTTGGCAGGCTCATTGGAACGTTCGTGGGTAATATGTGAGCAAAATGCATGATTCTAGCACCCTGTAAAAATAGAAAAACGAAAGTAATACGTAAACACTGTACTCTTAATCCAAGGTTCTAAACCAATCTACGGTGAACTCGATGCAGATACGACAAAACATCAAATAACAGAAATGTAGAGTGTTTCAACCACGATAAACCAAGACAATAGCTCCCCATTACGTTAGGAAAATAATTTCTTATCTTGTGAGAATCGTACGTAACTTGCACCATGTCGAAACATTTAACGCTATCTTTGCTATAAATCGTGAATATACGGTACGATAAAGTATTACAGGACCAAATATGTACGCGAATATATGGGCCGTCTGGTGACGCAACCCGTTTTTCATAACGAAGTGCCGGTTCGTCACAGTATTTTTCCATGTGACCACTTGTAATGTAGAGGAATTGGGGGTTTAGGGGCGGAGCTCCCAACGAGCGAAAGCGAGTTGATGTATATAGGAGGATGGGAACACGCCGTCATGTTTTATGAAGGACCTTTCTTGCTAGGAGGTTCATGAAATTAGGCAACTCATTGCCTGTTATCTGGAAATAGGAATCCAACATGCCGTGATCGAGATGTACCTTCATGTAACTAGGCAACTCATTGCCTGTTATTTGGAAATAGGAATCCAACATGCCGTGATCGAGATGTACCTTCATGTAACTAGGCAACTCATTGCCTGTTATTGTAAAGTAAATGTGAATAAACATGAATAAATGTGTCCTGTGCTCGCAAAATTCTTAAAAGTAATCAACAGCTAAGACGTATGGAGTTGCAATATTTGTATGATGGAACTTCATATCACCGAAAGGCTTTTTCATACGAACCAGATACTCAATACAATATCTCGTGTATATTCGTTCGTGTCGGAAAAACGGACATAGCTTGTCCACACTGCACAGCAATAAAATTTAAACGAGGAACCCCGAGAATGTGCTGCGCGAGTGGAAAAGTGAAGCCACCTGAACTTGAGAAGCCAAAAGAACCACTGAAATGTTTGTTAAATGGCATAAATGATGATACAAAACATTTCCTCAAAATACAAGAAATCACAATTCCTGTTTTCAGATGACTTCATTCGGTGGTGACGTTATAGAAAAGCATTTTATACCGATATTTAAATTTCAGGGACAAATTTACCACAGATCATTAGTCTTTGCTTCCTTTTCGCAGCCATAATCATACGTTTCTCCAAATCTATTTCATCGGAAATGAAAATGATCAATTGAATGCACGCTGCAAAATCCCTACTGGAATCAGAAGGTATATTGTCGAGTCGTTGCAAAAAAAGTGACATGACAATAATAATTTAATTCGCTACCCATTCATAGCCATTCATTTTACATCAGATTGAGCCACAGCGAAACGTGGCCGAGTTTAGCCTAGTTTATCATAAATTCAATCCAGCGTGGAACCACTAAAATCTGAGTTAGTGACCTCTTATCATTTTTTGTGAACCAAGTGGCGCATTTGGTCCCTCTAGGCAACAGACCCTAATCCAGCCTTCAAATATGTATGTTACATGTTCAAAAGTGGACAAAAATATTCTTTAACGATGGCGATGTAATTATCTTTCTCCTATTGTTCAAATAAACGACTGCCTGAACCATGATTCACTTTCACTAAAAAATATCCCCGGCCTGATCGGGAATCGAACCCGAGACCCTGTGGCGCGAGGACCGCTACACTAACCATTCAACCACGGATATGACAATGTAATAATAATAATAAGAAGAAGAAGAAGAATGATCTTGTACTGCTTTTCCCGTACCTATGGGATCTCGAGTGCAAACTATGCCGCATATGTGAATTTGGCTGTCTTACGGCCGGATGCCCTACCTGACGTGAACGCTATGCGGAGGAATCTAATCACTTAATCACTATTGCATGTTTCTGCGGTGGTTGGTAGTGTGTTTTCTGAATATGAAATGGAGAGTGCTGGGACAAACACAAACACCCAGTTCCCGAGCCAGAAGCATTAAATTAATCATTCACGATTAAAACACCCGACCCAGCCAGGAATCGAACCCTGGCCCTCTGAAGTTCTCCGTGGTTTCCAATATTCACACCAGAGAAATGGTGGTGCGGCACCTTAATTAAGACCACCGTCGCTTCCTTCCCTCTCCTAGCCCCTTTCTATCCCATCGACGCCATAAGACCAATCCGTGTCGGTGTGATGTAAGGCAAACACACGCACAAAATGTCACATCAAACAGAAGCCTCTAGCAATGCAACTTCCACGGGGAAAAATCGTGTTATATTGTGCTCTATGTTAATTCGTAAAGGAAAGTAAATTCGTTTCCTCGCATTCACCCAGAAATTGGAGCTATGTTCAGGTACAGCTGAGTAACAC
The DNA here is from genome assembly GCF_040414725.1 of Anabrus simplex. Classification (NCBI taxonomy): domain Eukaryota; kingdom Metazoa; phylum Arthropoda; class Insecta; order Orthoptera; family Tettigoniidae; genus Anabrus; species Anabrus simplex. The sequence goes on along the minus strand of NC_090271.1, from coordinate 194,911,109 downwards.
GTACCTTTTCAACCATATACCAGTCCCTGTATCAATTTAAACATTCTGATACTGTTGGAAATTAAACTCAGTCCTCAGAGCAGGCAACTAATGGCACTGTAACACTACGAAGGAAAACATATTAATCGATGTTGTCGTTATGATCTCTTGTCTGGTCATAAAAATTGTAGACATATGTACAGAAGAACCCGCTTATAACGATATCCAGAGGCCTACCTGATAATCTGTGTCGTTATGACGGATATTTATGCTATCAGTTTAATAAGTTGAAAAATTATGTAGACAAACAACAATTTCGCTTATTTTAGATTGCACATTTATTTACTTTTGAGTCTGAAGTGTAAAATTAAGATACAAAAATCACAAAATTCATAAAGGAAGTGGATGGGGATGGGTACCTGTAGCAATTTCCAAAGATCCGTGTCAGAAAGGGAGAGTAAGTACTTTGTCTAGATGCCAACGCCCAGATCCGACTAATGAATATTAGAGTGACAATGGTGATCTTAAAATAGTTTGACTGTTATAAAATCCGAAACCAAATCAAGGTTTAAAATCACCTTATATACGAGGTAAGAGCATGTATGTTTGATGTATTAATCAAGGCTGAAAACACTCTCCTTAAGAGAAATATCGTCACTGGAGCGACAAAACCCCCTATGTGAAATATTTCAGCTTAGAACTTTAGCCGGTAAGTTTCTGTCATCTAAACTGCAATATTGTGTGAATATTGTCAAGGCATTCTCGATCTTCATTATGTATGTGCTGCGGGTCAGTATATCTCCAAAAATATTATCACATAGGAGGTTTTGTCCCGTCAACGACGATATGTTGTTACCACGAGCACATGACACTATAGACGAGTTGCCGCTGAAACGGATATCCCTATAACAAAGTTCTATTGTATTAACAAATTTAGAGCATTATACAGTATACTAGCTATCGCAACTCTCGTTGACGGGAAACGCACTTCGCACGATGTAATTCATAAATACGTAGGTGGATCAAAAGGTTAGTTGCACTAACGAGCCGCAGCAGCGCGCTGTGTGTCGCAAACGTGGGCACAGCGGAGAAAGGGACAGATACTGCCCACACGTCTGTTAGGCAGGTCGCTATGGTGTCTCGTCTAGTATTGTGTGAATAGCGGCCAAATGCAATGGCGCGTCAACTGGACGTTCACTCCAAATATGAGGTGCTTGCGACAATCCTATTCCTATGGGCCAAAAGGAAGAATTGCACGGACATTCATCGTTAAATTAGTGCTGTGTATGGGAAGCGGGCCATTTCCCGGCATGGTATCGTAAAGTGGTGTCAGCAATTCGAAGCCGGACGCACGGATATCACGGACAACCATCGTGAAGGCAGGCCCGCAACGTCCAGGACCCGTGCAACGGTCAACAGTATGAATGCGATCATTAGACAGAACCGGCGCATTAAACTGAGAGAAATCGCGACGCAGCTGAACATGTCGTTTGGCAGTGTGTTCGCCATTGTTCACGAGGACCTTGGATATCGTAAGCTGTGTCAAAGATGGGCTCCACGTCTTCTCACCGATGAGCACAAGGGACAACGTTTCCAATCCTCCCTGGCATTTTTGCAACGCTATGCCGCAGGCGGCAACGGGTTTCTGCGGCGAATCGTCACAGGCGACGAAACGTGGGTCCACCACTTCACCCCCGAAACAAAGAGAACATCAATGGAATGGATGCACCCCTCATCACCACAATGAAAGAAGGCCAAGGTTCAACCTTCAGCCGGTAAGGTTATGGCGACAGTGTTCTTTGACATGGAAGGTTTGCTGCACGTGGAATTCATGCCGAAAGGAACGACGATCAACGCGGCGTCGTATTGTCAAACGTTGCACCGGTTGCGTAAAGCGATGAAAGAGAAGCGCCGGGGGAAATTGAGCGCCGGTGTGATTTTGTTGCACGATAACGCAACACCTCACAAGACCCGCCAAACGAGAGAACTGCTACAGCGTTTTAAGTGGGAGGTCTGGCAACATCCACGCTACAGTCCCAATCTAGCGCCATGTGACTTTCATCTGTTCGGTAAGCTCAAAACGGAGCTCGGTGGTCGACGTTTCCAGACTGATGAGGAGGTGAACTCCACTGTCTCCGAGTGGTTGCAGAACGCTGGAGAAAATTTCTATGCATCCGGCATCGACAAGTTGGTTGTGCGTTCGCAGAAATGTTTGGAGTCTCTTGGAAACTATGTGGAAAAGTGACGTTACAGTGTATGTCGTTATAGTCATGTTGCTGTTGTATAGGTGGTGTAATAAATGGCCATAACTGGGAAGTGCAACTTATTTTTTTTATTTTCCCTCGTATTTACTTTAGCAAGAAATATAAGTGAACTGTGAACTGACAGTGGCAAACGTTCAGCTCCGTTCAGCAAAATAACTGTGCAGCTGTTAGCAAAAAGGAGCAAACTAGTGAACACTCTCAGTCAATTATCCAAGTTAATCACCCAGTGATGCCAGAATAAAACCTTCATGAGACTTGCTCAGCTGGATGCTATCGTGATCAGACAGAAACCGGGCCGGCAGGTAGGCTAACCTCCCATTGCCAGAACATCTTGTTCACACTAAGATTCCTCGTTTCGTTAATACTGTTGTGTGAAACATGTACAAGGGATAGACCGTGGAAATTAACGTATACTATAGTAGTATACATTATTTAAGTTTTTAGTCTAATATTAAGAGATGTTCCCACATTAGTCCGAATTAAAAAGCCCAAATACGCCAGAATCAGGTTGCTTGATTTTTGTTCTCTCTATATTCAGACCTTCCTCAAAGTCCCGCTTCCTTTCAACGCGAATTGCAAAATGAATGGCTATGATCATAATTACTCTAACCATTAACTTAAAACTAAGTTCTATGAAATTCCACTCAGTCACTCTCACATGATATTCTATTATATAACTTTAACGTACAAACTAATTAAATTGAAACGCACATTGGGCATTACTTGCCCTTTCCGATATAAAAATCAAGTATGATTTAACAGTCGAAAAGTACAGAGAAAAAGACTTTGAGAAGAAGAGGGCCACAAGTGAAAAATTTACTTCTGAGATAACTGCAATGTAAGCTTTAAAATGTATAAAAAATATGTATATAATATCAAAAGTACCCGTGCTTCGCTACGATATTCACTGTATACGGATATCGAAGTAAATTACTGTAGCCTACATGCAGTGAAGAAGATGTTTTAAATGGAATGTCTCCAATAAACAGCATAGGGAGGTCCACATACGTTGTTTCCAATATAAAGTGCGAGTTGCGGAGTTGTGATGATAATGGCAGGTCCACTTGCCTGCTGCCATTCACAATCGAGTTGGGAATTTTCATTATAATGACAGGTCCCATTGCCTACCGCAAGGTCACAATCGATTTGGTGAGTTTTCGTTACAATGGCGGGCCCATTTCCTACTGCCGGACAGATTACAGTTGAGGAAATTTTTATTAAAATGGCAGGCACCTCTCATACCGCCATTCAAAATTGACTTGTGCTGTTATCATTATAATGACAGGCGCCTTTTCCTAATTCCAGTCAGCTTACTGCCAGTCATACCGAGTTGGCGAGTTTCCATTATAATAGCAGGCACCTAACGTCAGTCACATTTCAGGTTGGCAAATTTATTTATAATGGCGGGCAACCTTGCCTACTGCCAAACACAGTCGGGTAAAGGAGTTCTGAAAAACTTCATGCTCCCTTGCCTTCTGCCAATCAAATCGAGAAGGGAACTATTCATTACAACGGTACGAAGGAGTTGGAGAAGGATCACATTCCTACTGCCTGTCAAAGTTGATGTGGGGAGTACTGATTACAATAGAAGACGTCCTCCTGCTAACAATCACTATCGATTTGTCAAGTATTAATTACAATGACAGACACACCATTTCTAGATCGCTACAAATCGATTTCAATGAATAAATATAGATCAACATACGAAAGTATATGCATGTTTAACTTCATTTACAGATTAACTGTGCTAAACGGTGCGTCATGTCGACAAACGGATTGTACGATAAGACGCCTCGTATAGCTATCTAAATCAGGGCCTCTCAGGGTGCATGCGCGTGGTGCATGCACTGTGCACGGTGCAAAAGACGACTTCGCTTGGTTGACCAGAGTGCAGACCCCCCACTCCTCTCTCCCTACACCTGTCTCCCCGTTCGGCCTGTCTCCGCGTTCCTCACCTTCACTGCTGTTTCTCCCCTACTGCGAAATGTTTACGTGTGGTGAGCGGAGACGCACAGTTGTATGGGACAAGGTTACCAGTGTTATTAAAAAAATTAAAAAAGTGAATTAGAAATACACATACATGTTTGAGAGGAATGTAAACATAATTTTAAAAAATGCAGAACCTGTAACCAAAATGAAAATGCTACAGTACTGGAACAAACCTCATTTGTGGATATAGAATGCTCTTCTTCAAGCTGTTTCAACTTCCTTAATTCTTTCTCTCTGACGTCTCCTATGATTTCACAATAATTTTCCGAATGTAGTCTGTTGTAGTGTCTTTCAATAGACGATTTTCTTACGCACGTAATTATCGTCCCACAGAATAAGCATTTGGCGTTATCGTCACGACAAACAAACAAAAAAAAATACGAAAGTTCCCAGTTCGATTGAAATGGACTTTCGGAAGTCTTTGCTTTCTTCGAAAAGGGTTGCTCCATTATTATGTTGTAGTCGTGCGCTTATCTATTTCACTGATAAACACGTCGTCTACCATCAAACGCTTCGTCGCTCTCAGCACACTACACCATCCGAGTCAAGCCGAGTTGAGGCGAAGCGTACCGATGCACAGTGCACAGAGCCTATGCACCTCGCTCTGCACGCGTGAGAGTTTGGGCGTTTGAGAGGCCCTGATCTAAATGGTTAGTCCTATAAATCTTTTCTCGTGTGCCTCCTATTTATGGGTAAGACTGAGTTAGAACCGTCGAATAGGGTGAAATTTATGAAAGGTTTCTCTCAGGGCATTACTTTTCGGATATTTATGTGACAGCTACAAACATAGAATTTATCTCACATATGGCTAATAAGTGGGCAATATCCGTGTAGAATTTCATGACCATATTCCTCCTATAAGTGATTCTGACCATCAATTATACGTGTAAAAATGCAAAACTTACGTACAATCGAGAAGTACAGCTAAATCTTACGTATACCGGAGAGAGAGATACGATAAAAAAGATCATAGGACCAAAGTCGTAGATCACTCCAAATTGAACTGAGATTGTGCCATCCGTTTGTTTATACGACTTACCGTTTAGCCATCAAGTACTTCGAAAGGAAGGTCTGCACCGTCATTAAAATCGCCTCATATTTCGAAAATTTTCGGGGGTAAAAATGAAAATATTAAATATCTCTCAATTTTTCCGTCGGTTGCAGGCTAAACTCTATAATTTTGCCAAATTTCAATTTTCTAGCACGTCTGGAAGATTGTGCCGCCATCGCGATTTGGGGAGGGGGTAAAATTAGGACTTTCAGGAAATTTTTAAGCCAATGAAACCTATAGGTTATCGTTTTGGATAAATATATCCGACTGCGTTCTTATGCTGAGCTCCATATTAGAAAGTCCCAGCGAGGCCCCCCTCAGGGAATTTTGAGAATTTTCGATTTTTTTAGGGATCCAGAAGTCATCAACTTCTCTAGTACCAAATATTAAGTTTGTAAGGTGCTTGGAAGTGCCTGATTGAAAAGAAATGTCGTATGGCTTTTACTGCAGGGAGTGTCCGAGAACAAGTTCGGCTCACCAGATGTGCATGTCTTTTGATTTGACACCCGTAGGCGATATGCGAGTCGTGATGAGGATGAAATGATGAAGTCCAAAGATACACCCAGCCCCCGTGCCAGCGAAATTAACCCATTATAGTTAAAATTTCTGACCTTGCTGGGAATCGAACCTGGGGCCCCTGTGACCAAAGGCCAGCACGCTAACCATCGAAAGGAAGGTCTGCGACGTCATTAAAATCGCCTCATATTTCGATAATTTTCGGGGGGGTAAAAATGAAAATATTAAACATTAAATATTAAACACCCGGATTAATTCACGTCTATTTTCACTTTTACACCTTAATTTATATATATCCTATACAGTACAGTATATATAGATGCTCCAAACCGACTTCCATTTATTAATATAGATTATATTTCACCCCCTCTCTAAGAGTTCTAGGGGCATCTCGCCTAGACAGTATTTTTTTTTTCAGATAGTAGGTAATATTTGTACGCACTCCACCCAAAAGAGGGCCAAACTTGTACTTAAAAATATACGGAATGTCACTATTCATCTCAGCGAACCCGAACATTATGGATTCGGTACTATTTTCGATTTTATTTTTATATATCAGTCCCCCCTCGCTCCCCACCCCAAAGGTTGTTGAAGTTGGACTGCAAAAGTCCTGCGTGTCACTATTCATCTCAGCGAACCCGAAAACTATGGATTAGGCACTATTTCCGATTATTTTTATACCGAACCCCCTGACCCCCGCCCCCTAAGGGTGCTTAACACACAGTGCTCGTTTCCAGGTAGTAAGCCATAAGTGTACCAAGTTTGGTTGAAATTGCTCCCCTGGTTTAGGAGTTGTGTCATTTTCACACCGACCTACTGACCCACACACACATATACGTCCATTTTGCTATACCGTATATAAAAGACTAACTCCGACTGGAGGTAATCAAAGCCCAGCCAAAATTACGCGACATAAAGAAATGAAATTTTGGGAATACATTTATATTACAGTGTGGTGCTCATTAGGGGAAAATTTTTTGATATTCCGGGGGGCTAAAAAGAGGAATGAATTGTTTAAACGAGTACAACTATATCTCAAACACTTAACAGTTTACAGACGTAAAAATTGGTATTTGGAATCCAATTTTAAAAATAAAGAAACACGTATTTTTTGTTTTCCGAAAATTCCCTTAAGGGGGATGAAAAATGTTGAAAAATGGGTTGAATACCTTTTATGAACAAAAACTAAAGATGTTACAGACATGAAAATTAGTATTTGGAATCTCCTCTAAAAATAAAGGAAAACATTTTTTTTCTTTCGGAAAATCGACTTAATGGGGGATGAAGAGGAGTGAAAATGGGTGAATTTTAAAAATGAGTATGTCAGTTGTATACCTAAATACGTAACATTCTACAGACGCGCAAACTGGTATTTGGAATCTCCTGTGGAAGTAAAAAAGCACACATAACTTGTTTTCGGAAAATCCACTTAAGGGGAAGTGAAAAATGGGTGAATTTTTTAAATGAACATATCTACAGTATATATCAAAAAGTCAACACGATACAGGCGTGAACATTGGTATTAATAATCTATTTTAAAAATAAACATGTAATTTTTTGTTTCCGGAAAAAGCACTTAAGGGGGGTATAAAGGACTGACAATGGGGTTAAATTATTTTTATTAGGATACTGATACTTCAAAAACTGAAAATGTTGCAGACGTGAAAATTGGTATTTGGAATCTCCATTAAAAATAAAGAAACAAGTAGCTTTTGTTTTCGGAGAGTCCAATTAAGGGGGCTTGAAAAGAAGTGATGTAGGGGTTGAAGTATTTTTATTATGATACTTATCTACTGTATATAAATAAAATCGTCACGACCGTGTGTCTGTACATTGATATTTTGGCGAAATTATCGTACAGTTATCCGTTTCAGGTGTACTAATGACTATCTGCATATATTTTAGCTTTCGTTTCCTGAAAGACCTCATTTTTATCCCTCTCTCACCGGGCGAGTTGGCCGTGCGGTTAGGGTCGCGCAGCTGTAAGCTTGCATCCGGTAGATAGTGGGTTCGAATCTCACTGTCGGCAGCCCTAAAGATGGTTTTCCGTGCTTTCCCATTTTCATACCAGGCAAATGCTAAGGCGGTACCTTAATTAAGTCCACGGCCGCTTCCCTCCCACTCCTAGGCATTTCCTATCCCATCGTCGCAATAAGACCTATCTGTGTCGGTGCGACGTAAAGCACATAGCAAAAAATATCCATGTCCCAAAATTAAGATGGCGTCAAAATTTGCCAGACAAGCTAGAAAATTGAAGTTTGGCAAAATTATAGGTTTCAGCCTGTAACCGGCGGAAAGACGTCTATACTTTTCACATTTAACCCCCGAAAATATCGAAATATGGAGGCAATTTTAATTAAGGTACAGACCTTCCTTTCGATGTATTTCGTGGCTAAACGGTAAGTTGTATCACAAAACGGGTGGCACAATCTCCGATCAATTTGGAATTATCTACAACTTTTGTCCTATGACTTTTTGTTGTATCTCTATCCTTTATGCGTTAGATTTTGCTGTGTTTCTCGATTGTACGTAAATTTTGCACTTTTTACACGTAATTCATAGGTTGCACATTTACAGGAAAGACGAGATCATTAAATTCGACATGAACATTGGTCCTCCCAGTAGCCATATATGAGCCAAATTCTATGTTTGTAGCTGTGACGTAAGTATCCGGAATGTAATGCAGTGTGTAAAAACCTTACACAAATTTCTCTCTATTCACATTTTCTATTTCAGTCTAACCCATAAATAGAGGAGATATGAGAATATGTCGTAGTATCAACTATTAGGCTGCTAAAATAGACGTCTTATGGTGTAATTCTATGTTTGTAGCTGTGACGTAAGTATCCGGAATGTAATGCAGTGTGTAAAAACCTTACACAAATTTCTCTCTATTCACATTTTCTATTTCAGTCTAACCCATAAATAGAGGAGATATGTCCATATAACGTACCGTTTAGCAGCAGTTAATATATAAAATAAAATCTGCAATATGTAAACATGCATACACTTTCGTATGCCAATCTATATATTATTCAATGAAGTCGATTTGTAACGATTTAGAAGGGGTGTGTCTGCCATTATGATACTCCCCACTTCGACTTTGACTGGCAGTAGGAATGGGTTCTTTCTTCATCTCCTGTGTAACTAGCATTAGTAAGGAGGCCCGACCATTGTAATGAATAATTCCCTTCGCGATTTGGCTGGCAGAAGGCAAGGAAATTTGCAATTTTCTTCAAAACCGATTATGTCTAGAAGTAGGAAAGGGGGCCTGCTATTCTTAAAACTCCCCAAATCGATTGTGACAGCACAGTAGACTCGATTGTCAATGGCAGTAGGCTAGTGGGCCTGCAGTTATCATCACGACTCCGCAACTCGCACTATACATTGGAAACAAAGTATGGGGACCTCCCCATGTTGTTTCTTGGATAACTCTAAGAGAGATGAAATTTAAAAGATCTTATTCACTGCGTGAACAGTAATTTTCTTCGATATCAGTATACATTGTAGAATACCGTACCGAAGTACGGGTACATTTACTAGTCTATATACACTGACTGACAGAGCAAATGCAACACCAAGAAGGAGTGGTTCGAAAGGGATGAAAGTTGGGAAAAAAACAGAGACGGCACGGACGAATAATTGATGTTTATTTCAAACCGATATGCAGGTTACACAATGCGCACGGTATCGACTCAGTAGGATGTAGGACCACCGCTAGCGGCGATGCACGCAGAAACACGTCGAGGTACAGAGTCAATAAGAGTGCGGATGGTGTCCTGAGGGATGGTTCTCCATTCTCTGTCAACCATTTGCCACAGTTGGTCGTCCGTACGAGGCTCGGGCAGAGTTTGCAAACGGCGTCCAATGAGATCCCACACGTGTTCGATTGGTGAGAGATCCGGAGAGTACGCTGGCCACGGAAGCACCTGTACACCTCGTAGAGCCTGTTGGGAGATGCGAGCAGTGTGTGAGCGGGCATTATCCTGCTGAAACAGAGCATTGGGCAGCCCCTGAAGGTACGGGAGTGCCACCGGCCGCAGCACATGCTGCACGTAGTGGTGGGCATTTAACGTGCCTTGAATACGCACTAGAGGTGACGTGGAATCATACGCAATAGCGCCCCAAACCCTGATGCCGCGTTGTCTAGCGGTAGGGCGCTCCACAGTTACTGCCGGATTTGACCTTTCTCCACGCCGACGCCACACTCGTCTGCGGTGACTATCACTGACAGAACAGAAGCGTGACTCATCGGAGAACACGACGTTCCGCCATTCCCTCATCCAAGTCGCTCTAGCCCGGCACCATGCCAGGCGTGCACGTCTGTGCTGTGGAGTCAATGGTAGTCTTCTGAGCGGACGCCGGGAGTACAGGACTCCTTCAACCAATCGACGGGAAATTGTTCTGGTCGATATTGGAACAGCCAGGGTGTCTTGCACATGCTGAAGAATGGCGGTTGACGTGGCGTGCGGGGCTGCCACCGCTTGGCGGCGGATGCGCCGATCCTCGCGTGCTGACGTCACTCGGGCTGCGCCTGGACCCCTCGCACGTGCCACATGTCCCTGCGCCAACCATCTTCGCCACAGGCGCTGCACCGTGGACACATCCCTATGAGTATCGGCTGCGATTTGACGAAGCGACCAACCTGCCCTTCTCAGCCCGATCACCATACCCCTCGTAAAGTCGTCTGTCTGCTGGAAATGCCTCCGTTGACGGCGGCCTGGCATTCTTAGCTATACACGTGTCCTGTGGCAAACGACAACACGTTCTACAATGACTGTCGGCTGAGAAATCACGGTACGAAGTGGGCCATTCCCCAACGCCGTGTCCCATTTATCGTTCGCTACGTGCGCAGCACAGCGGCGCATTTCACATCATGAGCATACCTCAGTGACGTCAGTCTACCCTGCAATTGGCATAAAGTTCTGACCACTCCTTCTTGGTGTTGCATTTGCTCTGTCAGTCAGTGTATATAAAATAACATGTCCTGACTGATTGACTCATCATCGCTGACCCAAAACTACTGGACGTAAAGAAATAACATTTTGGGGATAAATTTTTATTGGAGTGTAGGTGCTCAGCCAGGGAGAATTTTCGATATTCCGTCGCTAAGGGGGTGAAAAGGAATTGAATTTTTGAATTTGAATTTATTGATCATGATTTACATGCCACTGAGACTGAAAAGCCCCTTTATGCAGCGTCTTCTTATAATACAATGCAGATTTATTAAAACAGTAACTACATTTTTATAATATTAAAGTATTAAAGTAAACAAGAAACTTAAAAAAAATGAAAATACAGATACCAAATCCAGTAAGGTTAAGACATACATTATATAATAAGTAAGAAAGTAAATCATTAAGCCCTTCTGTTATTTTGGACTACATGGGTTTAAAGAATATAAAGCTAAAGCAGAGAAACAATTTTCTTCGAAATATACATATTCCTGATTGTTCGACACAAGAATGCCTGATCTCAGACTCTTGCGTACTCCTCCAGAAAGATAGATGTTAAGAACTGCTTTAGTTGGGTACAGTTAGTGTTACTTGCGAAACGGTGAAGATTAAAGACGTTAAAGATACGTGATGCAGTGCAAACAAAGGACTTGTTAAATTTAGTGGTACGATGAAGGGGAATTTGAAGGGTGGTTTTTGTAAACCTATTATCTCTGTTATGTACCGACTCCATAGGTTTAAATGCATTATAAAGGTAGGATGGTGTCTTCAGTTCGAGAATTTTCTGCGTAGCAACAGCTACTGAGATTTCCCGACGTTCATGGAGTTTCAACCATTGTAGCTGTATGTAATAGGGTGTTATGTGTTCATCACGCCTGGCATTTGTAACGTAACGAACACATGCGTTTTGTACCCTCTGTAGGAGTGAATTATTAGAACGAGTATATCTATATCTCAAAAAAAGTTTACGGACGTAAAATTAGTATTTGGAATCTCCTTTAAAAATAAAGAATCACGTATTTTTTGTTTTTGAAAATCGAATTAATGGGGGGGGCGTGAACAGGAGTGATGATCGGGTTGAATTTTTAGAAAGACTATACCTACAGTAAATCTCAGAAACGTAGCATGTTACAGACGTAAAAATTGGTATTTGACATATCCTGAAAAAGTAAAGAAACATAGTGTAACAGGAACGCCCGTACTTCAGTTTATCGGAGAGCATGAGGAACGACAAGGCGTGTACGGCCCATGCTAAGAGAGTAAGAGAGAAGGGTAGTGAAAGAAAAATTCATGATTAAGTGGATCCTTCAGTTTATTCAATAAATAGGCAAATAATTATGTCACCTTTTATAGCTGAATTGTAGATTTGTCCCTGAGGGCGTGAAGAGGACGTCGTCCCGCGGCGGCTGCGTCGTCTTGCGGTCGGCGTCGGCGTTGTCTTCCGTCGTTGGTGTTTGTATTAGTGTTGATGACTCGAACCAGAGGCAGGAACGGGGAAATGTGGAGCTTCCACATTTGACGTCATGGGGTACTGGTGTGACACTTCCCTATGGCGAAGCACGCCGAAATAGTTCCCCCAGCAGCAAGGATAAAGTTAGAGTCACAGTTCGTATTTGGAATAATACGCAAATGAAACAATCTAGAACCTTCCGAGGTGCGGTGATCAAGCACTTCATAAAGAAAATTAAATTTATCGAGTACAGTCTCTGCACTGTACTCCACCAGCATAATACATTTGTTGAAATAAATGACAGTCCAAATTCCCGTACGTCGTGATTTTCAGATTAACACTGGCACTTAAGATCATAATGCAACACAGTTCAACGGATAGACATAGTCTTTAAATGAAATTGAGGCTGGCTAGAAATACTACCGCTGCTTTCACACAGTCTTTGAACGAAATCAATGCTGACACAGTTAATGCAAGAACACAGTCTTTAAATGAAATAAAGCTGACACAATTAATGCGAGAACACAGTTTTTAAACGAATTCAAAGCTGGCACAGTTTATGTGAGAACACAGTCTTCAAATGAATTCAAGCTGGCGAGAACACAGTCTTTAAACGAATTCAAAGCTGACACAATTAATGCAAGAACACGGTCTTTAAACGAATTCAAAGCTGGCACAGTTTATGTGAGAACACAGTCTTTAAATGAATTCAAGCTGGCGAGAACACAGTCTTTAAACGAATTCAAGGCTGACACAATTAATGCAAAAACACAGTTTTAAACGAATTCAAAGCTGGCACAGTTTATGTGAGAACACAGTCTTTAAATGAATTCAAGCTGGCGAGAACACAGTCTTTAAACGAATTCAAGGCTGACACAATTAATGCAAAAACACAGTTTTAAACGAATTCAAAGCTGGCACAGTTTATGTGAGAACACAGTCTTTAAATGAATTCAAGCTGGCGAGAACACAGTCTTTAAACGAATTCAAAGCTGGCACAGTTTATGTGAGAACACAGTCTTTAAATGAATTCAAGCTGGCGAGAACACAGTCTTTAAACGAATTCAAAGCTGGCACAGTTTATGTGAGAACACAGTCTTTAAATGAATTCAAGCTGGCGAGAACACAGTCTTTAAACGAATTCAAGGCTGACACAATTAATGCAAAAACACAGTTTTAAACGAATTCAAAGCTGGCACAGTTTATGTGAGAACACAGTCTTTAAATGAATTCAAGCTGGCGAGAACATAGTCTTTAAACGAATTCAAAGCTGGCACAGTTTATGTGAGAACACAGTCTTTAAATGAATTCAAGCTGGCGAGAACACAGTCTTTAAACGAATTCAAAGCTGACACAATTAATGCAAGAACACAGTTTTAAACGAATTCAAAGCTGGCACAGTTTATGTGAGAACACAGTCTTTAAATGAATTCAAGCTGGCGAGAACACAGTCTTTAAACGAATTCAAGGCTGACACAATTAATGCAAGAACACAGTTTTAAACGAATTCAAAACTGGCACAGTTTATGTGAGAACACAGTCTTTAAATGAATTCAAGCTGGCGAGAACACAGTCTTTAAACGAATTCAAATATACAGCCGGACCGAGAGACGAATTATGTCGCGACGTGCTTACTTGCACACACTCGTTGACTCACAGCTTACTGCCGACTCACTCCACTCTCTGCCTTCAGCACACTGCCGTCGCATACCGCACACTCTCTTTCTGCTTTACTGCAGGCTCTCTGCTTACATTCTGCCTTACCCCAGGCTGGCGACTCGCTTATATTTCGTTCATGCAGCAATGGAACACGAAGGAACCTTCTGCGTGACGTCGCTTGTCCTTGGCCGGTGTTCTGGAACGTCGCGAACTTGCTCGCAGTTCCCATTATACCTGTGCGCTCGGCGCAAGTTTTAAATGCTTACGGCCGGGTGTTAGCGAGCTTCTCTTAATAAAAGAATGAAACGTGAATGCTCGTAGGGTGTTACCGTTTCATCTCCCCCCCTGCTCGGGAAAAAGAAAATTGCTGGGCGATTTTCTTTTCGCTCATCTCCTAGTAAAGTATTTCTTGAGATTGGCCGAGTTGAAGATTCCCTCAACGTCGCTATCTGCCCTTCCTACTTCGTAGGCACCATTATCTAGTGCGGTAAGTATCCTGAAGGGTCCTATGAACAAGGGACAAAATTTGGCGTAAATTCCCTGGTCAGGGTGTGAAACTGCAGGCTTGCGTATTAATACTAGGTCATCCACTTGTAAGGGTTGTCGAAACTTGTGATGTCGTAACTTCTTTTCTCGGATTTGAGCAGCATGTCGTAATTGCCGAAGTGCCTTGGTAATGCGAGCTTGTTGGCTCACTGCTGCGTCAGGTTGATCAGGCAAAACTCGATCCCAAGGTCTGTCAGTGGTGAGGCCTTTATGTACACTCAAAGGGATGTCCTGAATAGACTCATGCATGGTGGTATTGACGATCCTTTGCATAATGGGCAGAACTTCAACCCACTTCCAATGCTGTTGTCCACAATACAATCTACAGAATCTGGCAATTTCGCGCATAACCCGTTCGGCTGGGTTGGCTTCCGGGTGTCGGATGGAGTTCATGATATGCCTTATCCCAAGTTCTTCCAGTGCAAGTTGGAATTCCATGGAGGTAAACTGACTTCCATGGTCTGTTAAGAGAAATTCCGGCTTGCCCATCTCGGGGATGATGTTTCGACGAATCCTGCGGAGAATGTTCCCGGTATTTGCCTTCTGAATTGGAAGCAACATAGTGTATTTAGAAAATGCATCTATGGTGACAACAATGTATCTGTTGGCACGTAACGCCTTGGGCAAAGGTCCATATAGGTCCATTGCGAAGATCTGGCCAGGTTTTTCAGGTATTAGAGGTCGTGGATATTCCCGGAGGAGCCTGTTATTGGGCTTGATCCTTTGGCAAATATCACAAGTCCTAATGGTGTTACGGATGTCACGGCGTAAGTATTCCCAGGTAAACCTTCCTCTAATCAGGTTTAGGACCTTGTCCGTACCGGCGTGTCCAGAAATGGAATGGCAATGCCATATAATAGCAGTCCTTATTCGAGGAGGGGCATAAATACGATCTGTTGTTCTAGCGAGGTCGACGTACTTGTGAAGTAGGCCATCATGGTAGCAAAAATTTTGAGCTATCCTAGATATACGAGGATACTCGTCGTCGTCTTGAGGGATAAATCCTTTTAAAAAACGAATCAGCTTATGGCTTAGAGGATCTCTTCCTTGAGCTTGCGCTAGATACTTTAGTCGTCGCAAGAACTCTTCGTCTTCCTCATTCATGACTTCAATCGCATGGATCGAAACCTCATCTGTCGGATTCCGACTTAATGCGTCGGCTAGGATATTTTTCCTTCCGGGCCTGTGAACAACAGTGATATCAAATTGCTGTACAAACAGCGCCCATCGGGTTATCCGTTCGCTTGTAATGTCTGACTTGAGAATAAACGTCAGTGCTTGATGATCTGTGCAAATGATCACCGGATATCCGAAGATTATTTTCTTCCAGTAAATGAGAGAATGTACTACGGCAAGGGCTTCTAACTCTGTTATCGTATAAGTCTTTTCATGGGGTCTCAACTTGCGGCTCATGAACGAGAGAAAGATGCGAACTTCAGGTTCCCTTGGATCAATTTGGAAAAGAGCTGCACCGATCCCTACGTGGCTGGCGTCACATTCAATATAAAAGGGTAGCTCGTAATTAGGATAGGCGAGTTGAACATTGTCTTTCAACATCTGTTTTGTCGCCACAAATGCTTTATCGCAGACATCAGTCCACTTCCACCTGTTGTTCTTCCTCAACAACTGCTGCAGGGGTGCTACCGTTTCAGTAAAATTAGGGCAATGCTGCGCGAAGAACTGGCAGAGGCCTAAGAATTGCCTGATGTGTTTCATTCTTGTGGGTTTAGGAAATTCTAGAATACATTGAATCTTAGCCGGATTGGGCTTGATCCCATTCCCTCCAATAAGATGGCCTAAAAACAAAACTTCAGTTTTGAAAAACAGGCTTTTCTTGGCGTTAATTTTAAAGTTCTTGGTCTGTAATTCCTCCAACACCTTATGAACATCTCGCACATGTTGTTCCAGGGACTCGGACGCGATGATGATATCGTCCACATAAATGTGGTGATTGCCTTTACTTCATCGGAGAGTTGTTCCTCTAAGGCTCTGATAAGAACTGCACCAGAGTTCTTAATGCCAAAAGGGAGTCTATTAAAGGCATAAGTGACATTATCAAAGATGAATCCGGTAAATTTCCGACTATCTTCATCCAATAAAATGTGAAAATATGAAGAAGCCATGTCCATAGCAGAAAATACTTTCATGTTATGAAATCTCCTAATTACATCCCGGAGTAGGGGAGGGTGGTCATATTCTAGCACAAGCCTATCGTTCAAAGCCCTCGCATCGAGGCATATGCGCAGATTACCATTTGGTTTTCTTACTATAGCCAGAGGATTAATGTAAGGTGTGACGCATTTTGATATGATTCCATCATTCTCCATCTGTTTAATGATGACCCGTGCTTCTTCCAAGTACTTCATGGGTATCGGATAAGGCCGTTTCTTATAAGGTGATGTGTCAGTAACATCTAAGTGGTGCTTGAAACCCTTAATGACTCCAGGTTTCTCAGAAAATACATCTGGAAACTTCTTAAAAAGCTCTTGGATTGCCTTTATTACTTTATCATCATCGTAATCTGGGCTTTCAGCTACATTGGCGTAAAGCGTGAAGTTGTAGTGGTCCTCGTTAAACTCATCACCGATAATGGACGCCATCTGGTCCTCTACGG
The DNA here is from genome assembly GCF_040414725.1 of Anabrus simplex. NCBI lineage: Eukaryota > Metazoa > Arthropoda > Insecta > Orthoptera > Tettigoniidae > Anabrus > Anabrus simplex. Next base: position 194,894,086 of record NC_090271.1, on the reverse strand, counting down.
ATCCCACTTCCTCGGGTCGCCCCTCTTCGTGGACGCTTTCTTCGACAGGCGGAGCCTCGCTCATCTTGCCTTCTACTATGCCCACCGGGGTCTCACATTCCGGATTCTTCACGTCATTATAAGTAACCAACTGTAGCCCTACAGATTCGACGTGAAAAAATTTAATCACATTAGCGGGATAATCAATGATTCCCCCATGTTGAATGAGAAAGTCTGATCCAAGAATTAAGTCAAATTTCATTTGCGTCAAGATCAAAAATAGATGTTGGAACTTAACACCACCAATTTCTAACTCAAGAAACGCTTGGAATTTGCATTTAATAGCTTTGTCAGGAACTATGCCTTTAACCTTAACTTGAGCAACCGGCAAGATAGAGATGTAGGTCGTCTCCTGCGCCACATCTATTAATTTCTGCGAAATTAGTGAGGCTTGCGATCCCGAGTCTACTAGAGAGTGGACAATCATATTGCCTAACTTAATGATAATGATCGGTAAGCCGCGTTGTATCTGAGGCTGTCGTGGTGTTGAATCCTCATATAGTAAATCTGCATCCTCTAAATACCAATGGTTATTGAGTGCGCTACATACTACTTCTCCTCCCTCCGGGTTTTCAGGCAGTCTCTTTATTATTTCGACAAAGTTTTTTTTTTTGTACCCGTAGCTCTTGGATCCATTTCCGTTCTCTCATTTCTTCTCTGTATCTCTGCCTGGTATTCCAAAGAAGCTGCTCCAGGTAAGCCCTCTTCCCTGTTCTTATTCCTTACATATTCCGTAGTCTCTCTCCAACGTTTCTCTAATTCTTCCCGCTGGGAGTTTCTATTATCATTGGGTTGATTAGCTGCCTGCCTCCATGAAGGTCCAGGTTGAAACTTAGCCCTCCCTTCGTAGGGGCGATTCCTAGATCTTCTATACCGAAACGGAATATCTCGGCGAGTTTCTCTTTCTTCTCGCGGTTCTGGATTTACTTGAACTGGAGTTTTCATTTCCGTAAAGTTGGTTGTAGTTTCTTTGGTTCGACCTGCTTTTGCTGCGCTCTGAGTGTGCGCAGTATCGAGTTTCCTCAGGACATCATCGAGCTGCTCCAAGTCCTGGACGTTTGCTGCCACCAATATTTCCTGAACATTTGGTGGAAATTGCAGCGTTATGACCTGAATAAGTTCTTGCTCCGGTAAAGGAGGGTCGAAAAACTGCATTTTTTTAAGCTGAGATATGAGATAATCTGAATATCGCGAGGAATTGACGGACGTGTTATACTTTCTAGAGTATAATTGAAGTTTTATCAGGTGCTGAGCCTCAGCACTCCAAAATCGTCTAAGTAAGGCTTCCTTAAATTCTTCGTAAGTGTTAATACTGAATTTAAAAGCGGTAAACCACATTAACGCCTTGCCTTCTAACAATCGAGATGCTATTCGTAAACGACGGTCGGTCTTAACGTGATTTTCTTGAAAGAATTCTTCGAGGTTGAGGAGAAACTCCTTAGCAGTATACTCCTCCTTTCCCGAAAATTTGGCTGGTTTTTCCTCAGTTATTTTAAAAATTGTGGAAACATTCATGGATTCTCCACTAGTGTTGTGAAGGCTAGATGATGAAACATCCTGTTCGATTTGCGATACTTTGCTGTTGAGAGCTTCTATACCCCCTTGGAGTTCAAGTTTTAGGGTTTTAATTTTCCCCTGTACGGAATTCTCAATTTCCTTGACCTCCTTCTCTATGTCGGTCTTGACTTCTGCTACATCGCGACAGATACGAGTAATCTGCGTGTGAGCATTATCTAACTGAGTCTTGACACGTTTATCGGCCTCCTCTTGCTGACTTTTCAGAAGAGTAATTTCGTTTCCCAACTTCATGAAATTATTTTTAACAGATTCATGAAGTTTGTCTTGAATAGACGCGATTTTAGTTTGCGCAAGAGATAATTGAGCATGGGACTCTTGAAATTCTTCCTTTAAGCTTTCTACTTCTTTAAGGACTTCCTGAGAAGAAGACGGGAAAGCAAGTTTTAAGTCCTCCGCCACTTGTGTTTTTATATCTTGCTTAATGGTTTCTAAGTCACGTGTTAATCTTTCATTTATTTCCGTAAACTTAGAATCCATTCTTTTGTTAGATTCTTTAAATCTTTTTTCAATTTCGGCACCTGCACTATTGAGCCTACGTTCCAAATTATTATTAACTTCCGCAAATTTTTGATCAACAGATTCTGTCAATTTTACAATGTTGGCATCATTAGCTTCCCTTAGTTGAGTGATACTACGATTAGTTGCTTCATTAGCCTCCCTTAGTTTAGTGATACTACGATTAGTTGCTTCATTAGCCTCCCTAAGTTGAGTGATACTACGATTAGTTGCTTCATTAGCCTCCCTAAGTTGACCTATACTAGCCTTAGTGGCTTCCAGGGTCGCGTTAGATTCTTTAAGTTGAGCTCCTAAAGTATTGTTAGATTCTTTAAGTTGAGCTCCTAAAGTGTTATTAGATTCAGCAATCCTACGCCCGAGATTAGTGTTACTTTCCGTAATCCTGTCATTTAGACTGATTTTTAAAGCCTCAATGGCAGCTAGTATATTTTCCATATTAATGTCGTTATTTTCACAAAATGCAGAAAATACAATCATTCACCTCATACGTAAAATCACCATTATTGTCCAATGGTAAAGTTCAAAATTTCACCAACACAAAATATCAAACACTTGTGCATAAAATTAAATGTCACCATTATTGTCCAATGGTAAAGTTCAAAATTTCACCAACACAAAATATCAAACACTTGTGCATAAAATTAAATATCACCATTATTGTCCAATGGTAAAGTTCAAAATTTCACCAACATAAATATCAAAATTTATATAAGCCTGTGCATGAATATTATGCCTGAAATGTTTTACATAGCAAGAGAAAGAGAAAAATAATCACTTGTGCCATAAACTTGATCAGAGTTCTGTGCCAAAAGTTTAAAATTTCGTCAAAGTCATTGAATTGAACTTCGTAAAATTTTAACATATTCACTGAACTGGAATTAACGTACGTACTATGCACTTTTATTTGAATTGGTAAGTTAAGATATCACTGATTTCAAAGTTAATTTTTATCACTTTACTCTCTTTAATCTGGCCCCAACGTCACGGGTGCCACTATTCACTACCTTCTCTCTGTAACAGGAACGCCCGTACTTCAGTTTATCGGAGAGCATGAGGAACGACAAGGCGTGTACGGCCCATGCTAAGAGAGTAAGAGAGAAGGGTAGTGAAAGAAAAATTCATGATTAAGTGGATCCTTCAGTTTATTCAATAAATAGGCAAATAATTATGTCACCTTTTATAGCTGAATTGTAGATTTGTCCCTGAGGGCGTGAAGAGGACGTCGTCCCGCGGCGGCTGCGTCGTCTTGCGGTCGGCGTCGGTGTTGTCTTCCGTCGTTGGTGTTTGTATTAGTGTTGATGACTCGAACCAGAGGCAGGAACGGGGAAATGTGGAGCTTCCACATTTGACGTCATGGGGTACTGGTGTGACACTTCCCTATGGCGAAGCACGCCGAAATAGTTCCCCCAGCAGCAAGGATAAAGTTAGAGTCACAGTTCGTATTTGGAATAATACGCAAATGAAACAATCTAGAACCTTCCGAGGTGCGGTGATCAAGCACTTCATAAAGAAAATTAAATTTATCGAGTACAGTCTCTGCACTGTACTCCACCAGCATAATACATTTGTTGAAATAAATGACAGTCCAAATTCCCGTACGTCGTGATTTTCAGATTAACACTGGCACTTAAGATCATAATGCAACACAGTTCAACGGATAGACATAGTCTTTAAATGAAATTGAGGCTGGCTAGAAATACTACCGCTGCTTTCACACAGTCTTTGAACGAAATCAATGCTGACACAGTTAATGCAAGAACACAGTCTTTAAATGAAATAAAGCTGACACAATTAATGCGAGAACACAGTTTTTAAACGAATTCAAAGCTGGCACAGTTTATGTGAGAACACAGTCTTTAAATGAATTCAAGCTGGCGAGAACACAGTCTTTAAACGAATTCAAAGCTGACACAATTAATGCAAGAACACGGTCTTTAAACGAATTCAAAGCTGGCACAGTTTATGTGAGAACACAGTCTTTAAATGAATTCAAGCTGGCGAGAACACAGTCTTTAAACGAATTCAAGGCTGACACAATTAATGCAAAAACACAGTTTTAAACGAATTCAAAGCTGGCACAGTTTATGCGAGAACACAGTCTTTAAATGAATTCAAGCTGGCGAGAACACAGTCTTTAAACGAATTCAAGGCTGACACAATTAATGCAAAAACACAGTTTTAAACGAATTCAAAGCTGGCACAGTTTATGTGAGAACACAGTCTTTAAATGAATTCAAGCTGGCGAGAACACAGTCTTTAAACGAATTCAAAGCTGGCACAGTTTATGTGAGAACACAGTCTTTAAATGAATTCAAGCTGGCGAGAACACAGTCTTTAAACGAATTCAAAGCTGGCACAGTTTATGTGAGAACACAGTCTTTAAATGAATTCAAGCTGGCGAGAACACAGTCTTTAAACGAATTCAAGGCTGACACAATTAATGCAAAAACACAGTTTTAAACGAATTCAAAGCTGGCACAGTTTATGTGAGAACACAGTCTTTAAATGAATTCAAGCTGGCGAGAACACAGTCTTTAAACGAATTCAAAGCTGGCACAGTTTATGTGAGAACACAGTCTTTAAATGAATTCAAGCTGGCGAGAACACAGTCTTTAAACGAATTCAAAGCTGACACAATTAATGCAAGAACACAGTTTTAAACGAATTCAAAGCTGGCACAGTTTATGTGAGAACACAGTCTTTAAATGAATTCAAGCTGGCGAGAACACAGTCTTTAAACGAATTCAAGGCTGACACAATTAATGCAAGAACACAGTTTTAAACGAATTCAAAACTGGCACAGTTTATGTGAGAACACAGTCTTTAAATGAATTCAAGCTGGCGAGAACACAGTCTTTAAACGAATTCAAATATACAGCCGGACCGAGAGACGAATTATGTCGCGACGTGCTTACTTGCACACACTCGTTGACTCACAGCTTACTGCCGACTCACTCCACTCTCTGCCTTCAGCACACTGCCGTCGCATACCGCACACTCTCTTTCTGCTTTACTGCAGGCTCTCTGCTTACATTCTGCCTTACCCCAGGCTGGCGACTCGCTTATATTTCGTTCATGCAGCAATGGAACACGAAGGAACCTTCTGCGTGACGTCGCTTGTCCTTGGCCGGTGTTCTGGAACGTCGCGAACTTGCTCGCAGTTCCCATTATGCCTGTGCGCTCGGCGCAAGTTTTAAATGCTTACGGCCGGGTGTTAGTGAGCTTCTCTTAATAAAAGAATGAAACGTGAATGCTCGTAGGGTGTTACCGTTTCAATAGATAATTCGCATTCGGAAAATCCACTTAAGGGAAATAAAAAGGGGGTGAATTTTTAAAATGAGCATATCTACAGTATATCTAAAAAATAACATGTTACAGAAGTAAAAACTGGTATTTGGAATCTCCTTTTAAAATAAAGAAATACGTTTTGTTTTTAGTTTTCGAATATCCACTTAGGGGCTGGGGGATGAAAGAATTGAAAAACTAGTAAATTATTTGTATGAGGATTTATATATCTCAAAAACTAAATATGTTGCAGACGCGAAAATTGGTATTTGGAATCTCCTTTAAAAGTAAAGGAACACGTATTCCTTTGATTTCGGAAAATCTAATTAGGGACGGGTGGTGAAGGAATTGAATAATTAATTGAATTCTTTGTATGAGTGTACTTATATCTAATAAAAACTAAATTTTTTAAAGACATGAAAATTGGTATTTGGAATCTCCTTTTAAAAAATGAAACACTCATAGTGGGGGGAAATCAACCTGGAGGTGAAAAGGAGTTGAAATTCTTTTATGAGGACACAATATATATCTCAAAAACTAAAGATGTTACAGTCGTGATGATTGGTTTTTTATATCTCTTTTATAAATAAACACGTATTTTTTGTTTTCGGAAAATTCACTTACGGGGGGAGGGTGAAAGGAAGAGAAAAATTTGAATTATTTTTATGAAAATACTAATATCTCAAAAAATCTAAGGTTACAGGCATGAAAAGTGATATTTGCAATTTCCTTTAAAAAAAGAAGAAAGAAGTTGGTGGGATGAAAACAGAGTTGATTTTTTATGAGGATACTTATATCTCAAAAACTGAAGATGTTAAAGACATGAAAATTTGTATTTGGAATCTTCTCTCAAAGTAAAGAAACACGTATTATTTTGTTTTCTTAAAATCCACTTAGGGGGGAGGGTGATGAATTGAAAATTTAGTTGAATCCTCTGTATGAGGATACTTGATCTCAAAAAATAAAGATGTTACAGACGTGACAATTGGTATTTGGAATCTCCTTTCGAAATAAAGAAACACGTCTTCTTTTGTTTCCGAAAAGATGAAAGATTGAAAATTTTCTTGAATTATATGTATGAGGATACTTATATATATAAAGCTAAAGGTGTTCCAGACGTGAATGTTGGTGTTTGGAATCTCCTTTTTTTAAAAAGAAGCACGTAGTTTTGTGTTTTCGGAAAATCGACTTAAGGCGGGGGGTAGTGTGATAATAAATAATGAAGGAGTTGAGTTTTCTTTTTAAGAGGATACTTATAAAACTTAAGATGTTACAGATGTGAAAATTGGTATTTTGAATCTACTTTAAAAATAAAGAAACACGTATGTTTTATTTACGGAAAGTTCACTTAAGGGGGAGGGGGTGGAAAGGATGTTGAATTCTTTTTAAGAGGATACTAATCTCAAAAACTGATGTTTTTGATGTTACACACGTGAAAGTTGGTATTTTGAATCTCCTTTTAAAAATGAAGAAACGCGTATTTTTTTATTTTCGTAAAATCCACTTAACGGGCTGAAAAGAACTGAAAAAGCGGATGAATTTTTAAAATGAATACTGGTATATTCACAGTATATATAAAAATCTTAACATGTTACAGACATGAAAGTTGGTATTTCGAAAGTCCTTTAAAAATACAGAAGCACGTATTTTTGGTTTTCAGAAAAGGCACTAAACGGGGGTGTAAAGAAGTGAAAAAATAGGCAAGAATTTTGGGGGACGATCAACCTGGAGGGGGGGGGGTTAAAAGGATTTGAATTTCTTTTATGAGGACACGATATATAACTCAACAACTAAATATGTTGCAGTCGTGATGATTGGTATTTTAAAGCTCCTTTATAAATAAAGAGACACGTATTCTTTCGCTTTCGAAAAATTCACTTAAGGGAAGAGGGTGAAAGGAAGTGAAAAAAATGGCAAAAATTTTATTGGAACACTTATATCTCAAAAAGCCGAAGGTTACAGGCGTTAAAATTGGTATTTTCAATCTCCTTTAAAAATAAAGAAACACGCATTTTGTTCTTTGTGGGGGGGGGGGGCAGGAAAAAAACAACTTACAATTTAGGTTGGTGGGGTGAAAAATGAGTTCGATGTTTTATGAGGATGCTTATATCTCTAAACTGAATATGTTACAGACGTGAATATTACTATTTGGAATCCCCTTTAAAATAAATATGTGTTTTTTTAATTTCGTAAGATCCACTTAGGTGGGATGTGGGTGGTACTGATAAAAGGTTGAATTCTTTTTATGAGGATGCTTATATCTCAAAACTGAAGATGTTACAGGCTTTGAAATAGATATTTGTAATCTCCTTTAAAAATAAAGAAACATGCTTTCTTTCCTTTTCGACTTGGGAGAAGACTGTTTCTCACATGTACAGTTCTATGTCGCATGGTCATCTTAGCCCCAAAAGGCAATACCACAAGCGTTGTTTACAAAGAGTTTTGGGGATAAATGACACTCCATTTTTCGGTGAGTTTTTATACTTTAGGGATTTTCAGATGTCTTAGTACAGTACCGAGGAACGTTTACTTTGATCATATTATAAAATCAACGCGAGCAAAGCTGCGGGAAACTTCTAATATTTAATATAGTTTTAAATTCTTACATTGCAATTATCTCAGAAATACTACTTTTGAAACCGTGGTCCTCTCCTTCCCAAGGTGCGATGTATCATCATCATCATCATCATCATCATCACCACCATCATCATCATGTCCCACTCGTTGGTCTTCGGTTCAGAGGGTTCCGTGTTCGATTCCCGGCTGGCTCGGAGATTTTAACCTTCATTGGTTAATTCCGGTGGCTAGGAGACTGGGTGTTTGTGCTGTCCCCAACATCCCTGAAACTCACACACCACACATAACACTATCATCCACCACAATAACACGTATTTACCTACACATGGCAGATGTCGCCCACCCTCATCGGAGGGTCTGCGTTAAAGGGATGCACTCGGCTAGAAATAGCCACACTAAATTATTATTATCATTATTATTATTATTATTATTATTATTATTATTATTATTATTGTACTGGGAGGTACACCTCAACACCGCTCATTTAAAATAACCGCCCTAATAAACTCCTCTATTGATCAAGAGGTGAAACTGATATTATATGAAGTTGAAACTTTAATCAGAAGATGTCAGCACTGAAATATTAAGTAACTGTGTTGTTGTGAAGTTTCCTAAACTGATTGAATTTTTCCTGGTTTTGTTTGTTATACATCGAGAAGTTTGGAAATTTTTCCACAGACGTCACTGCCAAAAACTTCGATCATGCACTCTGGTGCAAGGTGGAAGAACTTATAACTTAAAGAAGTTTCATATTCCTAAGTTTTCCATAACTGAATCTAAGTTCATTTATTTTTGGGTTGGCAACATTTCCTTTTCTTTCCGCTAGTTTTGAATCTGGCTAATGAAAAATTTTTCAACCTATCACACGCTTCTTGTTCGATTTTGAGTGTAACTTTTGAAATTAACCAATAAAATTGAGAGGGTGTGTACGGATTAGCCCGGAATCCTCTCGAACCTTCCTGAGGGTATATAAGTTGCGGCTTTTCGGGTTTCCTTGCCAATTGATCATCGTCCTTCTCTGTGTGTGTTAAGGCAGGAGGCAGGGCCGCCTCTTTCTTCGGCCAGCAGAACATCTATAAGGTAATGGCCACATAAATTCTATCTTTCTTGCTGTATCCGCTAATTAATCTGAGCGGAAGGTCCGAAACTTTAATTATGTAACAATACTTTTCTAAAATGTAATTTTCTTTCGGATAAGGTAAAAACTTCATAAAATCTTTAATTGTAAATCGGGGATAGAGAATGAGTTACCCTCTCGAGCTCCCCTTCATCTTGAGTTAAGGTGTCTGCGTTTTAGCAACCTTTTCTTTTTCCTGTAATGTTTTAACGTTATTTCCATTCGAGTCACCTCAGTAGTTTGGGAATAGCCTCTGTTTCATCGGCCGAGAGCCCTATAGGTTTTAATATTTCATTATCTGGAGCGCAGTGTTCGCCTCCATTCAGTTTGTGTTCGGGCCGTTTATTTATCCTGTTCTTTTTCTCAAAGGCCCTGTAGGTTGGGTACGAGATAACTCTGTGTAATAATATTTCCATTTGTAAATAGTGCCTTGAGGGGCCCGGGATTGTCAGATTTTCATGTGATGTTGCCTTGAGTAGGCTGGGAAAACTGAGAGCCTGTTAGCTCTTTTTCAAAGTTTTGTAACGGTAAAGTGTGCCTTTGGGAGGCTAGATATTGTAATTTAGGGAGCAAGTGCTCTTGAATTAGGGGATTTCTGCCCTTAACTAAATAATACCACTTTCAATTGTAAATTTGTAACCTAGGGGCTTGTAGCTCAGAATTGTCAAGGTCTAAATCTTGAATTTTCCAATTTATGAAATTATCGTTGTACCTGATGTTTCATTGTTATGTTTGTTCGGTGAAAAATTGTTAAGTTAAAAGTTCTAAAAGAAATATACGGTAACCTTCAGTTCAAGTTTTAAGTTAATTTTGATATTGTAGATAGACCCATTCACCCCGGCATCTTCTTTAACCCCTTTCTGCTCCACGGGTATCCCCGTAACAATTATTGTTATCATCTCCGTGGTTAACTGTTTAGCACTCTGGCCTATGGTCCGACGCTATCTTCATTGGTGAAATCCTCTGGCTCGGTGGCTGGGTGTGTTTGGCGTTTTCAGCATTAAAATTACTCTTAGATAGGGACTCATCCTCAAAGACGCGCAGGTTGCTCATGGATGTCAATTTGAAAGACCTGCGCCAGGTCTCTCCGTAGGTCATATGCAATTATTCTCATCGTCATTATCATCATAGGCATTCACTTTTTGGTTAGTAGGTTATAACAACATTGTTTTCAGAGTACATCAAGTTCGCTGATTATGGACTGTTAGATGGAATAATAAGTAATATAGTGAACCCATGACCATTGAGTCATAAGGAACCAGAGTCCTATATTTACTACATGAGACACCGTTCAATTCCAGCGCACCAGATTATGAGGAGCCCTAGTTGCATTTTTTATTTTTCACCAGAGGCAGCACGTGGAGAAATTCCATCCCCTGGTCCATGCAGTTTGGACAGCCAAAGTAGGGGACTCCCTGTAGGGGTGAAGTACAGTGGGGACTTCGAGGGCCCTGGGACCGCTACGGTAGCTGTGAAGGCCCTTCAGGAACTCTGAAAAGTGGTGGGAAAAGGGGGCTCTTGTTAAGACGCAGCAGGTCGTTATGCTACTTAGGTTCCAAAATGGGTTTTAAAAAAAGTAAATAAATGCAATGTAAATTTTAATCTTATACCAGTTGCATAGTATTATTTGAAGTAATTCCACATACTGTATATGAGTTGACTATGTTTGTAAGCATAGAAGATATTATAAGTAGAATTTTGTAAACAATATAAATTTATTAAGGATGATCTGTTTGTTTAATAGAAAAAAATGTTAGCATAAATTGTATAATATTGTATTCTAGAAAAAAAATTCTTCTCTTGTTAATTTAAAATTTAGTGCTTGACAATAATGTATTTTAGTGTACCATTTGCTACCGATGTAGACACCTCATTTGCAAATAAAGAGATATTGATTTGATTTGATATTCTCATTCTCACGCAATAGAAATTACGTCACCCACACGGGTAGAATGTACAGGGATACAGACTACTTTGGCGTGGAACTATTTCAGCTGAAATTCCGTTTTAAGGAGAATTGGCGATGAAACTGCCGTGGTAAACGTCAGGAGTGCGTAAATGAAACAATTTTGTTGTTTAGTAGTGAAGATTTTAGGCCGCTAAGTACTCCAAGAAGGAAAATTTCCGAAAAGATGCCCCTGTTTGTTTAAACTCTGTTACATCGACCAAAGTATAGTGGCTAGCTTATGAGTTAATGTAAAGACTCAAATTTGTTAACAGAACCCTTTTATGCTTAACATCAGCACCGCTACTAAACTAAACAATTAAGTATTATTTCAGAATCAGCCCTAATTACATTTTTTGTGAGGTAAAACTATGTCAGTAAACTTTTGGCGGTAAATGCAAATAGCATGGGAGTGGGAGAAAAGTTTATTAAATCACGCCGCACCATTTGCGATTCCCCATTGTGTCCAATGAATCTGAGGCGACTCGACGCATTTCAGAGGAACATTGCAAAAGATAGGTTTGGCCGAAGGTGGCTGTAACATCATCTCCAAATGAAGATACGTTAAAAGGTAAATGACGGTATTCCAAATGTGGAATCACCATTCATATTCAGGGTCAGGCAACAGACGGCCATTCAAATGCCGAAATTCTGCAGTTGAAGTAGTAAATATAGTTGGTGTATTGTAAAGTACTGCGTGTGTGGATCGGTGGTTCGACAAACGTGTTCGATCCGTGCAAGGAAGAACCGTGTGAAGGGCATTTACATTTATTTATGTGTCATTATTTTCAGATGAAGGATATCAATCCTAAACATTACACCCAGGATAGGAATCCTGATGAAAGGAAACGTATGTTTTGTAAAAGCCACTACCTGTTGGGATGGCTAGATAAAATATTGAGAGAGGCTGATGGGCGGCCACGTACGACTCGCAGGTATGTAAGCTACCCTTTGTAAAGTGCCTTTGTTTATTTCATTATATCACCATTTTATTTGTGTATATGTGACGCACTTTGGTCACTCTTTTATTTCGTGGTAATGTCAGAATTGTGCGACGAAAGATCATTTTTATGTTTCCACGAAACTATCGTGTGACATGTTGTACAATAGGAGATTTGATGGTTGTAAAAACGAATGTACTGAAATGAAATGTCGTATGGCTTTTAGTGCCGGGATATCCCAGGAGGGGTTCGGCTCGTCAGGTGCTGGTCTTTCTATTTGACTCCCGTAGGCGACCTGCGCGTCGTGATGATGATGATGATGATGAAGACAACACATACACCCAGCCCCCGTGCCTTTGGAATTAACCAATTAAGGTTAAAATTCCCGACCCGGCCGGGAATCGAACCCAGGACCCTCTGAACCGAAGACCAGTACGCTGACCGTTCAGCCAACGAGTCGAACAACGAATGTACTGTAATATGTAGAGTGGGGTGTCATTTCCGTACGTTTATTCCTATATCTGTTGTTTGCCCAAATTAAAATATTAATTTATCACGAAATTCTGTTCTGTGTAAAGATGGAATTCCCGTAAGTGTAATAAGTGATTTACGATTTAAAGCGATCGTGTAGTAATGATGGGACGCCAGCTGATGCGGAGCGTGCACCAAAATGTGGTCACAGCTATAGAATTTGTCGTGGAATGTACGAGGAGAAACTGGCGTGTGATTTGTGTGTAAAGGAAGTGTTACTCCAAATGTCTATTAAAATATGTGTAGAATTGGTGAGGAGAAAATAACGGTAAAATTTTATAAGTCAAGTTGCGAGTTTCGGTTTTGAAATATTTTTGTTGTCAGACTCAGACATGCCAGGAGAGATGGTTAGTTTGTCACAGATTGTTTTATGTAACAGCATAGTGGATCGCGTAAGAGAGATATTTCGTATTATTTCTGTGTAGAGAATTTGATATAGCAAGTGGTTCATGTCTTGCAGAGTTAGGAGGAAATGTGGCTCAGTTGCTTGAAATCCTGCAGTGTTGAAGTGAAGTTTGTTGCCGAGATTTTCATTGTAGGGAACCCGAAGATTTATTTGTGTATTTAATGGTATGGGAATAGGGTCATTCCATAGTTAGGATCGCACTTGAAACCGTAGGACGTGGTGGCTAGGAACATTTTATGTGACGTTTTAAACAAAATCTTTTCGCATGTTCTGTACTGGGTAAGTAGTATCTTTCACGCGATTTGCCGACGAGGCAAGATTTCTTTTTGATTCAGTTATAGGAGATAACGCGTTTACTTTCATAGAGATAGGGAAGGATCTTCCTTCCAGGTAGAGCGACCACCTATTTAGGCGAGCGAGCCAGTTCACTTGTCAGAAAGATATTGTAACTGAGATTTTGTCATTTATAATAAATGTTTGAAAATACATTTCATTACTTAATAAGAGAATCGTTTGATAGAGGACTTTAGATTCATTATAAGTGCGACGGAAATGATACGATGTTGTGTTATGTTGTAGAGAACTATTTCCAGGGGTGTCAGAATTTGCGAATCTAGTAATTTTGCTTCGTGTTGTTGAGGATTGTCCAAGGTCCTGCGGTTTTTAAAATTTGAATATCACGATAGCTCGTCAATCCATAGAGTTCGTGATAGATGGGGTGTTGTTGTTGTTGGTTTCCAAGGCACAAGGGTAGATTTGTGTGGTATGAGTTCATGCCTGTGGAGCATATGGTGGTACAGTAATCCATCCACCCTAGAATTTGGGTGAGGTGCATTACGACACTTGAGTCTCATCAGCATGAAATAATATCAGCAGGCGGTGTCGGAGTTAGTCCAAGGGATAACCGTAGAAGTTATAAGTGTTTAACATGTGTTGTTCATTTTGTATTTCGTGTAATTTATGTAAATTGTAGGATTTAAGGTTAGGATTATCCAAGCTAATATCTCAATAATTAATATATATAATTATTAGTGTTATAACGTAAACTTGTTGAGTGGCATAATGAAATAAGCAAGTGGTACGGGTAGTTATGACCATGTCTTTCGTATTACAACTGCGAAACAAGAAAGCTGTGAGGATAAATAGAGACAAATAATTTATTTTAAAGAAATGTTTCTGGTAAACATGTCCAAGTGATAAGGAAAATTTAATTGAAAGAGGTAGGGAGTCTAAAGGATCCACTTCGTCCGGGATAGGCAAACTTGTTGTTAATTAGGATTATGGTATTACTTCATTTATTAAATTCAGTGAAACCGTATTTTAAAAATTAGCTCAAAACCAAGTGACTAACATGAAAATGAATTCTGGAAATCTTAGTTTTATTTGCTGGAAAAATTTAACTTAACGATTCGGGGGACATATCCGACAGTAAGGGATTTTACTGCCACAAGTGTTGTGAGCGTTTGTTGTTGCTGTTGTTTATTTTATTTTGGCTTGTTCAGCACCAAATGTGCTGGGGATTTACTAACGTGAAAACCTTGGTCATCAACTACTTTAACTTATATGTGGTTAGCCTTCAGCCTAGAAATTTGGATTGTCATGGGGTCATCAACCTCCATAACTTAGTGACTTAGATTAGGCTCATCTGCCATTATAGCAGCATTATTCTTGCAGTCATCATCCACAATGACTTTAAAGTAAATCGCAGAGTTAGATGTCGGTCCATGACATAGTCGCAGGTCACATCGATTCAATTAAGGGTCCATACCGTACAACCACTGTGTGGCACATACGACTGAACAGCCTAAATTAAAGAGTCCACAGCTCGTGTTGCGGGGGCTGGATTATCACGAATTATTATGGTGGTGCAGGCAGTCTAATATGGAAGCCGATCTTAGGGATCTCCAGACATTCTTTATTTTATTCTTAAATGAATACAGTGGTTTATAGTAAGGATACCCATCAGGCACTTCAGTTAAGGTTTCTAAAGCCAGCGTCTCTGATCATCGTTGTTCTTTATTCCTTTGTTTCAAATGGACAGGTATGAGTTCGTAGATCAGCTGCTATGAAATGTCACAAGTTTTCAGATTTCGTTTCAAATGGTCAATAAACCTAAACCTTTAAGTTAAGAAGTCATCGAGTTCACTCATTGTAGACATTAGTTTTAAATGACTGAAACTCACCTCTTACCTAAACAAGTGACGAAGAACCCGTAAACGACCCAAGAGAAAGATCTCATGCCGATCGCTGATAGGCAAGGAAGGTCCGTATCCTTCGAAAGGCCTTAAAGGGTTCAATACAGACAGATAGAAACATAGATGAGCGGGTTTTCTTGGAGGAAACTGAGATTCAAATCTTAGAATTTGTATTTCCAGACAGCATCCTCTTGGAAAAGAGTGAGATAAGCTATTTTCTTTAGTTGAATAAGATAGTTTCAAGGGCCAGATACCGAATAAATTTCAAGATCCCAATCAAGTGCCCACTCCACCAGCCGATCTGTGCATTAAGTGACCACCCGGTAAATAAATCATAAGATCCGAAATGTAATACAATACTGATAGCAAACAATTCGTACACGCCGGGCTAAGTGGCTCAAAAGTTTGGCCCATCGAACCCAAGTTGATGATCCCACATCAGTTCGAATTTAAAAGTCCAAATACGCTAGAATCACATCGGTTGATTCACTGGTTCGAAAAAAGAAGTCATGCGGGACCACGTTCCGGCACCTCTGCGTCTCCGAAAAACGTAACCATCTGCAGTGGGATGTAATAAACCAATAACATTTTTTTTTTATTCGCAAACGTAGAGACCTCCCTCCTGACATTACGTCTGACCTCGATACTGAGGACAGCATAAACGGTGACGCAGTACAAACTGCTTATTAATTATTTGCCAATGTGTCAGTAATGAAACACATGCCAGTACTCATAACATTCAGTCCAATATGTGACTAGTCTTCCTCCAAAAGCTCTCTATGGGCCAAGTCTATGTCTTATTTTTCTAAATGGCCGAATGAACATGATCTAGGACTGGCCAGACGAGGGCTTGTACAATGGCTACATGTTGATGATCATAAGGCCTAGACAGGTAGACTGAAAAGGGTGAGTATACCGTAGGCAGTCATAAACCACTAGAATCCAATTAATGTACAACTAACACCTCGTACGGTTCATCACATGAAGTGGCTAAGAATGGTTTTACTAGCGTCGCTCATGCCTCGGCTACGTTCAAATTGTCGAAGCAAAAATTGAGACCGAAGCAGATCGATAAAAGTAATAACCTTGTTCCAGTCCAGACGAGAGGACACAGTGCACTGTAAACACCCTCTCTTACGAGAGATGGATATGAGCTTATAATATCCGTTACCACATGTTTGCCTGTGGTCTCTACCAGCAATCTGGGATGACATATAAAGCCAGTTCAATATCAAAAATATTTTTTTAATGATTCCAGCGCATTTATTAAAATGGTTCAACAGCATTGTTTTTCTCAATGTTAACAGCTCTCGATGGTACTGCTGAGAGGAAACGGAGTCCAGAAATACTTCGTTCTAACCTAATGCTGAGAATAGACATCCTAATAACACGAGTATTATTCTAGATTAGGATCAGATTACATTACATTAGTTTAGATTCTGCTAGTCCGTCTCCTTGGCTGAGTGATCAGCGTTGAAGCCATCGGTTCAGCGGGTCCGGGTTAGATTCCCGCCCGGGTCTTTTAATCGTGTGTGATTAATTCTTTTGACTCGGGGACTAGTGTTTGTGTCTGTCCCAACACCGTCTTCATATCCAGACAACACACTACATTACCAACTACCACAGAAACACGCAACAGTGATTGCATCCCTCCACATATGGGCGGTGTCAGGAAGAGAATCCGATCGTAAAACAGGGTGAAATCCACAAATGTGTGGCACAATTTACACCCGCGACCCCACAGATGTGAGAAAAGCGGTAGAAAGACAATATTAGATCCTGCTAGATTAGAAGTTCATACTCGTGACGGGCTGTCTAATGGAAAGAAAACAATACGTGTCTACTTTAGCCAGTCAGTGCTAAAAGAATGTTTTAGATTTCGTTTTTATGTTATACTTTAAAGGTCACCCTAACTCTTATAAAACTACGACTGCGATAGGATAGGTGTAGGTCTGGAAAGGCGGCGGCCGTGGCGTTAATTAAGGTACAACCTCGGCATTTGCTAGGTTGAAAATACGAAATCACAGAAAAAAACTCTTCCGAGCTAACGAGCCCATCACCACCTAAATGCAAGGTTACAGCTACAAGAACCAAAGAGCTTAGTCAATTCGCTTGGTAAAAAAAAAAGTTTGATTTTAATAACGTGTGAAGCAAGAAAACAAGATAGATTGTGAAAAATACACCGGGTGAGTCAGCCGCACCTGATATTTTATGCTGTTAGGCATCCACGGAACGTCAGTGGGGTGATGGTCGATTTTCCTTTGCCGTTTACCAAGCTACAGTTGCCTTTAAGGCACTTACTGCGTCATCACCGCACGACTTTTGCAAAAACATGTATGCGACAGGTATTTACACAATACATCAAACTGTCATACGGTTATATAAAATGTACGTGCCAATTATAAGCTTTCGACTGTGGTTATGAATTTATCGCTAAAAGCGATGGCATACTGATAGAAAACGTGTGTGAGTTTGTGAAGAGAGACCTAGTTTTACACGAAGTAAGTTTTCTGATAAACCGGAGGCAACAGTCACCGTGCTGTAGTGGAATATCCACAGACGTGTTGACGCATATTGCAAAAAAAAAAAAAAAAAAAATGTATTCACATTTCAAACTTGAGGATCGACCAATAACATGCATGTTGAAAGTGTAGTGGCCTGACACTTGGTGTAGCCTAGCAGTCCTGGTCATTTCTTCGCTGTGTATTCAGAAGATGAGCATGTTGGCATGCTCCTCATCTACAGTGAAGCAAGACAGAACGCACAGTGAGCACAGCGCCTGTACCAGGAAAGATTTCCACACAGACAACAACCAAACGCAAATACATTTAGGAGGGTGGAGCGACGTTTGCTTATAATTTCGTCACTTTCCCGAACAGGTCCTGTTAGAGAGGCACCAGTTACGTCCGGTGAAACTGCTGAGATGGTTTTGGACACTTTCCGGGAGAATCCGCACACGAGTATCCGGGCAGTAGCACAACGGCCCAACATCAGCCAGTCGTCTGTTGAAAGGATATTACTTTTTTTTTTTTTTTTTTTTTTTTTTGTCCGTATCACTTCCATCTACATCAAGAACTCCACGGGGACGAGATTTCGAAACTCGTGTTCATTTCTGTGCGTTGATACTGACGCAAGTACCAATGATCCAGCGTTTGTATCTCACACTTTATTTTCGGACGAGGCACGATTTCATAATAATGGCTCTGTGAATCGTCATATTATAATACACTACTGGAGTGTTGAAAATCCCCACTGGGTAAGGCAGTTGATCTGAAGTCCACTCAGCTTACGTGATTAAAATCGAGGAGCTGTCGGATGGTGAGATGGCGGCTCCGGTCTAGAAAGCCAAGAATAACGGCCGAGAGAATTCGTCGTGCTGACCACACGACACCACATAATCTGCAGGCCTTCGGGCTGAGCAGCGGTCGCTGAGTGGGCTAAGACCCTTCGGGGATGTTCCGCCACAAGGTTTGGTTTTTTAGTAAATATATGTTAATAGTCCCGTTCCATTGCTGAATGGTCAGCATCAGTTCAAAGGGTCCCGGGTTCGACTGCCATCCAGGTCTGGGATTTTAGCCTAGTCTAGTTAATTTTCTCACCTCGGGGACTGGATGTTTGTGTTTGTTTCAATACACACCTCCTCATTTACACACACGTACCACGTAACCAACAACCACACGAAAATGCAATAGTTACCAGTAATACTTCCCTCCACTTAAAGCTGGCGTTGGGAAGGGCATCCAGCTGTAAAATATGTGTGACACATTTCGCAACCATGACCCATCCAGAGTGTGAGAAAATCAGTGACGAAGGGTAAACGATATCTTAAATGTGAAGTTTACTAGGACAAATACACGTAATGACTAATGATCAAGGGTTCAGTTTTTATCAGTGTCCCATTGAACTTTGTTTTCAGACTGTTATAAATATTTATTGAGTAGATTACTTCAGTAGGGCATTCGTACTGCCGTAGGTCAAAATAGACTGAACCAATAATACATCTCTTTATTCCAACAGTTGTGCGTTTTACGCCTGGAAAAAATCGGGAGATGGTGGGTTCGAGCCCCAATGTCGGCAGTCCTGAAAATGGTTTTCCGTGGTTTCCCCATTTTCACACCAAGCAAATGCTGGGGCTGTACCTTAATTAAAGCCATGGCCGCTTCCTTCCCACTCCTAGACATTTCCTTTGCCATCGTCGCCATAACACCTATCTGTGTCGGTGCGACGTAAAGCAACTAGCAAAAAAAAAAAAACTGGAAAAAATTTATATCTGTAATAACTAACTTTCAGAATGCGCGGCAAACACTGTAATGTACACAGAGGGCTAACAGAATAATCAAAGTTATCAAATAGTTGCCCCAGGAACTCACAACTTCCTAGTGCAGAGGGCGGATATTGGACTTTATCTAAGATTGGATTTCCTTCCTCTTACTTGTGCAAGTCTTCTCCCTTTCATGTTTTCTATCCGAGAGTCCCTAATCAATTAATTAAGCCTTGTTCTTATAAAACATCGACAGAATCCAATATGGAAGACCAGAGAGGCTTTTATTTCACCGTGACCGAGAGAGCTGGCCGTGTGGATACGGTCGCGTAGCTGTGAGCTTGCATTCGAGAGATAGTGGGTTCGTACCCCACTGTCAGCAGCCCTGAAGATGTTTTTCCATGGTTTCCCATTTTCACACTAGGGAAATGCTGGGGCTATACTTTCATTACGGTCACGGCCGCTTCCTTCCCATTCCTAACCCTTTCCTGTATCATCGTCGCTATAAGACCTACTGTATCTGTGTCGGCGAGAAACAAAGAAAAAAATTTAAAATCCCCGCGAGCTTCCTCTACGGACACTCGACATAGAGCTGATCTCCGGATCGCTAGATTACAGGCTCATAGTGGTGGTGGTGATTACTGTTTTAAAAGAAAGTACAATTAGGCATCCATCCCCTCTATTAACACTAATCAGAGGAAAAAATTGAAGGGGTCCGAGAGGTGGTGGTGGTGATTATTGTTTTAAGAGGAAGTACAATTAGGCAACCATCCTCTATTAACACTAATCAGAGAGAAAAATGGAAGGGATCCGACACTTCGAAAAATGAAGGTATCTGCCAAAGGATGACAAGGACCACGAAGGACGTGTAAATGAAAGACTACCTAGACTTCGCAACGTAATACCGTCGGGGTCGGAAAATAACAAAAGTTGACAAAGAGAGGTTGGATGGGATAGATGAAAGTGAGGAGCCTGGCATGCCAGGACTCAGCTAAAGGCCCTGTAGTCGCCAACCCACGCCCCCAAGTTAAGGGCCACTGGGGCCTCTTTTAGTCGCCTCTTACGACAGGCAGGATATACCGTGTTATTCTACCGTCCCCAACCACAGGGGGATTTGCCATTGTTTCCTTCACTGTGTGAAAAAGCATTATTGCAGAGCGACTGGCCCTATGAGTAGCGCTTTTCATAACACTCAGACGTACTAGGTGCTCAAAATGCCGTTACTCAGCACCACCCTTACCTCAGCAGCCTCCATACTGTCACAGCCATAAATGGGGCTGGAATTTGGGTGGAAGCTACATTTTGCTCTGCCCTATGCCACGAAACACATGAAAATAGGCTGCATCGACCAAGGAACAGCAAGAGGCTACACCACTATTCTGACAACAGAAATATGGAAGATCTAGTGAAAAAAAGTTGCGAGGAGGCAAGTGGAAGCAAGTGTAATGGTTAGTAACATTACCACTATAGAATGTTTCCGGGACTAACGCCTAAAATCACATATTATTTACAATAACAATAATAATAACAATAATAATAATAATAATAATAATAATAATAATAATAATAATAATAATAATAATAATAATGATGGCGTGTGGCCTCCGAAGAGACCTAGTACAGGGCGAGTTGGCCATGCGGTTAGGTCGCGCAACTGTGAGCTTGCATCCGGGAGATAGTGGGTTCGAGCCCCAATGTCGGCAGCCCTGAAGATGGTTTTCCGTGCTTTCCCATTTTCACACCAGGCAAATGCTGGGGCTGTACTTTAATTAAGGCCACAGCCGCTTCCTCCCCACTCCTACGCCTTTCCCGTCCCACCGTCGACATAAGATCTATCTGTGTCGGTGCGACGTAAAACAAATTGAAAAGAAAAATATCTGGTGACGCCGTATAGGCGACCTGCGCGTCCGTGAGGATGGGGTACAAACGTCCAGCACCCGACACATTGGAATTAACCAATGAAGGTTAAAATCCCTGACATGGCCGGGAGTCGAACCCGGGACTCGTGGGCCAAAGACCAGCACGTTAACTTTTTAGCTATGGAACCGGATATTACTTAAAATATTCATATTATGGTTTACTAAATAAATAAAATAATGTGTGAAATAATGCACTGCTCATTCATTCTCTCATCAGTTAGTTGACTAATAATTCGACACCCATTCATTAATTCCAAGGAAATTCTTTAAAATAATGTTTTTCTTTGTGTACAATTAGCATTTACCCGCAGGCTCCACTTGCAATCCATCACGGTGCTCATTGATATTTCTACAGGTTGGAATAAACAGAGTCAACAAAATACGTAATGGAGACATCGTTTTCGAATCAAGAAGCGAAGAGGAATGCACAACTATGGTACATACGACTGAAGCAAGTAATCCGCACAGCTCATTCATGGAATTGAGGTTAATTTTCCAGAGAACGTATTCCTAGATTGTATTATAGAACAATCAATATCCAGCTGTAAAGTAAGCTGTTAGAGCAGGCCTTGATTTAAAGATGTGTGTTGTTGTTGATTTTTTGGCTTTAAAATGTTGTTTACAGGGCCCCTTCAGGACTTGCAGAGTATTGTTTCTCGCAGTGAGGGGCTTAAAATAAGCTGTGTCCAGTCCTTCTACGTCAGCTTCGATACTTTGCATAGTTTATGGATTTCCCTACAGGGAAAGCTGGATGGGATAGCTTGAACTGGCGTTGCTATAGTTACGGATGGTCATTCCTCGATCAGTTTCCAAGAACAGGCAGTTTTTATAAATATCTCTGAAGTTATTGTTGAAAAAAAATGAAATGCCATATGGCTTTGAGTGTCGGGAGTGTCCGAGGACATGTTCGGCTCGCCAGGTGCAGGTCTTTCGATTTGACTCCCGTAGGCGACCTGCGCGGCGTGATGAAGATGAAATGATGATGAAGACGACACATACACCCAGCCCTCGAGCCAGCGAAATTAACCAATCATGGTTAAAATTCTCGACCCTACCGGGAATTGAACCCGGGACCCCTGTGGCCAAAGACCAGCACGCTAACCATTTAGCCATGGCGTCGGACAGTTGTTGTTGATTTTTTGGCTTTAAAATGTTGTTTACAGGGCCCCTTCAGGACTTGCAGAGTATTGTTTCTCGCAGTGAGGGGCTTAAAATAAGCTGTGTCCAGTCCTACGTCAACTTCGATACTTTGCATAGTTTATGGATTTTTTATTTTGTGCCTCCCTTACAACATGAATTACAAATTTGAATTTGACAATATTACTTAACTACCACTATGACCCGTCCGAGTGCCTCCTACGCCTTGATGTAAATTTGCTACTGCTCAAATGGAGGCGTATAGATTTGTACAACGAACAAACAAACTTACAGTACTTTTGATTTTAGAGATATAGGCTCGCTTTTGCTCGTTGGGGCCTCCGCATACAAGTTCCCAGCTGCTCTCCATTAGAAGCGGGCGTTAAATAATGGCATGTCACTGTTGATATTCAATATTTTTCAGAGGTTCCCAAATAATCTTCTGCATCTAATGCACAGCTACACTCTTCAAACTTGGCAAACCTATCAGTGTTAGTCCTACGACATTTTATCGGATCTTCTTTGCTTGTACCATACATAAACAGATCTGGAATTTTAGATCTGGGCACAAACAATTTGGAAATTTCAAATAAATAAATAAATAAATAAATAAATAAATAAATAAATAAATAAATGTGCTGACTGGATTAAAGCCACTATATATATTTAATAATAATAATAATAATAATAATAATAATAATAATAATAATAATAATAATAATAATATTTTGCTTTATGTCCCACTAACCACTAACTACTTTTACGGTTTTCGGAGACGCCGAGGTGCCGGAATTTAGTCCCGCAGGAGTTCTTTTACGTGCCAGTAAATCTACCGATACGAGTCTGTCGTATTTGAGCACCTTGAAATACCACGGGACTGAGCCAGGATCTAACCTGCCAAGTTGGGGTTAGAAGGCCAGCGCCTTAACCGTCTGAGCCACTCATCCCGGCTATTTATTTAATAAAGCCGAGCTTTATTTGAATACAATGAGCCACGAAAACCTACGTTCATTAATTTGGAAGTTTAGTTTGGCGAAACGTTACGACGTATTGACCAACAGGTTACGCCAGACGGCATATTTAGTGACCTACATGTTTGGTCATATCACATTTTCTCATATCTCGCCTATTTGTACCTTAGATAGAGGTAAATGTTTCGATCTTTCGTACTTTTTTCACAAGTTGAGAAATTAATTTACCCACCTAATGAACATCTACGGTCTTCACAGTTGGCAGGTGTATCGTATTTATAGATTTATAATTTGGAAGAGGCAAGTCCTTGGCATCCTCTGACAGCAAGGTCCATAGCTCTGAGTAACGTCAGTGTAATCCATTCTGGAAGTCAGAGGTACGAGTGAAGGGTCCAAAAACATGTAACCTCTCTTCTCTGTGCTGAATGACAAGCAAGCAATACCAGACTCAGCTAGAGGCCACGTGGTCATCAATCCATGCTCCCTTTCCAGGATCTTTTAGTATGACGTTAAACCACAGCAAACAAGGGCAGTTCATTGGTATTATGAAACATGACCAAGCAATCCTTCACACCTTCATCGAGGAAAGATCACTTAACGTTCAAGAAACATTGCGTTAATAGAAACAAGTTTAACGACAATATAATATTAAAAGGAAAAACGTCTCATTCTCCCAGTTGAGAAATGTTTCCACTGAAAGAGCTTCTCGAGAAAGTGTGTTCCACAATTACCTTCACATCCTACGCTACTCTGCATACCAAGAACTGCAGGTAAACCTCCAAGGACGCTTGGTGTTCTTAGTAAGAACAAACATTAGCATGCTTTATGTTCAGAATTTCCTCTATACACTGTTCCACATGGATATCAGTCATAATAAGTAAAGAAAGGCCAACACCAGAATAACCCTTTCTTGCTGAGGATTCATGCCGAAATACAGCTCAAGTTACACAGATCAATAAAAATTCACCGAAAGTGTGTAATTGCATCAGTTGGTTTTTATAGATTCATTAAGCATAAGATGATGAAATATACACATGCACAAAAACAGTCAATTATAATTTCTGTGGGTGGGGCATGCAGACGAATACACCCACGGTATCCCCTGCCTGTCGTAAGAGGCGACTAAAAGGGACAACCAAGGGATGATTGTTCTGGAACCATGAAATTACCTGTTATTAGTACCATTACATGAGGAACACCATGGGTCGACGTTACCTGCGATTAGTATCACTATATGAGGAGCACCTGGAGTCCGTGCTTAGTATCATTAAAGGGAGGAGCACCATGGGTTTACATTATCTGCGATTACTACCACTATATGAGGAACACCATGGGTCTAAGTTACCTGTGTTTAGTACCATTATCTGAGGAACACCATGGGTCTGGGCGTTGCCTGTAATTAGTACCACAATGTGAGGAACACCATGGGTCTGCGTTACCTGTGAGTAGCATCATTATGTGAGGAACACCATGGGCCTGAATTACCTGTGAATAATACCGTTATGTGAGAAATACCATGGGTCTACATAACCTGTGAATAGTACCACTATGTGAGGAACACCATGAGTCTATGGTACCTGCGTACTCAGAGTCTGAAGCTCCAGGACACTGCCCTTGAGGCTGTAGAGGTGGGATCCCTCGCTTAGTCCGAGGGAAAAACCGACCCTGGATGGTAAACAGATAAAGAAGAATAGATTAGAAAGATACAAATAATCTGAAATTATGAGTATCCATTTTTTTCCTTTTGCTAGTAATTTAATGTTGCACTAACATGTCAAAGGTTTTTGTCGATTCAAGGGATAGGGTTGGGAAGGTAACGTCGTAGCCTTAATTAAGTTACAACCCCATCATTTGCCTGGTGTGAAAATGGGAGACCACGGAAAAATACCTTCAGGGCTGCCCACTGTGGGATTCGAACCCGTCATCTCCTTATTAAATCTCATAGCTACTCGACCCTAACCACACGGCCAACTCGTTCAGTATATCGATATTTATATAAACTTTGTTTCAGAGTATGTTATGATCTTTTTGTTTTCGCTTGGTTTGGTGCTTACTGTATACTCTAATTCGGTTCCCTGACGTTTCGCCCGTCCGCCTCTGTGGTATAGTAGTTAGTGTGATTAGCTGCCACCCCCGGAGGCCCGGGTTCGATTGCCGGCTCAGCCACGAAATTGTAAAAGTGGTACGAGGGCTGGAACGGGGTCCACTCAGCCTCGGAAGGTCAACTGAGTAGAGGTGGGTTCGATTCCCACCTCAGCTATCCTGGAAGTGGTTTTCCGTGGTTTCTCACTTTTCCTCCAGGCAAATGCCTGGTTGGTACCTATCTTAAGGCCATGATCGTTTCCTTCCCCTTCCTTGTCTATCCCTTCCAATCTTCCCATACCCCACCAAGGCCCCTGTTCAGCATAGCAGGTGAGGCCGCCTGGGCGAGGTACTGGTCATCCTCCCCAGTCCTATCCCCGACCCAGAGTCTGAAGCTCCAGGAGATTGCCCTTGGGGCGGAAGAGGTTGGATCCCTCGCTGAGTCCGAGGGAAAAACCGACCCTGGAGGGTAAACAGATTAAGAAAGAAAGCATTTCACACAATTCCTTTCGCTTTCTAACGTATTTACCGATGCTTGTTTCGCCAATGGATGTTTCAAACAAATCTTTTCGCCCTGAAGTATTTTCGTCTTTGTCAAGTTCATCCATACAGCATTTATGCATTGATTTCTTTGATCATCGAAATGATCTTACAGTTCCCAGTTGCTGTCTTTACGTCCGACTCCATGGCTAAATGGTTAGCGTGCTGGCCTTCGGTCACAGGGGTCCCGAGTTCGATTGCCAGCAGGGTCGGGAATTTTAACTATCATTGGTTAATTTCGCTGGCACGGGGGCTGAGTTTATGTGTCGTCTTCATCATCATTCCACCCTCATCACGACGCACAGGTCGCCTACAGGCGTCAATTCAAAGGACCTGCTCCTGGCGAGCCGAAGTCCTCGGACACCTCCCTGCACTAAAAGGCACACGCCATTTCTTTTCTGTCCATAGCTACTTACATTTTGTCTAAAGTGTGAATAAATACTCGGACTTGTACATTTTTGACCTTGTTCCTTCATTTAACTTCAGCAACCATGCATTCAGTCTTATCTTGCTTGCTAACAAGTTCACGAATGTGATTGTAGAAGGTAGGTACTTCTTGTTTACTCTGCACTGGAATCTCATGTCAGCCGTCTATTAAGCTGTCCGTCCTCTGTTCAAGTTTCCTTGTACATACCCAGTGGGTTGACTTTGATGTTTTGGAATGTTTTTAGTAAAAGAAATAGCCCCAACCAAGATATTTCCAGCCTTTTTACATTGTTATTTTCATTTCATGTAGGCCTAGGCCTATCGGTACCGACCCAATTCAAATTTTGTGTCATTCTATGAAACTATGGATTGGGAAAAGTCCAGAAAGAAAAAAAAAAGAAAAAAACGGGCGAGTTGGCCGTGCGCGTAGAGGCGCGCGGCTGTGAGCTTGCATCCGGGAGATAGTAGGTTCGAATCCCACTATCGGCAGCCCTGAAGATGGTTTTCCGTGGTTTCCCATTTTCACACTAGGCAAATGCTGGGGTTGTACCTTAATTGAGGCCACGGCCGCTTCCTTCCAACTCCTAGGCCTTTCCAATCCCATCGTCGCCATAAGATCCATCTGTGTCGGTGCGACGTAAAGCCCGTAGCAAAAAAAGAAAAAAAAGAAGATTCAAGGATCTAAAGCCAGACAATTGATGTAGAAGTAGCGTGTCTGCCTCTATTCTGAGGATCCTAAGGTCGATTCCCGTATCCTCCAACGAATTGAATCCAAGAATCTGGGTTAGAATGGTGTACACTCAGTCGGGCTCGTGACACCAAATGAGAAGGATTCTGATATGAAGGGCAGCAGGTTCCATCATGAAAGTGAAGGAATACGGTTGAGGATGTTACGCTGAGCACATGGCACTCCATTGATTGGAGGCTAATAGTTGCACAGCAGACGTCTTGGCTGTACGTGGCACGATATGTTCTTTCTTCATGTATCTGCAGAAATGATCATTCGACCCAAGACAGGGATATGTACCTATGATTTACATCGAATCCTTGCGAATAAAGGCTGGTAAATTAAAAGTAACACCACCGAGCGAGTTCCCTATGCAGTAACTGTGAGATTGTATTCGGGAGATGGTTGGTTTGAATCCTACCGCCGGGAACCCTGAAAATAGTTTTCCGCGGTTTTCGCACCAAACAGCTGCTGGGGCTTTACCTTGATTAAGCCAACGGCTGCTACCTTCCCCATACTACCCCTTTCCCAACCTTGCGTCACCGAAAACCGTCCATGTGTTACGGCCAGGTAAAAAAAGTTAGTAAAATGACATAAAGCAACATGTTTCAATGCACCACATTTGATTCCATAATCGAAATTCGAAGCTGATTGGTTCAGCTTCAGAATCCACTTTGGAGCACGAGCTAATTTATCATCGACAAATGGTCATTTTTAATTACTTCTACATGCATTTCCTTTTAATGAAAAATGTCAATTACTAACTGTAAATTTAAGGCGGGCCCGTAGTATAAGGGCCTCTCCCCCGGAGGTGTCAGGTTCGTTTCCCGACCACATCAAGGATTTTTATTTGGATCTGAGGGCTGGTCCGACGTCCACTCAGGCTACGTGAAGACAATTGAGGAGCTATCTGATGGTGAGTTAATGATCCTGGTCTAGCAAGCCAAGAATAACAGCCGAGAGGTTTCGTCGCACTGACTTACGTCGCTTCGTAACCTGCAGGCCTTCGGGCTGAGCAGCGTTCGTTTGGTAGGCCAAGGCTAATCAAGGCTGTTATGCCATGGGGTGTGCGACTTGTTAGCTGAATGGTCAGCGTACTGGCCTTTGGTTCAGAGGGTCCCGGGTTCGATTCCCGGCCGGGTCGGGGATTTTATCCTTCATTGGTTAATTCCAATGGCTCGGGGGCTGGGTGTTTGTGTTGTCCCCAACATCCCTGCAACTCACACACCACACATAACACTATCCTCGACCACAATAACACGCAGTTACCTATACATAGCAGATGCCGCCCACCCTCATCGGAGGGTCTGCCTTACAGGGGCTGTGTTCGGCTAGAAATAGCCACACGAAATTATTTATATGGCATGGGGTTTGTTTGGTTAGCAGTTAATTTAAACAGAGGAGCCAATAATAATAAAAATAATAATGTTATGGCCTCTGCCATCGTGTGCAGATATTTATTTGTTGTAAATTAGACTGGACTGACCGAGCTCGATAGCTGCAGTCGCTTAAGTGCGGCCAGTATCCAGTAATCGGGAGATAGTGGGTTCGAGCCCCACTGTCGGCAGCCCTGAAGATGGTTTTCCGTGGTTTCCCATTTTCACACCAGGCAAATGCCGGGGCTGTACCTTAATTAAGGCCACGGCCGCTTCCTTCCACTTCCTAGGCCTTTCCTATCCCATCGTCGCCATAAGACATATCTGTGTCGGTGCGACGTTAAGCAAATAGCAAAAAAAAAAAAAAATAAAAAAAAAAAATAGACTGGACTGCCTGGAACGCAATTTCGACGTTCCGTTTCATTCTACTAGACAACAGAGAAATCTGAACTCCTTTTGGTGATTTATTGCTGAGCTTCAAATATATTTGTTATGTAAACACTGAATGTGTTACCAGAGATCTCTTCACGTTGACTTCATGTGATATGGGGACTCCCACTCCTGGGTGTGACCCCGCGATCTTGGGATCCTGAGGTAAATCGTATGCATAGAGGGAGCTTCTGATAATAATAATATAATTAATCTATATATATAAAAGAACATGTCCTGACTGACTGACTGACTGACTGACTGACTGACTGACTGACTGGATTTCCTAACTACAGTTAGTTACCTTAGGCCATTACAAAAACGTCAATAGGAATGTATGGATTAAAAGCAACGTTATCATATAAAATACTCGCTCAAATGAAAAACCCGCACATTTTCTCATTTTTAACGAACAGTACTGCGATGCCGATCTAACATTCCAAAGTTCCAGAGCTGGAATGACCAGGCCGCAGACAGCCGTGAACACTCCTCTGGCATTGTTCCGCTAGATATACACACTGCCCATTCCAATCAGTGCCTCAGGGTAGTGATTGAATAGCTCGAACGCTATTATGAAACAGTGTGTTATGTACCAGTAGTATCAGAAAATGTATGAACCAGAGGAATGGCATGCTTAAGAAGAAAGTTATCTAACTCCCCAGCTACTTCCCGTCATTATTCAGTCAGGCTTTTATACTCGGTACGACCAGCCGAGTTGGCCGTGCGGTTAGGGGCGCGCAGCTGTGAGTTTGCATTCGGGAGGTAGTGGGTTCGAAAACCACTGTCGACAGCCCTGAAGATGGATTTCCGTGGTCTCCCGTTTTCACACCAGTCAAATGCTGGAGCTGTACCATAATTAACGCCAGGGCCGCTTCCTTTCCACTCCTAGCCCTTTCCTAACCCATCGTCGTCATAACACCTATCTATGAGGGTGCGACGTAAAGCAAATAAAAAAATACTCGGTATGCAGCAGTAATCCCATCTATCGGACATGACTGGCAACAGAACACACAAAGCACATTACAACAAACAGTTGGCAGTGTAATGTTATTGTTGTTCAATGTTATGAGCTTTCTGTATTCTAGGCTTTCACATTTAGTTTTCTTCCGACTCTGTGATATTTCGGAGTCTTACGAAATTATTTATAGCGTACACTTACCGTAGTTCCTTATTCCCCGCTTTTACATATCGATTTTCATTAAATTCTGTCCACCCATTTTCTCGTGACTTGACGCTGATATGGACTTAGCAACAAAAATCCAAATTAATGAATATGTTATCATAGCCGGTACGGTAAAAATGTATACGACATAAATGATCAGAAATTTAATGCCACATAACTTTAGTAATGTAATATTTGTCGATAGGACCACTAATAACACAAATATTTGAGAATTAAATTTTAGGCCTTCCCTAAACTACCATTCCACTCAACGTGAATACAATTATTTATGACCTGGATTGTAGCGACTTATTTCCTGACTTTGCATACCGATTTTCATTAAGATAGGACCACTAATAACATAAAAATTTGAGAATTTAAGTTTAGGCCTTCCCCTAAACTACCATTTCTTTCAGTTTGAATAAGATTATTTATGGCCTAGATTGTAGCGATTTATTTCCCGATTTTGCATGCCAATTTTCATTAAGATAGGACCAATAATAACAAATATTTGAGAATTAAATTTTAGGCGTTCCCCTAAACTACCATTTCTCTCAGCATGAATAAGATTATTTATGGCCTAGATTGTAGCGACTTATTTCCCGACTTTACCGATTTTCATTAAATTCTCTTCAGCCGTTTTCTCGTGGTGTGCGTACAGACAGACAGACAGACAGACAGACAGACAGACAGACAGACAGACAGACAGACAGACAGACAGACATTACGGAGAATTAAAATGTGAATTTCCTTTTTACTATGGACACGACCGATATAGAAATACCATCCGTTATAAATTCTGAGCAATGTACAAACAAAACTCTTATTTTATTTATATAGACTAGCTGATGTACTCGTGCTTCGCTACGGGATTCTCAGAAAGACTGTCTGTGTGGTTTTCCTAACTGAAGTCAACTTAGGCCATTACGAAAACGTCAGTAGGAATATACAGATTAAAAGCAATGTTATCATATAAAATGAGTTCCAGTCCTGGAATGACCAGGCCGCAGAGAGCCGTGAACACTCCTCTGAGATTATTCCGTTAAATATGCACACTGCTCATTCCAATCAGTGCCTCAGAGTAGCGACTGAATAGCTCGAATGCTATGATGAATCAGTTTGTTACGTACCAGTAGTATCAGAAAATTTATGAACCAGAGGAATGGCATGCTAAAGAAAGTTACCTAACTCCCCAGCTACTTCCCGCCAATATTCAGGCAGGCTGTTATACTCGGTACGACCGGGCGAGTTGGCCGTGTGGTTAGGGGCGCGCAGTTGTGAGCTTGCATTCGGGAGGTAGTGGGTTCGAACCCCACTGTCCACAGCCCTGAATATGGTTTTTCGGGGTCTCCTATTTTCACACCGGGCAAATGCTGGGGCTGTACCATAATGAGGGCCAGGGCCGCTTCCTTCCCACTCCTAGCCCTTTCCTATCCCATCGTCGCCATAAGACCTATCTGTGTCGGTCCAACGTAAAGCAAATTCAAAACAAAAATACTCGGTATACAACAGTAATCCCATCTATCGGAGATGAGTGGCAACAAAGACACAAAGCACATCACAACCAACAATGGTCAATGTAATGTTGCTGTTGATCAATGTTATGAGCTTCCTGTATTGTAGGCCTTCACATTCAGTTTTCTTTCGACTCTCTGATATTAGGGCGTCTTACAAAATTATTTATAGCGTAGACTGTAGTTCCTTATTCCCCGACTTTACATACCGATTTTAATTAAATTTTGTTTACCCATATTCTCGTGACTCGGCTCTGATATCATGAATATCTGTTATCATAGCCGGTACGGTAAAAATGTATAAGATGTATAAGACTTAAATGATCGGAAATATAAATATATTAATACTGTATAGCTTTAGTTATGTAGTATTTGTCGATAGGACCTCTAATAACACAAATATTTAAAAATTAAATTTTAGGCCTTCCCCTAAACTACCATTTCACTCAGCGTAAATAAAATTATTTATGGCCTAGATTGTAGCGACTTATTCCTCGATTTTCATTAAGATAGGGCCACAAATAACATAAATATCTGATAATTAAATTTTAGGGCTTCCCTAAACTACCATTTCTCTCAGCGTGAATAAGATTATGTATAGCCTAGATTGTAGAATATTATTTCCCGACTTTGCATATTGATTTTTCATTAAGACAGGACCACTAATAACATAAATGTTTGAGAATTAAATGATAGTCCTTCCCCTAAACTACCATTTCTCTCAGCGTGAATAAGATTATTTTTGGTCTAGATTGTAGCGGCTTTTTTCTGGACTTTACATACCGATTTTCAATACATTCACTTCCGCCGTTTTCTCGTGATGCGTGTACATACATACATACATACATACATACATACATACATACATACATACATACATACATACATACAGACAGAAATTACAGAAAATTAAAAAGTGCATTTCCTAGTTACTATGGACACGACCGATACAGCAATACCATCCCTTTTGAATTCTGAGCAATGTACAGGCAAAACTCTTATTTTATGTATATAGATCTAGGTGCTCGCTAAGGGAAGATTTTTGGATATTCCGTCTCTAAGGGGGTGAAAAGGATGGGGGGTGAATTTTTAAAAGTGAATGTATCTATATCCCAAAACTTTAGAAGTTTACAGATGAAAAATTGGTATTTAGAATCTCCTTTAAAAATAAAGAAACACGTCTTTTTTTTTGTTTTTGTTTTCGGAAAATCCCACTAGGAGGGGTGAAAAAGGGTGTAAAAGTGGTTGAAAACCTTTAATGAAGATACGTATATCTCAGTTGAGGCCGTATGTATTTTTATGCTAATTTAGATAATGGTAATATAACAGGGAGCAGGAATCTCCCAAACTGAGGTCTGTTCTCAGGAGACTCATGCCATTTATTGGGGCAGTTTCAGCTTCAAGGGCAGTGTCCTGGAGCGTGAGATTTTAGATCGGGAAAGTATAACAGCAGAGGAATATCAGTACCTCGCCCAGGCGGCCTCACCTGCTATGCTGAACAGTGGTCTAGTGGGGGGATGGGAAGTTTGGAAGGAATAGACAAGGAAGAGGGAAGGAAGCGGCTGTGGCCTTAAGTTACGTACTATCCCGGCATTTGCCTGGGGGAGAAGTGTAAAACCACGAAAACCACTTCGAGGATGGCTGGGGTGGGAATCGAACCCTTTCTGCTCAGTTGATCATAATGACAGCACTAATTAATACTCTATACACAATTAATTACGTATGTTTTTTTTTTGCCCGTTATTAACTGTTTGCTCGTTAAATGACCTCAACATTTATTTTGTTTAAAAATTTAGAATATTCCTTCAAGATTTTGTTTTATCTTGTTCACGAGTTTGTGTTTCTCCACCGGCCAGTGGCCCAGTGAGTTTATAAACTGCTACAAAGTTCAACTCTCTCGGAGTTGAGTAACTTTAACTGTATGTACGCAATTAAAATCCGCTACCCAGTTGCGAATCGAATCCGAAGCCTCTGAATCAAAGGCCGTTACTCTGACCATTCAGCCAAGGAGCTGAACATCACACATTGCAAAATTATTTCATATAAATGGCTTTAAAGGACACTTTCTGATAATGCGATGGTTACCAAAAGTACATCATATAAAAACGGATTAGGCTGAGATGGCTCCTCAAAGTATCATCCTCTTAAGATCAAATTATCGCGAAGACTGGGCTTACTTCTAGTTAGAGTCTTAATTATCCTCTAAGTGCACTTTCCACTCAACTCCACTCCACTCACCATACCCCAATAGAGAAAAGAACGTTTCACTTGAGCATTCAGAGTGCTACCTCCCATGTCAATTTGAAGTCATTATTAAAACATTAGAGACAGCGTCCTTCGACGTATTTTTTGCGACTGAAACTTCTCCATGATATACAATAGAAACCATGGAAATATATGTTATAAGGAGAGTAACTCAGTTCTGAATTGCCTGGTGTTTATTTCTAAAGAGCTTAATGCAAGATCAAATGCTGCCCTACATATGCTTTAAAGCAGTAAATGTAAAATAAAGTTGTTCTATTATTACGCTGGTTGAAGGAATTTGGGGCAAATAAATAGATGAAAATTCTTTTCGTCTGAAAATAATAAAATAGTTGTAAATGTATAGGAAATTTAAGGTGCAGTCAAGTGCTCAAATCAATGACTAATTGCCCTGAGGAAATACAACACACATGGACCAAT
The DNA here is from genome assembly GCF_040414725.1 of Anabrus simplex. Classification (NCBI taxonomy): domain Eukaryota; kingdom Metazoa; phylum Arthropoda; class Insecta; order Orthoptera; family Tettigoniidae; genus Anabrus; species Anabrus simplex. Next base: position 194,859,730 of record NC_090271.1, on the reverse strand, counting down.
TAGAAGTAATTGTTGCAAGCCTGGAGGTAGAGTTCCCCCTGTTTCGGAAGCTGATGTGTGTCCCTGTCAAAGAAGACACTGAATCGTTACGCAAGCTGACTTGTCCACCCTGAGGAGAGTGTATTAGCTGAGTGACATCATCGTAAGCTTCTCACCAAGGCGGCAGGGGTTTGAATCCCTGCCAATGCATATGGGACTGTTTTTTTGTTTTTTTGCTAGGGGCTTTACGTCGCACCGACACAGATAGGTCTTATGGCGACGATGGGATGGGAAAGGGCTAGGTGTTGGAAGGAAGCGGCCGTGGCCTTAATTAAGGTACAGCCCCAGCATTTGCCTGGTGTGAAAATGGGAAACCACGGAAAACCATCTTCAGGGCTGCCGATAGTGGGATTCGAACCTACTATCTCCCGGATGCAAGCTCACAGCCGCGCGCCTCTACGCGCACGGCCAACTCGCCCGGTCATATGGGACTTAAGGGACTTTCTAAATAAAAAGAAGTCTCTGTGATTCGGATTCCACGTAAACCAGGTCAACTAGACGGGAAGCGATTACAATAAGAACTGACTCCTTTTTACAGTGAAGTTAAGGTTGTGGAAGGTGTGGCGGAATGCACAGTAGCGAGTGTTTGTAGATGTCACCACGAGTGTGATTTATGCATATTTATAATGATCTATGAATGCACTGGCATGTGTCCTCGACAGACCGATGACACCACGTGTCCTTAGACACGGGATGTTGATAATGTGCACAGTTAGTAATGAGTGAGTGAGTATCCTTTGTCAATAGTTCAGCCCGTCTGAGTGGCTCCGACGGCTGAGACACTGGCCTTCTGACCCCAACTTGGCAGGTTCGACTCTGGATCAGTCCGGTGGTGTTTGAAGGTCCTCAAATCAACGAGCTAGAATATAATACACATAGTGGCTACAGCAGCTCGATTAGCGCTCCGGGCGGAGGCAACCAACACTATGGTCGCCATTATATAAAATGTAACAGCTAACGACAACAGCTGTCTGGTTCTATTTGAGTAATCTCGCATGTGTGTCAAGATCATCGTTAATATACATTATTTTGTAGTTTTGCATTGTTTATTGTAGCGTAAATATGTCTACATTCTGTTTCGCATGCTTTGTTCGAGCAAAACAAAGAGTGTATCTTATTTCATTTCTTATTTCATTTCTTTACTAAAGAAGGCTACGTATATTGGAAGATCATCTTAATTTTCGTAAAGCATAAATTCCCGTCACAGGTTCTCACTAGAAGACAAATAGCTGACTAGGCAATGGATGAATAACATGAAGAGAGACAAGTTGTATCCCAAGCAGCAAAGTACTCTCTGTTCAGAACATTGAAGAGCACTAACTGTGTGTGGCCAACCCTTGTCCCGTTTCTCTACGGTGTCGGGTGTTTCAGTTAATGATAGGAGACGTTAGCTGCCCTAGGCATTACCAACAGTTTAGAATTGCTCTCCTAATCCATACGTAATAGGAAAGAAACAAATAATCCCAATGCAGAGCAATTCAGATCAGCATGCAGGAAGTGTTTACTGGGACAGATTGACCCATCGACAGAAAGTGATGCTTCTCTTATTTATGTACTACGTTTCCTTCTGATGACAGCACCTCTACTGATCATGATTGATGTGCTACAAATTACGAGACATTCACCAAGTACTCTGAAAATATTGTTGAGTCATAGCAGGAAGTGTCATCCGTGAAATGAGAAAGAAAATTAAATGCCACGACTGTTTGAAGGTTATGTTTGTTCAGGACTCCGCAGAGAAGAACTTATTGTCCAGAAAGACATAAAATGTATTCTTGTTATCCAGCTCATGATGACGTGAAATTGTCACGTGGCTGAAACAGTGTTCAGAAAAAGAGTCACATCACGAAGATGTAACATAAACCTTATGTTAAAATTACAGACTGAAGATCTCTGGTTGTTTGTAGGGCAGTTGTTTTACAGTAACGATAATTTATTTACTGCTCCTGAGTTCAGTGAGGAAACTCATTACGACAGCATGATAAAACTTCTCTTAAAGCACGTTTTAAATTAGAGTGCACCATAGGTACAGAGCTATTACGCAAGAACTGAAAGGAGTAACCATTAGGCAGATGTACACTAAAAATGAATACTTTTTGCTCCGGGGTATTTGTGGACCGCAGAGGTGAAAGAAGGTGCTGGTGTGAATGAGTCTAACTACAATGTCGAGAATTGAATTTAAAACTTAAACTGAAGGTTATATTTTCAGAATTTCACACATGACAAGATTTTCATGACAATATTGCAGGTACAAGTAGTAATCATAGAACAAGATTGGAAAAAAAATCCAAGATTCGAAACCTTCACACTTTGGGCTTTAAGCCCCTAGTTTTACAATTTCCTGAGCTACTAGCTCAAATTTACAAAAGAGCACAAATTTGTACAAGGGCAGAAATCCCCCAATTCAAAGAGCACTTGCTCCCAAAATTACAACATCTAGCCTTCAAGAGGCATTCATTAATCTTACAAAAACTTTGAAAAAGAGCTAACAGGCTCTCAGTCTTCTAAGCCTACTCAAGGCAACACCAACTTACAATTTCTGCCCTCTCAAGGTACCACTTACAATAGGAAAATGATTATACAGGGGTATTAAATACCCAACCTACTGGGCCTTCAAGGAAAAGAATAACGGTTAAATAAATGGCCCAATCGCAAAAGGAATGGAAGAACACGGCGTTCCAATGTAATGAACACTAAAAACCTAAGGGCTCTAGGCCGATGAAATAGAGGCTATTCCCAAATTACTGAGGTGACTCGTATATAAATTACTTTATCACATTACAGAATGAAAAACAGTTATAAAAACGTAGTCACCTCAAACCAAGATGAAGGGGAGCTCGAGAGGGTACATCACTCTCTATCCCCGGTTTACAGTTAAAGATTTTATGAAGCTTTTACATTAGCCGGCAGAAGTTACATTTTCAGAAAGTAGATTACATTGTTAAATTTTCGGACCTCTCCCTCGGGTTAAACTGCATAGCTAGCAAGAAAGGAAAAGATGTTAAGTGGCCATTACCTTGTCGGTGTACTGCTGCCTGATGAAAGAGGCGCCCCCCGCCTCCTACTTGACACACACACTTAGTTAGATGACGATCAATTGGCCAAGAGACGAGAAAATCCGCGGTTTATAAACCCTCGGGGAAAGTTCGAGACCTTTCACGAATAAACCAGCTACACCCTCTCAATTTATTGGTCAGTTTGAAAGGTTACACGCCAAATCGAAGAAGAAGGCTGTGATAGGTTGAAAAATAATTGCAGAAATTTGGGATTGGCTAGATTCAAAACTGGCGGGAAAAAATATAAATATTGCCAACCCAAAAATAAATGGACATCAATTAGTAAAACAAACTTATGAATACAAAACTTCTTCAAATCAAAAGTTCTTCCACTTCGCACCAGGGTGCATGATCATAGGTTTTTTGTAGTGACATCTGTTGAAGAAAGTCCAAACTTCTTGATGAATGGCGAACAAAACAAGTAGAAAGCGGCAAGGAAGTCTTGCTGATTTAATGACAAAACGATGGAATTATCAAATCTACATAAAGGTAGGTTCAAAAGTTACATTCATCTTTGGAATGTTCCTATTTTTCTGTCCTGTTTTCATTTTCGGGTGAACCATTATAAAACGTGACATTTTTAAAAATTTCGTGTGGCTATTTCCAACAGAGTGCAGCCCTTGTAAGACAGACCCTCCGATGAGGTTGGGCGTCATCTGCCATGTGTAGGTAACTGCGTGTTGTTGTGGTGGAATTAACCAATGAAGGTTAAAATCACCGACCCGGCCGGGAATCGAACCCGGGACCCTCGGAACCGAAGGCCAGTACGCTGACCATTCAGCCAACGAGTCGGACATGATGATGAAGATAATAATAATAATAATAATAATAATAATAATAATAATAATAATAATAATAATAATAATAGCCTCGGTGGAGACTTGGTGCAGGTCATTCCAGTTGACACCCATGGACGACCTTCGTGCCTATGAGGATGGGGTCCTACATAGAAAGAAGTCTAATGTTGAAGACGTCACACATGTCCAGTCCCAGAGCCAGAAGAATTAATCAATGAATCCACGACGCGGCAGGGAATCGAACCTGGAGCCCCAAAAACCAAAGGCCAGCAAGCTGACCAGTTAGCCATAAAGCATGCCACGCCTTGCTTCACTGACAACAGTATTTGCATTATATTTGATTGCAATGCTACATGAATCTTCTGCGAACAAACCAGGTGTGGAGGTAAAGTATTGTTTCGATGGTGAGCTTTTCAACCTAGCAATTATGGTTAGTAGTTCCATTGTTGGATGCGCTTGTGAACGGTTGGCTGTTGAGAGAGCCTATAACCTTCTTCACAAAATTTCAGATATTTGTTGGGTCGCCAGATTTACAGCTCCATTATGGTTAGTAGTTCCATTGTTGGATGCGCTTGTGAACGGTTGGCTGTTGAGAGAGCCTATAACCTTCTTCACAAAATTTTAGATATTTGTTGGGTCGCCAGATTTACCAGCTCCATTATGGTTAGTAGTTCCACTGTTGAATGCGCTTGTGAACGGTTGGCTGTTGAGAGAACCTATAACCTTCTTCACAAAATTTCAGATATTTGTTGGGTCGCCAGATTTAACAGCTCCATTCTGGGTCTTCAGGCCAGTACCCTTCCTGACACCACGTGCTTTTTCAAGTGAAAATTCTAACTCGAGATAAACCAGGAATCGAATCTCAATCGTCCTGGTAGAAAGTGAGCAGCTAAACCATTGCATTAATCACACTCCCTATAAACGCTGAGGGCAAATTCATTTCGTACATTTTAAAATAATTTCAATAATATTATGTCGACAATGTTCACCCTTTACGACAACTTTACTCCCTAAATTTGAAGGACACGATTTCGTAAACAAGTCTGGGTTACGGAAGTTGATTTTGCAGTTTGTATTTTATTCCTTTAGCTACCGTCCTTGAGAATTTGGTGTTTTCTTTTCGTTTACAAAACCTTTATACGTACTACTTATAAGAAAGATACGCTCAAAAGCCATCAATTTATTGCCCGTTGAGTAAGCTATGTTTATATGTACTTAACATTAGGTTAAATTGCACTTGAGGAGATAATCGCATCTGCTTGTAAAATGCATTATTCAGCAAGTATATACCAAGGCAAATTTAGATGACGGGTTACGTCGTCACATTAAAGTAAATGAGCAGAGGATACGGCGGTTTTTTTTTCTTTTTTTTCTTTTTTTAAGCATGCACCGTAGTTTTATTGCTTTACTCCACGTTGCTCGTATGTTCTGTCACTTTCTTGGAAAGTACGCAGAGCAGAATAAAGTGAAGGATAAAACATTGTCGTAAGCATGCAAAGCGCGTGGCCAGACTTTTGCATTAAGGCGATTTATCAGGAAGTCGAAAATCGAATGTCTACGCATGCCACGCCTTGCTTCACTGACAACAGTATTTGCATTATATTTGATTGCAATGCTACGTGAATCTTCTGCGAACAAACCAGGTGTGGAGGTAAGGTTTTGTTTCGATGGTGAGCTTTTCAACCTAGCAATTATGGTTAGTAGTTCCATTGTTGGATGCGCAGGTGAACGGTTGGCTGTTGAGAGAGCGCTTGCATTATTGTAGTGATAAAGTAGTTAAAACCTATTGAAACAGCTCAATTTTGTATAAGATTCATTCAGTGCTATTTATATAGTGGTGTTTAGTGCGTGTTGGTAGAAATTGGGAGTAGTGATATTTATTTAAATTTTATAACAAGTAATTCAGTTGGTCTTCAGTAAATTACATTTTCTAGGTGAAGTAGACTAGCTAGGTGTACCTTGTTTCGAGTTTAGGTTTAAGAAATACTTTAGGTAATAATATTAACTTTAAAAATATTTGTAAATATCTGTAGGTTCGTTAGTATAATAATTACAAAGGTAGATTATCATAAGGAATAGTTCCGTAACTTCCGCCGCTACATTTTCGGTATTTCGTATAGATATCCGTTCAAACTATCGCGAAGGTAATAATTTACTAAATTAAAAAACACGAAACGCCTATAAACTTCGATTTAAAAAGTTAAAGAGATTATACGGTAATTTCACTGAATAATTACGGTACTTAACAGTCTTTGGATTGTTGACGATTGTTGATACCGTACATTCCGACGAGATCAAAGAGTACGGGCTACTTGCACATGGTACTTGTGTAAACAAATACAAAATCAGCCGATTACTTCATTCTGATAATTTGTAGCCTAAGGCCCCGGCATACGTTGTACTGTACTTCGCACCTTCGTTCATACATCGATTAAAAGTTATAATTCCTACAGGGCCTATCGTAATAATATTGCAGTTCAACCCCCCGAGGTAGTTTTGACAGAAATTATTGTAGACCTCTTATTTTTCGGAATTTAAGGACACATATTCTCCGTCCCGCATAGTAGGGAAAATAATAATAATCCAAGCTCACAGCCGCGCGCTTTTACGCGCACGGCCAACTCTTTTTTTTTTTTTTTTTTTTTTTTACAAGTTGCTTTATGTCGCACCGACGCCGTCTTATGGCGGCGATAGGTTAGGAAAGGGCTATGATTAGAAAGGAAGTGGCTGTGGCCTTAATTATACATTTTTCTGGTTTGAAAGTTGGAAACCATGGAAAATCATCTTCAGGGTTGCCTATACTGGTGTTCGAACCCACTACCTCCCGAATGCAAGCTCGCAGCAGCTCGACTCTAACGGCACGGCCAACTCGCTCGGTCGTTACGTTTTATAATAACCTTATAAAATAAACAAAAAATGTCCTCGTCTTCATTCACTCACCCTATAATCAACATATTGGAATGCTTGGTAGTAGCTACGTTTGCGAACAATTATTTTCTTTAATTAATTTTAACAAATGTAAGATGAGATCCTGTTTATCAGACTTCTCACTGCGCGGCTGTGAGCTTGCAACCGGGATATAGTAGGTTCGAATCCCACTATCGGCAGCCCTGAAAATGGTTTTCCGTGGTTTCCCATTTTCACACCAGGCAAATGCTGGGGCTGTACCTTAATTAAGGCCACGGCCGCTTCCTTCCAACTCCTAGGCCTTTCCTATCCCATCGTCGCCATAAGACCTATCTGTGTCGGTGCGACGTAAAACCCCTAGCAAAAAAAAAAGACTTCTCACTTTTGTGAATTCATTCACCAGACACTACTACAACCAACATGGAGCAATTACTTCCGTCCAAACCATATCAATAGTCAAATCTGTGAAACTTAATTCTTTCTTTCTTTCTTTCTTTCTTTCTTTCTTAATCCGTTTACCCTGCAGGGTTGGCTTTTTCCTCGGACTCAGCACACATCTGCCGCCTCAACGGCAGTGCCCTGGAGCGTGAGACTTTGGGTCAGGGGATACAACTCGGGAGGAATACAAGTACCTCGCTCAGACGACCTCACCTGCTGTGCTGAACAGGGGCCTTATGTGGGGATGGGAAGATCGGAAGGGATAGATAAGGAAGAGGGCAGGAAGTGGCCATGGCCGTAAGTTAGGTACCATCTCGGTATTTGCCTGGAGGAGAATTGAAAACTGAGGTGGGAATCGAATCCTCCCTCTATTCAGTTGACCTCCCGAGACTGAGCTGAGCCAGTTCCAGCCCTCATACCACTTTTGATATTTCGTGGCAGAGCCGGGAATCGAACCTGGGTCACCCGGGGGTGGCAGCTAATCACACTAACCACTACACTACAGAGGCGGACATGAACAAGGAGAATATAAACGAAACTCCGGGCGAAATGCTAATAAGGTATCTAAAGTTTGTGTTTTTAGTGCTGTAAGCAGAGGTGTACAAACTCTTGCCCACGCTTGCCTGGAGAGCAGGCAAGCAAGCTAGCTGTACGTAAACAATAGTACAGGCAGTCTGATGCACTCTTGGTCAGGTCAAGCTCAGCCCAACTTGGGCAGGCTACAGGTTACTGTAGGTTGCTTGCTTGCTTACTTCTTCCTGCTGCGTTAATTTACAGTGACAGTCAGAATTTTTTTGACAGCATAATCTATACCTGTAATGCCCCTGTTATTAAAGAAAGAGCAGGTAATAAATTCGAAATTCCTAACTGTGAATTTAATGCACTTCGTAGGTACTAGAATTATCCAATGGCGATTTGTAGATGAGTTTACAAAGTAATAATACCTTTTATTTATTTGAGATACGAAAATTTGCTGGTCATTTTCTTTTCCGACAGGAGATATTTAGCTGCTAAAGGCATGCTTTTCACTTGTTACGCGCTGTGCAGGCAGGTCCCAGTCAGTGCCTTCCTCATGCACAAACCAGACGCAACGATTCATGATTGAAATGGCACGCAGAGGAAACAACAATACATTTGATCAAAGGCAATTAGCAATATTCCATCATGGAAAAGGGAAAACATGTAGACAAATCTCAGATTTGCTGAACATGAAGAAAATTACTGTTAACGATATTATCTTCCGATACAAATTTCAAGACAGAATTGAAATTTTGCCACAGACAGGTCGCCCGAGGGTCTTTACTAGGAGAGTAGAGAGGGCAGTAGTAAGAAAAGTGAAAAGAAATCTGTCTTACTACACCACTATTGTTGCTGCAGCTGAGAGCGAGTTTGGAAAGAAGATCAGTGCAAGTACAATTCGGAGGATGTTATTTAGAGGTGATTATCACGGGCGAACTGCAAGAAGGATCAAGCGACAACGATTTGCTAAGGAGTAACTTACCAAAGTCATGAATATGGTGGAAGATTGTTATTTTCTGCGATGAATCGAAATTAAACGTTTCTGGCTCAGACGGGTGCATCATAGTTTGGAGACAGATATTGAAGAAAGAAATACGAAGGCAACGGTAAAACATGGAGGGGGAGATGTTATGGTTTGGGGCTGTATGTCGGCTCAAGGAGTAGGTGAGCTGGTTTATATGGACGGAAACATGGACCACCGCCAGTATCTTCAGATTATAAAAAATAACCTGAAGAAAATTTCAGAAAACATGGGAGTTGAGGACTGTTTTAAATTTTATCAGGACAATTACCCCAAACATACGGCCTATAATGTAGGCCTACACCTATAGTTGTTTCAGAACTATCCTAAAGTTGTGAATCCTCCCCCCACAAAGCCCTGATATTAACCCCGTAGTTGACCGTGCGGTTAGAGCCGCGCAACTGTGAACTTGCATCCGGGAGATGGTGGGTTCGAATCCCACTCTCGGAAGCCCTGAAGATGGTTTTCCGTGGGTTCACATTTTCACACCAGGCAAATGCTGGAGCTGTACCTTAATTAAGGCCACGGCCGCTTCCTTCCAACTCCTAGGCATTTCCTATCCCATCGTCGCCATAAGACCTATCTTTGTCGGTGCGACGTAAAGCCGCTAGCCAAAAAAAAAAAAAAAAAAAAAAAAAGAGAATTTACGGGATATACTAGAAAACAACATTCGGGAACATCCCATAAATTCCAAAGCTAGTGTGAAGAGACGACTGCTAGAGAAGTGGTAAAAATTGTCCCATTCCACCACAAGAAAACTCGTGGAGAGCATGCCGAGACGCCTGGCTGAAGTTCTTCGCAGGAAATAAAAGAATCACAAAGTATTAATATTCCTACATGGACTCCATCCTTCATTTTTTCTTGTACTTGCATTTTTGTCCGAATACTTATGAACAGGTAATTTTCGTATTATTGTAATTACATTCATAAATTTCAAATTTTTTGTTTATCATGAAGTGAGTATTTTGGTATCTGTATGTGTAGCTATTCATTATTATTATTATTATTATTATTATTATTATTATTATTATTATTATTATTATTATTTAACATTTACAAAAAGATACAAAAGTTGAAAGCTAGAAAAACAGCTGTGATAAGGTTGAGATATATTGTCGTATCTGAATTATTTATTACTGTTTGCGTGAAGGAGCTATACCACATGAATGGAGAGTTGTAATAGCCCCAGTGTACAAAATGAAAGGTAATAAACATAAATCGGATAATTACAGGCCCGTCAGCTTGACATGTGTTGCATGTGAGGTCTGGGAAAGCATTCTTTCTAATTTTAATAAGGCTCGTTTGGAAAATTACTACCTGGTTTGATAGAAGACCGATCGGATTTCAGAAAAGTTACTCCTGTAAGGCTGAACTTCTGGGATTATAGCAAGATATCTTAGATTCAGGAGGTCAAATAGACTGTATCGCTATTAACCTATCCAAGGCTTTTGATAGGGTAGATCACGGGAGACTGCTGATAAAAATGAGGGCCTATTGGACTAAACAAAGAGTGGTTAAATGAGTAGCTGAATTTCTAGGAAACAGAACTTGGAGAATTAGAAGCACGTGAAGCATTTTCTTCCATCGCACTGACACAGGTCTTATGGCGACGATGGGATAGGAAAGGCCTAGGAGTGAGAAGGAAGTGGACGTGGCCTTAATTAAGGAACAGTACCAGCATTTTTCTGGTGTGAAAATGAGAAACCACGGTAAAAAGTCTTCAGGTGAGGTTCGAACCCACTATCTCCCGGATGCAAGCTCACAGCTGCGTATCCCTAAATGCACAGCCAACTCGCCCGGTGAAGCATTAACTGATGGGAATTCCTCAAGGCAGTATTATTGGAACTTTATGTTTTCTTATATACTGTATATATTGTAAACGCTATTAGTAAAGAACAGGAATCAGATATAAGCCTCTTTGTGGGCGATGTTATAGGCCTACTATATAGAGCAGGGCCTCTCAAACGCCTAAAATCTCACGCGTGCAAATCGAGGCGCAAGAGCTCCGTGCACTGTGCATCGGTTCCACTCGGCTAGGCTCGGACCAACCCTTCGTCTCTGGGCTACTCGGCTAAGCTCGGCTCAGCTCGGCTCAACTCGGTTCGGATTTGGAGCGCTACGGAGCAAGTGAGGAAGAGGGAGACAGGGGGAGCGAGCTAGACAGACGTGAGAAAAGAGAGAGGCAGCGCTATTGCTCCAAATCGAGGAGTGGGGGTCTGCAAGCACCAGGCGCATGCACCCTGAGAGGCCCTGATATACAATAATAAATAAGATACAAGATTTGAGCGACTGCAAAAAGACCTCGACAATGTTGTGAGGTTGACAGCAGGAAGTGGTTTGATGATAAACGGGACTAAGAGTGAAAGTCCTCTCAGTTTTAATTACTGTGTTGATGGGGGTGGAAGTTCCTGATTGGGATCATAGCAAATACCTAAGTGTTAATATCAGAAATGTTCTCCACTGGGGTAACCATATAAACGGGATTGTAAATAAAATGTGTACAGCTCTCTTCTTATGTTTGCGAGGGTATTTAGATTCTTACAGTAAGGATGTAAAGGAGAGGGCATATAAGTATGCAGCAAGACCTCAATTAGAGTAGGGTTCCAAAGTATGGGACCCTCACCAGGGTTATTTAATTCGAGAACTCTAAAAATCCACAGGAAAGCAGCTCGGCTTGTTATGGGTGATTTTTGACAAAAGAGTAACGTTACCAAAATGTTGCAAAGTTTCGGCTTGTAAGACTTGGGAGAAACGAGGTGAGCTGCTCGACTAAGCGGTATGTTCCGAGAAAACAGTTCCAATACTACTACCTTGAGGAATTCCCCTCATAATCATTGAAGGGTTGGATGAAACTTCGCTTACCCTTTCTTAAATCTATTTTCTAGAAATATAGCAACCCATTCAGTCACTCTTTTGTCTAGTGCAATTGCTCTCACTTTTGCCAGTATATATATCGTATGGTTGTACAAGTACACAAAAGAGTCTTCAGAGCACCGTCAAATGCACGAAGTGGGCACTCTTGAACAATGTGTTGTATGATTTGGTCCTCCACTCCACAGTCACAGGCAGCAGATGTACGGAAACCCCATTTCTTTAAGGTGTGACCACACCTCCCTAGACCGTTCTAATGCGGTTCAGCTTCGACCAGGTTTAGCGTGATAGTTGGAATCCCTCTACCTTCTTTGTAGGATCTTCAACCAGGTGAAGATTTTTGGTTGGATGTTCGTTCCAACGTTGTTGCCACTTGTAGGCCATGTTGAAAGAATTGATGCCTTCTAAATCAACCCAGGGTGGCTTGCGTGATTTCAAACGTGTTGTTTGTGGATCTTGCAGGGCATCTTACAACAGAGAGTTCTTATGAGAGGTGATCTTCTTGAGCAAGCTTACCTTAGCTGCCAGTAGTCTCCCATGATCTACCCTATCAAATGCCTTAGATAGGTCAATCGCGATACAGTTCAGTTGACCTCCTGAATCCAAGATATCTGCTATATCTTGTTGGAATCCTACAAATTGAACTTCAGTGGAATAACCTTTCCTAAACCCGAACTGCCTTCTATAGAACCAGTTATTAATTTCGCAAATATGTCTAATATAATCAGAAAGAATGCTTTCCCAAAGCTTGCATGCAATGCATGTCAAACTGACTTGCCTGTTATTTTCAACTTTATGTCTAACACCGTTTCCTTTGTACACAGGGGCTACTATAGCAACTCTCCATTCATTAGGTATAGCTCCTTTTTTTGTTGCAAGTTGCTTTACGTCGCACCGACACAGATAGGTGGTATAGCTCCTTCAAGCAAACAATAATCAAATAAATACTTCAGATATGGTACTATATCCCAACCCATTGTATTTAGTATATCCCCCGAAATCTTATCAATTTCAGTCGCTTTTCTAGTTTGCACCTTTTGTATCTTAATGTAAGTGTCGTTGTTTCACAGGTAAATTTTAACACTACTTTAATATTAGTCATCTCCCCTATCTGGGCATTACCTTTGAAAACAACAATCTTTACCTGGGTACTGCTGAATGAATACTTCTTTTAAAGATCCTCTCATACACACCCCCTTGTTCATCAATGAATCCTGGAATGTTCTCCTTGAAACCTGTTTCTCACTTAAAGTACCTATACTGGGCCATACAGTATCACGTTATGCCTCAATATATTTATCAGAAAACTGTGGCATCATTTCATTTAATATATCATTGTGTCGTTGGGGACAAAGGCACGAACCCTGGAGGGCCGTGCTGTATGTCGCGTGAACCCCGTATCGAACCGGTAGGAAAGGACTTCTAGAATTTGAATTGAGCCGTTAACCATGAATTCAGTCATGCAGATCCCTATTTTGAAAATCCAGTTCAACTGCAACTACCTGGAGGGGAGTATATTTGAACGTGGGGAACCATACAACAGTGGTGTCAGGTTGACAAACTTCGCTATCCCAGGGCTGGAATCATTGTAAATCAAGTCGTTATTTCCGCTATTGAGCGAGATTTCACAGGCCCGACTACATACGAAATTGAATATAGGATTATCATAGGCTTGGAGCCAGTAGTAGTGAGCACTTGCGCTAAATTGAGAGTAATGCGCATTTGAAAGAAAGACCGTTTACGCGAGCTCACCCGTTACAAAAGAAGGCTCAACGTTTGTTGGGGAATCACCTCGCTGGCGGCATCACTTTGAGGCTATATAAGCTGGCCCGGAGCGGGGATAATTAAGCAACATTGGGCGTGGTCACCATATGGATGGGTGACCCTTCACTTCAGACTACGTTGGACTCTGGCATCGGAGACTCAACGGTTTCTTCGCAATCGCCCTGCAAGTGGCGCAGGTCATATCCTGACCAGTGAAGAGATGATAATTGCAACACTAGCCACCAACAACGCCGTCATGCCACGGAAGAACATCTTCGTTAAGAAAAAGCACTCAAGGCTCTAAATGGGTCGAAGGGCTAAAAATACTCATGGTGCAGGCCCCGCCTGCGCCAATGAGAAGGCTGCTGGTCTCTCATTCCATTCTAATCATTCTGTTTCCTCATTCATTCTTTGTAAACGTCGTGTACGTGTTGCTCAGACTTGTTTGTTCTTATCGCTGTGTGACCTTTAGATAAAAGTGACGGTGAGTTCTCTATTGGTTTATTAACTGTAATGAAACGCCGAGTGCGGCCTGGCGTAATGTGAAACTCTTACTAAATACTTTTAATTCGTGAGTCTCATAAGATTAGTACTCAGTAACTGTGAATGTGCTCACGATAAATAATTACGCCATTTAGTAGCGCAAACTGTTAATACGCGTTCGCGAGTCGGGAGTGACGTATGCGTTCCGCATATACATTTACCGCTGAGAAGGTCATATTTCGACCGGGCAAGTACCTGTATATTAATGACGCACAAATCGGACTAATATTTGTGTATAGGCTAAGCAAATTATAGTCTAACATTAAGGTCGAGATCTTGTGTACGACCACGCTAAGCGGAGAAGCAGAAGTCCATAACATTTAGCATCATTGCTGACGACTCCAGGATCAAGCAGAAGGCAACCATGGCATCCCCCGGATTCGACAGGAAGACAATTCAGCCTGTTATCTGTGCAGTGATGATGGGCTAGGCAACCATGACTTAGCGGTCATGTGATTCGTCGCCGGTGGAGAGATGGCTGTAAAGTTAAGTTAGTATGCCTTATATGCGAGCAGAGTTTCATAATCATATACCAGTGATGAGATTTTCTAGTTATGCAGTAATTGATTCAATGTCAGTCGGAGTGACATTTATTTTGTTGAATTTTAATAAGAGTAAATCCGTTCAGGGCTGTAATGCATGCTCAAGCCCTGTGCAAACTGTATATATTTTAATTAAATGGGACAACGGGCAAATTAGGTCAGCTATAGGTGTGTGTTCCTTGGTCGTCTTTATTCCAGTATATTTTATTCCCATGTGATTGATTTTGTTAGAGATGTTGGGTACAGTATTTATAGTATTAGTTAGGCTGTACGCCATCAGCGTTGCGTGTGTTATAAAACAGGTTAGAGATATCGATAGAACAGGATGTATTTCCATCTATGTAGCATGTATATTTCAGCTGTTACGAGTTATGCGATAGTACTTCATTCATCGTTGAAATTAGAGCAGGATCTTCGATTTTCGGGACAGGCGAGTTCAAGGAACGCTAGGGTGTCGAACCTATGATATGTTGTGTGAGAGGCTGGAAAGGCCATGAAATGTTGTTGGGGTTAAATTCATGTGAGATAGAAGACTAAGCCGTGATATATATATATAGACTGAGAGAGCTTATTTTAATGTGGAAAGGAGCCAGCCAGCGAATTAGCTAGAGAATGCTTTGGCTGAGCGAAAATATTTCACAGAGAGATTCTGTGCACTGCTGCAGAGATAAAGTCGGCCCTTGGACCCGACCTGCTGTTTGTTTTCCCAGTCAGGTAGCCCATCGTCAGCTGTTGTGCTGCTAGTCCATTAAGAGAGAAAGTAATTTACGAGTCCGCCCGCTATTTTCTTGGAACTAACGCATGCCTGCCCTGGTCATTTAAATGTTGTCGTTCTACAGCTGATCGTCTAAGCCCACGTGGAGATTTACGTCAAAGTGGTGTCTTGTTGAAACGCATGTCTACGGAGCCTGGATATGTCAAGATCAATTCCCGACAAGTCTATCATTTTCAGTGCATTTGGATATGTTTTGTTTACATGTGATTTCATGTCGGTACCGTGTGCTGTGTATATTTTTATCTTGTCCTATTTTGTTTGTTTTTTTTCTTTGGGACGTTGTCTTGTGTTGAGTTAAGGGAATACTTTAGCCCGCACAGCTACTCAAGGTAAGAGGGTTTATCCTGGTCCGCTTGCAAATGAGAACGCGCTTATTATTAGAATCTCTATTATTTTGGAAGGGAAAACTAGGGACAGCCCTGAACAAGTGTTTTATTTCAATTTGTTCTTTTTTTTTTGCTAGGGGCTTTACGTCGCACCGACACAGAAAGGTCTTATGGCGACGATGGGAAAGGAAAGGCCTAGGAGTTGGAAGGAAGCGGCCGTGGCCTTAATTAAGGTACAGCCCCAGCATTTGCCTGGTGTGAAAATGGGAAACCACGGAAAACCATCTTCAGGGCTGCCGATAGTGGGATTCGAACCTACTATCTCCCGGATGCAAGCTCACAGCCGCGCGCCTCTACGCGCACGGCCAACTCGCCCGGTTCAATTTGTTCTAGTATTCGGAATGTAAATATGTTAGTCTAACCAATATACCGAGTATTACCTGCGCATATAATGGACGGTTTTAGATCGAGCCTACGGGTAACAGACATAAGAATTTAACGATGCGGTCACACTTTCCAAGTTATGTAACGTGACTCCAATTGCATGTAATATTTTGTAATTTAATTTACGGGTCGTCGCCCGTGTTGTTTTGTTTAATTTTGTGATCACACGTAATTATCTTGATGTGTTTTTTGTTATTTTAATGGTCAATTTTTCGTTAAATTTTGGTATTTGATCTTTATTAGTATGAACTGAATACATGTTTTTAGATTAATAAATCCATCTTACCCGAATACATGAAGTTCTTATTCAGCTATGTGTCCGTATTTCCTGTCCATAAACTTTTTAGTATGAGTTTTAATTAGAGATTTTTATTGATGCCCACTTTCAAACATACCGCGCGCTTCTTTCTACACTGAGCTTAGCCGAATTTTGAGACAGGATACGGTGCAATACATACCCTTCCATTTTTCACTAAAATTTGTATGACTGCCAATTATTCTTGACATCTTGTTATCCTTAGCTGACTTCTTTGCTAGATTCAATTTCCTAGGAATTTCCTTCAATTTCTCCTTACTTCAACAGCCATTCCTAACTCATTTCTTTCCATCCCGCACCTCCTTCTTAGTCTCTTTACTTCTCTGTTATAATATAGTGGCTCTTCACCACTCGTTACTATCTTCTATGGTACAAACCAAACTCAAATTAACGACAGAAATAAATCTTTCTCTATTTTTAATGTAACAATTTTGCAATGAATATTTTGTTGTGCTTCGTTAATGTAAGCTGGCGACACAGTTAAGTATCAAAATACTGTCGCTAACTTTTCTGGTGTTTATTTTGTGTTTATGAACACCATTGTTAAATGATTTTTGTGTGTAATCATACAGGATGCAGCGGATATCCCTTTCAAAAATGTATATTTGTTCAAAGTGGCCTAGAAGTTAGGGTAAGGGATTTGGTAAATTTCAATTTCGCAGGAACCGAAATTGTGCCCACGTGTTCGTGCGAGCGCGTATGTTAGCAGTAGCCTTGGTAATTTATTCATATGTGAGACAAGAACGTGTTACTTAAAGTACCGTTCATATTAGTTCATTTGGAGGTGTCGTTCGAGATTGTGGATAAAATACTTTTGGTGAGTCGGCCTTACGTATGTTTTCTTCATATTTGTTTTCTTGGACGTTGTTAATTTGTTCAAGAACTTTCTTAAAACTGAAATGTTAAGAAAACTGCACATGAATTAAAGTAAATATTTATATTAGTTTTTCAGGTTATAAATTCGTTTCAATTGATGCATCATTAAAAGAACGGTCTTGTACAATAGCACAGTTAACGTGATTTCAAGTAACTTACAGCGTAGTAAATATGCACTGTCTGAACTTGCAACAAACAAATATTTTCAAATTTTTATTTTGCTGACACCACTATTAGAATAATCACCAGCCGTCATTGGTAAAATTCTCTACACTACTTCTAGACGAAGGCCAACCCCTCCTTTCACAACTTTTATTTTCTTGGCTCAAATGCTGGCCAGTTCCAATGAACTTTTTGTGTTGTCTTGGTGTCCTTGAGAGATTAGCTGTAATGAGTTATAATTGCAACGTGTTGCATGTCATTCGTAAGTGGTATGTGACAGGATATTAATAATCTACTGTACTTAACGATTTACTAGAGGCCCCGTATTCCTTATGGAAATACAAAGACAAACAAAGATGTTTTGATCACTGGACGACCAACAATGTCCCTGAAAATGAACGTGAACAAGTTTTCTACCTGAAGATGGTTTTCCGTGCTCTTCCCGTCTTCACACCAGGAGAATGCTGGGGCTGTACCTTAATTAAGGCCACGGCCGCTACTTTCCCCATCTCACCCCTTTTCGTACCTTCCGTCGCCGAATACCTTCGACAGTTTATTGCGACGTTAAACAAGTAGCAAAAATGTTTTCTATATTAAATGTTAAACGTTCTTGCTTTGCCGAATTTCTTGGCCGTGCAGTATCACCGCCATAAAACGATGATTTTATTAGTCGTGTTTACTTTTGGAGCAACAATGATAATGCCCGGAAAAAAGAAAGATGTTTAAATATTAAGAACACGACGCGAACTCTGCATAAGTAGAAATACAGTATTCTGCTCAACGCTGAGCAGTGAACCACAACACTTTCCTAAAGAAGAGAATACAGTTGGCACTTTTGACACCCATATGAAGGGTGCAGGTACAAAACGATGAGGGTCCACGGTTTGTAGTTTATCAGAAAATGAAAAAAACGTTTCAAGTCTCCTAGGTTGGTATCAGTTTAAATACAGGTTTCTAGCATAATAAAGTGTGTATTGTCCCTACTAAGCATTTAAGACAGAACAAATTTAGAACATAAATTTAATCTAATGAAGTTTTTCAAAATATTTTGTGTTGCACATATTTTCAGGGGGA
Source organism: Anabrus simplex (assembly GCF_040414725.1). Classification (NCBI taxonomy): domain Eukaryota; kingdom Metazoa; phylum Arthropoda; class Insecta; order Orthoptera; family Tettigoniidae; genus Anabrus; species Anabrus simplex. The sequence goes on along the minus strand of NC_090271.1, from coordinate 194,841,260 downwards.
AACGATGAGGCTCCATTTGGAAAGTTTGTTCAAAACATCAGTAAAATCTAACATGCGTAACTCTTTTGTTATGTAGAAATAAATTTCAAAGGGTTTTTGGTGCCAGAAATGTTTTATGTACCTGTGTACATTAACACTTTATAGTCAGTATTTTTCTTTCCTTCTTTCTTAATCTGCTTACCCTCCAGGGTTGGTTTTTCCCTCGGACTCAGCGAGGGATCCCACCTCTACCGACTGAAGGGCAGTGTCCTGGAGCTTCAGACTCTGGGTCGGGGGATACAACCGGGGAGGATGACCAGTACCTCGCACAGACGGCCTCACCTGCTATGCTGAACAGGGGCCTTGCGGAGGGATATGAAGATTGGAAGGGATAGACAAGGAAGAGGGAAGGAAGCGGCCGTGGCCTTAAGTTAGGTACCATCCAGGCATTTGCGTGGAGGAGAAGTGGGAAACCACGGAAAACCACTTCCAGGATGGCTGGAACGCACCTCTACTCAGTTGACCTGCCGAGGCTGAGTGGACCCCGTTCCAGCCCTCGTACCACTTTTCAAATTTCGTGGCAGAACCAGGAAGCGAACCCGGGCCTCCGGGGGTGGCAGCTAATCACACTAACCACTACACCACAGAGGCGGACCAGTATTTTTTAAACGACTTATCATTAACAATATTATTGTTAAAATGCAAAGAAGTTAAGTATGACAAGGTAATGAAATTACTACGTCTTACAGTCTTGTTAATCCAAAATTTTATCCGTAATACATTCTTCCTTTTTTCACTAAATGCTGCACTTTATAGAAAGTTCTCATAACAATATGGGGTGAAAGTTCCTTTTGGGGATCATTGTAAGTACCTAGGTGTTAACATAAGAAAAGACCTTCATTGGGGTAATCATATAAATATGATTGTTAATAAAGGGTACAGATCTCTGCACATGGTTATGAGGGTATTTAGGGATTGTAGTAAGGATGTAAAGGAAAGGGCGTATAAGTCTCTGGTAAGACCCCAACTATAGTATGGTTCCAGTGCATGGGACCCTCACCAGGATTACTTGATTCAAGAAGTGGAAAAACTCCAAAGAAAAGCAGCTCGATTTGTTCTGCATTATTTCCGACCCATTTGGAGGCAAGTAACATCTGAATGCTCTGCACCCGACCAGCTGTTATTCCATGGATAGCTTTAAAGGCCTTATAACATACTTGCTTGTCAACCCTGGAATCACCTTCTTCAACCCGCAATCTAAATGAATAATTAGCGTCAAACTTCTTGTCTTTGTCTTTACGAGCCCGACATCTTTGTACTGGTAAAACTGTAATCAAGCCCCTTAAATATGAGTTTTGTTCGTCGTATGTTTCCGTTGCATTAAATTCACTGCTAATGCGTTTTCGTTGACTCTCACCGACAGTAATGAAGCACGATAACGTTTTACATAAACAGTCAGGGCCTAACTCATGCGAACTTAACCTCAATTTCTTCATAACATCCCTCATGCGACCATACTACTACTACTTTTTTTTTTTGGATCCGACTTCACATTCTTCATCACTCACTTCACTAAAATAACTTTCCATGCCGGTAGAACACAAGTCAAGAAACAATACTCAACAAAAAGATACTGAAAACTACTGACAATATAGACGATTGCAACACAAACAACACTGGCCTCGCCTTGTCTTTCTATCACTAGCCGGCAGTAATGCGTGTCACGTGCTTCTAAGCGGACGGGCATCGCTTTTCCCCACAAGCGCGTGGACCCTAATCATTTTACCCCTGTAACCTACATCTTTCACCGTGTTTATTGAAGGACTATCATCGTTTTTCCACTGTTACCACATGGCATAGCAAAAGTACAGGGCTGAGCTAACAGATAGCATTGATATCTTAAAAGAAATGGACCCTCATCATTTTTCCCCTGGACTCTTCATATGGAAAACTCAAATTTGTTTCTTATTCAGTTCAATATTTGTATAAACAGAATGTTTCAGCACGAAACTGATGTTGCACTGTATTTAAGCAAACAATAACTAACGTTTCGGGGACCTGATGAGCGTGCTTCTTCTCTAAACCGTGGCAGTTTTAAAGAACTCCTGGCATTATCAATATCATGGAAACTCAGAATTGATATTCTACAATTCGCAGTATATTTAGCGGGGATGAAGTAGGAATGAAGTAATATAATTTCGTGTCGCAACACTGTGATAGTACATATATCACACCCCCGAATTATATGTAGAAGTTATAGATATTATTGTCAGTATTCGATTTATTATTATTATTATTATTATTATTATTATCATTATTATTATCAGTATTTCATTTGTATATTTTGCCATTTATATTTGTAAGCTGGAAGATATCCATATCTGTAGGTATGAGTAATTTGTTTTGCACGAGTGGGAAAACATTGCTTTAATAAATCTGGTAATTTGGATGAGTCATGTGGTTACCCCAGTGTTTGTTGTGATGTACTAGTGTCGGGATATTCCATGAGTCATGTATATATCCCAGCCTGATGAGATGAGCTTGTTGTTGTATTAGGGAAGTTCGTTGACTCATGTAATCAACCCCAGAGTTTGTTATTGTCTTGGGAGGAAGAAGTAGTTTAGGGCTTGGTCTTGACTAGAGATCACTCATGATTGGCGGGCAAGCACCAATCCAGACGTATCATCTGAGAGGAGGGGGATGTTGATGTCTATAAAGGTTGATCATACGGCGGCAACCGGGGGACATTGTAAAGGAACGAGAAGGAAGACAACTACAAGCAGTAACACTGTATGAAGGAACGACAACTGACACACTGTACGGGAAGGAAGTGGTGCTGATACACGGTACTGGAGTGACACGGCTGCAATGGACTGGACTTCAAACGTTCGTGGAGCGAAGTCTTGTTATGTTCATGGAAAGTGGCTGATCAACAAATTGTGGAGGGCGCACGCATTAAGTGTTGTTGTACTTGTGGAGGTCTGGCATTAGATGTTGGTGAAAGCTATCTCAGACTTTCCATAATTTATGTTGAGGATCGACAGACGTGTGTATATATCTTTACAACAAGTGTTAAAATATGTGAACAGAGTATTACAAGGTACAGTATCCGTATGAAGTGATAACTGCCGATTATGAGAATCGGTAAGTCGAACTGATATAGAGACAGTGAAGGGTATTTATCTTCATACATGTACATTGTTCATCGGACTATCTACAAATGGTAGCTTAGTTCTCGCTTTCGTTTTCCCACGGTTTCCGTTATTGTTGTTGTTGTTGTTGTAAATATGGAGTCTTCCAGCAATCTTTTGTGTGTGTATTATATGTATAATTTTGTGTGTTGATGAGGTGCTCATGCACGGATTTTGTTAAGAATATAGTTGGCTATTTTAGAAACAGTGGAGTTATTCATGAACCTAGGTGCAGTTCCTACCTATTTAGTCGTTTTCAGGAGGTTAAGTAAGGCCTGCAGCAGATGTACCAGTACGCAACATTATGTACACGCCCTGGGATATAAAGTTTATCATGCTCTATCAAAATTCGAGGGATCCATTCTGGTGAACTCTGGCACCCATACTACGGACATTTCGGTTCATTATGTTTATTAATTTTATGAAGTTTTTTAATATTTTCATTTATGATATATTTTATGATATTGTATTGATTATATTTATATCTAAAGGTTACAACACATATGTGAAAAGTGAAATAATTAGCGCCCGCTTTTTTCTAATTATGTGGATGATACCAGAGACACCTGTTTTAAATCACTGTGCTCCATTATATTGAGACGTTACTTCAGAATAAATTCTTGCTGAGAGTTTTTTTTATTTTTATATTAGTTCTACGTCGCATCGACACAGACAGGTCTTTTGGCGACCATGGCATACGGCAGGGCTAGGAACGGAAAACGTGACCGTAGCCTTAATGAAAGTACAGCTGCCCGTAGATACGCCCGTCTCAATGGTCAATGGAGTACGTAAGTATAAAGGTTTCGGTTTGTTCAGAGCCGAATGGGAAAGCTACTGTATTCTCCAACAACTCAATGGATTGAGGACTCTAAAAGAATCTGCAAACCCATACCTCACTCACTCCCGCAATTTGAATGAGGAAAGTGGCGTCTGTCTGCGTCAATTGAAATTAGTAAGATAAGAAAAAATTAAATGACTAGGGTCAATTGTATAGATGCTCGTTTTCCGTGGTTTCCCATTTTCACACCAGGTCAACGCTGGGCTGTACCTTAATTAAGGCCACGGTCGCTTCCTTCCAACTCCTAGGCCTTTCCTATCCCATTGTCGCCGTAAGACCTATCTGTGCCGGTGCGACATAAAGCCACTAGCAATAATAATAATAATAATAATAATAATAATAATAATAATAATAATAATAATAATCTGATTTACGTCCCACTAACAACTTTTACGGTTTTCGGAGACGTCGAGGTGCAGGAATTTTGTCCCGCAGGAGTTCTTTTACGTACCAGTAAATCTACCGACACGAGGCTGACGTATTTGAGCACCTTCAAATACCACCGGACTGAGCCAGGATCGAACCTGCCAAGTTGGAGTCAGAAGGCCAGCGCCTCAACTGTCTGAGCCACTCAGCCAGGCAAAAAAAAAAATGCTCGTAAATTTAGGACTAAGCTCCGTGAAATGGAAAATCAATCTTGGTGTCCACAGCCTCACAAGGGTAAAGACTACACTCCTGCTAATAACTGGATATGTCACCACAATGGACTTTCTTGCTCTGAATGGAAGTATGCTTTCAAAATAACGTGTAACGTAGCTGCAGTCAGAGCTGTACAGGGGATGAGTTTGCACGGTAACCACTGTCGGCATTGCCACATGATGAAGTTTCTGGGAGGGAGTACAAAGCGAATCGATTTCATAGCCTTTCAAGCTTAATCAAAGACTGGCTATATACTGGATCCAACTGTGAGGTTTTAACTGAGTTCAGGCCAGCCACCGGAAGCTGACAATGATAAGACCATCTACGAATCCACAGTGCCCTACTATGAAAATAAATACATATTGAGGTGATTGGAGTGATGGTGCGTGCTCGTGGAACGATTCCAAGCCTTTTTGTAAAGACTTGAAAAATGCTTGGCTTCCTAAATATTATAATCAAAGCAATTGCAATCTCGGCAGTTAATGGATCTGCCGCTATTTTACATCACTTACATATCATGTAACCAATGCCCTATTTTTCTTAATCTCCTATACTGTTGTCCAGTCTTTTTTCTGCAATCGTTAACAAGGCATTTAAAACGTTAGGCTTCCTCAAAAGAAATTGCAAAAGTTTTAAATCTGTTGTCCCATTGAAAAACCTGTATTTTTCGCTTATACGATCTAGTCTAGAGTACTGCTCTGAAGTGTGGATCCCCTCACAGCAATACTTAGTTAATGCCTTAGAGCGAGTACAGATCAGATTCTCAAAATGGATTAGTAAAAAGTGTTTGGGTATCAAGCTGTCATCGACAGATTATGATTTGTTTTGTACAAATATGTGTATTGAGTCGCTTAGGACTAGACGCAGGTATGTCAACGCACGTCTCATACACAAATGTATCGGTAATTTCCTTGACTGTCCCAATTTACTCCAGTTGCTACCAATTCATGTTCCTTCCCGCAATACCCGACAGGCTGTCACCTTTCACTTACCCAGGTGCAGAACGGAATCACACAGGAATTCTTGGTTTATGCAGGCCCTAAGATCCCTGAACGAAATTAGCGGGATAGTGGATATATTTCACTCGTCAGCTAGTGAAATTCGCAGACATCTTATGGACACTTCATAGACAGAGTGTTCCTTGTATCTTGTTCTGCCCATTTAGTAACTGGCAGTTATACTTCCTTCCTTCGGTCATTTCAAAACATGTCTTTTTTCCTTCCTAATGTGTTTTGTAAATATGTATATATTATATACTAGCAAATGTACCCGTGCTTCGCTACGGTACTCTACATTGTATATGGATATCGAAGTAAATTAGTGCACATTAAGTGAATAAGACTTTTAAATTGGGTTTGTCTTGGCTTTATCCGAGAATCAGTATTGTGAAAACCACAGACGTTGTTTCCAATGAAAGTGTGATTTGCGGAATTGCGATGATAACGGCAAGTCCACTTGTTTACTGCAATTCACAACGAAGAAAGTAATTTTCATTTAACGGCAGACCCCATTGCCAAGTGCGCGGCCAAAATCGATTTGGGGAGGTTTCATTACAATGGCAGACCCCAATTCCTACTTTCAGATAGATTACAGTTGAGGAACTTTTATTGTATTTGCAAGGACCTTCCTTACTGCCAGTCAAAAGTGAGTTGCGTTCTTATCTTTATAATGGCAGACGCATTTTCTAATGCCAGTCAGCTTCCTGCCAGTCACACCGAGTGGGTGAGATTCCATTATAATTAGCAGGCCACTATGCCTACCGTCAGTCACATTTTAGATGGGTCAATTTATTTATAATGGAAGACACGCTCCCTAGAGTTCTGCTAGTCGAATCGAGAAGGGATTTATGCATTAAAATAGTGCACAAGAGATGGAGGACGACCCCATTCTTATTGCCTGTCAAAGTCGATGTGGGGAGGACTGAAAACAATAGCAGAAGTCCTCCTTCTGACAGTCACTATCGATTTGCAATGTATTTAATACCAATGGCAGACAAACCCTTTCTCGATTGCTACAAATCGACGTCAATGAAAGAATATAGTCGTCATACGGAAGTATAAGGATGTTAACCATCATTTACAGAATAACTGCTACTAAACGGTACATCAAATCGAAAAACAGATTGTACGATAAGACGAACTTTCTGGCCATATCTTGGGGTCATCAGCTTACCCGTACCAAGTTTCACATTTCCGAGATTTCTGGAAGTGCCTCATTAATTCACGCCTTTTTTCATTTTTAAATATTTATATATACATCGCTCCAGCCCGACTTGTTTTTATATATATAGATGACGAATAAGCATGAGCACGTTGTAAAGTGCAGACTTCCACTTCGAGATTTATATCTCCTAAACGGTTTATGATATTAAGAAACGGTTTGTGCCATCAGACGCCTAATTTATCGCTCTACATGCTTATTTCTAAACCATATCCTCGTATCTCCCATATTAAGGGGGTAAATTGAGTTCAAATTTTGAATAGGGTGAAATTTGGGTGCATTTCAAACATTTTACATTACTTTTTGCCTACTTATGTATAAGCTAGAATCATGAAATTTGGTACACATATGTCCCTTAATCGTGCCAATGTGCGCACCCAACGTGATGATTCTATCATTCTTATAAGTGTGTCACACAATGAAATATACTTGTAAAAATCACCAAATTTACGAACAATCCAGACATACGGCCAAATTTAACGTATATGGGAGAGAGATACGACAAAATGTCACAGGACCAAAGTTGTAGATCACTCCGAATTGAAGCGACGCTGTGCCATCCGTTTTGTGATACGACTTACCGTTTAGCCACAAAATAGCTCAAAAGGAATGTCTGCACAGTCATTAAAATTGCCTCCATATTTCGATATCTTTGGGGGTAAAAAGTGAAAAATGTGAACATCTTGGAATTTTCCCGTCGGTTAGGGACCAAAAGCTACAATTTTACCAAATTTCAATTGTCTACCTCGTCTGGCAGGTTGTGCCGCCATCTTGATTTGGGGGGATGGGGGATAAAAATGAGGAAATTCCCGAAAATGTTTAAGCCCACGAAACCTATAGGTTATCGTTTTGGATATACTATACGACTGTGTTCGTATGCTGAGCCCAAAATTTGAGCCCCCCTGGCGTGCCCCCTTCAGGGAATTTTGAGAATTTCCGATTTTTCTAGGGATCCTGGGGTCATCAGTTTCTCCCGTACCAAGTTTCAAATTTCTGAGATTTCTGGAAGTACCTCATTAATTCACGTCTTTTTTCATTTTTAAATATTTATATATACATCGCTCTAGCCCGACTTGCTTTTATATTATTTCGATATCTTTGGGGGTAAAAAGTGAAAAATTTGAACATCTAGGAATTTTCCCGTCGGTTAGGGACCAAAAGCTATAATTTTACCAAATTTCAATTGTCTACCTCGTCTGGCAGGTTGTGCCGCCATCTTGATTTGGGGGGATGGGGGATAAAAATGAGGAAATTCCCGAAAATTTTTAAGCCCACGAAACCTATAGGTTATCGTTTTGGATATACTATACGACTGTGTTCTTATGCTGAGCCCAAAATTTGAGCCCCCCTAGCGTGCCCCCTTCAGGGAATTTTGAGAATTTCCGATTTTTCTAGGGATCCTGGGGTCATCAGTTTCTCCCGTACCAAGTTTCAAATTTCTGAGATTTCTGGAAGTGCCTCATTAATTCACGTCTTTTTTCATTTTTAAATATTTATATATACATCGCTCCAGCCCGACTTGCTTTTATATATATAGATTGCTTATTTATAATTAGTGGTAGTAGTAAGTTCTGTTAATATTGTTATTATTTGAATGTATTATATCATCTGTAATTGGAGAATCAATAACTCTGTTGATGATAAATAAACAAATCAAATCAAATCAAACCATATCGTTTGTATGTGCTAGGCTTCGTCTTTTTGACAACCTTGACGGCAAGCTAATAAAATAAAAATAAACATTGAATTTCGGATATTACTCCGTTTGTATCTCAGATGAGGCATATATTGCTGAATTCCACTTTCGGTTTCATATTTGACTGCCTATTTACGGAAGCACTGTATCCCATCAAATCGACTGGAGCGATAGACATGAAATTTGAATGTGTCCTTTTTTTTTTTTTTTTTTTGCTATTCTGCTTTACGTCGCACCGACAGAGATAGGTCTTATGGCGACGATGGGACGGGAAAGGCCTAGGAATCGGAAGGAAGCGGCTGTGGCCTTAATTAAGGCACAGGCCCAGCATTTGCCTGGTGTGAAAATGGTAAACCACGGAAAACCATCTTCAGGGCTGCCGACACTGGGGTTCAAACCCACTATCTCCCGGATGCGAGCACACAGTTGCGCGCTCCTAATCGCACGGCCAACTCGCCCGGTGTGTCTTTATTTGTTTATTTGAAAGGTCTACAACGATCAAATGTTCACATTAAGTGACGCTACAATTAATTAGAGTAGAAGACATACTAGAAAGAAAATAAGGTTGTACATTATCACAACATATTTAGGATTTCTAAGTGTTTCTCCCGCAGATTTCCACCACGGTTAATTATCCAAAAAAGGTAGATAGTAGTATAATTGGATGGATCTAGGGCCGCCACCACCACCGGGCTCCCAGGGGCCTCCTCCACCACCACCACCCGAGGGGCCCTCCCAGGGGCCTCCTCCACCACCACCACCACCCGGGAGGCCTTCCCAGGGGCCCACTCCGCCACCCGCGGGAAATTTGAATTGGTAAACAAAGCCACGTGCTTTTTTGACAGCTGTCATCGACAACAACCCATCGCTAACCTCAGTCAAAAAAGCGCGTGAGTTTGTTTCCAAACAAGAGGACGTAGAATTTGCCGCCACCACATTTCAACTAGAGAGTGCAGCACGGTGCTCTCTTGATTAAAGATGGCGGATGGTAGCTGTCAAAAAAAGCACGTGGCTTTGTTTCCAAACAAGAGAACGTGGAATTTGCCGCCACCACATTTCAAAGGTATCTAGCTAAAGAGGGCAGCACTGTGCTCTGTTGATTAAAGATGGCGGGTGACGGCTGTCAAAAAAGCGCGTGAGTTTGTTTCCAAACGAGAGCATGTAGAATTTGCCGCCACCACATAGAGGGCAGCACGGTGCTCTCTTGATTAAAGATGGCTGCTGTCACGTGGAATTGCCTGCCACCACAATTGAAATGTATCTAGCTAAAGAGGGCAGCACGGTGCTGTCTGGATTAAAGATGGCTGCTGTCAAAAAGCATTTTCCAAATTATCCGCCACCACATTTCAAAGGTAAGTATCTAAAGGGGGCAGCACTGTGCTCTGTTGACTAAAGATGGCGGATGTCAGCTGTCAAAAAGCACGTGGATTTGTTTACCGATTCAAATCTCGCGCTAGTGACGTTAAGTTGGTAGCACTAAGGTTTAGACCCGTCAAGATGACAGTACTGAGGTTAGCGATACGTTGTTGTCTGTCAAAAAGCACGTGGCTGTCAAACAAGCACGTGGATTTGTTTACCGATTCAAATCTCGCGCTAGTGAGGTTAAGTTGGTACCACTAAGGTTTAGGCCCGTTAAGATGGTAGTACTGAGGTTAGCGATGCGTTGTTGTCGATGACAGCTGTCAAAAAGCACGTGGCTTTGTTTACCAATTCAAATTTTCCGCGGGTGGCGGAGCGGGCCCCTGGGAAGGCCTCCCGGGTGGCGGTGGCGGTGGCGGAGGAGGCCCCTGGGAGGGCCCCTCAGAAGGCGGTGGTGGAGGAGGCCCCTGGGAGCCCGGTGACGGAGGCGGTGGCGGAGGCCTCTCCCGAGAGCCGGAGGAGGTGGTGGCTGCCGAATCCCTGTATTATACTACTGTAGATAACCTGTAAAAGAAACTGTAGAATATACTTTTTGAACAAATGTTTGTTGAACCATTTTGTGGTAGAACGTGCCGTTACCGATATATCTACAGAGCAATAATACTGTTATATTTTTTACGTGCAACCACTTATTTTTAGGATTTTCTCAGACGCCCAGGTACCAGAATTTTGTTCCAGTCTATCTGCACCAGGTTGGCGTATTTGAATACCTTCAAGTAACACCGAACTGAGCCGGAATGAACTAACCAAAATGAGCTCAGAAGACCAGCGGTGTATTGTCTGAGCCAGTCAGCCCTGTGCCCAAACAGCAAGGAAGTGACTTTTCATTTTGAGAAATAGCACATGCATTGGCCGGGATTCGAACTTTGATTGCCTTTGTAAGAAGCCAGTGACGATGGCACTCGATTATCACGTCCGTGTAATGTTGAGCTCAGGAGGCGAGAGCCTAACCAACTGTGTCACTCGATAAAAAGATTTCTACAAAGAATCGCTATAGTTTACTCATAACTGGAGCTATCATCGGCGGAATTCAATTGAACAGTCAATGGGTTTCACTATACGCCTTAAAGCTTAGTCCTTCAGTGGAGAATATTTCCCTTCATTCAAGAGAAGCCCTTATACTACTACTACTCTAATAAGTGCCTTTAGTAGGTTTCATCTTCTGATATAACTGATTGACCGTGAGAAATCCAGGATCTAGTTCGTTCGCCTATTTGTGTAGACTACCAGCCGTCCTACATAAGCAGTCCGATGCTCAGGGTACACCACGAGGAGGTTATCTAACCGTCGCAATATCCAGGAAAAATGGCATCAAAGCTGGAGCTCTGCACGTGTGAAACAACAAAGCATCCCTGACCCCACAACTGGGCTCCAAGGATTTCACCTGAAGAGACAGCAATGGTCTGAACTCAACCGTTTAAGAACTGGCCACGCTAGATGTAATGCCAAGCTACATAAGTGGGGACTTCGAGAATCCCCTGCCTGTGACAGCGGGGGCCCTTTTCCGGTCAGTACAGCACATTATTGAAGATTGTCCTCTGAGGAAGTATGATGGATCAGCCCGAGATTTCATCACTGCTACACCTCCCTTCTTAGAATGGCTACAGCAACTGGACATTGATTTGTAAATGTGGACGCTGTCAACATTCTTGTCCTTATATATAAAGTAAATTTTCTTTTTCTTTTGTATGCTTGCCATGCGATAAATAAATAAATAAATAAATAAATAAATAAATAATAATAATAATAATAATAATAATAATAATAATAATAATAATAATAATAATAATAATAATAATAATAATAATAATAATAATGTCCGCCTCTATGGTGTAATTGTTAGTGTGATTAATTGCCACTCCCTGAGGCCCGGGTTCGATACTGGCTCTGACAAGAAATTTGAAAAGGAGTACATTGCATTATTAATAGGTATATTATTATCATCGTCCGCCTCTGTGGTGTAGTGGTTAGTGTGATTAGCTGCCACCCCCGGAGGTCCGGGTTCGATTCCCGGCTCTGCCACGAAATTTGGAAAGTGGTACGAGGGCTGAAACGGGGTCCACTCAGCCTCGGGAGGTCAACTGAGTAGAGGTGGGTTCGATTCCCACCTCAGCCATCCTGGAAGTGGTTTTCCGTGGTTTCCCACTTCTCCTCCAGGCGAATGCCGGGATGGTGCCTAACTTAAGGCCACGGCCGCTTCCTTCCCTCTTCCTTGCCTATCGCTTCCAATTTTCCCATCCCTCCACAAGGCCCCTGTTGAGGCCGCCTGGGCAAGGTACTGGTCATTCTCCCCAGTTGTATCCCCGACCAAGAGTCTGAAGCTCTAGGACACTGCCCTTGAGGCGGTAGAGGTGGGATCCCTCGCTGAGTCCGAGGGAAAAGCCGAACCTAGAGGGTAAACAGATGATGATGATATTATTATCATCGTCGGGTCCGATGCCCTCGATGTTAGGCTCATTACAACAACGATCATCATTATGCCCGTCGTTCACGAGGAAGGCGTGCTCCACAATTTGAGTATCCCCCCGCTTTATGATACAACATTAACAGCTGAACCTGAAGGCCTAAGTTGTCATGCAACAGTCGTCAGCGACAGATGTGCCAAGCACACGGTGCGCGTTAGACTTTTGAATGGATACTAGAAAGTTTCCACATCTATTCAACGATAACAGGACAGACATAAATACGCGGCAATAGAGAAAAAGTAGCCTGTAAACTTGGGTACTGGTAATCAAAACGATATCACTTCAACATTCAGCTTGTAGTAAAGATGAGAATGATTCCACCACAGAGATCTGAATTAATAGGTTGTTATTTCTGTATAAGTGTGAAACAACCAATAGTATTGAAGCACTTACCCTCTATGATGTGTTGTGTTGCTGACTGGGTTTATTATTTGTCTGTAGTGTTGTTCCCTAATGTAAATAGTTACTGCATTTGTAAGTAATAGGAGTGATAGCCAACAACTTTCACTTTGACAACAAAACACACTCAGAGGGGAGCTACAGGTTAATGTAACAGCCGCCAGGTAACAGCACATTACCACTAGTCGCGCGGTGTGCACTTCCTTTGTCATTTCTAAGGTAATGTATATAAATTTGCGGAGAATATATTGTCATTTAAATTGTTGTTCTTCTTCATGCTCGAAGTCAGAGATTCAGGATATCGTAGTCAACATTTATGCATAGACCACGTATTGTATCTTACTGTCCGGCTCCATGGCTGAATGGTTAGCGTGCTGGTCTGTGGCCACAGGAGTCCTGGGTTCGATTCCCGGTAGGGTCGGGAATTTCGCTGACACAAGGGCTGGGTGTATGTTTCGTCTTCATCATCATTTCATCTTCATCACGACATGCAGGTCGCCTACGGGAGTCAAATCAAAAGACCTGCACCTGGCGAGCCGAACTTGTCCTCGGACACTCCCGGCACTAAAAGCCATACGCCATTTCATTTGTATCTTACTAAAGGTAATATACCCAGTGTCGTATTTATAAACGGGCCAGTGGCGGCTCCTTGATGCTTCAGCGTCAAATACGTGATCATAACCAAGGAAATAAATTTCCTGATATAAATTATTTCAGCGATTATTATTATTAGTAGTAGTAGTAGTAGTTCCTTCGTCAGAACGTTCGTAAAGGAGAAATGAAGAAAGAAGACATCTGAAAGACAAAGCACGATATCACCCTGAAGTAATGCGAAAGCGGTTCCGGGGTGATGACACATCGTGGAAAAAGGGTGTGTGGTTTTTAGTGGGTAAGAATCCCACACACTTGTGGAGTGCGGACCCTTCACAAGTGTCTTTTAAAGATTTTCCACAATCCCTCGTAAAAAAATAATAATAATAATTAGTAGTAGTAGTAGTAGTAGTAGTAGTAGTAGTAGTAGTAGTAGTAGTAGTAGTATTACCTTGCTGCTTGGATGAATGTTCGGCGTACAAGCATTCGGTTCAGAGGGTCCAGGGTTACATTCCCGTCTGAGTATTTTAACTATGATTAATTCTTCCTCAGGGACCGGTGTTTGTGTTCATCTTAATACCGCACACTTCTTTCATTTGCACTCTGCACTACCAGCCACCACAAAAACAAGCAATAAATGTTGATGATGATGATGATAAAAAAGTAAACTCGTGTCCTCCTCCCGAGGTGGTGCAGCTCTTTTCAGGCACACCCCCAGTGGAGGTGAGTTGCATGTATCATTTCAACCACATACCAGCCCTCCTGCCATTCTTATATTTCTGGCAGTACCGGGAATCGAACCCGGGCCCCCGAGGACGGCAGCGAACAATACTAACTGTTACGCTACGGAGGTGGATGATCAATCAATCAATCAATCAATCAATCAATCAATCAATCAATCAATCAATCAATCAATAAATAAATATATAAATATATAAATAAATAAATAAATAAATACTGATCTGCATTTAGGGCAATCACCCAGGCGGCAGGTTCCCTATCTGTTGTTTTCCTAGCCTGTTCTTAAATGATTTCAAAGAAATTGGAAATGTATTGAACATCTCCCTTGGTAAGTTATTCCAATCCGTAACTCTTCTTCCTATAAATGAATATTTGCCCCAATTTCTTCTATTGAATTCCAACTTTATCTTCATATTGTGATCTTCCCTACTTTTAAAGACGCCACTCAAACGTATTCGTCTACTAATATCATTCCACGCCATCTCTCCGCTGACAGCTCGGAACATACCACTTAGTCGAGCAGCTCACCTCCTTTCTCTCAGTCCCTCCCAGCACAAACTTTGCAACACTTTTGTAACGCTAATCTTTTGTCGGAAATCACCCAGAACAAATCGAGCTGCTTTTCTTTGCATTTTTTCCAGTTCTTGAATCAAATAATCCTGGTGAGGGTCCCATACACTGGAACCATACTCTAGCTGGGGTCTTACCAGAAATCTATATGCCCTCCCCTTTACATCCTTACTACAACCCCTAAACACCCTCATAACCATATTCAGAGATCTGTACCCTTTATTTACAATCCCATTTATGTGATTACCTCAATGAAGATCTTTACTTATATTAAGGCAATGTGTTACCGTGTTTTGGTGGACCGGCAGAGGTGAAAGAAGGTGCGGGCTGGAATGAGTCTAACTACAAGTCCGAAAGGTGAATTTAAAATTTAAATAAAGGTTATATTTTCAATAGACAACAAGGTTTAACAATTTGCACTAGGTGAAATAACAAAAAATATCAGGTACAATGTAATTTTACAAATGAAAGTACAAGTTAAGGGGTCTTTACAAATCCTGGGCTACGAGCCCCAAAGTTTAACAATCTGAGCTCTCAGTTCACAACCACATATTTTAGAAAATGGCAGAAATTCCCTCAATACAATGGAGCACTTGCTCCCAGTAATCAAAATGCCACGCCTCCCCGAGGCACCTTTCAAAATACCAGAAAGAACTGATCCGCTCTCAATCTTTCAAGCCTATTCAAGGCCATACCATACATTGCGATCGCTTGCCACAACTTACAAGAATTAAACAGGGGTATCTCGTACCCAATCTACTGGGCCTTCTCAGGAAGGAAAACAAAACGGGTTAAATTAATGGCCCAAAATACAAGATTGAATGGAGGCGAGTACTTGCACTCCTACATGAAAGCTTGTTAAAACCTAAGTGGCGCTAAGCCGATACACAGGGGCTATACCCACACTATATCGGTGACTTGTATAAGAAAATTTTAACACATTAGGAAAGATTAGAAAATCAGTTACGAAAACACAGTCACCTCAAGTCGAAATGAAGGGGAGCTCGAGAGGGTAAAACACTCTCTATCCCCGATTTACGTTTAAAGATATATGAAGTTTTACAAAGATGGAAAAATATTTACAACGTTTTAAGTTTAAAGGTTACATATTAAAGGTTTCGGACCTACCCCGCGGGTTAAACTGCTGAGCTAGCAAGGAAAAAAAGAAATATGTTAAACGGCCATTACCTTGTTGAAGAGCTGCTGCCCGAAGAAAGAGGCGCTACTCGCCCCCTGCTATGCTTCCATACACTAAGCTAGATGTTGTTGAAGTGGCCGGGAGACAAGAAAATCAGCAGTTTTTATACCCTCGTGGAAGATTCGAGACCTTTCATGAATAATTAAGACACATCCACAGACGTTTAATGGTCGGCTAAAATTTACAAGTCAAAAATGAAGAAGAAACCTGTGATAGGAGGGATATTAATTACAGAAATTCCTGATCGGGTAAATTCAAAACAGGCGGAAAGAAAGGATTAATATTGCCAATCCACCAACGAAAGAACAAAATTTAGTAAAGACAACAACTTATAAATAAAAAATATCTTCAAGAAAGTTCCTTCAGTTCGACCAGGGTGCATGATCATAGTTTTTGGTAGAGACATCTGTGAGAGAATGTCCACACTTCTTGATAATTAGTAAACAAAAACAATTCGAAATTAACACAGTGACATCTTCAGATAAATGGTTGAATTAATTCAGGTTATAAGGTTCAGAGCTTCTCCAGTAGAGGAGTACTTTAAGGCGGAAAATTAAAACGTGCGGCGTATGGGTGTACCAACCGGTACACAATGTATCAGTGAAATTTGGTGAAAATTGTGAAAAAAATCCATTTTTAGTTTTTTACGTTCCCATAATGTTTATACCTTGTATTTTCTTTTTGAGCTTTGTTTTATTTAAATATCAGCCATTTAAAGCCCTTAGCGGCCATTTAAATGACCTGGTGCAAGTGTGCGTTACCGCCCATCGACACTATTCTCACGAATATCTTTCGTTTTGTTTTTCGAAGATTTTGAATTGAGCGTGCGAGTTGAATGTAAGAAATTTTGTTGCTGTGGGTCTTTATGTTGGCTATTCTGATGGACTATGAATATATTGAGTGGAATTGGCGCTTATTTCATTGATGGAGCTTGTCCATGTGTTGAATGTAAACAAAGAGTTGTGATCTCACGTTTTGTGTTTATCATTCATGTTTAGGCCTACTCTGCTTTTCTGTAATTTCTTAAATGTTATATTTGTAATAAGTGTATTATAAATGATCCATAAACAGTAACAGTACCTACTTAGTGCAAGCAGCTTAGTTTTTGAGGTTGGGATTTGTGAGGTTTTGTAATTATCAGTGTACATAATGGGCAGAAGAATTGAGACTTGTCGTCGCCGGAAGAAACGACCTAGTAAAGTGTTGGATAAAGTGAAAAAATGCCATTTCTAACAGGAATAAGAATGTAAGTACTAGTTTACAAGATCAAGTAGGGGAAGTTCAAATCCCAACACCAAATATTGTGCCTGGGGAATGCATAATGTAATTTGGGCTAAGTGTCCTAAGGAAGTGTTTATGTCAAATAAAGAACTGGAGATTGCTGTAACATCAGCAATTGCTGAATTCAACATGGGTTGTGAAGCAAGTGCGAAAAAGGTAGTGTTAGGGGTGTTAAAGTTAGCAGCTCAGGACAGAAAATTAGTGTAATGAGAGACAAGAGTAGAATAGACCCCACAGTGGAGTGTCTGGGTGATAAGGGTTCAAAACTCTGAAAACTGCTAATGAGGCCAGGAAGAAGGCAGCAGAGGGTCCAACATATGGTGCTGGGGAGTTTTAAGTCAACTAGATTCAGATATTGGACTATTGTTCATCTCTAATATTTCAATCTTTATCGTCAGAATTTATTTTCCAGCACTTTTCAAGATTGAAAATGCTCCTCATGCCACAGTTTTCAATCAATCTACTTGAAACTTTTAGAATAGTTTCACATACAACATAATAACAAACTGATGTGCAAATTTTAAAATACATGCAATAGTTCAGTGACAATCTAGTTTTATCTCATTACTAGCAAATGTACCCGTGCCTCGCTACGGTATTTTACATTTTATACGGATATCGACGTAAATACTGCCCGTGCAGTAAATGAGATTGTTTTAAAATTGCATGTCTCTTAGCCTTATCCGAGAAATAGCATGGGGAGGTCCCCATACGTTGTTTCCAATGTAAAGTAAGGGTTGCGGAGTTGTGATGATAACGGCAGGCTCACTTGCCTACTGCCATTCACAATCTAGTTGGCAAGTTTACATTATAACTGCAAGCCCCATTGCCTACTGCGCGGTCACAATCGATTTGGGGAGTTTTAGTTACAATGGCAGACCCATTTCCTACTTTCAGGCAGATTACAGTTGAGGAGTTTTTATTATAATAGCTGGCAACTTCCCTACCACCAGTCAAAATTGCGTTGTGCAGATATCATTATAATGACAGGCCCTTTTTAC